>NC_136058.1:255914362-256554362 GCF_964261635.1 Lissotriton helveticus
TAATAGGTGATAGGCCTGTTAGCGGCTGTTTACCAGGTCTGTTGGTCGTGAACGCCTACTTTGCATGTCATTAGCGATAAATACCGCTGTCATGCAAAGCGGCACCCAAACCGGTCGCTTTCGTCAGCGACAGCTTGCTGATAGGGCGATAGAAATATTGTCGCTTTAGCAGAAAAAGGTCCCGCTAAAGCGGCGATATTGCCCTTGCTAATATGCCCCTGAGTTCCTCTGACTACTATTTCTTACTCCCCTCTAGATTTCTGTTGACTAGAAGAGGAGGTTGCTCTGCCACACTGTTGGGGGCAAAATTATGGGACTAACTCCCACTACATGGACGTCATTTAGGGGTCACAAGGGGACACAGCTGGATCCCCTGGCTTGCTCCTTGCAGCACCTGGCACTTCCTTTGCAATGTTCAGCAAACCTTCCGTCATCGTTTTGTATTGCAGCTTCATTTACAACCCCTGGCCTTAAATGTGACAAAATTGGTGCCAAGAACACAGGGACTCCTTCGCAGGCTTTCTTTTCAGCCTATTTTTCTTTTTAATAATAGTGAATAATATTTAATTATTCACTATGGGTTTAATAAACAATGGAGCACACTTATCTGGCGCGTAAAAACTTTTTTAGTGTATTAGGTGTGCATGCTTGCGGGTGAGTGTGTGTTTATGTGAGGTAAGGCTGTGTGTCTCTGTGAGCATGTGTCTCCATGTGTAGGCATATGTATGTGAGTGAAACTGAGTAAGCCAGTAACATGTAGTGAGTGACATTGTGTGAGATTGAGGCCCAAATATGCTATTCTTTGACGCAAAGCAACTCTGCACCAAAGATGCTGCTCTGTCTTGCGATAGAGGGAGAAAAAATGCACCATGGGCCATATTATCAAGAATAGCGATAACATTGAAGCCGCTTTAGCGGCAGGAAACTTCCGCTAAAGCGGCGATAAGGGGCTTGATAATATGCCCTAGAGAATTCCAATAGAAGCCCAGGTTCTGGTGTGAAGGACCACAAGTTATTGCCGTTCTTGATAATATGGCCCCAAATCTTTTAAGTTGTGGTGCATTGTTTCTCTCCCTGTGAGCTGGTGGACATTCGGGAGCCACACACCAACGCACCCACCCTTGTGTCATAGTGCAAGGGTGTTTGCGTGCTCTGAAGCATAGGTTTTGTAGGGGTACATTCCATACAAAAACTATGCTTTAGAGCTTTTCCCACTTTGTGTCCTGTACCATGCAGCAAAAATGCAAAGTTGGAAAAACAAAGATAATTGAAAACATTTCTCTTCATCGTGCCCACCTCGAGGATTTGTGAGATTTACTTGCAAATTCCTCTCTGCCAATGTTTGTAGATAACGATTGGGGTCAAAACCCATGAGTGGTTGCGTTGGAACGCTCAAGCACCACCCATGTGATTCCAAAATGATGCAAAATACAACAAAGCAACGCATAGCTGCATTTTACGTTACTTTAAGATACTATCCAACGTAAACCAGGATTTTCATTGGATAGGAAATCCCACCCTGACATCACATAGCATTAGTAAACCTAGGCCTGACTATCAGTAAGTATGCATGAGTACGAGTGAGAATAAGAGTGACTGCAAATGAGTGAGTAAGAATAAATAATGAGTTTAAAGGGTGTTAAAGAGTGTGAGTGTTACGCTATAGTTATGTGACATGCCTTCCAGGAAAAAATCTGGGTCAAGGATCATATGATGTCACTTTCTGTGATGTCATAAAGGTTAAAGTGTATGGGCCCGATTCACAGAACTAACTTAAGACAAAATCCTAAACTTACTACTTTTGGTATTCACAGAAGTTAGGATTTTATCTTAAGTTTGTCTTAAGACAGACTTAAGACAGACTTAAGTTAGGATTTTGTCTTAAGTCTATCTTAAGTCTGTCTTAAGACAAGCTTAAGACAAAATCCTAACTTCTGTGAATACCAAAAGTAGTAAGTTTAGGATTTTGTCTTAAGTTAGTTCTGTGAATCGGGCCCACTGTGATGTCATGCATTCATTAAGTCTTTATTTCGACACAAGTCATAAAAGACATTACAGTAAAACAACAAATATTAAAAATAACATTACATACTTAAATCATCCTAATGTCCTTGAGGTCAAGGGAAAATTCATGGATTAACTATTCAGTAAAGGTTTAGTACAGGGTGTTCCAAACACATCATTTAAGAAAATAAATATACTGTTTCTTAAAAGTTTTATAAGACATTTAAAAATTAATTACATGATTAAGAGTTGATAATTTCTATTAAAAGCCAGGTTAGGACACTGCAGTCTATATTAGCTTCATTTTGTCTCTACGTATAGTCCACATCCATTTTAGGAACTTTGAAAGTGCAATAACCATACTGTCGGAGCAGTCAGTTTTTAGAATCCTGAGTGCTACAGTACCACTGAGAATACCTTTTTGTAAACAGATTGGTTTGATCCATTTGTGGCGCGGAGCTTTATATGCTGGACATATGAATAGGACATGGGCTAAAGTTTCAGATTGGCCTATGCAAAAAGGACATTGGTCATTCTTATTACTTGACCACCATTTACTTGTGAATGTGTTGATAGGAAGGGTTCCTACCCTATATTGATGAAAAAGTTTCCTGTCAATGGGGATAGTAATAAGGTCCCAATATCGCTCATATACTGGGATGTGTTTAAGTTCCAGGAAGGCCCTAGTTAGTGATGCGTCAGTGTGTGTTTGGAATTCCCTTTGGGTGATGTTAGCCCAATACATCTCTTTTAGGGCTTTCCGTGATGGGAAGATGTTTTCTGATGGGTTTTCCCAATGTTGCTCCATACCCAAGGCTTTATATTGCGACTTAACCTGTTTAAACCATGATATTTTGCCCCCTGTGTCCATATTCCTGGTTTCTAGGAGCGCTGCAGCATAATGGGTTAATTCGGGCGTAACCCAAAGCCTTCTCCAATATGCAATTGATCGAAAGCTAGCTATGTCCTGAAATTTCTGACATCCCAAGTCCATGTACAGCGGTGTCAATGGTGTTGATTTAGGAAGTTTAGTTATACACCGCGAAAATTTATTTTGGGCATTTGCCAGGACAGAGACATCAGTGACCCCCCATAGTGCGGCCCCATATAACAACGAAGCCCTGACTTTCGTGTCATATATTTTTTAAGCTGGGGCTATTGGTTGAGTAGCTGATGATTTTATTTCTCTCAGGAGGACACCTGCTAGCTGTGCATGTTTTGCAGTTAGGTAAGTCAAGTGTGGCTTCCATTCCATCCTAGATCCCAGTGTAATGCCCAAATAGCTAAAGCAATCTGTCTGTTCTAAAAGCTCACCATTCATAAAAACTGTGCCCCTCACTTTCTTGTGTCTATGCATTACCATGAATTTTGTTCTAGACACATTTATAATTAAACCATGGTCTTTGCAAAAATCCTCAAAACAGCAAATTGCTTTTTGAAGCCCTTCTTGCGTCTTGGAAATTAGAAGGGTGTCGTCTGCAAACATTAGCAGGGGTATAGGGATGCCATTTTGTTTGGGTGCATCTGTATGGACCTCCCTGTAGTATTCAGTAACCCTGTTTATATATAGCGTAAACAGAGTTGGTGCTAAGACGCACCCTTGTCTGACTCCCCTTTCTGTGTTGAATTTGTCAGTGACCTGACCATAGTTACCCCACCTAACCTGTGCATAGTTGTTTTTGTGGAATTTAATTAGGAGGGTGAGGAGTTCTTGTGGCATACCTTGATCGTGAAGCACTCGCCACAGCCTTGAGCGCGGAACTAAATCGAATGCCGATTTCAAATCGACAAAGGCTGCGTAAAGGGTGCCTCCCCCAAGGATAACCCACTTCCAATATATATTGGAAAATCTAAAAACTTGATCCACGGTGCTGGTAAAGGGGCAGAAGCCTGCCTGTAGTGCAGACATAACCCCAGAATCATCAATGCAATTCTGGATCCTGTGTAATACAAGCCTTGCCACCACCTTCTGAATGCATGCAATTAGGCTAATTGGCCTGTAATTTGCAGGGTCTGCACGATCCCCTTTTTTGAAAATGGGGATAATTTCAGCTCCCCTCCAGGCGCCGGGTAGCGGGGAGCCCCTGGAAATTGCATTCGCCAACAGCTCTATGTACGGCACCCATACCTCTCTACAATGGATGAAAAGATCTGCCGGAATCATATCCGGACCCGTGGCTCTTCCTCTCGGGATGGTATTTAGGGCGTGTTCAATGTCACTCCGACTAAACACTATCAGAGTGGTAACTACATAATTAGTAATAGGATCCAAACTATCCCCACTCACCCGGACAGGGTTTGAAAATTGGGATTTGAAGTGTGAGACCCATAGTTCGGGTGGGACCGAATTTTCTGGCTGTGACCTATGGGATCCCTTACCCCATTTCACTAAGTTCCAGAATCCTGTCATGTTTCTAGCCTTACATGCCTCATATAGCTCTTCCCAATATTTATTGCCCCAGCATTTTTTGCTTCCTGCTGGGTCACTTTGTAGTGGCGCTTCGCTTCTCGTATTGAGAGCCTATCCTTTGATTTCACGGCCAATGCTAGAGATTTATATGCAATTCTGCAGCTTTTGCCATACCATGATTCCTGTTTCTTTCTGTTTTTGCATGGACGATCACTTTTTTTCTTTATAAAAAATTTACTAAGATTTAAAAAAAGAGTTGTGTGAATGGGAACCACCCTGGTCATAAAGTCATTACTAGTCGTGCAACACTGTGACTCACTGGTTGCACTAGACACCATTTCTTCCATTTCTGGAATGAATTGGCAATTATCTATGCATTCCGCCCATTTTAACCTTCTTGTGTCATTTGCAAGGACTATGTCATTGGATGTATCTGTATCAGGAACTCCCATTTTAAAAAAAAGCTGAAACTCTAAACTAAGAGGGTTATGGTCGCTCTCAATTCTTTTAATAATGTTCATGTCCCGGATGGCTGACCAAAATTCCAGATTGACGAGAATATAGTCAATCCTACTTGAGCGAATACCATTATTAAAAGTTGGACTTCCGTCCTTGTCCCCTTTAGTTCTGCCATTCACTGCTCTTAATCCGTACTCTAGAGTGAAAGTCTTGAGCTGGATGGCTGCTTGAGTCCACTTCTTTATAGGTGGTATAGTTAGTGGAGGAATTTGCCAACTATCCTCCTCAGCTTCTGTGAGGTCAATATCAAATTGGTCCAGCGGCCCGAAGGAGCAATTAAAATCACCTCCTATCATTATATTTGCTTTTCCCCTATGTAATTTTAAACACTGTCCCAGTTGTTTAACAGTCTCGGTGGATTTACCTCCCGGAATACCCCTTGCATATACATTAAATACTAATAGATCCCCAAACTCAGACGAATGGAGCTTAACAATTAGAATGTCCTTAGAGTTGGAATCTAAATACGCCGTGGTAAACCTGGCATCCTGTTTAACCCAAGTGGTCAGGCCCCCCATTGGCCTTCCCCTGTGTGAGTGGGTCGCGGGTATGAAAAAATGTAGATAACCCAGGCGATGGTAAGTTTCCATTGCCCATGTTTCCTGCATGATGATTATGCTATAGTTATCAATAAAGTTTAACCAATCATGGGAAGCTATTTTCCCCGGCTACATTCCAGGACACCAGATAGTGACCAGCCTGGTCATTTACCAGATCTCTAGGGGCCAGGTCATTCTGTACTTGTGCATCCCTTTGCAAATCTGGATTGCGAAGTATATTGTCAGGTTCGTTGGGGATATTGCTCTGTGAACACATTTTTGGTCCTGTATCTACTTCGGCTGGCTGCCCCAAAATCTTCATTTTGTGATGAAAGGGCTTAGGCCCAAATATTGTCCTATCTTTCATCATCAGTACCCCACTACCAACTATAAGAGGGTATATTCTAGCCTCGGGCATCCCAGCGCTGACAAGACCTTGTATCCAGGGGAGAAGCGAGAAAGTGAAATGGGATGAATTAAGGGAAGAGCCAGGTTTTCAATTGTTTCCGAAAGATGAGGAGGTTATGTTCTCTCCTCATGGCCAGTGGGAGGGTGTTCCAGAGTCTTGGGGCATTGTAGGAAAACAAGCGGCCTCCGGATCTGGACTTTCTTATCCTTGGGATGCTGGCAAGGGCTAGGGAGTCAGATCTTAGTTGTATGTGGGACTGATGGGGTTTCATCAGAGGTCTGAGAATTGGGGGGCCTTTATCGTGCATTATCTTGTGGGAGACGCATAGGGTCTTGAAGGTAATTCTCTCCTTCACTGGGAGCCAGTGAAGGCTTTTGAGAGCCGGTTTCGCCGAGCATCTTGCTTTAGTTGCCGTTAGGATTCTGGCCGCCGCGTTCTGAGCCACCTGTAGTCTATGAACAACTGAAGCGGGGGCCCCCAGGTACAAGATGTTGCCATAGTCCAATCTGGAGTTGACCAACCCCTGCATCAGTAGCTTCCTCGACTGGAAGGGGATCAGGTGGAGAATTTTTCGGGACATGCGGATAAGGCCGAAACAGGTGCCTGATGTTTTTCTGGCCTGGGTTTTAAAATTCAGGTCTTGGTCCAACCAAATGCCAAGACTTTTGACCTCGGTTTTGGGCGTTGGAAGAGTTCCCATACAAGATGGCCAGGAGAGGTTGGTGGGAAGCTTGTTAGGGTTACCCAGGAGAAGAATCTCCGATTTGTCTCCATTAAGTTTTAATCGAGATTCACACATCCATTGGAAGACCCTATCTAGGCACCTGGCTAAGTTGTCTAAGCTGTTACTCGACTGGTTGATGGAAACCACCAGCTGGGTGTCGGCGGCGTACATTACTGTTTTGATGCCGAAGGGGGTAACAATGTCCTCAAGGGGGGACATGTAGACATTAAAAAGTGTGGGGCTCAGGGAGGAGCCCTGAGGAACCCCACACTGTAGGGGGAGGGCCTTGGACGTGGTGGTGCCATCTGACACTTTGAAGGATCTTTCCTCGAGGAAGGATTTGATCCAGGCCAGGGCGGAGTCAGCGACTCCAATCTGACTTAGCCGGTGGACAAGAATAGCGTGGTCCACCGTGTCGAAGGCGGCACTCAGGTCAAGGAGGATCACTGCCACTGATCCTCCTGCGTCTATGATGCTTCTAGCCTCTTCGACTACGGCAAGCAGGGCGGTGTCGGTGCCCTGTCGCGGTCTGAACCCGGTCTGGGAGTGACGCAGTAGGTGGTTAGCCTCCAAGAAGTTGGACAGTTGACGGTTTGCGATACGTTCGGCCACTTTGCTGATACCGGGGAGAAGCGATATGGGTCTAAAGTTGGTAGGATCCATGGGATCTAGGTGTTTTTTTTTAAGAGAGCTTTGACAGTGGCTTTCTTCCAGTTAGCCGGGACAGAGCCCTTTTTAAAGGAGGCATTAATGAGGTTGGTAATGGGTGGGGCTACAGTGGGGGCGACCAGTTTTAACTTGCTGATGGGAGCTGGGTCTGAAGGGGAGCCACTTTTCACATTTTGTAGGGTGGATAGGAAAGTCTCAGTGGTAATCTGGGGGAAGGATCGTAGGCATGTAACTTCTGTAAGGGGGGGTGAGGGAGTAGCTGTTGGTGGGGGGGTGGGGACTGGAAGTGAGGTCAGAATTTTCTCGATTTTTGCAGAGAAAAATTCGGCCATCTGATTACACCTGGCGCCCTCTGGGTCCAGCGGGGGTAAGGGGTCTTGAATTTTAGTGAGGAGACGAACAATGCGGTACGTTTCCTTTGCAGAGTTAGCTGCTGCAGCTATTTTTCCTTCAAAGAAGGTAGCCTGTGTACTTTTTATAGTTTTTATAGAGCATTTGATATTGTGTATGTGACAGATGCCCGGTATTAAATGGGGCTGGAAAAAAGGTGTGAATATTTGTTTCTCTACTTATATGATTCGGGGCAAATACCAGGGATCTGGGATAGAAGTAAGTCAGGGGGCGGGGGATAATGCTGTTGTTACCGTTCCCTACCGGCCAGTTCAGTATGTAGTTGACCGCACGTGAATCTCTAAAGTTAACTACAACAACATCTCCCTCAGTATCCTTGCTTCTGCTGCCCAGCCATGGTAGTCGGCGAACATGGACTATGTCGCCATTGATATTGCTTGTGATTGGTCTATGTAATCTGAGCCAGTGCATAATTTTATTCTTAAGCTATGCAAATCCTTCCCTTTTATCGTCTGCCAGTACAGGAACCCCTGTCAAAACAACCACATATGGCACAGCTTCTGGTGGGAGCTCTGCTAATGGACCTCTATTCTTTAGAACCCCTGTGTGTCTTGTGCCTCTCCTTTCATCTTGTATTTTCCCCACAAGTACCTTTTCCTGATCTCTCGTGATGTTGCTCGTAGGAACTGCGGCTGTTTTTTTTGTCTGTTTTGGGGGAGATGGCTTATTTTGGATGGAGCTTGCTGTTTTGGGAGGTTTTGGTTTGGCAATAGTGGGTTTAAATGAAACTTTCAGGGTATTTGACGTGGCTAATGTGACCGGGATTTGAGGCGGCACTGCCTCACTCGCTAAAGCCTCAGATAAGTTGTCTTTCCTCCTTGTGCCCATCTCCATCTCCTCGAGACGCTTCTCCACTGTTCTTAACCTTTCAATAATGGGTAAAATAAAAGATCTGATTAAATGTTCCAAACTGTCTAGTGAAGCACTAGTGTAGGCAGGTTTCAGTATGGGTTCTACGGGGGCGTTAGTGGGTACACTAGTGCTGATGTCCATCCAAATGTGTGAAGGTGTATGTTGAGTTAGCAAATTTATTGATCTGTCTTCTACAACTACTGGGGCCTGTTCTACTATGATACCAGGCTTATAAGACTTGCCAAAATCTGAGTGGCTAATCTTAGGTTTTTGGATTGTCCCCTCTTTTCGTCTTCTTTTGCAGGGTGAGGGACCCTGGATCTTGGGCATGATTGGTCTTTTTTCCTTGCTACGTTTAATTTTGTCAAATGAGCGATTTGTTATGACAATTACCTTTGTTAAGCTAATAGGGCTGGTAAGGGGAATAGGATGTATGTGATGTCACTTATGCCACTCCTGCCACTTTGGTGAATTGATGCCCATGTCCCACTGGTACTGAGATCTTAGTCTTAACCCCTTCGACGCTCATGACGAGCTGGGCTCGTCATGCAGTAGCCTCCCAGCACGCTCATGACGAGCCCAGCTCGTCATGAATAATGGGTTTTTGTAAATCCCAGCGCAGCAGCAGAATATGATGAGCTTCCAAGTGGTTAAAGAGATCTTAATAGCTGGGGGCATATTATCAAGGGGGGCGGTAGAATTATCGCCGCTAAAGCGGCAATAATTTCCTATCGCCCTATTAGGAAGCTGTCGCTAACAGCAGTTAGCGACAGCTTGTAGGCGATAGCGAGTGGTTTGGGGCCCACTTTGCATGTCAGCGATATTTTTCGCTAATGACATGCAAAGTGGGCGTACCCAACCTGTTAGCGACTGAAAGCAGTCGCTAACATCGCTATCGCCTATTACCAACACAGGCGTAGTGATAGAAATATTCGCGCTAAGCCCGAATATCTCCAAAAACTAACGCCTGCTCAGACCAGTTCTTAGCCATTATTTCCAATGGGAGGTGGAGATAATGGCTAAGACACTGTTAGCTATAATGCGTGAATATCGCTGTATTCTCAGTGATATTCTCACATTTTGCCGCTTTCCCCGGGAATTTTATCGCTTTTGAGATAAACGTTGCTAATAGCTCGTATCTCAGCGATAAAATCCGGTGATGCGAGGCGTTAAAAAATTCCCGCTAACCTTACTTAGAGATAAATATCGCTATTTGTTGATAATATGCCCCTCGGGTCTTCTCAGTTCCTTATTTATTTGGCTCCACTGCTTCTCTGTATTACTAATTTTGAGCATCAGTGGCGCTTTACAAATTCATTTACAATTACATCCTGGTGAATGCTATTACCCAATATGTTTTTAAATCAATGTATTCTTCCTCCAGTGAAGTTCATCTTAAGCCTTCTATGCTCTAAACATGAGAATATTCAAATAAAGTTTCATCAAACTTTGCCTCTCCCAAAGGCCCACTTGTTTGGGCACTCGTAGTATAGAGAACAGGCCATGGTTAACGCATGCGACCATGCTTTATGCCGACACCTCCCTTTATTTATGCGTCCACAGCGTTTAAGAAGTGCATAACCAAGGGCACTGGTCGATTCATCTCTGACTGCTCCTGTGCTGCGATGATCAGTTTTCTTGATAAAATGCCCCCTCAGCCAAATAAATGAAAGCTTGCTGAGTAATAGCAAAGCCCTGGCCGCAGCTCTTCCCTCCCTGAAACTGACTGAGTATATTACACAAGAATTATTGCAATAGAATTCTACGAATTGCTGTTTAGTGATGTATGCCCAGGGCACGTGAAGGAAATTAAGCCTATTCATTATTTAAGGAAAATTGGTTGCACAGATCTAGCTTTGGAGAAAAGGGAATTATTTGTCTACCCGTCCTTAGCAGGGGCGTAGCTTGGTTAGTACCACCTGGGGAGGTGGGGGGGGGGCAGCACCAGATTTCCCGACCATCACGCTGGTATATAATGTTAAAATACATTATATGACAAGATGGTCGCATGAGAGGGGCTTAAGAGGCAATGGTAAAGGAGAGGCATACATATTAATAGGAGCACCAAATACCAAATGAGAGAAACAATATTTTGTGAAATAAACATTTTTTAGGGCTTTCAAAACAGAGAAGAGAGAGGGAGTGTGTGTGTGTTTTTTTGTCAGTGTGTGCATGCAAAAATCACAGGTGGCATCAAACAGGCACCTCACCATACCTAACTGAAAGCACCTGTCCTCAGCTATTCATCTGAAAATACATTTATTAGGGGGGGCAGGGGTTTAACAGCACAAACCCTCCCCCTCCCCCCCCCTCCCCCCGAAGCTACGCCCCTGGTCCTTAGAATTATGTAGAAAATAATGCAAATGAAAGAAAATACGATTTTATTTTATTTTATTTGTGACTGTATGTAGCACATTTTACAATCAACATTTGTGTGTTTTGCTGCAAGTATGATTGTGTTCTTTTGGGAATATTACGGTCTCTCTTCATTCAATATACACACAGCCTAATGTAGATAAAGATGGTAGGGCCCGATTCCCAGAATGAATTTAAGACTCAATCCTAAATTTACTACTATTTTGGTATTCACAGAATGCACTTACTACTTTTGGCATTCACAGAATGAACTTACTACTTTTGGTATTCACATAATGAACTTACTACTTTTGGCATTCACAGAAGTTAGGATTTTGTCTTAAGTCTGTCTTAAATATGTCTTAAGTTTGTCTTAAGTCTGTCTTAAGTCTGTCTTAAGTTTGTCTTAAGACAAATTTAAGACAAAATCCTAACTTCTGTGAATACCAAAAGTAGTAAGTTCATTCTGTGAATGCCAAAAATAGTAAGTTCATTCTGTAAATACCAAAAGTAGTAAGTGCATTCTGTGAATACCAAAATAGTAGTATATTTAGGATTGAGTCTTAAGTTCATTCTGTGAATCGGGCCCGTTGTGTATAATCTTTTGGTAAGTATTGGCAAGATAATTTCCCGCATAAGTGCAAAGTGAGTCGTATTTTCCTCTGGCGGAATTGCCACGTCCATGCCATAGCACTTCACGGAGCCTAAAATCTGCTGGGGTTTGGTCATGATCAGTTCACTGTCAAGGAATCCTCCTGAGGAAGTGACACTGAGGGAGCTGTTTGCAGTGTGACTGCTTTTCAGAGGATGAGTGTCTGCTCTTCTCTGTGGTTATTGCATTGCACTTTGGGGCTGGTTCATAAAGGCATGCAAGAGCACATAAAAGAGTACTCATGGAGTACTATTTTACGTACCCTTCCACGTCTGTGTACATAGTACCCAAACACCTAAAATGGGAGAAAACCTGAATATTCGCATAGAATTGGTACACACAGAAAAGAGTGTGCCCACTTTTCATTTTAATAGGGAGTTAGACCTCACAGTACTGTACACAAAGGCACATGAGGGTATGCAAAAGAGAGCTCCTGGAGATACTACTTCCTGTACTCACAAAGGCTTCTGTGAATTGGATCTTTGGTCATTGTGCCTTATTCCCCCTACAAATTCCTCATTAACTACTATACAAAATGATTTCATATTTTCCAGATAGACCAGTTTCTTCTGCCAAAAATGTCTTTAAATGCACATTCTAACCATAGAGAGAGTGCTTACTTTAATTTGTAAAATAATAAGTATAATAAGTGCCAGGGCTCTCACCAGGAGGCCACTACAGCTTGCACCACACATTGCCCCGGCCATGCTGCCAACTATAGTAAAAACACAACTCCTGACCATTACACTCCTACAAGTGTGACAATTCAGACAATTCCAGGGCTCCAAAGGTAGAAGAATGGCTTTGACAGCAGGCATTAGTAATTTTTTAGGTATACTGGATTAATGATGAACTGTTGTTGTGGTCATCTCTAAGTTAGCCAGACAGTACCACCTTGTGGCACACTGTCACAAAAACTGATGTTGACAATTAAGTGCTGGAGCTGAGCATCGGAAACCATCGGCTCAATTTAAGCACTGATAGAGACTAGAGTCATATCTATCTCTCTCTCTCTCTCGTTCTCTTTCTTTTTTCAGAGGCCTTCATTTATTTAGTTAGCATCTTGAGGAGAAATGCAGTGAAACATTTACTTTCAAAGTACATGTGATTTACCGCAGTGCTTGGTAATAGCCATCAAGCTGCAGGAAGAAGCAAAGAAAGCGAGTCTGCAAAAGTCAAGGATGTTGTGCCAAATCTAGCCACGTGAGCACCACTATGTCCTTAGCCAATGAAATCTCAACTGATGGTGCAAGTTGAAGTGGTGTCTGTGGGGATCATAACTCAGGGGTATGAGGGTTCTGATGGCTATTTTGAGGCACTCATGCAATCAGCAGACATCAGGCAACAAAAAGAGATGTACCAGGGACGAGGCACTAACTATAAAGAGGTCTTACATCTTGACATGACACGTGGGACTAAAATCAGAAGTCCATCTGCATACCCAAGTTGGACCTACATATAAAACTTTCTTTTAGTAGTTAAGTTCTCGTTGTGCATTCCCAAGTTTGAATTTAGACTCAGGGTACTAAGACCCATGTTCTCCTTCAAGGCTCAAGAATATGCTTCATCTTCCATTCTTTGTCACCATGCTGGAGACTTGAGTGTGGATGTCTTCAAACACTGTCCACCCTCACCTGATGATCGACTGGCTCTTCATAACTGGGTTCCTACTCCCAAACATTCCAGAGCAGGAAATAAATGGGCACATTCGTGCATATAGGAAAGGATAAAGTAGTACTTTGGCCAGATAGTCACCCTGAGAATATAGTGGAAACAGCAGGATATTCTTACCATGGGTGTTGAAAAGACTTCACCTTCAGAGTACAGGCGGACCAGCCCCAAAACTGTTCTGAAAATAATCAGTGATGTAGGTATTTAAATATTAGCTTCACCCATGTACCACATGGTGTTTCCTAGTGAGCAGAGGTAGCCTATCAATGAGAAATAAAATTCACAGAGCTATGTGTCAACTCTGGCAATGATGAAGAGGAGGGTAGGCCTCTCCATGA
This sequence comes from Lissotriton helveticus, assembly GCF_964261635.1. Taxonomy (NCBI): domain Eukaryota; kingdom Metazoa; phylum Chordata; class Amphibia; order Caudata; family Salamandridae; genus Lissotriton; species Lissotriton helveticus. Next base: position 255,927,916 of record NC_136058.1, read on the forward strand.
AGGGGTGAAAACAATGTTTCAATTAAGGGAATTCAGCTCTCCCCACTTTGACATCCAAATAGCAGGAGGAGTTGTCATGAACACAGTAATTTGAGAGTGAGAATTTCAAGTTGAATCCATCCGTCTCCATCTAGAGCTTGACTCAACCTCCTGCACTGGGAGAAGGATTTTACATGACGCAGATGAAGGGCAAAATGAGGAGGTGAGGAGGGAGAGAGAGAGACACACACTCCTGCAGGCGGTGTCCAGAAAATCCGGAACAGATTCTGGGGCTATATAGCGTCTCAAGGCCAAACTATGACTGTCAAGGTCTCTACCTATGAGTGCGAGAACATGAGTTACTCGAGGATTGACACAACAGGATAGGAATTAGATTTAAAGGTAACAAAGTTCGAGAGCTACCTGGTGAAAGCAGGGGGGCATGTTGGAACTAGGAGCACACAGTCTGAACTCTGCCCCCCGGTTTGGGTTTGGAAATTAATAGGGGCTCCCGTCGGTGAAGTGGTATGATGAATGAACCCCTATGTAGGTTTTCAGTTAAGTAGGGTGATAGCTGGATATAATGTATCACCTCCAAATTTTAGAGTAAGGCCTTCAAAAAAGATTGCTATACCTGAGTCCGCTATCAGTTGTGATAACAGAAGACAAAGCATGCACCTTACTATTCCATCAGAAAGGTTATGGCTAAAGCAGGAGAAGTATGTGTCTTCTCAAAGAGAATGACATAGCCACTCTAGGTGAAATAGTCAACCACAACCAGAAGCTCAGATTCCCTCCTGATGGAGGTAAATCTGTGAAAATGTACATGGGGGTTTGTGTACAAGGTTGTTGGGGATAGGAAGTGGCTCTAACAGACCCTCAGGTTTCATTCTGTAAGGTTTGGCATATGCACATAGAGACCACTGTTTAACACAGCAGTCTAAATCCTTTCTCAGAAAGAGACACCAAATGTGATGTGTAATCAACTCAGAAATCTTTCTCATGCCTGGCTCTCCTCTTTTCTTTTTGTACAATAAGCGGGTATATCCATCCACGAGAAAACTTTGCTGCGGGGATCAAATCAGTGGTACAGTTATGAAGGCAATGGGAGGTAAATGAGCTGTTCCTCTTTTACTAAAAACATTGCGGAACCTCTTATATGCCTCTGGTATCTGGGGTTGTTCCTTCTCCTTTTGTGTCATACAAAAGATTAAAGGAATTATAGATCATATTCCCTCCTGAGGAAAGCAGCTCATATGGTAAACTTGGGTGATCTATTCTTGCCAATCAATAGAAGGATTATGTTTTCGAAGCCCACAATGTTAGACGGTGGAGTTTCAATGAGGCTCGACTGAATTGGCTCCAAATGTCCATTCTTTTAAACCATTCCTAAGTAAAAAGTTTCCCTGCAGGCTTCATCGATTTCCTATCTACTCCCACAATAGGCTCCAGAGTCTCCTGGCACGGGTTTGGTAGACAGCGCCTTTCATAGAATCTCTGCTCTAAAGCACCCTGCAGCACCACAGTTAATGAGAGCCAATTTGGGAAGTGGGCCCTGGCTAGTGAAAATCTGCACCAGAAGCTGGAAATGTTCTCAGACAAAGTCTGTACTGGACAAATTTCTGAATATTACAATGACTCGACGGGGTTACCCTTCACAGTTGATTGCTGGAGTTAACCATCAGACTTCGCCATTCTTTATCAAAATCCTCTTCTTTCCAACAATATATGAAAAGACCTTCCTTTCTTCTTTGATTCTTCGGTTCCATAGATAGTGTTCAGCGAATATTCTCCAATTGCATGGCCAACTGCATGGGTTCATCGTTGGAACTCATGTCTTCTTTAGCTACTTCTACAGAGACATGGAGATATATCTTTGCTGGAATCCAATGTCTTTCTTACCTTCTAGATGTTTGTTGGGCACCAAATTGTGATGTGAGATTAGTAAGTAATGTAGTGGTCATTGGTCTATTTACCACTGAAGAAATATCCTACTTCAAACCCTCATGGTGGGCATGATAGAAGGTCACTGCTGTAGAAGCATCTGCCCAGGCTGCCACTGCAATTCACTGCTGCGAATGGCTAATATCGGACACCAGATCCTCCTTGCCCTATCGAAGAGAGAGTGAAGCAGCAAGCGCAGTGGCCTTCATTTGTCTTTTACCAAAAACAGCCTTAAAGTGCTGCTGTTCCACAGCTTCACAACTTTGGTTTAAAATTGAAGCACTCACCCAAGCTGAAATGCTTTTGCCTAAGCCTGATCAGTTGCAAACTGTTGGGGTTTTGCCATAAAGTGCAAATTACTTTGAACTATAAATGCTTGGAAATTATATGGATCTCCTGTGAGCTTTTCACATGGCGCTAAACTAAGGATCTGTAAGGCACCGCTTCAGCGTGACTTGTTACTAGATTACTCGCTCCTGTATCCAGGGTGCTATTGCTACTGTGGGGAGCAGTGGGATGCAATTCTCCTCCCTGGATCTGCTGGGAGGCTTTATTGCCTGATTTCATTCCTCTACAAGAAATGCACACTCTTGAAGGTCGACTTCAAGATCATCTTGGATCTGGCTGATCACTTGTGTTGTTGCCTGCAAGCGAGTGGCCTCAGGTTCTATTTCATGTGTACTGGCAATCTGTCATGACACAGTAATTCGAGGGCATGGATGTTGAGGCCAATCCTCCAGTTGCCCCCTAGAGATTGACTCACTACATTGCACTGGGTCAAGAATGTTGATTAAGAGCCAGACTAAGAAGAAAAGTGGGTAAAGAGGCTGCGGTTCAGAAAATCCAGAAATTATTTTGAAGAGAAGTTGAAATATTTACAAAGAAGTCACGGAGCGCGGTGTTAGCCTTCTTGGCTTTCACGGCCCGCTCCGCCACTTCTGAAACGCAGGGCTGCACCGTATGTATGCTGCTTTGTGCAGTACACATAGCAGTTGCAACTCGTCATTTTAAAAATTAATGTTTATGTGCAGGAAGGGTCACCTTCCTGTAAATAAACAATCATGCATGTCGGTTTGCTGTTTCTATGTGTGCTGCGCAATGCAGCACACATGAAAACAGCATAAACGAGGACAAAGTAAGCATTTCTCCTCACTATGCCCTGTTATGACCAGGTCTTCCTTGGTCTTCATTTTGGCGCACCTTATATTTACCCCACCCTTGTAAATATGGGGCAGCATCAAAATCAATGGATGTTGTGGCAGAATGTTCACGGCAACACCCACTGCCCACCCCTTTCGCACTAAGTATAATGTGAAAGAGGGCCTTATTTACACGGCAGTGTTAACCCACGTTAAATGGTTTGACGTTGCATTGTAAATAAGGCAAATCTCGTATTTCCGCCGCAACAGTCAAAAAAAGTGACATTCTGACAGTGATAGGGTCTTGTAAATATGCCCCAAAGTATATCAAAGCCAAACTATGAGTGTCAAGGTCTCCACCGGAGGGATGAAAGAACACAAGTTACTAAGGGAATGACACATTAGGATGTGAATGCGACTTAAAGGTAACATGGTTTGTCACTTACCCAGTGCAAAAAGGGTGGATGCTGTAAATAGCCCTGTGTGTAACGCAAACTCCTCTCAAGAGCCGAAGAAGATATGCCAATTCTGCACTGGTAGAAAGGAGGCTTGGACATGGAGACAAACAAACTAGAGGGTAACAAGCAGGCAACCACAATCATAATATAAGGAAACTAGAGGATGGAAGGGAACTGAACATTGGAGAAAAATACAAAGGTGAAGGGATGAAATGAGCAGATGAGAACAGTAGCGAATAGCAAACAGTCACAACAACCGTTATTTGCCAGACAATGGAACTCTACACGGGTGGATTTAAATACCTGGGGCCTCATTTACAAGGAATTAACGCAGCACGGTGCTGTAAGCCATTTGGCTGTGCCGCGCTGTGTTAATTCTGAAGCACAGGGATGCGTCATATCTACAAAGATATGACGGATGCCTTTGCTCTCCATCTCCCTTGTGCCAGCACACAATTTGCTGCCATGCGTCAAAGCAGGCACCTCCACACCAGAGTGCAAGGGTGCCTGCGTTGAGGGGAATGGTTGTTTATGTGCAGGAAGTTTTCCCTTTCTGCACATCAACAATCTGAAATGGTGTTTTTAAAGTTCTGTGTTTGCTGCTTATGCAACACGCATAGAAACTGAAAAATAGCATTTTTTCAGCTATTGTTTATGTGCAGGACACCTTTGCACATAAACAATCACAAGAGGTGATTTTCTCTTTCTATGTGTGCTGCAGAATGCAGCACGATTAGAAAGAGGAAAAATACACTTCTCATCGTTGTGCTTTCCTACGACTGGGGAGGCGTAGAATTCTGACACATTTCCAGGTTTATGAATTCTCATAAATCTGGAAATGTGGCAGAAGCCATGGGTGTTGTGTGGGAACCCCCACAGTAACACCAATGGCACGCCCTTTCGCGCAAGGTATTGCGTGTAAAGGGGCCATATTTACAAGGACACAAAAAGCCATGTAGAGTGGCTTTACGTGTCATTGTAAATAAGGGACAGCAGGTTGCACCACTGGTGCATCACAAAAAGTGACGCACTGGCAGCGCAAGGGGCTTGTAAATAAGCTCCCTGGTTTGCCACATTTGGCTCAAACTTATGCCTGGTTGTGCTGGCCCTCTAGTGGCTGTGGCATGAGTCTGTAAATGTACTTTTAATGGGGATGAGTGCACTTTTAATGGGGATGAGTGCATATTTTCCACTGCCATGTGTGTCATTGCTTCCATGTTTACAGTTTTCTGTGTACTTACATGTCTCAAGACTTGGCAGGAGTGTAGGTCACTCTCAGGTCTGTTATCTGGGCTGATTTGACACTAGAACAGTTTGTCAGCTTAATCCAAGACCAGCATGACATCAGAAAAGGCTCTATCTTGCATTAAGTGGGCAATCAGCAAAATGATGGATCTTTGGGACACTGAACCCTCTCAGGGCCCATTGGCTAGCCCAGTGGTGCTTGTACCAAAGCAGGCATTAACAGACCTTTGCTTTTGTGTGGACTACGAATGTGGTCACTTAAAACGAATATCAATCCCTTTGCTTTAGCTGACAAACTCAGTGATAAGTTAGAGCTTGTCAATTTCCGATCACCGTTGATTTAGTTAGCTAGCACTGGCAGAAAGGCCTGACCCCTGGGCAAAAGAAAAATACAGAATCCTGCATTCCAGAAGGCCTGTTTCCATTACAGGTTATGTCATTTTGGTTTAACAATGTACCAGCAACCTTTCAGAGGTTGATGACCACAATCTGAATGTAATCTGTATTTTCTGTGTTACCTACATACATGAAAGAGCGGTGTTCTGTGGTGAATCACTTGTTTTACCTTATAAAGGGGCAGCCGAGGCCACACATTCTACAGAACTGGCCCTGGACTGCTTGTGTTCCAGTTCATGGAGGATCTGGCCTGGCAGTTTGCGCTGGACTGTTCTGATTGGAGCAGGGTTAAGATTGATTTCAGTGAGGGTGGGTCCAAACTGAGGTGACACAGTGGGCTAAAAACAATGGACTAGGGTACAGCCTTGAGCGTTAGCCAGTGGCTGAGATTAATTGAAGTATTCCATACATCACCTTGTTGTTGTTGCAGTTGATGACCTAAGTGTGACAGGTCCACCCCGATGTGGATCCCGTGCTTACTGTGCCACTGGAATCAATCTATAACTGGATGATGAGCCCTAATTAAGGCAAAATTGTTTAGTCCTGGTTTGTTTAGGTTCTGGGTCGGGTAGGACCTGGTCTTGTAGTTCAGTCTGGACTGTGCCCATTGGAGCAAAGGGGTCAAGAATGATTGCACATGGCTGGGTCCAAACATAGATGGCATGGTGGGTGAAAAATGAAGCACTCCAATGTGGCCGTGACTGATTGTCAGTGGCTGAGATTAATTCAAGCATTCCATCCATTACCTTGTTGTTCTTGCAGAGACGACGAAGATCAAAGCTCAGAATCTAGCCAACTAAGTGCCAGATTGGGCAAGGCTCGGTGGCCTTTCTCAGAAACTGAGTGGGTGGAGAAATATGGATCTCTCAATGCTGAAATAAAAGTGATCATGGATTGGGAAACGACAAGTAAAGACCAACATGTGGGCATGCTTAGGTCCTAACATGCACTATATTGTCTTTGTAGAACACTATGGTTCTATTGTGGCTCCTTGCAATTTTAATATCCCAGAAGTGTTAAAAATTATAAATTGGACTTTGCAATTTCAGCAGGCCTCTGAGCAGCTGTAAAAGGCTCTGAATGAGGCACCATGAATCTTGAATGCTCCAGATGTCAAATATTTCTTCATTGTCCAACTGATGCCTCTGACAACATGATGGGAGACATACTGTCCAAGTTCAACTTGAGCACACATTGGCTTGTATTACTCTCTGGTTGTTACCCAGAGAAGAGATGCTTTGTGACCGTGGGTGATGACTTGTCAATTGTGGGCCTTTCTCTGTGGCCATCTCTAAGTCTCACAGATCCCTATTTAGAAACAATTGCTACCTCGCTGCCCAGCAGATGTGTGCAGTGGTTATGCCTAAGACAAGCTCATCTGTGCCAATCCACTATAAGAGGGTCATTAGGTTAGCGGGCGGATCGTCACCGCTAAAAACCTCCGCCCGCCTAGTATTCCCCCCCGCCACATTACCATGGCGGGGGGAACCCCGACAAACGAAAAAAACGTCCGCCGGTTTTCCACCCGGTCGAAGAGTCGAACGGGCAGAAAAGCATCTAACATGGTGGCGGTGTCTGGGAGACACCGCCATCCATATTAGCATTGCAAGGGGGACATGCCTTTCTGTGGCGGGCCCCAGGAATTCTGGGGGGTGAGGGTGCACATGGGGGGTACCTGTGGTACCCCCCTGCAGTTCCATGCACAACATGGCAGGCACCGCGCAGTGCCTGCCACGTTGTGCATGGAAGTGCACGACATGCCTTCTTGGCATTGCGGCAGGCAGTGCTGAGAACAACGCCCGCCGCAATGTCAAAAATGCAGGATGCGCCCGCCAGTGTGGCAGCCGCATCCTAATGTCAGCAACGGGACCCCTGCACCAAGGGCAGGTGGTCCCATTCCTGAAAGGATGGCGGGCGGACCAAGTCCGTCCGCCAACCTAATGACCCTCTAAGTCTGCTCGGCGCCCAACCCATGCTGGTCGGTTTTGCTGCTCCAGAGATAAGTGTCTTCAAACCATAAGTATAATGAGTTTATTTTGGTTCCTAATTTCCCTGTGTTGAAAACCTATCCTTCAGTGGAGAATTATGAGTATGAGGGTGGCTACACCACTACTATTAACGTCCTTCCCATCCTTACTGTGGCGCTATTAAATGTTAGATCACTTCCTAGGCACAGGTGGGAGACACTGGCACTAGTCAATGAGCCCAGTTTGATGAAACATGGTTAACTGAGCTTTCCAATGCAGACTTGAACATTGTCATTACCCCGGCTTTAAGTTCCTGCAATGTGATATAGTAGGCAAATTGGGAGGTGGCCTATTGAGAATTCCTAGGGATGGTTTGAGTTAAAATTTAGTCAATGAATTCTCTCCTGTCTTTCCTGAGTCATTAGTCTGCAGCTGACGTCCCTTACCCTAATTTTCCCTTGTATTTCCATCCATTGATAACTTTATTTCGGTCAAATGACCATAAAAGTGCACGTAAAATACATCAGCACAATAAAACAATAAATAGTCATAAAAAGTTAAAAAAAGAATTAAACTACAAGTTATCTGGGTACAAGAAATAAAAGCAATAAGTACAACAATTAGGTTAAAAAGGTTTGCCTCCTACGCCACATACTGAATAAATAACGAGAAACAGCAAACACAATGGGAGGATGGGTATCATAGGTCAGTATCCTGCAGGCCTGTGTAAAATGCAAGAATCCCAAATTCTTACAAATATGAATCAGCCAACATTTTCTAATTGCAGAGTAGGCAGGGCAAAAAAACAATACATGAGTTACATTCTCCTTTTTATAACTACATGCAGGGCAGACTTCGTTATTGGGTTTTAGCCATTTAGATGTAAAAGACCTAATAGGTAGAGTGCCATACCTTAACTGGAGATATAGCTTTCGAGCAAGCGGGGTTCAATTAAATTCAAGAATTCCTCAGTTTTGGATTCTAATTTAACTAGGAGGAACTCAGATGTCAACCTACCCAATGTTGCAGAGCTCGATAGCGTTTGAACGTTCTGCATACGTATATGAGAAAGGAGTTCATTCTTTGATATCCCTAGGCAATAAGGTTCAGGGGAATCCACAGTTCCAAAAGACCTAACCGGGTACTAACAGTACGAATATGCTGAAGCCAAGGGATCTTTTTGTATATAAGAAGAGACAAAATCTCAGAAAATTCTGCTCTATAAGCGGCCAGTTCGGGGACTGACCACAACCTCTTCCAGTACATAATTGGTCTTGCACTTATGATCTCCTCTATTGGGACCATGCCAAGATCAAGTCCAAGAGGGATCAAAGGCGTACTAGGCAGTAACCCAACTAAATTTCTCACAAAAGACTGCTCTACCTTTTTGAGGTTCATTATCCGCTTGTGGCCCCAAAGTTCAGCCCCGTAAATTGCTGCCGTTCTAGCCTGGCGACAATATATCTCCAGAGCTGGGGACACCGGCCTAAAAGTTGACTCCCTAAAGACTTTGCTTATACCCCCAGCAAGCTGAGATAACTTAAGTGTGGACTTAGCAATCTGCGTGTTCCAGTCAAAGTTCTCAGTCAGAGTAACACCCAAATATACAAATGTTTTAACCCTTTCAAGGGGGGTACCATGTAAAACCGGGTTTGGGCGTACCCGCTTAGGGGGGTTAAAAATCATAAACTTTGTTTTTACCAGATTGATTTCTAATCCCCGAAGCTCACAAACTCCACGAATCCATCAAGTGTTCTTTGAATGCCCGATGATGTTCTAGACAACAGCAAAGTGTCGTCTGCGAACATCAGAGCGGGCACTCTGCCCGTAACCAATTTAGGGGCATCATTGTTTACCACACCATTCAAATGCTCCACAAGGCCGTTAATGTAGAGGCTGAATAGTGTGGGTGCCAACACGCACCCTTGGCGAACTCCTTTTTGGACAGGGAATTGATCTGTGGAGCCTAGATAAAACGGCTAATAAATATAGCGGGAGTCCCAGGTCTACTAGTACCTTCCACAATTTTTCACGCGGAACCAGATCAAATGCCGCCCGCAGGTCCACAAACACAAGGTAGAGGCTGCCACCCTTTACCTTTGCTGTTTTCCAATACAGGACCTGCAGGCGGAATATCTGATCTAAGGTAGATATGCCTGACCTAAAGCCTGCCTGGAGTATAGACAAGATCCCATTCTCATCAATCCACCCGAGAATCCTGTCAAGGATAACCCTCCCCATCAGCTTTTGTGATGTATCAATTAAGCTGATGGGTCTATAATTAGAGGGGGTTAGTGGGCAGCCCTTTTTTAAAATAGGGACAATTTCTGCTCCTAGCCAAATAGGGGGCAGGTCGTCTCCCTGCAAAATGCCATTAAATAGAACGACCAAGTAAGGGGCCCAGATTTTAGGTTGTGCCCTAAGTCCCCCGGCAATTTATCCAATCCTGGAGCCTTGTTAGGGAGCAATTTACCTATGGCTGTCTCAACTTCAATCAAGGTAAAGAGTTCAACTGGGGCGAGGCATGTAGGTACAACAGTCAACCGTCCATGCTCTTCAGCCCCGTTGGCGCTTTGGAATTGCTGAGGTTCAAGAGTACTAACAGGCGAGCCATCAAACTCAGAGGTGCCATATAGAGCACCAAAGTGGCTTTCCCAGATTGAAGGGGCAATATTGGGGGCAAGCGCCTGGGTATGCCCACTAAGTCCAGTTGCAACAATGGACCAGAATAATTTGGAATCCTTACACCTAAGTGCAGATCCCATCTCCTCCCACATTGTGGCCTCCCATTCCTTCTTAGCATCACAGATTGCCTTTTTATATGAAGTGCGATGCACCCTGATGGCCTCACTATCATTGGTTTTTATAACTGTAAGCAAGGCCTTTTTGGCCTTCCGACAGGAGATATTAAACCATCGAAGAATCGTGGTCCGGTGCTGATTTGCCCTTCTCACAGGGTACAGAATATCTTTTAATATGGTAACCAATTGATTATGTATTTCAGTTGCCCTGCCCAAATGGCCAGATTTCCCCATCTCTTCAATGAGCGGAATAATGGTCTCATATAATTCAGCAAGTTTACTAGTGGACGCTTGTAAGTCTGGCCATTTAACCCTTCGCCTACAGTTTGTTATTATTAATGGCACAGTAGCGCAGTGTTCAGCCGGGGTTGCGCCTTTCAACCCAAAGCTCCCCGGTTTAAGGGACACAACTAGGGCATTATGGTCACTGTCAAACCTTTCAATGACCCTAAATGCATACAGCCTGTCCCAGTGCCTAGCCTCAATGAAGATATAATCGAATACTGAGGTCTGATTTAATCGATTAAATGTGGCTCTCCCTGGTCTATCAGGCTCCACCCTCCCATTGCATGCTCGTAATGATGTAGCTAGCACAAATGACTGCAATTGCAAAACAGGAGGGGTCCATACCTTGACCTGAGGAGTCAATGACTCTGGGATGGCCCAAAGCAAATCAACATCATCCGGGTCACCAAATTCGGGTCCATGAGGGGCTCAAAATAACAATTGAAGTCTCCACCCAAAATTAACACGTTGGAGGGGTCAATCGACTGTATGAGGGTTAACAGAGTTTCGACAGCCTCTGACTCAAGGCCCCGCCTAACTGGCCTTGAGTATACATTAATCAAAGCAATATTTGGCCCATTAGGCAGGGTCAGCAAAACACACTGGACATCCAATGAGTTAGTTAAGATTGGTGATGCCTTTACTCCCAGGTGCGTGCCAACCCATATAGACAACCCGCCTGAGGGCCTGCCCCTATCACCCATGCTCGCCAGGATAGCGTATGTTGCAAAACCCTGGGCTATACTTTCTATTAACGCCCAGGTTTCCTGCAACATACAAATATCATGCGAAGCCATAAAAGAGCCCCACTCTGGAATGGGCAATTTACTCTTAAGTCCCACCACGTTCCAGGATAAGATTTTAACTTGGGGGACGACCAGATCTTGCTTGATTGGTTCACAATCTAAGGAACCGGAAAGATCAATAGTAGCAGAAGAACTAGCTTCTACACCTTGCTCAAGCTCACAATTCAATGGGTGTCGATCATCGGGAGAAGAGACAGTTGAAGACTGAGTGGTTAGTTCTGTTACCAAGATTTTTACTAAGGGGCTTAATTTTGCATTTGCAACTAGGTTGCCAGTAGTGGGTAGCATATTGATAGGGGGCCGCTTCTGTCAATCGCAATCATCGAAGCCCGAGAAGGCATCGAATCTTTTTGCAACTTCCAGCGGGGTAAACGGTAACAAGTGGTCCATCCTCCTGTTTCTGTTTCTATAACTCCTAAATGGTACAGTGTCCCACCCAGGTACATTTTCAAAGGTCATAGGGTTAGATACATGCGTCATATACCGATTATTAAAAGGTATAGAAGGGTTAGTCTGGAGGCAAAGTAAAGCTCCAGGGTACGTTATAGGGGTCACTAGAGATCTCGGATAGAAATAAGTCAATTCACAGGGAACGATGGAGTTGCCGATATTTCCTGGAGACCAATTTAGAATGTATCTAACAGCTCTAGGATCTCTGAAATTGATAACAATTACGTCCCCCTTTATGTCTTTTGCTCTGCTTCCCAACCAGGGGAGTCGCCGGACATGCAGGATATCGCCATTAATATTATAAGGAAGTGGTTGGTTTTGACTAAGCCAGTGCATGGTTTTGTTTTTTAACTGAGAGAACCCTTCCCTCTTACCATCTGCTAATGTAGGGACTCCCGTAAGGACAACCACAAAAGGAACCGCTTCTGGAGGTAATTCGACTTGACGCCCCCTATTGTTCACTGCCCTAAGGGGGCTAGTACTTCCCCTCTCATCTCGCATATGTCCTATGTAAGATTTTTTTTCTCCCTTCTGAACTTCACTAGCAACAAGCGGTGCCGATTGTTGAACTAATTTGGGGGTTATTGCCCTGTGTTGTTTAGAGTTTATAGGCTTGTTAGTATGGTTTGCACCCTTATGGGCAACAGGAGTGGGAGATGACTCTGTGGCTGCGGGGGGCAGCGCCGGCTTCGCAAGGTCCTTAATTAACCCAGCATTATTACTAATAGCCAGCTCTAAGTTCCCCAGCCGTTGCTCGACCCTCTTCAGCCTCTCTATTATAGGTAGTATGAATGACCTAATTAAATGTTCCATACTTTCCAAAGGAGCAGCAGACAGTGCTTCCTTTGGCGGGCAATGTAAGGGAGTGACTAAACCTGGTGAAGTCAGTACAGTTATTATAGGGGCTTCTGAAGTTGGTACAGTTGCTATAGGGGCCGTTAAACTTGGCACAGTTGTTATAGAGGCCTTTGAAGTTGGCACAGTTGTTACAATAGCCTTTGTGGTTTTACCAAAGTCGGAATGACTAATCTTGCTTCTTTGCGGATCACCACCCCTCTTTCTTCTTTTACTTGGTGGTGGACCATGAACTTTGGGCATCACTTGTTTCTTGGCCTTCTTTTTAATAGTCTCAACTACTAGTAAAGGTGGCTCGACTGTCACATCTGCTCCTATGGTAGAATTACTAGGAAGAGATATAACGTACGTATACAGGTCGCTGGACATATCAAGTAGAGGGGATATATCTCGCAAGAGCATAGGAACGCTATCTATAGATAGAGGATCCTCATTTTCAATATGGGAGCTTACATCAGGTGGAGTGGTTTGTTTAAAAAAATCCAAGGGAGGTCTATTTTTCATACATTCAACAGAGCGACGTCGCTCAGCCCGGCGCTCAGCCAATGTACTCTCCCTTTCTAAATCTGGAGCAACCTTTGTAAAGTAGCTATCTAGCCTACCTTTACTAATTTCCCCTGCCTTCACGGGTACAAGTTTTTCATGGTTCAAGGCCATGGTAGGCTAGGAAAAAGTACAAACAAAAGGTCCTTGGCAACGTGTTAGATTGTAGGCCCAGCCCAGCCTCTTCTGGCCCTTGAGGGCCTAAGAGGGCCCGCCCTTTGCCAGAGCTTCGCCAGGCGCCGCCCGCGCGCGTCCCGCGACGCAAAGGGGAAGTTCGTTCTTAAAGCGCCTCCTGGCACGTACTCCGGCGGAAGCGGCACTCTGCCCGCAATGGCACCTGGGTAGTGTAGCCTGCCCCTTGGTCCCCCCCCCACTGCGGCCGTGCACGGGTTGTGGTTGCTGCGGTGGCAGGGAGAGACCGGTAGCGGCATTAGGCTTGGCAGGGAGGATCGCGACCCAAAAGGATCCCTAGCAACAGTAATGGCAGGTCAGCAAAAGTACAGCAAGGTCCCCGCTCCACCAAGGGGAAGTTCGTTCTTAAAGCGCCTCCTGGCGCGTACTCCGGCGGAAGCGGCACTCTGGCCGCAAGGCCACCTGGGTAGTGTAGTCTGCCCCTCGGCCCCCTCCCCCCCCCCACTGAGGCCGCGCACGAGTTGTGGTTGCTGCGGCGGCAGGGAGAGACCGGTTGGGCGTTAGGCTTGGCAGGAAGGATCGCGACCCAAAAGGATCCCTAGCAACAGTAATGGCAGGTCAGCAAAAGTACAGCAAGGTCCCCGCTCCACCAAGGGGAAGTTCGTTCTTAAAGCGCCTCCTGGCGCGTACTCCGGCGGAAGCGGCACTCTGGCCGCAAGGGCACCTGGGTAGTGTAGTCTGCCCCTCGGTCCCCCCCCACTGCGGCCGCGCACAATTTGTGGTTGCTGCGGTGGCAGGGAGAGACCGGTGCGGCGTTAGGCTTGGCAGGAAGGATCGCGACCCAAAAGGATCCCTAGCAACAGTAATGGCAGGTCAGCAAAAGTACAGCAAGGTCCCCGCTCCACCAAGGGGAAGTTCGTTCTTAAAGCGCCTCCTGGCGCGTACTCCGGCGGAAGCGGCACTCTGGCCGCAAGGGCACCTGGGTAGTGTAGTCTGCCCCTCGGTCCCCCCCCCACTGCGGCCGCGCACGAGTTGTGGTTGCTGCGGCGGCAGGGAGAGACCGGTTGCGGCGTTAGGCTTGGCAGGAAGGATCGCGACCCAAAGGGATCTCTAGCAACAGTAATGGCAGGTCAGCAAAAGTACAGCAAGGTCCCCTTGTATTTGTTTACAGCTACTTTCCTTCCAGCCCAAATGTGGGCTTCCTCGAAAATTTCCTAGAGCTCTGTGGACTGGGGTCCCTTAGTTATTCAAATGTTATAATCTTATGCAAACTGAAGTATAAAGGGAACAATAACAGGGATTCGACCTATCGTCAGCTCTCTGTCAAGCTAGGTGTCCCAGGTTTCAGACAGATGACCAAAATGTCTTCCAATACACTAGGCTACGCCCTATATATTATTTCTTGCGATCCATTATCTTACTTACAAGACCTCTGAATTAAGCCAGTGGTATGGCTTTTCATTTTTTGAATAAGTTCTTCCTCAAATTACATTCTTAGTGAAGTAGGGCTCGATGTACCATTGAGGCATGCGCTCTTAGGAGATGGAGAATGATTGACAATCACATTGCTTATGATCTCATCCGAGACCTATATATGGCAAACTTGGGTTCCCTCATGCTCATTTTGGGGGCCTCTTCTGGGCCAATAAACAAATGTCTGATAACCTAGCACTAATTGTAACTACATCCATCAAGGACTTGAAACCAGGAAACACGTTGATTTCTGTAGACCTTAGAGCCAAAAGCTTGAAAGTAAGATGAAGCAAGGGACAATGGAGAAAAGCTATGACAGGGAACAAGTTCGAGAGTTTAAATATACACCCTGAAACATGATAAAGCTTGTCTTTATGCAGACAAGATGAATTTATTTTCCTTGCAACTTTAGTCCTCTTTCAATTTTTCTCTGGATTTTTTCAGTTTCGTAAATGTGTTGTGCCAACCTCCCATGCCAGAAAAAGTTATTTCAAAATCCCAGACTCTACGTAACAGTCTGGTGGACTTTTGCTCCTGCAAAATGGTTTACTTTCATTAAGAGCACAAGACCAGATGGGATTTTTCCCAAGACTCACATGCAACCAGAGTCTTACGTTCTGGCTTCCCCCTTGCCTACTAGTATGTATTTTGAAGCTCCTAGGGATCAGCCTGAGGGTTATAGTTTGGTGGATGGGTACTCAACTGACTACCCATCCACCAACCTCTAAAAAAGGATTTAGTTAAATGCCATGTTGTCATCCCTTAAATCATCTCTAATAACAAAATCCAAAGGGTTTTTCTCTGCCGTAGGACTCCCCTCTTGCTGCCCATAATGCCTCATCGTGGGTTAAGCTGGTGCTAGAATAACTTACAAAAGCAGTGCGTCAGATGTGGCTGAGTTCAAAAAATTTCCACTGATCACGCAGCTTTCGGTGCCAGTGGTAAAAGTAATGGGAAAAAATGTGGCAAGTTTATCTTTGACCCACCTTGAAGGGGGAAACTTCTGTATAAGGGGCAAGCTGGGTTTGATCCAAGACACAGAGCGCGAGCACTGCTAGTGGCCATTTTCAACCAACTTTGAGACTGGCAGTGTGAGGGACAGTGTGGATGGAAAATGCACGTAGACCTTTCAGCAATATTTGATACCTGTGACATTCTGTGGGACCCTTTAAGATCCACCAAGTTAGCTCGGCGGGCACTAGCATATTTTGCCTCTTTTCAAAAATCTCCCAAATTATGCTGCTTCCTCTGTGTCGTTCTTCAGAGATATCGCTGTACTATGGCGCTCCCAAGGATCCGCAGTGTGTTGCATCTTGTTTAATTTGTAGATCCAGCCACTCTGAGCCTTTATTTGGTCTTTTCTGGTCAGAGTTCTTTATTATGTCAATGGTATGCAGTTCCTACTCAGATATGATCAACACTCTTCTAAGTCCTTTGTAGGACTGAAAGGGCGCCTTCTATGCATTCGGCAATGGATATCTTGCAAATTTATAAAAACTAAGGAGAGACAAGAGTGATGTTTAACTCATAGGAGGGGATTCAAAGGAGTGAGATGCTTTCTGGTGATTTTCTGCTCAATGCTCCACCATCCCATTCCAGTAACAATGGTGAGGAATCGGGGAGGTTTGTTTCATCTAAAGCTATCCCTTCTTGTCCAAATCCAGAAAGTGTGGTCCTCATGATTTGCTCTGAGAAAGTCCTTGGGAAAAACCTTTCCACTTTTAAAGACGTTTGGGCAGGTGGTGGGTACCTGGGTGGCACAATTGGAGGGAATCTGTCAGTATGCATTCCATTGTGGAGTATTGGAGGAGTTTCCTATGAGAATTTGGTTGGAGAGGAAAGTGTGTGAGCAGAGGAGGTGGAGGTGTTGAAGTAGACAACAGACATGCAGAGATTAATGGCAAGGTTGCCCATGTAGTGCCAGGTAGTGCCAAGTAGCTAATGCTCTAAAAATGAGGTTGGTAGTTAAAGAGAAAATCAGGATGTGTTTCGTGCTTGTTCCTATATAGATGATTTTTTTTAAAACAGTACGAGTGAGGCTGTAAATTTAAAGAAAGGATGACGTTAACATTTTTATTTTGGTCCTGGATATTTATGACACAATATTCTGTCGACACGATATTTGTGTTTCCTATATTCTGTCAGTGATCTTCCTGACTAATTGAAGTGAGATTTTCTGCATTGATATTGATTTGATTGAATTAGATGTTGATGCTATTTTGATATTTTTATGTTTACCAAGTAATTTATGTCTCCAGTGCTGTGCGATCACCTCTGTCAAAAAGTATATAGTTTCATATTATTTGATTTCCTGTGATAACACCAGATTTAAAGTCCTTTTTAGGCCACTTTCCATGATGTCATCAGGATCAAAGGTCAGACGATTTCATTTACTTAGACATCATCAGAAGGGGTGTTCCAAGGTTCCACTGGAGGGATTCCATTGTTGTATTATCCAAATTCATTGTTTTTTTTGTATAAAATCAGTAAAAAATAATAATAACCATATTTATTATAAAATATATATTTTTTTAATTCCAAATCTAAATCCAGCAGAGAACACCCCCCATTTTGCAGATAGTCAAATGAGTTGACTTTCAGATTTTGCAATCCGGTTTGAAATATGCCTTAGTGACATGGACTAAAAATCATATTCGCAATAGTGTAAAGTTCTTTTGATTAGTGCAGGGGCCTAACAATATCATAGGGACCTATATTATTTTTAATATTGACCGTTTCGAGAGCCCTTCTTTAACAATTTGCGTTGTGTAAATAAAACACCTAACTGGCAGTAAACCGCACCTCGGCCCTTACAATGTGCTGTATATTTTGCGATATTTGTGATCTAGTTTTGTGACTTTTAAAGAGGATTTTTTGTTAATTCGTTTGGCTGCTGGGCTCTGTCTTGTTGACCTTGTCTTGTATGCTTTGGAGTCCCCTTCCTTTCCCTGCGCCTACCATGTCTGGACATGAAGTCAGAGGCAGCAGAGACACCAGGGCCTTTTTGAACCATTTTATGTGTAAATGTTTTTATTACAGATAGTTTGTAAAAAGTGACAACGAGTTTCTACGTTAGTAAGTGTAGAGGATGGACAAGTGCAATGAAGTCGTGGAAATCTGAAAAAATAATTTAATAAGATATGGGTAAAGTAATGACACTTTATTGCACCTGCAAACACACTCAGAAGGTAAATAAGCATTTTCATCTTTTAACTCTGGCTATGGTTTCATTCTCTTTGTTTAAATATTACCCTTCCTTCAACTTCTTTCCAATTGGAACAAGATGGTAAGAGCGAATGTAAAGTGATCTGTTTAGGGCTCTAGTTCAGTGGCAGGTGGTGACATTTGAAAGTGGTGAGGCGTAGAAGTAGGGATTAGTGCCCTGTGGTGAGGGAGGACGACTATTAGTCGATGTAGTATTATGTGTTGACTGAGAATTCTCCTCGGAATTCTCTGTGTTCATTCTAGGTAGAATCTTTCCTTTGTAATGTTCCTTCCCTCACTTGTATCTCTTTGAATATGTCTTGTCATGTTGTGTCTTGAAGATCAGTCAGTTGTCAGTTACACTGCTGATCTTCAAGAAGGTGGATGCTCCATTAAATATCTACTTACTTCATCTTGGACTTATCTGGACTTTATTCCTTTATGAACCACTACAACATATTGGCGACATTTGGGATTTATTTCTACATGTTTGGAGCATCTACTGATCATATTTTGGGAAATTTTTGATATAATTTTGACTTTCCACTATTTGAATTATTCTATGGACATCTTGGATAATTTTTCCCTGCAGTGCACTCTTATATGGATTTAGAAAAGTTCCTGATATACAAGTAAGATTTATACTCAAAAAAAAAAAAAGGTTTTTGCTTCACTGTGCAGTCAAGAATATTTCATTGTATTGAAATCTGCATATTTACAAGCAACTCTGCATTGTAACAGAAAATCGAAGATATTTTCTGCAACCAGAAAAAGAATCAAGATCGTATAATATTCGTCATTTCCAATATTTTATAAAAAAAATCTTTTGTCATTTTGAGTCGTGTATCCAGCAAGTTCGACTTTTTGACAAGTTTAATTTCTATTGGAAATGTTTAAATCCGATCTTTGGAAAAATCAAAGGACTGTCAGGATTGTTCTTATTTTTTAATCGAAGTTTGTTTGTGTTCCAAAACGACCGCAGTCGGAAGCCAGCCAAGTTTCAGTTGTTTTCCTGCATTATTTGAAGCACAACAAAACGTACCTTAAGCCTCCGTAAGGATTCGATTTCCTTCGATATTCTGTTCAGCTCTACCTGCGTGTCACGGTGACGCGCACACCTTCCATTGGTTGACTATCTCTTTGTAGCGTGTCCTCGTCATCACGCCAGTATTCCCTTGCTCAAAGCGTTACCAGCGCGTCACGGTGACGCGCACACCTTTCATTGGATATCTTTTTCTTTTCAGCGTGTTGTCGTCATCACGTTTAAGCGGCCATTTTTGTTTACATCCTGGTTACCTAGCAACCTCACGATCGTTATTACGATCGTTTGCTTTCAAAGATTTATTTATTTACAACGAAATATCCTTATTTTTATTCTTATATGAAACGAATGCTGAAGAAACTAGTATGTGTATTGTTATTATTCTTACATAGGGAATGTTTTAATATTTATTTTCTTTTTGTTAACTATTTTAATAGTTCAATATGAGCACAGTATGTGGTACACCACCTCCTCTTTTTTATTCAGGTCCAAATCAGCCGAGCATGAAATGGGAAAAATGGTATAGGGTATTTGATCATTATTTATTGGCAATTGATGGTGCTAGTTTTTCTTCTTCTAGGAAATTGGCAATTTTATTGAACACTTTAAGGGGTCATGCAGAAGATGTATTTATACATTTACCAGTTTCTCCCACTCCTGCAGGAATGGATAGCGGAGACTATGATTGTTTTAATGAAGCTATCGATAGGTTAAAAAAAAGGTTTACTGAACAACCTCATATAGTAATGGAAAGGTATAATTTTTATACTAGACATCAATTAGTTAATGAACCTGTAGATACTTATGTTGAGTGTCTTAGGATTTTAGCTGCTCATTGCGAATTTGGGGACCAAATTGATAAATACATTAGAGATCAATTAATTATTCGTTGTTCTAATAAAACAATTCAAGAGCAGTTGTTAAGACAACGAAATCCCTCATTAGATGAAACAATAAGGATTGCAAAAAGTGTGGAACGTTCTATTTTATCTTTCAACACTATTAATGTTGAGAAAGTCTCTTCTGGGATAGCTGCTGTTAGTGTTAAAGACACAAAGCCTCAAGTTGTTGATAAATATAGAAATAATGTAAAAGGAACTTTTATTCAAGGTAATGTTAAATCGTTTAACAAATTATTTTGCAATCGCTGTGGTTCAAGATCTCATTCTTTTCAATTCAAACAGTGTCCAGCTAGAGGAAAAGAATGTTTTAAGTGTAAGAAAATAGGTCATTTTGGTAATTATTGTTTATCAAACAAGCGAGTAGCTTCACCATCGGATGTGAAAGTTCAAGAAGAACTTCTTGTTGAGGATCCTGATGAGAATAGAATTCTTGCACTAACTGAGGTTCATAGATTAGGTCAAGTTATGACTAATGAAATGCATGTCGATTCAGAACCATATATTCCACCTAAGTGTACTATTACTGTTGAAGGCAGGAACATTGAAGTTATGGCAGACTCTGGGTCTCCTTATACTATTATTTCAGATTACTTTTTCTATAAATTTTGGGATAACAAATCTCTGAAACCCAATGATATTCGTGTTTTTGGTTTTGCTGGTAAGGAAATTAAAATTTTGGGGTATTTTGTTTCAGATATTAATTTTAAGCATAAAACTATTTATGGAAAAGTGTATGTTGCTGTTGATGGCTTGCAAGTTTTTGGTTGGAAACATCAAGGAAGGTTTAATATTGTTTTATGCCCCAATGCAAAAGAACAAGTGTGTTTTATGGAAGATTTGTTTGTGAATTGTGTTGTAAAGGAAGATGATCAGAGTCTTATTTCACACATTATTGATAAACATAGTAATGTGTTTAAAAAGGAACTTGGAAAAGTTAAGGGTTTTTCACATAAAATTGTGTTGAAGAAAAATGCTGTTCCTTCAAAACATAAACTAAGAAATGTACCATTATCAGTAAGAGGGGAGTTAACTGAAATGATTGATAAATTATGCAAAGAAGGTGTTATTGAACCTGTAAATGCCTCGGAATGGATTTCTCCGATTGTTTTAGTTAAAAAAAATGGAGATTTGAGAATGTGCACTGACCTGAGGTCTGTTAACAAACAAATTGTTGTGGAGTGTCATCCGTTACCTAAAATACAAGATTTATTGGCAGAATTAGATGGGGCAAAAGTTTTTAATACCATTGATCTAAGATCTGCCTACCATCAGGTCGATTTGACAGAAGATTCTAGGGATATTACAACTTTTATTACCCCTGATGGTACATTTAGATATATCAGAATGCCTTTTGGCCTCTCATCAGCGGCTACTGTTTTTCAAAAGTTGATGAATTCTTTATTTAAAAATACCAAGAATGTTATTGCATTTCAGGATGACATTTTGGTGTTTTCTGAATCTGTTGAAAAACATCAAGTAACTCTAGACAAAGTCTTATCTATATTGAATGAAAGAGGCATGACAATATGGTTGGATAAATGCAACTTTTTTGCATCTGAAGTAGAATATTTGGGACATATGATTAATTTTCAAGGTATTCATCCAAAGAATGATTTACTTTCAGCTATCAAGAATATGTGTGTGAGCCAAAAGACAAGGATCAACTTAAGTCTTTTTTAGGATTGTGCGAATACTATTCTAGATTTGTGAAAAAAATTTCAGATATTGTGTTGCCTTTAAGGTTGCTCTTAAAAAAGGGTTGCAAGTTTTTATGGACTAATGAACATTCTCAAGCTGTTTCCATTGTGAAATCTGCAATAATTGATTGTAAACCTCTTTCTCCTTTTTCACCTTTTGCATCAAATGTGATAACCGTGGATGCAAGTGCTACTGGTTTAGGCGCAGTTTTGAGTCAAGTTAAGGGTGATAAAGAGTTGACAATTGCTTTTGCGTCACGACCTTTGACATCATCTGAATCTAAGTATTTTACTATTGAAAGAGAGGCTTTAGGTTGCTCATGGGCTGTTGAACATTTTAAGACGTATCTTTGGGGTAAGTCTTTCAAAATAAAGACTGATCATAAGCCTTTGATTTTTTTGTTATCTAACAATGGTGTTGGAAAAGCTTCTTCTAGATTGGTACGTATTTTGGCTAAACTATATGAGTATAATTTTGAAATTATCTACATTCCTGGTTCACAAAATTTGAGAGCTGATTGTTTTTCAAGGTTGTTGCCAGAGCTTAGTTTTGTTAATAATTCTGAAAGTTTGGACGAATGCGTTGTAGCATCGTTTGAGGATGTTGTTTTGTCTATGGCAGATTTGATTACTAAGGAAGAGTGGTCTAAAGCCATGGAATTGGATGAAGATCTCAATTTTGTTTCTAAGTATATTGTGGATGGTTGGCCTGTTGAGAAAAATCTTTCTAAAGAACTTGCTGTGTTTTGGAAAGTTAAGGATGAACTTATTTGCAATGGTAGTCTTATTTTAAAGGGTGATTGCTATGTTCCTCCTATGTCTATTAGACAGAAAATTATTTCTATTGCTCATTTAGGCCATTTAGGTCAATCCAGCACAATTAAAAAAGTTAGAGATATTTTTTGGTGGCCTTATATGGATGATCACATCGTTCAGTTTGTTAAGAAATGTTCTTTATGTGCGAATTCTGATAAAGTTTTAAAGCCTGTGCACTCTAAGTCTGAAAACATTGAGATTCCCGATGTTCCTTGGAGTAAGATTGCTATTGATATTCTGGGTCCTTATGAAGGTATTGAATCTTGCAAGGTGTATATTATTGTTGCTATTGATTACTTTTCTAAGTGGGTTGAATATAAATGGTTGACACAAGTTGATTCTGTTGCTGTAATTTCTTTTCTTAAAGATGTTTTCAAGAGAGAAGGTTTACCATCAACTATTGTTTCTGACAATGGAACACAGTTCACATCTTATTTGTTCAATACTTTTATTAAAAAGTCCAACATTAAGCATATCAAAACTGCTTTATATTCTCCTAACATGAATCATCTTGTAGAAAGATTTAACAAATTTTGGTGGAAAGTATACAATTGGCTTTTAAAAGTCATATTGATGTTAAAAGTCGTGTAGCAAATTTAGTTTGGTCTTATTTGTGTACCCCACATTCTTCAACAAAATTTACTCCCTTTTTGTTATTTAAAGGAAGGAATCCTCAGCAAGAAATGTCTCCTTCTTGGTTAAAAAGGAATGTTTTGAATTCTGATTTGAATAGCATTTATAAAAAAGCTAAGGAGAATACCTGTGTTGCTAAAAAAAAAATTGTTTCTTCACCAACTAATTTTAAACTATGTGTTGGTGACATGGTCAAAGTAAAATTACCTTATTTTGTTAAAAAAAGGTCAATCTAAATTTTCAGATATTTCTGTAATTTGTAAAATTGGTAAAACTTCTGTTCTTTTGGATAATGGTTCTTGGTGAAACATTTCGAGAATTGCTAAAGTTGATCCATCGATTTTCAAGAAACAAATATCTGTTGATCCTGATTTTTCAAGTGATGATATTGTTTTAGAAAAAGAAAACAATGTTTCTTCTAATGAGCAGTCAGTTACTGATTACAGTATTGAAAATTTTTGTTCTGATATGTGTGTAAAAAGTTCATTTAAAAGACAAAAACGTTTACCTTAAAGATTTGATGATTTTGTTTTGTATAGATAAATTTACTCATTTTTCATTTTATAAAGGGATGTGTAGTATTATGTGTTGGCTGAGAATTCTCCTCGGAATTCTCTGTGTTCATTCTAGGTAGAATCTTTCCTTTGTAATGTTCCTTCCCTCACTTGTATCTCTTTGAATATGTCTTGTCATGTTGTGCCTTGAAGATCAGTCAGTTGTCAGTTACTCTGCTGATCTTCAAGAAGGTGGATGCTCCATTAAATATCTACTTACTTCATCTTGGACTTATCTGGACTTTATTCCTTTATGAACCACTACAACAGTAGGTCAGCTGGTCCCAGAAAGGCAATCGGCCAACCTGACATGCGCACTTGGCAGTGTGAGTGTGTCAAGGTGAGCCTATGTTATATTTTTAAGCCCCACCCACTCATCACCAAGCAACCTGGTGCATGTCGTGGCTAAAAAAAAAAGTGCAGCACCCGCAGCCAGCAATAAACATTAAACTGTATTTACATAAAAATCGGGATCTGGGGGATAAAACTAGGGGGCAACGCCCCCAAAGCTCTCATAAAGGAGCCGCCTTTGCCATTCCGCATCTCTGCACTAAAATGCAAAGTTACACATTATTGCGCCTCTTCAGCTGTCTAGCACCGGGGAGCTGGAGCATAATAATTTGCACTGTCTGAGAAAAGCTGGCAGTGCGCGGTCCTTACTGCTCACAGCTAGGGGTTTGGCTCAGTTGTTCTCGCTCTGGCTACACTCACCAGCGTCATTCTGATTCATGTGACGTTACGTCACAAAAGTGACTACAATGATTTGTCCAATGGCTGCACAGTCGAGACACAGACAGGTGAGCCAACTTTAGAATCAGAACCCTGTTATAATTTGAACTTAGAATATTTTTGCCTTGACTTCATGTTTTTATTGCTGCATTTCTTTGATCTTAGGCTAATTCTCTATATGAATTTGATATACATTTTTATTAACTATCATTTTTGCTTTTTGTAATGCTCTTGAATAATTTTGATTAATCCTTCATGGTTTGCATTTCATTCCTAACTCCAGAGAGATAATAATATAAAATGCTATTTGATTTATTTGTGTCCGGTGTCATTTAGGGACACATTGACTTATCTAGTCCTGAGGTTTAACACTGTCCCCAATCCTGCATAGGACCTTTATCTTTCTTATCCGAATATTGGAAATCGCCTTGAGGCACTCAAGGATGCTCTTGCGTTGAGTTTCTTCCCCTGCCAGCAAAGTACCCCAGGCAGACCACGGACCTGTTGATTCTGTGATGAAGAAGATCAGGTGTTTAAGATGGCGACTCCATCACATTGCAATGAAGGAAACAGTTTTTTAGGGTCTGGCTAGAGACAGCCTTAGCTGTTTTGCTAAAGAAAGCATCAGCTGTCTGGAAAGACCCTGATGTAACCAGTTAGCACACAACACACAAACACACACACTATACAACATGGTTTACATTGTGCAATGTACAGGCAGGGGCTTAGATGACATTTGCAGTTGTTTGCACGTTTCAAGAAGCTCCTTGTGTTTCACATACTATTGTTTCAGTGCTGGGCCAATCTCTTACCATTGATTATACAATGGATCTTTCTTTGTCGAATGAGAGGTAAAGGGAGTTAGCTTAGTCAAACTATCTAATTAACAGTGTAACCCATTTGGCTACACAATAAGGACTACGAATCAGAGAATAAACTTAAGAAGATTATTACAAGTTAACAGTCAAGTTTATGTAAATGAATCTCAAACCCATGCTGTAAAGATACAGGATAACAGTAGGATAGCCAACCTCCTAAAGAAGTTCAGGCGCATCAGCATGAGACAATCAAGAAGTTCAGTCACAGCAATACAGAACAATTAAC
Organism: Lissotriton helveticus; assembly: GCF_964261635.1. Lineage (NCBI taxonomy): Eukaryota > Metazoa > Chordata > Amphibia > Caudata > Salamandridae > Lissotriton > Lissotriton helveticus. The sequence continues at coordinate 255,953,070 of NC_136058.1, forward strand.
CATAGGATTTGATGCACAGAGAAGAGTTTCCAATCCTCTCTCCTAAACATGAGTAATGTCTAAAGTCATCTAATTTAGAGACTGAACCATCAAGGGTGATTAAGTCTAAAAGGGTCTCAAAATGTTGGGAAAATGCAAAAGAGAAAAATGTGGGAAGGTGTCAGCATAGCAGAAGCTCGATCAAGAGTTTTCTAGGTATAGGTAAATAAGTGCTAGCCTAAGTTGCACTCAGCAAAGAGTCAAAGGGGAAGTATAAAGGTCTGTACCTCTCAAAGTACAAAGGAAAAGTGTCAAATCAGCCTGTGATAACACCAGCTGATACCAAACAAATCTTCCTTTCCATACTCACATTGTGAGCTGCAACTTTGGCAAAATCTCCCAGACGAGACCTGTGAACAATATTGACCTTGAGTTCCCTACAACTCTTGATACATCACTAAATAGGCTATCCATGTTCTTGTAAAGGTACTCTTCTCAGGATCTCTGGGCCCGATTCACAGAACTAACTTAAGACAACATCCTAAACTTACTACCATTTTCGTGTTCACAGAAGGCACTTACTCATTTTTGGTATTCACAAAAGACACTTACTCATTTCGGTATTCACAGAAGTTAGGAGTCCTAACTTTACTACTACTAAATTGAGAAAAATCCTAACTTTAAGATTTTCGGTATTCACAGAACGCATTTAGGAGTCCTAAAGTTAGGACTACTAACTTCTGTGAATACCAAAATGAGTAAGTGCCTTCCGTGAATACAAAAATGAGTAAGTACCTTCTGTGAATAGCAAAATGGTAGTAAGTTTAGGATTTTGTCTTAAGTTAGTTCTGTGAATCGGGCCCGTAAGCACTAATATAGTGCATCATCTATTGTCAAATCAACAAACCATGTGAAAGCACCTGCAAGAAAACGATGCACAAGCAGACATGGAAAATCATAATTTTATGTAGAAATGAATAAAGGCCTACTTAAGTCAACTTTAAACATATGATTCAATGGTGCACATTTAATACGTGTTCATATGTGCACATACAGCTACAAACACATAAAAGATGTCGCTACATAAATTCAAAATTAGATTCAGGTTGCACTTTAAATAACTGCAATATAACTTGAAATACATGAACATGAATGTAAGTGCGAACTACATGTTAAATGCAAAGGTAAAAACATTAGTGCACATGTTTACATAAATCTTGTTTTTGAAGTGAATACATTTTAATAGTGTGAGAATGTTGTATCAGGTTCCTAAAGACTACATTTCATTTTATTGGAGAAACCAGAGATCCAGGCAGGACTATGACCTCCATCAGCCATAGAGACAGGAACTGCCACGCCTGCACTTCAGGATGGCTAGTCAGCGCTAAAATCAGCATCTGTGTCCTGCAGCACAGGGAAGCCAGTGATCCGGACAGGACTACAGGCACCACCCGCCATAGCGGCAGGAGTTGCCACACCTAATTAGCCAATGCACTAATTTGTTCAATTCATGACCACCCTCGACTTACAAATTATTTTAGCAAACTTATATATGGCCTGTGTCCCCAAGCGTATTCAGCCTTCTACCCTCACCATTGGCCAAAATTGCTTATAAAGCGCAAGCACTTTTTCCTATTTAGGGGTTACGTTTGATACAGGCTGCTTATGGACTTTATTTCCTGAACCCTCGGTGGAAACATCGACAGAAAACATATTAGCACGGGGTGGATTAATTAATGCTCGCTCCTTAGCGAAGAATGCCCAAAACATATGTGATCTCATCACCGAATCACACCTAGACTGGCTACTAATTACAGAAACATGGCTTAAGCCGTGGTGTATTCCGGACGTAGCAATAGCCCTTCCTCCTAATTTTCATATCCTGCGGCAGGATAGACATGACAAACGAGGAGGAGGTCTTGCTATCATTTATCGTAACACTTTTCAATGCTCTATCCAAGAAATAAAGGATATAAAAGAGGCAGAAGCACTAGTTTTTTCTCTGAAAATTCTTGACACTTTTGTTTTCTCTGGGGCTTTGATATATCGGCCACCGGGCTCCCCCACTAAGTTCTTGGACACAGTAGGGGATGTGCTGAGTGACCTAACTCTTAGGTTTTCTAATTTCTCGCTGTTGGGTGATCTCAACATGCATCTTGAGTCCCCCAGTGCCCTTGGGGTGAGCTGCTTTATGGACACAATTGAAGTGTTAGGCCTTACCCTTAGGAATTGTGAAGCCACCCATCAGGCAGGACACCTCTTAGACTGTGTCTGTTCAAATTATCATAATTTGATGGTTAAATCTCCGTGCCCCCAACTATGGACAGATCACTACTTCATCCCCTTTAACATACTTGGAGTTCTGAAACCTAGTACAATTTCTACAAAAGGTAATAATTGTCGTAATATTAACATCACTATAGACTGGAAAGCACTAGCCAGCAGGCCTGATGTTATAGAAAAACTTAAGGACAGTATGCCAGTTATGACTGGTTATACGTCAACAGACAATCAAAACCTTTGCAACTGGATTGCTGGAGCGGGTTCTCTGCTAAAAACAGCAAGAAATCAGAACCTGACTCCTAGAAAAAAGAATGCCCCATGGTTTTCAACAACTTTAAAACTTGAACTAGGTGAAGTCAAAACTCTCGAACGTAGGTGGCGTCGAAATTATGACTTTTACGCTCGTAATATCTACCTAACAGCAAGGCGGAAGTACCATATAGGAATTAAGCTGGCGAAAAAAATCTACTATCTTCAGGCTATATCTTTAGCAGGACGGGAACAAAAAGCAATTTTTAAGATTGTCAAGGATTTCATGGACCCTTCAGCTCTATCGCAGGAGATTCCTCCCTCACAAGAGTTATGCAATGCGATATCTGATTACTTCGTGAACAAAATTACAAACACCTTCCCGCCAGCAGCTACCACAACGACGGCGGTTCAAGTGATAGCGAAGACGACATCTTCTTCCTGCTTTGACGATTTTGTTCCAGTATCCTTGGAGGAAACTGCTAAATTGATTTCAACCAGTAAATCGGGATCCCCCTTCGATCCCTGCCCCCCTCCGGTGTTGCATCTTCTAATTGAGATGGTGAACCCAATGATCAATCGGATCATTAACTCCTCTTTAGAGACGGCAACTATCCCTAACGAATGGAAACTTGCCGCTGTCAAGCCACTCCAAAAAAAGGCCACTGCCGACCCTACTACTCTTGCCAACCTACGCCCGATTTCCCTGTTACCCATCTTATCCAAACTGACTGAAAAGGTTGTTAATAACCAGCTTACCAACTTCTTGGAGAAGAATAACGTTCTCCATCCTAATCAGTCAGGATTTCGGTCAGAACACTCCACCGAATCTGCCCTACTTTTTACCGCAGAAACATTAAGGGCAGCAATGGATCAGGGAAACAAGGCCGTCCTTATCCTATTAGACCTGTCGGCAGCCTTTGATACGGTCTCACACACCATCTTAGTGGACCGTCTGGCTGCCGCAGGGATAGGAGGACAGGTTCTGGCATGGTGTAGGAACTTCCTTGCCAACAGACGCCAAATAACAGTGCTAGGCCCATATCAATCTGAGGTAAAAGAAGTCAGGTCAGGGGTCCCTCAGGGCTCTAGTTTGAGCCCGGCTCTTTTCAATCTTTATATGGTGCCCCTGATGAAGCTGATCACGTCATTCAAGATCAGCTCTATTTCATACGCTGACGATACCCAATTGATTTTGGTGTTGGATAGGGAGCGGCTTGGTGCCGAGGAAGATCTCAAAGACTGTCTTACAGCAATCTTCAAGTGGATGACTAATAACCACTTAAAGTGCAACACCGGAAAAACGGAAATCCTTCCTGTAGGTAAGAATAATCTCTTTTCCCCAATAGCTTGCTGGCCAGCAGAAGCTGAAGTGCCCCCCAATACAATTATATCTGCCCGTAATTTGGGCATTAAATTTGATCACCAACTGTCTTTTAAACCCCAGGCCGTGGCAGTAGCAGGTATGTGCTTTCAGATCATCAAAGCACTAAGGAAGTTTTTCGATCTTCTTCCCCTACCAGCGAGGAAAACTGTCGCAGTGGCATTAATTAGCTCTAGGCTTGATTACTGCAATGGACTATATGCTGGAGCAAATAAATCTGTTCTCCACAAACTGCAAATGGTCCAAAATGCGACAGCCCGCTTGGTACTGCGTCTGCCTCGTAGGTCATCTGCCTCGGCAGCCCTAAATACTCTTCATTGGCTGCCAATAGGGAAAAGAATCTTGTTTAAGATTCTCCTAATTACCTTTAGGGCATTTCATCAACGTGGCCCAACCTATTTATGTAATGGGTTTAAAAGTTATCAACCAACTCGCTGCTTGAGATCTGCTCATCAGAACCTACTCACCCCCCCTCATTTTAAGTTGATGACAAAGGGTGGTAAATCCCTTTTTGTTTTAGGAACAAAGGCCTGGAATAAACTTCCCTCTCAGATGCGATTAATCTCTCAGGAAGCCCCATTCAGAAAATCATTGAAAACCTGGATCTTCTCCTTGCCTGATGCCACCAGTAGAACCCTAGTGTAATGTGTGTCTGAAACTGAGTGATATATTTCTCCCTTCTTTACAACTCCTCCATCTGAGTTGTCTGTGCGCCAAGATACTGCTTGGAGTGAAAGCTGCGCGGTAGAAATGTCCCTTACATTACATTACATTACATTACATTATGGGCACCTAATATCACACAGTGTAGGCTGACGCTATTCAGGGAAGTTGGCTCCCTCTTCAGTTTGCCTAAGTCCCGGGGTGGGAGCCTTATTCCATTATTGCAGATTTATACGACTCATTGTGTCCGGGGAGCAATATATGGGGCTGAGATATGAGGCCTTGCGAATTCCGAAGCCATTCAGGTGGAGGAAAATCATTTTTGCAAAAAGAAAACCTTTCTGTTCCTTTATCCTCCTTTAATTTTATTTGTCATGAGGAGTTGGGCTTGGATTACGTGGGTGACCAGTGCCGTCTTAATGCATGGGCATGCTGGGCGGTTGCCCGGTGACCCACGAGCATAGGGGTCCCATTATATAATGTCAAATCACTGATTTTGTTTTAGGTACCAATAAATATATGTTTATTTTATCAAAAATTTACATTTTTATTCATTTGAGTGGTTGTGCAGGCAGGACCCAGTGCACTGAGTTGTCTGGGGGTATATAATGCTGTTAAGACAGCTCTGTGGATGATCGCACAGCAACACATCCTCCCCTTCCATGGTTTTCTATTTGGCAAAGAGAGAAGGCTCTGACTAGAGATTTCACTGATGACTGCCTCGCATGCGATAAAGGCCTTACCATTCCATGGATAGCATACGTGAAAGATATATTTCAAAAGTTTGGGCTATCACATGCTTTTTTTGATGCAGGATCTAGTAATAGTATAAACAAAAAGCATGACCAATTGTTACTACATAACCAAGCCTGCTCCCTCAGACTCAGTGTGGAAAAACTGCAGCCTACCTGAGCCCGATCCTCAATAGCCCACTGACTAATTACCTGTTCAGTGCATGTGTAGTTTAGGAACACAGGGGCAAATTCTCAAGGACTTATCCCCGATTTATCGGCACTTTAGCGCCGCAAAAATGGCAATAGATTTATCGCTCTATTCCCAAGCTGGTGCAAACTGCCGATATAGCCAGTTTTCCAGCGATAGCTGACGCAAAAGACATCGCCACGGATGAGAGCAGCAACTAACGCTAATGATATACAGAGTAGGCGTTTCCATGCAAAAACACACAAAAACACCACTTCACGTCATTCTCAACGACCAGCCAGATCTGCGATGCGATCCAAAAACAGGCGATAAGGTGCATTAGCAGCAGGGATTTAAAACCTGCCTTTTACTGGTGCTAAGCAGGACAACAACCTGCAGTATGAAAGGGATCCCAGCCCAGAGCCACATCTGAAGACCAACACATGTCATGGAGCTACTGATCATGCAGCTCGGAGACCCAAGAGGGCCACAACACCTACCACCACCCCATGCCCCTCTGTAACCCACCCCCTTTCCCCGAACTACCACTGAGGAAGCGCAGAACAAATCAGCTGACCTTCCAAAAACGGCATGGCCCCACAGCCACACAATTGCAGAATGTGGGGAGAGGTGGGAACCAAGTATGACCCGAGGTCCCAGGCTGGTCCTCCATGGGGCTTGTGGGGTTCTGGTTGTCCTCTGTACTTGCTCTGGCTACCTCCATGGTGCTTCGCAGTAGTTTGTGTTTTGTTTGTGCTTTTTTTTGCCACTTTTATAGTGATTTTTCCCACTTGACTTGTGCGACTTGCAGGCCTGCCGCTGCTTATCACTGAATTTTTTATCGCAGTTGGGCCCATCACAACTTTTTTCACCTTTGGGTTTAGATTTTTATCGCCGTCCCGGTAATTTGTATCGCGGACATTTGACGTGTTATCGAGAAACTATGGCATGTTACCTACGTATTATGAATACGACGTTAACAGGGAGTTATTTTCCTGCGATAGACGGCGATATGAAATATTGTGTTGACCTATTTTTGCGATGATTATTGCACGTTCATGAGAATATCCCCTACAGTTTGTTGTTCTGCTTTAGGGTGGACATAGTTAAGTGCCTACTGTGCTTTCTGTTGCGCTTTCAGAAGAATCTTTGTACCTGTCCCGTGCCTGTGATGGTAGATCTGGGCAAACAATGCTGTGTTTTACCGTTTTTCTGTGATTTCTTTAAGAAGTGCTCTAAACAATTTTTAATCCCTTTAATGAAATCTTAGAAATTTAGTCTAGCTTTTCCTTTTTATTACAATTGAATGATGGCATGTTGTGTTATTATGTAGGCCCCTTTTTGAGAGATGCTGTGCGATCATAAAGCACAATGCACTTTGAGCAACGTATCATCACTTTTATCTGACTTGGCCGCATATGTATGTGTCTTTTTGTGTTGTACTGTGGACGATTATAATGAGATTTCTCATCATGTTTCCTTAAATTGTGCTCACTGTATTTTTAATATTTGTTGTTTTAATGTGTAGATGTGTACTTTCATGGGTGCTTTCGCACACGAAAAAAGTTACTTGATGACTTTTTACTTGACTACATTTCAAATTAATAAAGTTAAGGCACACAGTGAATATAGTGTCAGGTACACGTAAATAGTCCACTTCTGGCATATGAAAGGAAGGAAGGAGCCAAAAATATGCTGCCCCACTATGCATTTGCATTTAAATATTTTTGTGAGCCTATATCAGTGTTTTTTCACTTATTTTGCATGCAGTGCTCCTTGTTTTGGTTACTTGGGGCCCGATGTAGGTAATTTATTTTTACCGGTTCTTAAATACCGATTCATACCGAATCGGTATTTATGAATCGGAAAACCAGATGTAGGAAAATAATCAGTAAAAAATACCGATTCGGAAACATTCGGAATCCACACTTGGTAAATACAGATTCGGTAATCACCAAATCGGTAATCTCCGATTCGGTAACACCCATTCAACCCTATGGGCCTCCAGTCCCATAGGAATGAATGGGAGACACCGACTCGGAGATTACCGAATCGGTATTTACCGGTAAAATCCGATCTCGAAAATTCGAATAGATGACATGTGAGCCAGTGAACCAATCAGGGACACCCACCACACCCCACAACAAAGCAACTGAGAAAGCAACCAATCAGATGCAAGTACCACACCCCAGTACCTGGGGGTGGCCACACCCATGCAGGTGCAGAGCATCAGAACTGTAGAGAGAGCTGGAGGGGAGACAGAGGAGCAGGCTGCACTGAGCCCAGCAGAGCATCGTCATGGAGTCCCAGGAAGCCCAAAAGGATTTATTATATTCTGGTCAGGCAAAGGATTTAATTTACCCCCACGAGTGAAACCACTAGGCTCGCTCCACGCTGAGGTTAATTAACCTCGCCCCGAAACCAGGTACCGGCATTCTCTCGGTATTCTGACCACCCCAATCTAGTGCCTGACCAGAATATAATAAATTGCCCGGCAGGCATTCTTAGAAACAGGCAAATGATTTAAATAGTCCTGATGATGATCCCGGTTCATTAGGAGCCAGGGGATCTAAACGTTGACGGTTGAACAGTATTGCGGAAAATTCAATTGTATGCCATTCTGTAAATACTGCATGTCGAAACTTGTTTGTATTGATCACTAATTTACAAGCGACATTTGGCTCCAAACTTCTTGCCTGAAAAACTTTTCTTACTCTTGTTTTGCTTCTACTACACTTTCTTCCTTGAAGGATAGGTACAGGACTGTGCCCTATCTAAAATGTTTATAACTGACCACCTCTAGGTCAACCAAACTCTTTTATCTCTAAATTAAACATTTCCTTACCCGGCTGGGTCTGGAAGCTTGATTATAGTACCGATTGTGGTCTGTAAAATCATTGTTTCTGTTTATTTCTTTTTTCCTTAGGACCTTTGTTGTCTTTAAAAATTGATTACCCATGGTCCAAAGGTACTTATTGGGTTCCCTTGTTTACATGAAAATGATACTAGCTTAAAGGACATTTTCTTCTTTGAGGCTCTGGCATTTTTCTTTGGTACAGTACATTGCCTGTTAAAGAGCGCCAATACATTAAGAGCCTAAGTATGTCTCCGCGTTCCCACTCCCGGCGTGACATATCTAGTTCCTGTAGGTTACGACCTGGCACCCAGTACGCCAGCCACTGCAGCTGGCTAGCATAACAGTATGCCTTCAAGTCTGGTGCCCCCAGTCCTCCCTGTTTTCTACTCAGTTGTAATTTCATTAGTCCAATACGTCTGCGTCCCATGCCCCAAATCAACTCTATTACTAAGGAATTCAACAATTTAAAAATCCCTGCTGGCACAAGTATAGGCGGAATTATGAATTAGTAAGGTGGGGTAAAGCGGAAAGGGCTGAATTGCAAAGAGATGACCACAGGGGATTACGAAAAACACCGATATCTATGGAGTGGATGCATTAATGGAGGAATATGCTGCGATTGACATACAATCGTATTAAGGGGATATAGTTGCAGCTACCCAAACCCCTGACTGACGTGTTTTATCGCAAATAAGTACGATATCAGCAGTATTTACTACAGTGCAAGTTGGGTTGAGGACAGGTTTGCACGTGGAGAGACCATGGATGTGGGTACATGGTATGAGCATAGGAACATATAGGTATTGGGAAGTGTTCGCCGGGCATGTGGGAGGAGGGAGGATGGGGGAATTTGTTATAGTAAGTTAGATGAAAAATGATAAGACGTATTTAATCGACTTTATTTAAATTTAAAATGACATATGTTGGCTGATTTATGAAGGTTGAACATGGGTAATAAGGTTGTATACTGGATTGTAGAAATGAACCTTACCTGTTGGGCACTAGAAGCAACGCAATGTCACTCAAGATGTATGAGAGGTTATCAAGGACAATAACAAGACTTTCTGTTAAAGTGATGAAACTTCATATGATGTGTTGCGTGACTATAATGTAACAACATAAGGCCTTCTATTACCAATGATATCGTTGTATAAAATCAATAAAATATGTTTAATAAAAAAAAGAGCCCAAGGTAGCAATCGGGAATAATTCCATAGCCTCTGGAAACGAATCTTTCTGTTAAGAAAGAGCCCAGGGTAACAATTGGGCATAATTCCAATTAATTTTTATATCCTTTTATTAACAGCAGCAACTTTTAAAAAATTCTCACCTCTCTAAGCTCAAGATATTCAAAGAATTTTAATGGTTGCAAACACTCTGATTTGGAGTTTGCGACTGCAAAATGCTCTGTGTAATGAAGTTTAGAAGATAACTTTTTTCCAACTCTAACATGCATTTACAATGCAATGGGTCTCGCAATTGCGATATTTTGAGGTATTGGCATAGTAAATGACAATGCCTTCTATGTATGTGTTTAAAAGACCTGCAATAATAAAAGGTATTGTCATTTACAATACCAATAGGTCAAAGTTTCTAAAATGCGAGACCTGTTGCATTGCAAATGCTTGTTAAATGTGTTACGGCTGTCTGGGCATTATTTGCAACTCATTAATATCATTTTAACACCCAAACCCAGCAATAAGCTACAGAAAGGTGACCAGTCAACCTTTGCAAAGGGCCTTCCACTGAATAGCAACCTGTATTGTTGAGTTTTTAGTAACTTTTTATCCATTTGAGTAGAAACAAAAATGTTTTTTGTTAAAATCTGCAGATTATGCAGCAGATGATGGATTATGTGGCAAATGTGACAAATTTATAATTATACAAAAATCTCAGTGGCTGCACAATCGCATCATTCTAGTGGTCCTGCCCACAGGGCAATCTGTCAGTGCCCGAAGAGCTGGTCTGATGGGTCAGTAAGTGGGCCAGTATTTTGTGTGCATTATGGTCTGCCTGCCTGGTTTGGGTTGTTGATTTCCCTGATGTTAAAACAAACATTGTCTGCAGCAAGGTCAAATCCATACTTGGCAAAACACTTATACACAGTGATTTTACAAGTTCCAAACTGCCCCTATTTGCAAACCTGGGTCCGTTTCTTTAGCTATCTAATTCATTAACGGGGGCCATTTTTTTGCTGTCCGGGCCTATTTTTTGTCTCAGTCCGATCCTGGTGCTCTCCTAATTAATGTGTGTAATCACAAAATGCGATCAAAAAATGCCTTTTCTCTGTGGAGAAACATTTTTCACAGATGTTCGAACGTTTAAAAGCCATCGGCATGTGCACGGAAGATAAAGACATATAGCTTATTGGGGCTAAGAAATGAACTGCACATGAGAAAGTTTCTGGAGCTGGGTGATTATAATTTGCAAGCCATCGAGCACCCTGGATTTCAAAAGGTAGCCTGGGTTCCTATCGCTTTAGAACTGAAAGAAAGATAGCTAACTACAAAGATCTAAGTGTTACCTTAGCGTCACAGGCTTGTATCAGCCTTCATTGTTGATAACACGGAATCCAGTGACTTTGGTGCCCACAAAGACGCCTGTTACTAAAAACATGTCATATATGGAAGCTACTCCATTACTGACTGGCAACCTTCATTGCCCCGAATATGGTCCCTTCTTCCCAGTCGAAGTCCCTCCCTCCCTGGTAAGGGGTTCTGCACTTCCTTTTTTAGGTTTAACCTGCACAGCGCTTGCACTGTGCTTGTGAAATCTATTGTTTTTAATATAAACTTACATCCCACCCACCTCTCTTTCCCTGCTTTTCATTGGTTCCTGTGCTTGCCACTTTCATTTAGCCTATTTCTATGGATGTATGTCGTTACAACGCGTGGTATTACCACGCGTACTGTCACAACGCAGGTTTTTCAACGCAAGTCGTTACAACGACTTGCGTTGGGGGGCGCTGGATAGTGGAATAGTTTAATTTACTGTTCCAACTCCAGTCCCTGTGGATAGTAGGGAAGGTGTTGGATAGTAAATTAAACTATTCCCTATCCTACAGCGCCCTCCAGCGCAAGTCGTTGTAACGACTTTTGTTGTAAAAACTGCGTGGTAACGGTACCGCGTTGTAAAAGATTCGTGGTAAAGGATGTTCCCCATTTCTATTGGCTGTGAAATATATTCCTGCATTTACCGATGCTTGTTACTCGTCTGCTTCTCTTATCACAGAGTTTCCTGTAGCTGAAATACTGTTAACATCCGCTTTGGTGAAATAATTTTTTTCATAAGATCTTGTCTCGTTCTGAATTATCATCTTGTAGCAGATGTACAGCAATTTATCACAGGGCGAGATTAAGTGATTTGCTTATGATAACAGGATGTGGCGCGGCCCAATCTCGAACCCGCGAAAGCCAGGTGGCAAGTCAGCAGCTCTGGACGCTGTGCCACATCCTTTGCACTCCCTTGATACTACTTTCCATATGCATACTTTTCTGCTTAAATCTTTCCCCCAGCACTGCATGCTTGGTCACTGTCACCACACAAAGCCACGTTTAAAAAATCTCAGCTTTGCTAGGCCTGCTGTTACAGTGTGCAGATGCAGTGCAGTAGTTTTCAAAATTGTGGTAGAGTGACGCAGAGAGAGAAGAACCGGCACCCCTGACATGCAGAGCCATTCCGCAGTACACAAGCATCCTTTACAACAGCTCCAGAGCTGAGACTGCTGATACCCCCTTCTCTTAGTACTCCACTGACACTAAAGCTACTACACCCCACAAGGTGGTGCCAAATTATCGCACGGCTCATAAAAAAGGCCCAACTTTTGCGCCGCCGGTGCGTCACATTTTGTGACACACTGGTGGCGTAAGAAATGCACCATGTTGCACACCATATTCAAAGTAAAGCATCTAGGCAGATGCGTCGCTTTGTAAACCCCTGCACCACATTGTACCTGCGCCTGGTAAAATGGATGCAGGGTGGGCGTTCCACAGCAAAAGTCTTGTAGACGCCATTGCGTCAATATCTTACGCCTGCCTCACAGTAGGAATAAGACTGACACATTGCTATAATCATAGCCATCCCCCTGCATTGCTGAAGTTGCGTCACGCTTCCGACACAACTCCAGCAATGCGACAGTTTTGAGCCGACAGATACGTACTGACGTATCTGTCATTCCTTGCAACATCTTGTGTCATACAGTAAATATGGCGCATCAAGAAGGCGCAGCGATGCAACTGTTTTCATAAATAAGGCACTGAGTGATGTGCTCACAATCACAGGATGTTGCGCCGCCAAGACTCCAACCAGCATCCCCATCTCTCAAGTCAGCAGCTCTGGCCACTGCGCCACATCCTCTCCACTCCCGTATTACTTGTCAGGGAGCTCTTTCCTTCGTCACAGAAGGTGATTTGTAAAAACAACCCATTATTCATCACACAGGCGAAACTGAGGCATTACCATAGCTTGTCTGGTGTCTTTTTTCTTACAGAAGGGCACGTGGGGGGAGGAGACTTAAGTCCATGTAGGTCATGGACATAAAGGTAAGACTTTTTAAGCATGGTGTAGGACCTGTGGGGGGCCAATGAAGGGGTAATCTGGGTGTGGATAACCACCTCGACTGAGCATCATTCTAGGTGGGCAATAGTTCTGTATTGTGCTGTGAAACTGAGAACTCTGTGGGAGTACGTGCATGTCACGTGAGTGTGTTTGGAATGTGGTGATCTGTCTGAACCCCTTCATGGGACCTTTTAAACTCGTTTTTAGCAACATTTAAGTGACTGCGCTCCTCCAAGCGCCGCAGGGGCTGCAGGGCCCTGCATAACGTTCCTGCTCCCCCTCTGCACCACCCCCTCCCCCGTACAGCTGCTGCTGTAACCAGACTGGCCTTCCCAAGCACCAGAGAGACCTCTGATGCCTCATTGTGGTTATAGATCTATGTTCATGGCGGATCCTTTCCTTTCTTTCATCTCCAACATATTTTAGTACCAGTGGTGCATCCTTCCATGTTGGCCTCTGGTACCATGAGCATGGTCATGCTCCCTCCTCCGGTGGTCCTGGGTGACGTCAGAGTGACGTAGGAAGACAGCGAGCCCTTGGTTAATGTGCACCTTCATCAGCTGGTGTTTGACAATATTCAAATTAAGCAAAGTGGGCCTTTCTGGGAAATTTCTTGGAAAACAAAGTCATTGCCATGCCGATCATAGCTTCCCACTGTCACACAGCCCTCCATACACTATCCCGACCCCACCTTGCACTTTTCTGCCCTCCCTCCACCTGCCCTCCCCTTCTCCTCCAGTTTCCTCCGATATCTACCGCCCACTAGTTGCATTTGATTTACAGGCCCTAGGCACACACATTGCACTGTACTAGGGACTGACTAGCAAATCAAATATGCCAATCATGGAATCACCAATCCATAACAACAGTTTACAAAGGGAGCACTTGCACTTTGGCACTGAACAGCAGTGATAACGTGCCAAAAACATCTAGACCAGCAAAATGAAGTCCATCACACAGCAAAAACACAGGCGGCAAAAGGTAAAAATACAGGGGAAACCCACGCCAATGATGCCAGTTCTAACAGCATGCATCTCTTAAGTACCTGTGAAGAGATAACAAGCTATGTGCTTTTGTTTCCTCTCTTTTGCATTTGCATGCAAGTGTAAGGTTCCACGCCGCCTCCAGCCGATACTCCATCAAAAGGAGGCTTGATGGCACATTAACTTCTGCCTTTGTCTTTCTCCCAGCTGGAGGTGAAAAAAAAGCCCCTGCCCACCTGCACATTGGGAATGGAAAGCCGAAAACCTGCAGGAGCTGTTGAACGTGTCCTGTAGCTGTTAAACCTGTCCTGTTGTCTGAATTACACTGGGAAAAGTTTAACATATTTCTGTGGTCACAACTTTTTACAGGGTGGACGGTGTCCACCCAGTGAAAATAGTGGGTGGACGCTGTGTACCTGCATGTAGCCTCCAACTCGTGCCCTGCTAATAAGGATCCCAACCATACAGTCCTTGACGGTCCAGAGGTGGCGAAGGAGGATGGGGTGGGAGGGTCAAGATTAACTTCTACCGCTTGCTCTCTATTATCTCAATCCGGACAATATCGATTTACAGACAACAAAACTGGAAAAAAGAAAAACACGAGGTAGATGAAAATGCGGTATTTAAAAGTGCTTCTCATTAGTTTAATTAATTTCTTGTTTTAATACCTTTAATTTCTGTAATACTAGCATTGGCAATGGCATAATCAATAATTTTGTCTTTTATGTCCAAATGCTGCACATTAAAGCCAGCCCTATTGGCTTTAACCCCTTGCGTGCTCGTGACAGAACAATTCCGTCACGAGCCACGGTGGGGCTGTGCTGGTGACGGAATGGTTCTGTCACGGCCTGTCCGCCTCGCCTGCGCGGCGCTGATTTCGCACCTGCGCGGCGCTGATTTCGCACCTGCGTGGCGCGTTCTATTGAGCGGGCGAGGCCGTGACAGAACCATTCCGTCACAAGCACAGCGCCACCGCAGCTCGTGACGGAGTGGTTCCGTCACGAGCATGGCGGCGGTGCGCGGCTCCCCCCAGCCCCGTAGCGCCGCGGCGGAATTACCGCCGCGGCCAAGGGGTTAATAATGCTGGATTTTATACATTTCTGCAGTTTGCTGCTAGAGTGTCCATGTTGAAGTTCATTGAAGTTTATTGATGCCTTTTAGCTAATTACTATGGGGAAGTAGATAGAAAGTGGGCCAATCCTCAGGCATCTCCAATGAGGAAGAGTTGAGAGCTGTGTAGAAAAAAACAGGGCAGCTTCCCAACTGAGCCTTCCTAGCACCTGAATGTGGCACAGTATCTGTGGAAGCACCTCTCAGATGGCTTGTGAAAACTGTGTGATCGCAAGTGTAAATATTGGATTCGTTTTCTGAAAATAAATTTACACTGGGAATGTGTAGCTTATTTCTATGAAAATACATTTGTGCTGTTTAAATGGAGAAACAGGAGTAGGTGTACCACGCTCACATGATACAGAGCGCCATAGAATACCAATCCTTTTAAATTGGAGAAGATTGGGTAGGTGTACAATGCTCACAGGATACAGAGCACTGTAGGATGCAATCCTCCTTTTCAATTGGAGAAGCTGGGATAGGTGCGCCACGCTCACAGGATACAGAGCGCCATAGGATGGCAATCCTTCTTTTTAACTGAAGGAGCTGGGATAGGTGTGCCATGCTCATAGGATACAGAGCGTCATAGAAAAGCAATCATTCTTTCTAACTGGAGGAGTTGGGATAGGTATGCCACACTCACAGGATACAGAGCGCCATAGGATGGCAATCCTTTTTTCTAACTGGAGGAGCTGGGATAGGTGTACCACGCTCACGGGATATTGAGTCCGTAGGATGGCAATCCTTCTTTTTAACTGAAGGAGCTGGGAAAGGTGTGCCATGCTTATAGGATACAGAGCGCCATAGAAAAGCAATCCTTCTTTTTAGCTGTGGAGGAGTTGGGATAGGCGTACCACGCTCACAGAATATCGAGTCCGTAGGATGGCAATCCTTTTTTCTAACTGGAGGAGTTGGGATAGGTGCGCCACGCTCACAGGATACAGAGCGCCATAGGATGGCAATCCTTCTTTCTAACTGGAGGAGCTGGGATAGGTGTACCACGCTCACAGGATATCGAGTCCGTAGGATGGCAATCCTTTTTTCTAACTGAAGGGGCTGGGATGGGTGCGCCACACTTACCCAGGCAATAGGGAGACAAGCCCTAAATAGGATTGTAGCGTTCAGATTACATCCTCTCCCCCTGAATGAACTATACCCTTCGAAGTCGATAAGGATAGGGACTTCGGAGTGTCGGCTATGCAAATATAAATATGAGAGCTTGGCCCACATCCTATTTTGCTGCCCCGCCTTAAGTTTAGAGTGTAGTCTTTACCTCAAGCCCATTTTATTACAACAAGGGATCAGATCCACCAAGGAGGCTGTTTTTCATCTGTACACACTGAAAACAGTGAAACATATGGCTATGTTCGGCAAATTTATACAACAGACACACCGGAAATTGATGGACTCCCCCAGCTAAGTAATTGGGCCAGTACCTGCACTGATCTCCCACATCGTCGAGACTTAATAGCCTATGCGATTGAGAGCAGGCCATATTGCTGGGAGAGCACGAATGGACTAATGCACTTTAGATTTTTTTACAATGCGAATGTTTTTAATTATTTAATTGCTCTATTTTTATGGTTTTGAGTAACCACAAATACATTTATTCATTCATTCACACGCACAGGATACAGAGTGCCATAGGATGGCAATTCTTTTTAACTGGAGGAGTAGGGATAGGTGTACCACACTCATGGGATATCGAGTCCTTAGGATGGCAATACTTCTTTTTAACTGAAGGGACTGGGATGGGTGTACCACGCTCACAGGATATGGAGCCCATAGGATGGCGATCCTCTTTTTAACTGGAGGAGCTCGGATGGGTGTAGCACACTCACTGGATACAGAGCCCCATAGGATGGCAATCCTCCTTTTTAGCTGGTGGACTTGGGATAGGTGTACCACGCTCACAAGATATCAAGTCCATAGGATGGCAATCCTTCTTTCTAACTGCAGGAGCTGGGATAGGTGTACCACACTCATGGGATATCGAGTCCTTAGGAAGGCAATCCTTCTTTCATTTTAGCTGGAGGAGCTGGGATGGGTGTCGAACTCTCACAGGATATGGAGCCCATAGGATGGAGATCCTTCCTTTTAACTGGAGGAGCTCGTATGGGTGTAGCACACTCACAGGATACAGAGCCCCATAGGTTGGCAATCCTCCTTTTTAACAGGAGAAGCTGGGATAGGTGTATCATGCTCAGAGGATACAGAGCCCCATAGGAAGACAATCCTTTTCTAACTGGAGAAGCTGGGGTAGGCGTACCACGCTCACAAGATATAGAGCCCTGTAGGATGGCAACCCTTCTTTTTAACTGAAGAATCTAGGATAGGTTTACCACGCTCACAGGATATAGAGCCCCGTAGAATGAACTGGAGATGCTGGGATAGGTGCATCATGCTCACGGGATGCAGTGACCAACAGGATATAGAACCCAGTAGGATGGCATTCCTTCTTTTCAACGGGAAAGGCTGGGATAGATGTACCACACTGACAGGATACAGAGTCCTATAGGAGGGCAATCCTTCTTTTTAATTGGAGAAGCTGGGATAGGTGTACCACTCTCAAAGAATATAGACCCCAAAAGGATGGCCATCCTTCTGTCTAACTGGAGAAGGTGGTATAGGTGTGTCCCGCTCACCGGCTGCGGAGCCCCATATGATGGCATTCCATCTTTTAAACAGGAGAAGCTGGGGTAGGTATACCACAAGCACAGGATACAGAGTGCCATAGGATGGCAATTCTTTTTTTAAACTGGAGAAGCTGGATCAGTGTACCCCGCTCACGGGGTATGGGGCATGGGAAACATCCTTTACAACGCAACTTTTACCACGCAGTGCTATTACAACGCAGGTTTTACAACGAAAACCATTACAACGCATTGTGCTGGGGGGCGCTCTAGGATAGAAAATAGATTTAACACCTTCCCTAGTGTCCACGGGGACTGGAGTTGGAATAGTAAATTAAACTATTCACTATCCAGCACCCCAAAACGCTATGCGTTGTAATGGTATGCTTTGTAAAAACCGCGTTGTAACAGCATGCGTGGTAAAAGCATGCGTTGTAACGTCATACATCCATAGTGCCCTGTAGGAAACCAATCCTTTTTAACTGGAGAAGCTGGGGTAGGTGTACCACCGTCACAGGATACAGAGAGCATAGGATGGCAACCCTTATTTTAAACTGGAGAAGCTGGGATAGGTGTCTCCTGCTCGCAGGATATAGAGCCCCATTGGAAGTCAATCCTTTTTAATTGGAGAAGCTGGGGTAGGCATACCACGCTCACAGGATATAGAGCCCCGTAGGATGGCACGCCTTCTTTTTCACTGGAGGAGATGGAGTAGATGTACCAAGCTCACAGGATACAGAGCGCCATAGGATGGCAATCCTTCTTTTAAATAGGTGAAGCTGGAGTAGGCGTACCATGCTCACAAGATATAGAGCCCCATAGGATGGCAATCCTTCTCTTTAACTGGAGTAGGTGGGGTAAGTGTACGACGCTCACAGGATACAGAGCCCCATAGGATGGCAATCCTCCTTTTTAACTGGAGGAGCTGGGGTAGGTGTCCCACACTCACAGGATACAGAGCCCTAGAGGATGGCAATTTTTCTTTTTAACTAAAGGAGCTGGGATAGGTGTCCCACGCTTGCAGGATATAGAGCCCCATTGGAAGCCAATCCTTTTTAATTGGAGAAGCTGGATTAGGTGTACCACTCTCCCAGGATATAGAGCCCCGTAGGAAGGCACTCCTTCTTTTTCACTGGAGGAGAAGGAGTAGATGTACCAAGCTCACAGGATACAGAGCGCCATAGGATGGCAATCCTTCTTTTAAATTGGAGAAGCTGGGGTAGGCGTACCACGTTCATGTGATACATAGCCCCATAGGATACCAATCCTTCGTTTAAATTGCAGACACTGGCATAGGTGTGCCCAGGATATTGAGCCCCAAAGGATGGCAAATAGAAGATAACATAACTATTTCAGAAAAAGTCAAGCATCTTAAGATGAGAATAAATCAGCAAAAAGTGAGGTCAGAAGTGCCATGGTACTCACTCTCTGGCTACAGTTTTTCAAGTGGTAGCTCCATTCTGCAGATAAACATTTGCCTATGCTGCGCTTACAGAAGTTGTTTCAGGCAATTTACTCATTTTGGAATTGATTTGTGCCCATGTCTAACACAGCAGTCAGTTGTCCTCCTTTTATCGGGCATCTAGATTCTCTTTCCAGACCTGAGTTACAGATGGAAAAGGATATTCAGTATCTAGAATGCTGCACTCACCTCTTAAATGGCTCAGGAGTCACCAGAGACCAGATCTGAGTCAGAACCACAACTTAGACCAGACACAGAATTGAACTCCCACACACAATTCCCAACTCTTTAGAGTCTGATTTCATCTCTGTTGTTTTTGAATGCCCTGTTTTTATTTATTTACATTTTTCTCATAACTGTGCTGCTTTGTAAGGCACAATGGATGCTCCTAATTTGGAAAACTGCTGAATGCATATGTAAAATGATTTTTGACATATATATATATATTCACTGAAAAAAACCATAGGTTATAGACCATATATAGTTAGGAATTAGCATTATCAAAACCTTATTTTACTCACACAAAACCATTGAAATTCGCATATATAGTTAGTTGCACTAACTATATATCACGCACCCGCAATCCACTGCTGATGATGTCACATATTACATCATTCATGACATGGTCAGTGACATCACTGATGACATCACTGATGACATCTCAAATGACATCAGTGATGACATCACTGATGACATCATCCAGTGACTGTGTGTTTCTGTAAAGTTTAAATATGTTTTACATATTGAAGAATGAGTGGATGTATAAGTGTCTGAATGAAGGTTTTAGTAGGTGCGTGATTGACTGTATGAGTGAGTGATTAAATGCGTCTTACTAATGCATGGGTTAGTGACTAAACTGTCTGAAAGTGTGCATCATATGAGTGGCTATATGGGTTATTGATTAGTTGCCCAAGTATTTGTATGGGAGACTGAGGGGCCGATTATGATGGCGGACGGACCTGAGTCCGTCCGCCACCATAGAGAAGGAGGGACCGTCCGCAGGGGCAGCGGCGGTCCCTCCGTGCAAATTAGGATGTGACCGCCACCCTGGCGGTCACATCCTGTATTTTTATCATTGGGGCGGGTGCTGCTTGAAGCAGCACCCGCCGCAATGATAAAAAAGTAAGTTGTGCATTTGCATGCACAAAGCGGCAGGCACCGCGAGGGGCCTGCTGCTTTGTGCAGGCAAATGCAGGGGGGTACCATAGGTACCCCCCATGTGCACTCCCCACCCCCCCTTCACCCCTGGGGGCCGCAACGGGCCCCCAAACACAAATCCGTATGCCTTTACACAGCGGAAATGCCGCCGTGTAAAGGCATCTTTCCGCAGTCATCCTAATATGGCTGGCGGTGTCTGATAGACACCGCCAGCCATGTTAATGCTTTTCCGCCGTGGGCGGAATCCGCCCGCGGCGGAAAAGCGGCGGACAGATAGTAAGACCCACCAGCCATCCTAATATGGCGGTGGGTCTTGCAAGGCTCCCCGGCAGATTTCCCGCATCCTCCGGGCCGGCGGTGGCTTCCGCCGTACCGGTGGATGCGGGAAATCCGCAATCGTAATCGGCCCCTGAGTGTGTGTGTGGCTGGCTGGGAGGTGTGTGACTCTGTGCAGATCAATGTGTACTTGTATCAGTGATTGTATAAGAGAGTAAGTATGTGTTAGTATATGTTTGAAAATGTAAGGTGTTCTATGTTTAACTGTATAGATGAGAAAATGGAAGTGTGATTGACTCTTTACAGGACTGACTAGGTGTGTGAGTAACTCCATGGATGAGTGGCAGAGTGTGAGTGTCTGTATAGGTGTATGAGTGCATATGATAGTGTTGTAAAGATGAGTGATTGTATGTATGAATGATTGTATGGGTGAATGAGTGAATGTGTGTGTAGACGTAGGAATCAGTGAGTGCGTATGTAGTAACTAGTATTGGTGTGTCAATGGTTTCAAAAATTATATTCTGTATTTAACACTGGGTGTAACAGAGGTTATATTAGAGTGTGAGGAGATGCATTGTATTATCACATGAATGATATCATCAGTGATGTGATCATTGATGTCAAATGAGATGTCATCAGTGATGTCATCAGTGATGTCATTTGAGATGTCATCAGTGATGTCATCAGTGATGCCACTGACCATGTCATGAATGATGTAATATGTGACATCATCAGCAGTGGATTGCGGGTGCGCGATATATAGTTAGTGCAACTAACTATATATGCGAATTTCAATGGTTTTGTGTGAGTAAAATAAGGTTTTGATAATGCTAATTCCTAACTATATATGGTCTATAACCTATGGTTTTTTCAGTGAATTTTCTAGGTTTTGTAAATGCTAATTCCTAACTATATATAGTCTATAACCTATGGTTTTTTCAGTGAATTTCAATGGTTTTTTAATAGCAAATGTCAAATGGTGTATAATATTTTCTTCTTTTAATCGAAAAATATATTTTATATGTTTTTAATCTAATTTTTTAATGTATATAGTTTTGTAAAAAAAAATTTTGTTTCGCTACCGGTCCGCGCACCGGGTAGCTTCCCGTTAGCTCAATTTGGTGCCGCGACCCGGTCCGCGAACCAGTAAACGTTCCGTTAGCGCAACTGCCGCGTTAGAAAACAACATTGTGACGCGTCGCGTAAGCGCAACGTATCGCGTTGTCGCGTAATGCGTCTTATGACGTGCCGCGTTAGCGCACCCAGAAGTGCTCCAGAGCGCGAACGTGGCGCGAAGCGCAGCACCCCGGAAGCGCTCCGGGCGCGGAGCGGGACGCGTAACGTAAGCGTGACAGGTCATGTGACCTGTAAATAACACTTTTCATTGGTTTAGAACTATTTTTTTCCCAAATGATGAAAACCCCTCCTTTTTTCCTCACTCTGACTTTCATCTTTGTGAGAGGAAGACCTACTTTCCATATTTTCTAAAATGGCAAGTGTTGTAGCTGCAGCTGCTGGAGCCAATCCACCACCACCACCACCACCAAAAAAGGATGGACCACCTCCTCAGGTCATCCTTAATCAAGAGGAGGAAGAAGAGGAAGAAGAGGAAGAGGAGCAAGAGAGGAGGCAGTTTTTGCCTGAAGAGCCAAGGAGGTCCCATGTGAAGGATAATTATATCTGGCAATTCTACACATTTCCCCGGTGCCAAAAAAAAGTAAATGCCCGCTACGTCACATGTCTGATCTGTGACAAAGTTCTGTCCAGAGGGACTGATAAAAAGTACAGCTTCGGGAATTACACCATGCATCGGCAAAATATAAAACAACAAAAACAATAAAAAAAGTTCTTTTCAGAACTACCTCCCATTTAGAAAAAATTGCTAGAATGGAAAGGGGCGACCGCTCGGTCCCCCCGAACGTATGGATGGGGGCCCGAACCTCCCGGGAAGCCAATTTTGGGCGGGGTGGGCGTGGCCCGGCTGGTATGCCCAAAGCGGCGTAGCCGGGGCGCGCCTTCCCCCGCCCGAGAGGGGTTGTCCTAGACACCTCGAAGGAAGACCACGCCCAGTAGGCGTATCGGGGACGGGTACACGCCCTCCCGCAGAAGGATAAAGGAGCGGGAATCCAGAAGATCGTCCTCTTGTTCCTCGGATCGGAAGGCTGCACCCACTCGTTGCTCGTGAGCCCTCGACGGAACAAGCAGCAATTTTGAACGTGGTAATCCTGTTTTTTCTCTTTCAGCTCGACACGGATTTCAGGACCTCGTGGATCGACTATAGGCGGAGGACTCGAAACCATGCCTAGCAAGCAAGCAGGTAAGGGTTCCGAGATGGAGAAGGTGTTACGCCTGTTGTCGAACCGGATGGCTTGTATGGACCGAAAGCTCGGTCAAGTCCAATCGCTCAGTAGAGGTTTGGCGGAGGTAAAGAAACAATTGGCTGCAATGAACGACCCAGGTCAGCCGAAAAAAGTAATAGGCCCGGCCTTGCCGGGAGTGGTTCCCGGGTTAAGAGGTAAGCGGGTCAAAGAAAGGGCAGTCTCGGGGGGGGGGTCCCGGCTCCAGAGGTGCCGACCATCGTCCCCCTAGTACCGGCTGGTAACCCGGTTCAGGAACCAGTTTTAGGCCAGCCTATCCCAGTGGTGATCACCTCGACCGAGGATGATGATATGCCTCCAGAATTGGCCGCACAGTTGACCGCATGGCTTAAAACAAAGGTGGGGGGCACAGTGACCCCGGGAGATCCGGCCGAAGAAGCCAGAGTGTTAATGAAGCAGTTGCGGCAATCGAGAGATGTCGCGAAGGCGAGTGTTCCTCTTGTTCCCTCACAGGTGGCGCCAGGAGTACCAGCAGCTGGTCAAGAGAAGGCGGCGGCAACAATAGCCGATCCGGGTAAGCTCGCATTGCCAATGGTGGGGGAGGGCTCGATACCCTCAAGGCGGGAAAAGGTGGCACAGCACGTTCCCTTGGCCACGAAAGAATTAATATGGGGAGACAAGTATGTCAACATGTTTTCTTTGTTAACGGACCATCGTGAGATGGAGTATGCTAAAACGCAGAAAGATTTGTGGCACCCTAGTGTATGGCGCGCCAAGATGGCCGAGTTCAGGGTGGAAGAGACGGTGACGAACTTGGTTAAGGCCTTCTCTATATTTACCGCAGTTATGGGGGAATGTAAACCTGATGTTATGACTGAGTTGGTTTGCTATCAGAATCGCATTATGGATTTTTATTCAATGTATGAGGGGGAAGAATGGAAAGGCTATGACATGAAGTTCCGTAAAGCAAAGGAATATGATGCTTCTCTGTCTTGGGATTGTTTGGACTCGGTGTCATGGCACAAGCAACTCCTGCCAGGGGCGACAGGTACGTCCTCGCCAGGCGGGAGCGGGTCCGGAGTTGTCCGCCAAAAGCCCGGGGTGCCCTTTCGAGCAGGCACAGGTGGGGGCTATCAGCCTAGAGTTGGCGGGAAGGGCGGACAAGGAGGGGTCTGTTGGGGCTTCAATCGAGGCAATTGTAACAGACCGCAGGGGACATGCAAGTTTAAGCATGTGTGTGCCGGCTGTGGGAATTCCTCACACCCGGAAAGTACATGTAGATCAAAAAATGGCGGGACGGGTGGAAAAGGAGGACCTAAGCAGGAGTGAGGTGGACCTTTGTAACAGATTGCCGACACCCGTTGATCTCATGGTTATGATTCCGTGGTTAAACAAATACCGTGATCATGTGTCCGCTGGGGTGTTGAGGAAGGGATTCTTACATGGCTTCCAAATCCCGGTGGGGGAAGTTCGGGGGAATTCCTTTTGTAGAAACCAGTTATCGGTACGGCACAACCCAAGCGTGGCAGAAAAGAAAATAGCAAAAGAAGTCAGTTTCGGACGAGTGGCTGGCCCCTTTTCCTGCCCGCCGGTGGCCGATTTCACATGTTCCCCTTTAGGGGTTGTCCCGAAGAAAGATCCGGGGGAGTTTAGACTCATACATAACCTTTCTGCTCCCAGGGGTTCCTCGGTGAATGATGCCATAGACCCAGTAGTTTGTTCGGTACGATACGCATCGTTCGACGATGCCGTGGCTATATTGAACCACCTAGGCCCTGGGGCGCTGATGGCGAAATGTGATATCGAATCAGCATTCCGGTTGCTTCCGGTGCACCCGCAGGATCAGCGCCTGCTAGGTTTTGCATTTCAGGGTAATTATTACATGGATAAATGCATGCCCATGGGTTGTTCCATTTCATGTGCATATTTTGACATGTTTAGCTGTTTTTTTGGAATGGGCATTTACAGAGGCCATAGGGCATAAACATGTTATGCATTATCTGGATGATTTTCTGTTTTTGGGGGCAGCCGGTGATATGAATTGCGCACAGGCGCTGTATGATTTCTGCATCCTCATGAATGAATTCGGTGTCCCATTGGCACCAGGTAAGACGGTCGGACCATCTACTTCACTGGAGTTTCTGGGTATTGAGCTCGATTCTGTGGAGGGGTGTTTCCGACTACCAGTAGACAAAGTGACCAAGTTCCGGGCTTCCTTGATGCAATGCCTGGGTGGGAAGAAAGTGACCCTGCACCAGTTACAACAAACAGTGGGTCAGCTTAATTTTGCCTTAAGAGTGATTCCTATGGCCCGCCCGTTTTCGCGCTCTATCGCGCAGGCTATGGGTGGTCTCAAAGAGGCTCACCACCGTACGAGACTGTCTGGAGAGGTTCGCCAGGATATGCGTATTTGGTTGGCATTTCTGGCGGACTTCAACGGTCGAGTCGTCTGGAGCTCCCCGCCAGAGTCTTCGGAGGAATTAGGTCTATGGACCGACTCGGCAGGGAGCGTGGGTTTTGGCACCATCTTAGGTGATCGATGGTCGGCACAGACATGGCCAACATGGTGGCGCTCCAACGGCCTCACAGGTAACATTGGGTTTCTGGAGTTATTCCCCATCTGGGTTGCTCTGATGACATGGGCTGATGACTTCAGGGGCCGCTCGGTGGTGTTTTGGTCTGACAATATGACTGTCGTAGATTGCATTAACCAACAGGCAGCACGCTGCAAAATGATTTTGAGATTGTTGAAAGAGATTGTGCTGCTGTGCATGAGATTGAATGTACTGTTCAGGGCGAAACATGTGCCAGGTGTACTGAATCATGCGGCTGATGCACTCTCTTGTTCACATATGCAGGCATTCAGGGGTTATCTGCCCACAGCAGACCTAGAGGCAGCACCGTTCCCAGAAGCAATGTGGCTAATCGGTGCCTCGGATTACAAGACCTCGTGGCAGCGAGTCTAGCCCCCAGGACAAGGAAAGCATACGAAGGAGCGTTTCGTTCCTATTGCACATATTTGGGTCCCGTAGGGAGTCTGCATTGGGGTCAGGAGGAATCCTTCCTGGGGTACCTGGTTGCACTACACAGGGAGGGCCGATCAGTGGCAACGGCTGGTAGGCATAGGGCGGCCATTTCCTTCATGGCCCAGGTACATGGCATAAAAGATCCTACAGGTTCTTTTTTGGTGAAGAAAGCCCTTCGCGGCTGGCAGCTCCTTGAGGGTTGCAAGAGAGATACGAGGCACCCGATTGGCTTAGACAGACTGTCTCTGCTTTTAGCAAAGCTGGACGAGACGTGTTCCTCCCATTACGAAGCAGTTCTGTTCCAGGCAGCGTTCACATTGGCATTTCATGGGGCCATGAGGGTGAGCGAGCTTGTCGCTAGGAACAAGAGAGAGATGGAGGGAGGTTTGTGCAGGGATCACATCCAGATAAGGGGTGATTCGATGGTAATCATGATAGCCAGGTCCAAGACCGACCAGGGGGCTATGGGAGATAGTGTGGTCGTACAGCGCAAGCGTGGGTCCCCCGTCTGCCCATTGAAGGGTGTGGAAGACTATTTGGCGCTAAGAGCGGCCGCTTGGGGGGGGAGCTTGCTCAGACACAAGAATGGCACCCCACTGACGAGATTTCAGTTTCAGAGGGTGCTGGCACTGGCAATCGCTGACGCGGGCATGGACCCGTGCGATTTTGGGACCCACTCCTTTAGGATAGGGGCTGCTACAGAGGCTACAGCCAGGGGTCAGAGTGCCGAGGAAGTGAAACAATTGGGCCGTTGGTCATCGAATTGCTTCAAGAGGTATGTGCAATTGCACATGTTGTAAGTGATCAATTGACATGCACTCACGTTTTCTTTCTTTTGTTTACTTTGCAGTTTCGCGGGCCTGCCATGCAGGGCGGAATTGGAGGTCGACCCTACATCAAGAGACCAGCAGTCAGAGATCACCGACTGGGGAGAGGATGGTATGGGTCGTGGGCCACTCATACGTGAGGTGCGCCGGTGAGGTATTCATCGAAGGTGACGTGATTCACGCACCTGGGGAATACGGGTTCAGAGTGGCTTTCCATGGGAAAGGTGGGCTCGTTTTTGACAAATTTGAGTCCTTTTTCGAGGGACTTTTAGGGCGGCATAGGTCACCGCCATCTATAGTCATAGTACACCTGGGTGGCAACGATTTGGTGACACTGGGTAGACGAGTGTTGCTAGAACGAATCTTGTCGGCGGTTAGCTGGTTGGCTAAAAGAGTCCCGGGGTGCACGATTGCCTGGTCCCACATGATTCCTAGAAGGAGGTGGCAGGGGGGCCTTTCGGTGTCAGCTCTGAACCATTCAGTTAAACGGGTCAACAATAAGATTAATAGACTGTTCCGTTCTGCACAGTTGCATGTCATTCCTCATGGGTGTATCCGGGGTGATCATATGTATCTGAACGATGGGGTTCACCTGTCCAGGGAGGGGAATGATTTACTAATAGGAGATTTTGTTGCATGGCTGAGAGGTTTGAGGAAGCATGACCTATAGGAGGAGTTGGGGGGACCGGATAGTCGGTCAACTATCCGGTCTGTGGCGGTAAGGTCATGATCGGTGAGCAGGAATTTAAAGGTCCCTAGAGTGGGGCGCCACCCACAATGGATGGGAGCGCCCGGGGGAAGACGGCCATTGGCCCCTTCCACGGGGAGGCGGCACCCACTAAGGATGGGGCGCCTAGGGGGAGATGGCCATGGGCCCCTCCCAGGGGGGGAGGCGGTTAAATGCCCCTCCTGACTAATTTCCCGGGGGCCGGATATCCGCGACGGCGGATAGAGAGTGTGGGGTTGGGGGGGAGAGTCCACGCTGTCCTTCCTACAGAGACCTCATACGGGAACTCGGACGACCCTTAAGATGGCGTCGAGTAGAAAGGGGGCCCCCACCACGACAAGGGAAGTTACAGTTGGCAATGAGGGTAGAGCCCTCTGCGCATGCGCCGCTCACACGGTGAGGGCGGGAGTTTGGTAGTAGGGATCTGACACCGGTTAAGACCTTGCCGTTGGCCCTTAATGCTAGGATGTACAATTTGAATTAGAGTGTATGCATTTTCAGGATGTTAGCCAAAAGTACATGACTGCATCGGAATGTAATAAATGTCAAATTGTACATAATGCATAATGATGAAACTTTTATTTAATGTTTTAAATTTTGTTTCATATTTTAATAAATACGGCCGGGAGGGTGACTCCCTCCCGTCTTCCAAAAGTTCAACTATTGTCCGACTTCCCATCCTTGGGGATATGTGTTGGGAGGGGGTGGCGGGCATCCCGGCCATATGGAAAGGGGCGACCGCTCGGTCCCCCCAAACGTATGGATGGGGGCCCGAACCTCCCGGGAAGCCAATTTTGGGCGGGGTGGGCGTGGCCCGGCTGGTATGCCCAAAGCGGCGTAGCCGGGGCGCGCCTTCCCCCGCCCGAGAGGGGTTGTCCTAGACACCTCGAAGGAAGACCACGCCCAGTAGGCGTATCGGGGACGGGTACACGCCCTCCCGCAGAAGGATAAAGGAGCGGGAATCCAGAAGATCGTCCTCTTGTTCCTCGGATCGGAAGGCTGCACCCACTCGTTGCTCGTGAGCCCTCGACGGAACAAGCAGCAATTTTGACCCACCCACCAGCCCCTGATAGCAAATGTTTGGAGAAAATAAAGTTTTCTGAGTGATGAAAGTAGAGGCCTTTCTTTTTCCTTGGTAGAGTGAATAAAGGAATATTAAGAAATGTAAATATGGTTTGCATTGGAGAAATTTCTTCTTGCAGGAATGATCTGTAATAACAGTAAGATGAGGTGGAATTTTTCTTTTTAGTAGGTAAACAACTGTCGTATTTATTTGTCGGGCGGTAAGGTCATGATCGGGAGCAGGAATTTAAAGGTCCCTAGAGTGGGGCGCCACCCACAATGGATGGGAGCGCCCGGGGGAAGACGGCCATTGGCCCCTTCCACGGGGAGGCGGCACCCACTAAGGATGGGGCGACTAGGGGGAGATGGCCATGGGCCCCTCCCAGGGGGGGAGGCGGTTAAATGCCCCTCCTGACTAATTTCCCGGGGGCGGAATATCCGCGACGGCGGATAGAGAGTGTGGGGTTGGGGGGGAGAGTCCACGCTGTCCTTCCTACAGAGACCTCATACGGGAACTCGGACGACCCTTAAGATGGCGTCGAGTAGAAAGGGGGCCCCCACCACGACAAGAGAAGTTACAGTTGGCAATGAGGGTAGAGCCCTCTGCGCATGCGCCGCTCACACGGTGAGGGCGGGAGTTTGGTAGTAGGGATCTGACACCGGTTAAGACCTTGCCGTTGGCCCTTAATGTTAGGATGTACAATTTGAATTAGAGTGTATGCATTTTCAGGATGTTAGCCAAAAGTACATGACTGCATCGAAATGTAATAAATGTCAAATTGTACATAATGCATAATGATGAAACTTTTATTTAATGTTTTAAATTTTGTTTCATATTTTAATAAATACGGCTGGGAGGGTGACTCCCTCCCGTCTTCCAAAAGTTCAACTATTGTCCGACTTCCCATCCTTGGGGATATGTGTTGGGAGGGGGTGGCGGGCATCCCGGCCATATGTTTAGCACTCTGGCATCCTCTATTTCTTTTGATTCGCTTCCCGGTTCGCGCGCCGGTACGCGAACCGGAAGCGAAACAGAAAAAAAATGTTTAAGAAAAAAGGAAGAGTGAGTATAAGGGAAGGAAACAGAGAGTAATGTTAAAAGAAAGACAGCTAGAGTGAGTAACACAGAGATACTGTTTAATAGATCTATTTACCAAAGAAAAGATGTAAGAGGGTATAATTGAGAAAAACAAAATAGATAAGGAAGTGAAAGAAAAAAAGGAGAGTAGAAGAATAATAAACAAGAGTTTCTTAGAGAATGTGAGTGAATGTTCAAATTAAGAAGAAAAACAGTAAAGGATGTGGAATGAGAGGTAGGGATAGAACCGGACTGAAAGAACAACCCTGAGGGAAAGTGTTAAGAAAACAGTGAGCGAAAGTAAATAGGAATAAAAACAAGATGTATGACAGTGACTAAGGTTAAAACATGTGGAATAACAGAGAGAAAAAACAGAAAGCAGAAAAGAAGAAGTGACAGAAAAGGAATAATTGAAACAGCAAAGAAATGTAAATAACATAGTGTGCTTGAACTACAGGGAGAAAGCATAATGAACAAGTAGTGAAAGAGTGATGAGTCAGAGACAGTGAGAGTAATAGAGACGGAGTGAGTGAACAGGAGTGAGGAACTATGAGAACAGAGGGACTGAGAAAAGGAGTGGAAGGAGTAGAGTAAGTAAGTAATAGAAAAAGGAATGAGGGAAGTAGCAAAGGCAGGAAACTGAGGGTTAAAGTGAAGCAGTGGAACTAATAGAAGTTAAATGTGATAGAAATGTAACGAAAAGAGTACAAAACACTTACCTTATAATTGTCGTTAACTTAGTCACTTGTTATTTTTATACTTTTAATCTGTGAAAGAAAGAACAAAAATTTGAAAAATATTAGAACATGTATTTAAAAATTAGAAAAGACAAGGGAAAAGATTGAAAATCATCCAATTTTACAACAAAATAAAGTTAGAGATAAACATGCAGAAAAAAAGAGAAAGAAACGGTGATAGACAGTCAGAGACAAAAAGAAATTGTAATAGAGTAAATTACTAAGAGAAAAAAAAGGAAGATACTTTCAGTGACAGAAAAGAAGGATAGAAGAGAAAACTAAATTGGAGTTGTGTAAGCTACTAAAAGAAAGTGAGTAAGGTAAATTATATAAGGAAAGGGTGAATAAGGAAAAGAGAGTGAGGGAGAGAGGAGACAGAGGAAGTGAAGGAAAGAGTGTCAGATACAGACTGAGTGAGGCAACAAAGAAAGATAAATGAGTGAGGGTGAGTTATACTAACTGATTGCACCAAAAAAGGAGAACCCAAAAATATTTAATTTAGAAAACAAAGGGAGGAAAGATGGAAAAGACAAGCGAAGCAGAAGGTCTAAAAGCTGAAAAATGGTGCAAGGGAGAAAAGAAAAAAGCAGAGTTGGAATAGGGAAACAAAAGTTGAAAGATAAGTGGAGTTAGAGAACAAGGGTGAAAGAGAATAAAACAAAAGACAATGTGAGTATGTAAAGAGGATTGATAGAAGGTAGTAAAAGACGAGTGAGCATGAGACAAGACGAGTACAAATTAAAATTCACTATACAAAGTACAGAATTAATTATACATGTTAAATGGTTTATTTTTGCTGTTCTCAGAATATATCAAATTTCACTAAAAACAGTGAGTTGAAGGTATTGATCATATAACAGCGGGGGAAAAAAAACACAATCAAAATGATTGTGTTTAAAAAACCCATATAACATAACCAATCAGAAATCAGAACTCCTCAAAAGTAACTTACTTTCCATGACGTCGAAGGATGTCCTATGAACAGCTTATACTCTGTTGTGCTGTTATTATTTTCTGCCCGCCACTTTCTGAAAGAAAAGCTCCATCGTTTTGACAAATATGTTACATACAATAAATGACTTCTCGCTCTCTACCGCACTTCTCCTCAAGGCCAAATAGTGTAAGAGCCATTTATAACTCTTGGAATTCTTCTAAGCAAATCCCGTCATTTTCTTTTTCCACAACTTTCAGAAAGAAAACGTTCAAGATCACTTTCACAATCCTGTACTAGTAATATCTCACCCTTCTTGCTCACTCATGTTCCACATTTCCTATGACACTGATACTACTTACTATGAGGCACACTTACACTACCTCTATGACTACTACAATTATTTAATTCTCTTGATCACTGTTAATCACAAAGCAATTTAAAACAGTACATAAAATTATATCAAGTCCTAGAATCATTATAGGCCAGTTACCTACCCTAAATTCTCTCTTCTGAAAACACAAAGTAAGAATATTTTAAGTCAAAAGGCAACATTGTTTCATAGTCAAATGGGAATCATTTCCGAAACACCAGCTTTTTTTACATTTTAAATAAGCTGTGTAATAAGCGGATGTTGTCAAAGGACCATCATGTCATATAATAGCTGCAGTTACAAATGTTCTTCCTAAAATCAACGACTGTGTAGCCATAACATTTGTAATTAAAGTTGAAAACTTACTTTCATCAGGTTTATATAGTTGGAATTTTAAAATGACATTATAAGCAAAAGTTTGTACAAATAATGTGGACAGCATTGCAGACTTACATTACCTCTACTCCATGTTTTGATTTGCTGCTTGAATTATCTTATTAAAAGAAACAGTTTTTCTGAACTCATTCAAAGTGCAGTTATTTTTCCATGACGTCAAGTGTTATGATAAGAACACCGTTTGCTTTGAGAAATACTCTGTTGTCCTTTAACTAATCCGTGCCCACCACTTTCTGTAAGAAAACCTTCTTTTTTTTCAGGAACTACTTAAAACTCAAAAATAACTTTTCACTCTGTACTACACTTATCCTCAAGGCCAAATAGTGTAGGAGCCATTAGAACCTCTTGAAATTCCTCAGAGCAAATCCCGAGATTCCTTCCCTAAAATTTTGGTTGTAAAAACACCAGGTAAGAATTTTTAAGGTCAAAAGGCAATCTTTTTTTGAAAGTTAAAACAGAATCATTGCAGAATGACCAGCCGTTTCCAGACTTCAAATAAGCTGTGTAATGTCCTGATGTTGTTGAAGGACCGTCATGATATATAATTGCTGCAGTTACAAAAGTCCTTCCTGATATTGACAACTGCGAAGCCACAACATTTTTAATTAAAGTTGTCAATTTTGTTCCATCAGGCCTACATCGTTGGAACATTAAAATGACATACTGGCCATATGTTCGTATAAATAATGTGGACAGCATTGCAGACTTACATTAGCTACACCCCATGTTTTGATCGGCTGCTTTTACTAGCTTATTAAAGGACACTGATTTACTGTCTGGCAAAGTTAAATATATAAATCTTTCTGAGTCTACACTAGTAGTACTTGATACCCTACAGTTCTCGCAGTCATGCTGCCATTGATAAGAAAGGCCAAACAGATGATCTACATCTACACCTTCATCTTGCAATACATCAAGCATATACATTAAAAACTCCTGACAATCTTGCTGAATATTTTGAGAGAATTGCGTTTGACCTGAACATTTGTCTAACAGATTTCGAATTTCAGACACACTTTCTATTTTTGTTCTATCAGTACTACATTTCTCTAACACAGAATTCAATAAACAGCAAAAACTTTGATCCGAATTGATCACAATCTGTTCTTTTAAAGTTTCTAGAGAAAAGACAACATTAACCACTACATTAGCATAGCAGTTGACACCAGAACTATTTTCAAATTGAAAACCAACAACATCTTCAACAGAATCCATTTTCTTTCTGCTTATAATTTCGGGTTCATCAACTTTTCGTCTTTTTGCAACAACCTCCCTACTATTGGTCACATTTCTTCGTTTCCGGCCTACCACACGTTTCTCAAACAAAGGATATTGAGGCAAATGTGGCGCATACTCTCTTCTTAACCTATTGTATTCCTTAACACAATCTAGATCCGCACAAATGTTTGTGACATCACACTCAATCAAGTACAATCCCGATAAAGTTCTGACTCGTGACAATGCCACATATGCCATACCCTCCTTGAACACAGAACTGCCAATATTCACCAATGCACTGTCTACACTTAAACCTTGCGATTTATGGATTGTCACCGCATATGCCAAGCAAACAGGAAACTGCTTACGGCGAACATATAAGTCTTTTACAAGCAAAAACCTAGCAGAGCAACAACCAATTAGCTGTACTTCCTCAATGCCATCAAATTTAATTTTTAAAAATTCAATTCCATCTCTATTTCTGTATTTCTCAAAATCAACAACATTACCCATTGATCCATTTACCAGACCTCTTTCAACATGTAAATTCCTTCTCAAAATGATACGGCAATTTAAGCACACATTCAGAGTCTTTTCAAAACCAGCAGTTTTAGATATAGTCTTCTCTAATGAATCCAATTTAGATTTCAAATTCTCAAACAAAATAATTGTTGCTCCCATATGCTCTATTCTGTCAATAGCTTCCAGTTTCACAATCTCTTGGTTTTCTAAGTTCAACATTTTGTTGTTGAAGATGGCACATTCTGCAAGAGTTGGCATCAAACATATTCCAGATTTCTTCTCAGTAATTTTCCGAAAAATATTCTCTGGCAGAACGTCTTCTTCTGGATACAAATTTGACAGTAATCGTGCATGTAAAGCTTCTTTCCCATGCTCGGTCACTTTTCCGATTCTAACATCTTGTAGAATATTCTTATAATCTTCATCCTTCGCTTGACGCATATTTTCACGCAGTTCAGCATAATTGAAGTTTAACCATATATTAACGTTGCCAATGCTCTCTAGGCACTTCCTGGTATCTTCATGTGTAAGTAGTTTAAACACTGGTTGTCCTTTCACTGGTGTCAGCTGCAGAAGATCACCGAAAACAATGATGTGTTTGCCACCAAATAACACATCATACTCTGTTTTAAGAACTTCTTGCATTCTCAAATGCACAAAGGCAAGCATGACATTGGAAACCATGCTTACTTCGTCAATGATAAGAAGTTTCATTTTCCTCAAGACTCTTGAAACTTCACAACAAGCATCTCCAGATAACTTGTGGTATTGTAATTTGTTATCATGCTCCACTGGCAGCATCAGTAGACGATGCAAAGTAATACCTTTAATGTTATGTGCTGCCAGTCCAGTTGGAGCGGTTACAACACAAGACAGCGATGACTCAGTCCTTTTCTGCAAATACCATGAAATTGCTTTAATGAGGAAACTTTTTCCAGTTCCTGCTTCTCCACTCACGTACAGTCGGACAGGCTTCAACGACGTACATGAGCACTCTTTCTTCTCATGACTTAATCCATGATCAATTTGGTTGGTAACGTCGTCATATATTTTCCTCTGCTCAACGTTGAGTTGCCTTTCCAAATCTTCTAAGTTAACCGCATCCTCCTGAGCATGTGCCATGGCTCTTTCCACTTCAATCATGGCAGTGGCAGCTTCATTTTTGATAACTGGTCCTCCTAGTGGATCCTGACTCAATGAAACAGAACTCTGACTGTCCTGAGAACTGTCTCTAGCAATCTCGGCTGCAATTGTTGCTTCCTGCTCGATTTCCGCATTCAACATTTCTAGATATTTTGGAAAAACAGGACATTTTATGGTCTCCTTGGCTGCATTGAAAGAGTCTTTGTAACAGAGGAAATCTCCAAGCAGTTCCTCTTCTGCACGCCAAGGCTTGAAAAGTTGCAAAAGAGCTAAATAGAAAAACTCTTTTCTTTCAGGAGATTCGCCACTCAATTTTCGATGATTTACCAATTGGCATTTTCTTTGCTTGACCAGACATCCCTCACTTCCAATTACAGCATACACTCCTTTATCAATATCTTCTTTAATGTTCCTCTTGAATATGTAATTTTGTAGAACCTCATACAGACAAACATTCTCGAGGTGACTGCTTCTATTTGGATAATATGTATCCAACATGTTGGTCTTCAAAATATCTGTACTGTTTGGCTCCTTTTCCGCCAAATACTCAATTTCCCGTACAGGTTTCAGAACTCGATTACGTGTTGCAGCAAGACCAAGACTCGCCCAAATGATACTCCTAGATTTGGCATAGAGACTTGCTGAAGATAACCGGTCAGAACATTCATAAGCTCCGATTTCTCGATGCGACAACATCTTCAGACTGAAACTGTACAACTTCTTACTGAGGCTCTTTTCATGGGAAATGTCCTCCCACATATCCTTCAATTCTGTCTTTTCTTTTTTTGTGATGTAAGATGTCACATACCGAGCCACAGCCATACAGTTATCAGCCACAAACTGTATATCCATGTTAGCATTCCACATGGACAAAATCACTGGGTTGTAGTCGTTGATGTACTTGGACTCTTCGTTTCTTTTCAAATTGTATGTATTTTTGGGTGATTTCCTCGTCACATTATGTCGCAGCGAAGACATCAAACTGTTCACTCTTCCTTTAGAAATCACCGGTCGTGGAAAGCCGAAACGACATTTTGTGTAGAACTTGTCCTTGTTTCTGAATTTACGACGACAGTACTTTCCACAACGATGGCTTTGAAAGCGTAAAACTTGTTCTCGTAGGCTTTTGTCTTCCTTTGTCTTTGGAACAGCACATGTAGAACACTGTTCTATGAAACTCATCACTAAGTCATCCGGATCTGTTCCAAATTTGGGTGCATCTTTGATCCATAGCAGCATATGTATATGAGGAGCACCTCTTGCTTGATACTCCTTTCTCCAGAAGAAATCCAACACCTCTCCAAGAGGTGGATTTTTCTTGTTCATGATGAAAGACATCATAGCTTCAAATCTATGATTGAAGTACCTGCATACATTCACTGGATCCAAAGAGCACAGTTCTCCGGGTGTCTTGAATTCGATATTTTCAATGTTTCCATTTGCCTCTCGTAGAAATTCAAGTAAGTCTTCCCAGCCATACTTGGCACAGCTGAGAGTGAGGAACCATGTGGGAGTTCCTAAGTTCCTCAGCATACATTTTAAATCACCATGACGACGGTACCAGAACTCATTAGTACCACGCTGACATGCCATGAGATTAATCAGGTGAGAATTCAAAATACTGTCTTGCACATTGACTTTATCCATAAAGTCCCTTGCCGAGATATTTTGCATCTGTACACCACTTTTCAAGATGTGGTTGACTGCATATGACAGTCCAGACAGATCCCTTTCAAACAGTAGATGAAACAAATAGGGAATGCATTGACGAAACCTAGGATCTTCTGCATACAATCGTAAAGTCCGGTATTCAGAAGCAGGAATTTGATCAGGTCGCTCATCATATCTTCCTCCTTGACCTGTTGGAAATAGCTGTGGGAAACACCGAGCTTCCAAACTTTCCTCCCAAACACTAATGAGACTCCCTTTGGCTTGTTTCATTTGAAACAACTCAATAGCATTCCCCATGACTTCCTTGGAATGCAAAGGATGAACACTATAATGTTCATCTATTTCTTCATTTTTAGAGGCTTCTACTTTCTCAATTTGTCCAGCACACAAATCGCTGTCCTCTTCTTCACTTACTTCCTCTTCTGCAACACATACATTCCTGTAGTACTCATTGTTTTTCATCAAATACAATGTTGCCTTTTTGACTTTCCTAACATCCACTAAATCTTGCCAGATTTTCTTACTCTTTGTCGGAACCCCATTAACAAAGATAACCAGAGGTTCCTCTTCCACTTTCTCTACTCCAATTGTATTAATGTTTTTCTTCAAATCTAGAGGCAAATAAACAACTCTTCCCTTTAATCCTCTCTGTAAATCTGATGGAGGCAATTTCCCTGTCTTTGGCTCCATTCGTACAATAGCCTGAAAGGGATGGACACTTTGAATCAAAATAGATTCATAAGTATTTAAATCCTTCATTTCAGAAGGAATGTCAACCAATTCCAGATTATTATGAACCGCTCTAGCAGGCATCTGGTTTTGATTTAATTTGTTACACACACGTTGATCCGATCCCAAATCAAAACAATTTTCTACCATCAAGTATGTTGCGAAATCCTTCCATTCACTATTATTTTCCCTTTCACTTTTTGCATATAAATCCACTAACTTAGTCTGATTCTTATAATAAGTGCGTCGACAACACACACAAGTGAAATTAGGCCTCTCACTTGATTTCACCTGAAACGTGGCAATTTCCTTCTGAAAATTATCTGTACTGGAAATCTGTACACTCTCTTCCACATTACCTTCTTCTTCTGGGTCAATTTCAACATTCTCCTCTTTACTTGCAAAGTAACAAAACTCAATTTCTTCACAAATATTCTTCACATCTACTTCAGAACCATGCAAAAGAGCACTGCTTAATTGTTTAGGCTTAATTGCTGGACTCTTAGCAAAATACAACATTCTCACTAATTTCCTCACTTTATTATGATGGACTGCTAGTATCCTGAAATGATGAAAAACACTCTGGCATACTCTCCTGGAAAGACAAGCCAGTGAATGACCATGTAAACCTGTCACTTCTCTCACTCTGCATGGATCTAATTCCTGCAACAACTTCATTTTCTGTTTTAAACTTTTCTTATTAAATGTCCGTACAAAATCACAAAACAAATTGATGGAATCCTGTCGCACACTGCAAATACTACTACACTTCCAGGTGTACACTGGACCCTTAGGACGTCTCCCTAAAACTTCATCACCTAACACCTCTTCTGCCTCTGTTGACACAAGTTTTTCTTTTTCAAAAGGACAACCGTCTTTCACCTCATATGCTCGACCACTGGTGTCAACTGCATGCACCAAATCATTGTCCTGTAAGTAACTCTCCTCATTGAAAAATGCCTCACAACTTGAACTATGCATCCATTCTCCTGAAAATACTTCACAAAAATTTGTACGATTAACTATTCTCTTCCATCTACTATTTGTTTTGAATTCATAAATTGCCTTGTTTAGTTTCCTAATTCTATTGATTACCGAAATAAATAACTTTCGCTTCATTTCCAAAGCCTGATCAATAATTTTCTCAACATTTTTCTTTTTCTTATAAAAAGCCAGTTTCTGTTGACCTTTCTTTACATTTTTCATCAAATTTACAATTATCCTGTTGCGGAACATTCGTGTACGAATGTCCCTAAATCGATTGTGCCTTCTACCGGCACTCACAGAGTTTTCTCCTGCTCTACCACTAACTTTATTAAGGGGCCTTTCCTTCCTGTTTAAATTGACTCTCTTCTTCTGGACTAAAACATGTTCTGTAGTGATACTTTTTTTTCTGGAAATGTTTCTTAGGAAAGATTTTGTTGTCTTACCCGGAGCTTTTTTGCTGACTTGACGAGTTTTTATTGTAGAGGACTGCTGCAAGCATGTAGTAAGCTGCTGTGTTTGACGTTTTGTAGCCTTTCTCCTCCTTTGCCTTGAAGGCATGTTTTAACTTTGAAATGATCTGCAGTTGAATCTGTGGTAAAATATAATAAAAAAATTTATTAACAACTATTACCAAACAGTAAATCAATAACAGTCGTCAAAAAATTAACACACTAGTTGTCAATTCTACATACAATAATTTTTAGTGCATTGACAAATTTAAAACTCACAAATAGTAGCAAAGAAATGGAATGCTTCTACATTTGACCTGTGCTCTTTTATATGTGAATCTGAACTAATTTTATTAGCATATTTCACTATTTTATTAAAGACACTTCACACAAGCTGTTTTTGAAGTTGTATTTAAATTTAAATAAAGCTGTTAACATGGTTACTTTTCATTTCCAGTATCTTAAATTTATTTTTAAAAGTCTTTATAGTTTAATTGGCTCGAGCAGGTCAGCTGCCCACTCTATGTCATACAATTCTGACAAATCAGCATCCTCATCATATTCTTCATCATCCACAGGATATAAATCATCCAAGGGATCTACTTCCACTGACGTTTCAATGACAAGTTCAATGATAAGATCGAGATCAACAGATTGCTCATTATCACTCATGGTTGATGTTGTCGTTATCTTTAACCACTTGGATGCTAAGGCCCTGGAAAGATTTACAACCACTTTCCATTGAAATCAATGGAAACTCCATGACGAGTTACCCTTGTCATTAGCATCCAATAGAAAGAGAACAACAATGAGATGTTGCAGAGTAAGAGACAAATCTCAGAGACTATAATAGTAAAATTGTTTAACAAGAGTAATATTTTGCAGATATTATTTAGCCATGTCCAGCGATGCTGAGGAGGTGAGGCCTATGTCCAAGTTTTCAGTGAACAGGACTCATCTCTTCTTAACCTTGGATAAGCCTCACCGACTCTGTGTCCCCTGCTCATACTTAAATGTAAAGGGGCAGATTTATGTTAACTGGCGCATCCCCAGGGATGCACCAGTTAACGTGCGCCGCTGCTCTGCCACCCATGGTGTGCCGCATTTACAATGCAGAGAGCCATGGGGCAAAAACAGCACAGATGCATCACGCATCTGTGCCGCAAAAGCGGCGCATTGCAGGAATCACGTTGCAAGCGTGACATGACTCCTGCAATGCACAGGGGCAAGCCACACATTGCATGGTGCGTCACTCCTTATGCCTGTTTCAAACAGGCGTAAGGATTTGATTCAGCAATGCCATAAAGCTGACTCAGTGAAATCTTGTAAATTTCACTGTGTTAGTTTTACAGGGCTTTCATGCAAGTGAACGCCCACCCTGCAACAAAACGCCCACATGAAACCTGACGCAGGTTTCATGTGGCGCAGGACTTTACAGCGTGACATATCTGCCTAGATGCATCAAGTTGTAAATATGTCGCAACATGGCGCATCTTTTGCGCCTCCGCTGCGTCCCAAAAGTGACGCAACGGCGGCGCAAAAGAGGCACACGGCCATCATAAATCTGCCCCTAACATTTTAAATGATTGGTTCAGGATGCCGATAAGGTGTGGCCTATCCAGA
Organism: Lissotriton helveticus; assembly: GCF_964261635.1. Taxonomy (NCBI): domain Eukaryota; kingdom Metazoa; phylum Chordata; class Amphibia; order Caudata; family Salamandridae; genus Lissotriton; species Lissotriton helveticus. The sequence continues at coordinate 255,993,402 of NC_136058.1, forward strand.
GGTTTGTTTGAGGTGAGGCCTACTCAGGGTTGCAGATGAAATTTAGGCTTGTTGAAGAGTACAGAGGAGATAATACATGTGCAGGCCTACCAATGAAGTGAGTCATGTCCACTGCACTCTTGAACAAAGGCCAGACCTCCTCTGTCTCCCTGGACAGGCCTAAACCTCATCTGCACAATGTGATTCGTAATGTTAGGAAACACAGGTGATGTAATTGAAAAACGTGCAAATATTTTTGCTCATTTCACAATCACATCACCTGTGTTTCCTCAGCTTAGGTATCTCATTGTGCAGATGTAGTCTAGCATATCCAAGAGTACGCAGAAGATGAGGACTGTATGCAACAGAGCAATGTACATTACTCACCTCCCTTGACACTTACAGAAGCCTCAGTTTCTCCATGCCTCCTAAACAGTTCTAAATGTATATCATTATCATCATAGTGTCTATGAAACTCTAGCAGTACATATTGTGAAACCTAAATGTCTTAAAGTAACAATTTGTTAACCGACAAACAAGCAAATTATTCTCCCAGATTGATGGTGAGAAGTGATATATTTATTTAAAGAAGCAGACACCTTTTTGTCATTGTCATAAATGTAAAAAGCATTCCTTTTCTTTATGAACCATTTTCATGTCATAATTTGAAAACACAGCACAACTCCTATGTACAAGTACACCCTGTCAGTACTTAAATTTGCCAAGCACACATGCGGGCGTATTTACAAGAGCCTTGCACCACGGAGAAATTACTTAAATTTACCAAGCACTCATGAGGGCTTATTTACAAGGACCTTGCACCACCTTTAAAGTCACTTTTAACGTGGGGAAAATAACGTGAACGTGGCTCAAAGGCCTTGTAAATATGGCCCATGCTGACTATGAAACTCTAGCAGTACATATCAAGTAACCTAAATGATTTCAAGAAACGTTCTTAAACACATCAAGTAAGCAAATTATTCACCCAGATTCATGGTGAAGTGACTTAAAATAACCTAACACACATGGGGGCGTATTTACGAGGCCCTTGCACCACTTTTGAGTCACTTTTAACGTGGGGAAAATAACGTGAACGTGGCTCAAAGGCCTTGTAAATATGCCCCAAGCAGGCTATGAAACTCTAGCAGTACATATCAAGAAACCTAAATGATTTCAAGAAACGTTCTTAAACACTTCAAGGAAGCAAATTATTCACCCAGATTCATGGGGAAGTGACTTAAAATGCCCTAACACACATGAAAGCGTATTTTTAAGGCCCTTGCACCAATTTTGCGTCTCTTTTAACATGGCTAGGAAACTCAAAGAAACAAAATCTATTTGTAAAACACTTGACACAAAGCAACATTTTAAATACACAAATTTCTTCATAATTTTCTCCCTAAAGCATACTATTCTCTATCTAAATTAAATGAATCTTTTCTCACCTTAGCAAATACTTTTTGAGTTTCAAAACAGTCTCAGACACACACCAATTTTTCTTTAGCAGAGAAAAGAGTATGCACTCCAGAGGCTGCAACCAACAGAGGCACAGAAATGCTGTAATTCATCACACATATCTCTCATGTCACCCAATCAAAACTCTTCCCTCACTTTTTTCAAATCAACACCCTTCCCCCCTCAGCCCTTTCTGCCTTTTTTCCATAGCAACTACCTCCTGAAAGACCTCTCATGTTTACAAGTTCACACAACAATGTTTCAATTGAACTCTGAACTCTCAGTACACCTGCGTATCCAGTGCATTGTTTCTTAAAATGATTTTTTCTTAACCATTCAAATTTCATCTTTCAAAGAACTCATCCATGCACCCTAACTTTCTGTTTTCAACAATCATAATCCACCAATCACTGCTACTGAATCATTAGCACTGAAACTCCACCGTTTTTTTCATTACAAACTCCTACTGTTTCAACTGCCATTTCATTCCCACACTTCATCTGACTGCAGCAGAACATTCTCTCACCATGTTTTCTGTCTGGATTATTGGACATAGTTACATCCACTGGGCTCAAAGGTATGCTGTTAACAGAAATTTACACAACCTTAATTTACAAAATGTGGAAATCAACTGGATTGGCCACAGAGGATTGAGATGTCACCAATTGATACCATTGGTGAAAACCTTTTTGCATTTGCCAAACCCTGACCTGTTAATAGTGCACTGTGGAGGAAATGATTTGGGCACTTTGACTGGGGGAGGTCTGGAAATGCTTTTAAAGGACACCTTTGAGCAATTGATGGCACTTTTTCCTCAAACTGCCTTGGTATATTCAAATATATGCCAAAGACAGAAATGGAGGTGGTCCAACCAATTTTGTTCACAAATTGAGAAATCGAGGAAGCATGTAAATAAGTCTGTTTCAGCTTACATGAGAGACCATGGAATGGGCTCCATCGACAACAATAACTTGCGTTACTACATGCAAGATATCTACAGAGGAGATGGAGTTCACTTCTCAGATGAGGGGAACAGAATTTTCATCCTGAATTTAAGACTATGTATTGGTACCTACTTATAAGTACCTAAATCTACCACAGACCCAAAAGCTCTTCTCAGAGCTACCCTAACTCTAGACTCTAAACAAATTTTAAATGTAACTTTTTTTTTACTAATTTTCACGATTTACGCTTTCCGGAGCGCTACCCGGTTCGCGCACCGGACGCTAACCGCGCGAAAATTTGAAAAAAAATGTGTTTTTTTTCGCACATATGGGCCTCCTCAGCCACCCTCAGAAAACCTAGGGGGTCAGGATACGTCTCCCGTGCCCCCTTATACCCATTTCCCACATTGTTTTTCCTCCATCTTGTGATTAAATTTGACCGAAACACAAGATGGCGGACTCCCGTTACGCTACCGGTTAGCTACCCGGTTCGCGTACCGGGTAGCGCCTCTACCGCGAAAAAACTGAATTTTTTATTTTTTTTATTTTTTTGCCCCGCGGGACCCTTTAATAGCCCCCTCATCAATCCTAGGGGGTCAGGAGGGGTCTACCTTGCCCCCTTTCATTAATTTCCCCCTTCGTTTTTCTTCACCTCTTGTCTCTAGATCCTACCGAGAGACAAGATGGCGGCCGCTCCGGACTGTTTAGAATGTTGACAGACACCGGAGAGCCAATCAGCTTCGCTTCGCGAAGTTCCGTTACGCGTCAGGTACGCGAACCGGGGCGCTAACCGGAGCGCTGTTACAGATATATATATTTTTTTGAACGTTAATTTATCAAAATCCGCTGGAGCACATATATTGAGACCTAGCAAAGGCACATCGGGCAAACAATATCTACAATTTTGCCAAGTTTCGTGGAAATCCATTCAGCCGTTCGAGCTAAAAGTGAGTCCAACCGCCCTATGGATAATTGCATGGGAAAAACGCGTTTTGGGACCCCCCTTTTTTCTCGGCCCCCCCCCTTGACGAAACCCCCCCAAATTTTTAGGGGCTGCTCAAAAACAAAATGTTCCCTTTTCCTGAAAATTTCAGCCAATTCCGTCCTCAAACGCCAAAGTTATTCGACATAGAATTTTCAAAAATCCCATAGGAAAAAAATCCTAACTATATATACCTACTGGCGACCGCCAGTAGGTAATATATATATATATATATATATCCAATACAAATATATATATATATATATATATATAAAAATATATATATATTACCTACTGGCGATAGCCAGTAGGTATATATAGTTAGGATTTTTTTCCTATGGGATTTTTGAAAATTCTATGTCGAATAACTTTGGCGTTTGAGGACGGAATTGGCTGACATTTTCAGGAAAAGGGAACATTTTGTTTCTGAGCAGCCCCTGAAAATGTGGGGGGGTTTCGTCAAGGGGGGGCCGAGAAAAAAGGGGGGTCCCAAAACATGTTTTTCCCATGCAATTTTCCATAGGGCGGTTGGCCTCACTTTTAGCCTGAACGGCTGAATGGATTTACACCAAACTTGGCAAAATTGTAGGGACTGGTAGCCCGATGTGCCTTTGCTATGTCTCAAAATATAGGCTCCAGTGGTTTTTAGGAAAATTAACTTTGAAAAATATATATTGGGCTACATTGGGCTATATATATGTTGGAGCCCAAATGTAGCCCAATGTAGCCCAATGTAGCCCAATGTAGCCCAAAGATGGCCACCAGAGACAAAAAAAAACAAATGTAGCCCAAATATCAGCCAGATGTAGCCCAACTATAGCCCAATGACAGAATGTCCCAGAGTGTTCTAAAGAACAACTAGAGTGCTAACAGTCCTACTTATTACAAAGGTATGGCACACCTGAAGCCATCTTGATTGGAATAAAGTGGTAACTCTTAAAACATTTAATTTAAAAAGGAACAAAATGAGGGGGTTCATTTTGCCATAGAAAGTATGATTAGCGAATATATGACGAAATCCCGCATACCATCAGTCCGCAAAAAAAATCTTGCATGTACTATTAGGCCGCAAATTAAAATAACGAAAACTTTTAGAACGAATACGCCTTTAGCATACACTAAACAACTAAACTACCCTAAACCCTAAAACACTACCCCCAGCATGACCCTACACTACACAAACAGTACAACACTACCCTAAACCCTAAAACACTACCCCCAGCATGACCCTACACTACACAAACACTACAACACTACCCTAAACCCTAAAACACTACCCCCAGCATGACCCTACACTACGCAAACACTACAACACAACCCTAAACCCTAAAACACTACACCCCAGCATGACCCTACACTACGCAAACACTACAACACTACCCTAAACCCTAAAACACTACCCCCAGCATGACCCTACACTACGCAAACACTACAACACAACCCTAAACCCTAAAACACTACCCCCAGCATGACCCTACACTACGCAAACACTACAACACAACCCTAAACCCTAAAACACTACCCCCAGCATGACCCTACACTACGCAAACACTACAACACTACCCTAAACCCTAAAACACTACCCCGAGCATGACCCTACACTACGCAAATACTACAACACTACCCAAAACCCTAAAACACTACACCCCAGCATGACCCTACACTACGCAAACACTACAACACTTCCCTAAACCCTAAAACACTACCCCCAGCATGACCCTACACTACGCAAACACTACACCACTACCCAAAACCCTAAAACACTACACCCCAGCATGACCCTACACTACGCAAACACTACAACACTACCCTAAACCCTAAAACACTACCCCCAGCATGACCTTACACTACGCAAACACTACAACACTACCCTAAACCCTAAAACACTACCCCCAGCATGACCCTACACTACGCAAACACTACAACACTACCCTAAACCCTAAAACACTACCCCCAGCATGACCCTACACTACGCAAACACTACAACACTACCCAAAACCCTAAAACACTACCCCCAGCATGACCCTACACTACGCAAACACTACAACACTACCCAAAACCCTAAAACACTACCCCCCAGCATGACCCTACACTACGCAAACACTACAACACTACCCAAAACCCTAAAACACTACCCCCAGCATGACCCTACACTACGCAAACACTACAACACTACCCAAAACCCTAAAACACTACCCCCAGCATGACCCTACACTACGCAAACACTACAACACTACCCAAAACCCTAAAACACTACCCCCAGCATGACCCTACACTACGCAAACACTACAACACTACCCAAAACCCTAAAACACTACACCCCAGCATGACCCTACACTACGCAAACACTACAACACTACCCAAAACCCTAAAACACTACACCCCAGCATGACCCTACACTACGCAAACACTACAACACTACCCAAAACCCTAAAACACTACCCCCAGCATGACCCTACACTACGCAAACACTACAACACTACCCAAAACCCTAAAACACTACCCCCAGCATGACCCTACACTACGCAAACACTACAACACTACCCTAAACCCTAAAATACTACACCCCAGCATGACCCTACACTACGCAAACACTACAACACTACCCAAAACCCTAAAACACTACCCCCAGCATGACCCTACACTACGCAAACACTACAACACTATCCTAAACCCTAAAACACTACGCCCAGCATGACTCTACACTACGCAAACACTACAACAAACCCTAAAATACTAGCCCCAGCATGACCCTACACTACGCAAACACTACAACACAACCCTAAACCCTAAAACACTCCCCCAGCATGACCCTACACTACTCAAACACTACAACACTACCCTAAACCCTAAAACACTACCCCCAGCATGACCCTACACTACGCAAACACTACAACACAACCCTAAACCCTAAAACACTACCCCCAGCATGACCCTACACTACGCAAACACTACAACACTACCCTAAACCCTAAAACACTACCCCCAGCATGACCCTACACTACGCAAACACTACAACACTACCCTAAACCCTAAAACACTAGCCCCAGCATGACCCTACACTACGCAAACACTACAACACAACCCTAAACCCTAAAACACTACCCCCAGCATGACCCTACACTACGCAAACACTAGAACACTACCCAAAACCCTAAAACACTACCCCCAGCATGACCCTACACTACTCAAACACTACAACACTACCCAAAACCCTAAAACACTACCCCCCAGCATGACCCTACACTATGCAAACACTAGAACACTACCCAAAACCCTAAAACACTTCCCCCAGCATGACCCTACACTACGCAAACATTACAACACTACCCAAAACCCTAAAACACTACCCCCAGCATGACCCTACACTACGCAAACACTACAACACTACCCAAAACCCTAAAACACTACACCCCAGCATGACCCTACACTACGCAAACACTACAACACTACCCAAAACCCTAAAACACTACACCCCAGCATGACCCTACACTACGCAAACACTACAACACTACCCAAAACCCTAAAACACTACCCCCAGCATGACCCTACACTACGCAAACACTACAACACTATCCTAAACCCTAAAACACTACACCCCAGCATGACCCTACACTACGCAAACACTACAACACTACCCAAAACCCTAAAACACTACACCCCAGCATGACCCTACACTACGCAAACACTACAACACTACCCAAAACCCTAAAACACTACCCCCAGCATGACCCTACACTACGCAAACACTACAACACTATCCTAAACCCTAAAACACTACGCCCAGCATGACCCTACACTACGCAAACACTACAACACTACCCTAAACCCTAAAACACTAGCCCCAGCATGACCCTACACTACGCAAACACTACAACACAACCCTAAACCCTAAAACACTACCCCCAGCATGACCCTACACTACGCAAACACTACAACACTACCCTAAACCCTAAAACACTACCCCCAGCATGACCCTACACTACGCAAACACTACAACACAACCCTAAACCCTAAAACACTACCCCCAGCATGACCCTACACTACGCAAACACTACAACACTACCCTAAACCCTAAAACACTACCCCGAGCATGACCCTACACTACGCAAATACTACAACACTACCCAAAACCCTAAAACACTACACCCCAGCATGACCCTACACTACGCAAACACTACAACACTTCCCTAAACCCTAAAACACTACCCCCAGCATGACCCTACACTACGCAAACACTACACCACTACCCAAAACCCTAAAACACTACACCCCAGCATGACCCTACACTACGCAAACACTACAACACTACCCTAAACCCTAAAACACTACCCCCAGCATGACCCTACACTACGCAAACACTACAACACTACCCTAAACCCTAAAACACTACCCCCAGCATGACCCTACACTACGCAAACACTACAACACTACCCTAAACCCTAAAACACTACCCCCAGCATGACCCTACACTACGCAAACACTACAACACTACCCAAAACCCTAAAACACTACCCCCAGCATGACCCTACACTACGCAAACACTACAACACTACCCAAAACCCTAAAACACTACCCCCCAGCATGACCCTACACTAGGCAAACACTACAACACTACCCAAAACCCTAAAACACTACCCCCAGCATGACCCTACACTACGCAAACACTACAACACTACCCAAAACCCTAAAACACTACCCCCAGCATGACCCTACACTACGCAAACACTACAACACTACCCAAAACCCTAAAACACTACCCCCAGCATGACCCTACACTACGCAAACACTGCAACACTACCCAAAACCATAAAACACTACACCCCAGCATGACCCTACACTACGCAAACACTACAACACTACCCAAAACCCTAAAACACTACACCCCAGCATGACCCTACACTAAGCAAACACTACAACACTACCCAAAACCCTAAAACACTACCCCCAGCATGACCCTACACTACGCAAACACTACAACACTACCCAAAACCCTAAAACACTACCCCCAGCATGACCCTACACTACGCAAACACTACAACACTACCCTAAACCCTAAAATACTACACCCCAGCATGACCCTACACTACGCAAACACTACAACACTACCCAAAACCCTAAAACACTACCCCCAGCATGACCCTACACTACGCAAACACTACAACACTATCCTAAACCCTAAAACACTACGCCCAGCATGACTCTACACTACGCAAACACTACAACAAACCCTAAAATACTAGCCCCAGCATGACCCTACACTACGCAAACACTACAACACAACCCTAAACCCTAAAACACTACCCCCAGCATGACCCTACACTACTCAAACACTACAACACTACCCTAAACCCTAAAATACTAGCCCCAGCATGACCCTACACTACGCAAACACTACAACACTACCCTAAACCCTAAAACACTACCCCCAGCATGACCCTACACTACGCAAACACTACAACACTACCCTAAACCCTAAAACACTACCCCCAGCATGACCCTACACTACGCAAACACTACAACACTACCCTAAACCCTAAAACACTAGCCCCAGCATGACCCTACACTACGCAAACACTACAACACAACCCTAAACCCTAAAACACTACCCCCAGCATGACCCTACACTACGCAAACACTAGAACACTACCCAAAACCCTAAAACACTACCCCCAGCATGACCCTACACTACGCAAACACTACAACACTACCCAAAACCCTAAAACACTACCCCCCAGCATGACCCTACACTACGCAAACACTACAACACTACCCAAAACCCTAAAACACTACCCCCAGCATGACCCTACACTACGCAAACATTACAACACTACCCAAAACCCTAAAACACTACCCCCAGCATGACCCTACACTACGCAAACACTACAACACTACCCAAAACCCTAAAACACTACACCCCAGCATGACCCTACACTACGCAAACACTACAACACTACCCAAAACCCTAAAACACTACACCCCAGCATGACCCTACACTACGCAAACACTACAACACTACCCAAAACCCTAAAACACTACCCCCAGCATGACCCTACACTACGCAAACACTACAACACTATCCTAAACCCTAAAACACTACACCCCAGCATGACCCTACACTACGCAAACACTACAACACTACCCAAAACCCTAAAACACTACACCCCAGCATGACCCTACACTACGCAAACACTACAACACTACCCAAAACCCTAAAACACTACCCCCAGCATGACCCTACACTACGCAAACACTACAACACTATCCTAAACCCTAAAACACTACGCCCAGCATGACCCTACACTACGCAAACACTACAACACTACCCTAAACCCTAAAACACTAGCCCCAGCATGACCCTACACTACGCAAACACTACAACACAACCCTAAACCCTAAAACACTACCCCCAGCATGACCCTACACTACGCAAACACTACAACACTACCCTAAACCCTAAAACACTACCCCCAGCATGACCCTACACTACGCAAACACTACAACACAACCCTAAACCCTAAAACACTACCCCCAGCATGACCCTACACTAAACAACCACCACAACTCTACACTACACTAACACAACACTACACTACACAACACTACACTACACTACACAATCACTAACCGACGAAAAAATTAACACAAACCCACTTACCTCTCTCGTCATCGTGGTTTTCACAACGCAAATGCATTTACCATACATGCCTTTAAAACATAATTCTTTGTAAAGGCATGCGCGTTAAATGCACATGCGTTTTGAAAAAATGCGGGATAATGGTATGCGAGGTCAATGACCTTGCGGGATAATGGTATGCGGACTGAAAGTCTGCGGGATAAAAAATGCGGGAAAATGGCTGCAAACCATGATTAGCAGCAGACTTCCCTGGTGAGCACTAGCTTTACTACAGTGATCTAATGAGCAACTAGAGTGCTAACATTCAGAATTTATGGCAAATATGTGACACATCTGAATGCCTTCTTGATAGAACCAAAGTAAACAAGCATTGAAAATGCAATAGATCTCGCCCTCGTTTAAGTTAAAGCCATTCTGTTTGTAATGAGGTGGCTTTTTAGCTTTGCTTTTATTAGTGTTTTTAAAACTTTCATGTAAATAACATGCATATGTATGCATATATGTATATGTATGCATGCATTTATATTTATATAGATATGCAGATTATATATATTTATATATGTATATTACCTACTGGCGATAGCCAGTGGGTATATATAGTTAGGATTTTTTCTCTATGGGATTTCTGAAAATTCTATGTCTAATAACTTTCGCGTTTGTGGACGGAATTGGCTGAAATATTCAGGAAAATTGCACATTTTGTTTCTGAGCAGCCCCTGAAAATTTGGGGGGGTTTCGTCAAGGGGGGGCCGAGAAAAAAGGGGGGTCCCAAAACGCGTTTTTCCCATTCATTTTTCCATAGGGCGGTTGGACTCACTTTTAGCTCGAACGGCTGAATAGATTTACATGAAACTTGGCAAAATTGTAGATATGGTTTGCCCGACGTGCCTTTGCTATGTCTCAATATATGTGCTCCAGTGGATTTTGAGAAATTAACGTTTAAAAAAATATATATATCTGTGACAGCGCTCCGGTTAGCGCCCCGGTTCTCGTACCTGACGCGTAACGGAACTTCACGAAGCGAAGCTGATTGGCTCTCCGGTGTCTGTCAACATTCTAAACAGTCCGGAGCGGCCGCCATCTTGTCTCTCGGTACGATCGAGAGACAAGATGTGGTGAAAAATGAAGGAAAGGGGGCAAGGTAGACCACTCCTGACCCCCTAGGATTGATGAGGGGGATATTAAAGTGCCCCGCGGGGCAAAAAATAAATGTTTTTTTTTTTTTGTGATTTTACGCCGTAGAGGCGCGTCCCGGTACGCGAACCGGGCAGCTCACCGGGCAGCTCACCGGGCAGCTAACCGGCAGCGTAGCTGTCAGCATTGTAAACAGTCCGGAGCGGCCGTCATCTTGTCTCTCGGTAGGTTCGAGAGACAAGATGTGGTGAAAAAAGAAGGGGGAAATGAAGGAAAGGGGGCAAGGTAAACCCCTCCTGACCCCCTAGGATTGATGAGGGGGATATTAAAGTCCCCCGCGATTTTTCGCGGTAGAGGCGCTTCCCGGTACGCGAACCGGGCAGCTAACCGGCAGCGTAATGGGAGTCCGCCATCTTGTGTTTTTGGAGCGTCCGGTTCGCGTACTGGGTAGCGTCCCGGTAAGCGTAACAAGGGGAAAACCAAGAGAAACAGTAAAAAAAAAATTAAGGGAATAGATTTCCAGCATACTTAGCAAAATTGTAGGAACTGTTTGTTTGATGTGCCTTTGCAAGGCCTCAAGATATGTGCACGTGTGGATTTTGTCTAATTAAGGTTAAAAAATATATATATATCTGTAAGCGTGCTCCGGCACGCTTACGTTACGGGTTTTGTTTGCGCTGCAGAGCCGATACGTCACGGTTATGCGACGCGTCATGAGGCGTCTCACGTGGCTACGTGATACATCACGTAATAAAGAATATATTTTACAGCTATAGATATTAGCTTTTAAAAAACCAATGAAATTCACTGAAAAAACCATAGGTTATAGACCATATATAGTTAGGAATTTGCATTTACAAAACCTTGAAAATTCACTGAAAAAACCATAGGTTAGAGACCATATATAGTTAACTGGACATTTTATTGACATAAAACCAATGAAATTCCATATATAGTTAGTTGCACTAACTATATATCGCGCTCCCGCAATCCACTGCTGATGATGTCACATATTACATCATTCATGACATGGTCAGTGACATCACTGATGACATCACTGATGGCATCTCAAATGACATCACTGATGACATCACTGATGACAACATCCAGTGACTGTATGTTTCTGTAAAGTTAAAATATGTCTTACATATTGAAGAATGAGTAGATGTATAAGTGTCTGGACGAAGGATTTAGTAGGTGCATGACTGAATGTATGAGTGAGTGATTAAATGTGTCTCACTGAGTGCATGGGTTAGTGACTAAACTGTCTTAATTTGTGCATCATTATGTCTTTTGTTCTGTAAACTGCTGCATGTGTTGATCAGTAGCTATATGAGTAACTATATGGGTTATTGATTGATTGCCCAAGTATTTGTATGGGAGACTGAGTGTGTGTGTGGCTGGCTGGGAGGTGTGTGACTCTGTGCAGATCAATGTGTACTTGTATCAATGATTGTATAAGAGAGTAAGTATGTGTTAGTATATGTTTGAAAATGTAAGGTGCTCTATGTTTAACTGTATAGATTAGAAAATGGAAGTGTGATTGATTCTTTACAGGACTGACTAGGTGTGTGAGTAACTCCATGCATGAGTGGCAGAGTGTGAGTGTCTGTATAGGTGTATGAGTGCATATGATAGTGTTGTAAAGATGAGTGATTGTATGTATGAATGATTGTATGGGTGAATAAGTGAGTGTTTGTGTAAACATAGGAATCAGTGAGTGCGTATGTAGTAACTAGTATTGGTGTGTCAATGGTTTAAAAAATTATACTCTGTATTTAACACTGGGTGTAACAGAGGTTATATGAAAGTGTGAGGAGATGCATTGTATTGTCACATGAAAGATATCATCAGTGATGTGACCAATGATGTCAAATGAGATGTCATCAGTGATGTCATCAGTGATGTCATTTGAGATGTCATCAGTGATGTCATTTGAGATGTTATCAGTGATGTCATTTGAGATGTCATCAGTGATGTAATCAGTGATGTCATTTGAGATGTCATCAGTGATGTCATCAGTGATGTCATTTGAGATGTCATCAGTGATGTCATCAGTGATGTCATTTGAGATGTCATCAGTGATGTCATCAGTGATGTCACTGACCATGTCATGAATGATGTAATATGTGACATCATCAGCAGTGAATTGCGGGTGCGCGTCATATAGTTAGTGCAACTAACTATATATGGAATTTCAATGGTTTTGTGTGAGTAAAATAAGGTTTTTTAAATGCTAATTCCTAACTATATATGGTCTATAACCTATGGTTTTTTCAGTAAATTTTCAAGGTTTTGTAAATGCTAATTCCTAACTATATATGGTCTATAACCTATGGTTTTTTCAGTGAATTTCATTGTTTTTTTAAAAGCTAATATCTGTAGCTGTAAAATGTATTCTTCTTTAAATCCAAAAATATATTTTATATGTTTATTAATAATGTTTTTTTTAATATTTTTTTTTCTTCGCTCCCGCTTCGCGAATCGGGAAGCTTCCCGTTAGCTGACCTTGATGCCGCGAAATACTCCGCGAACCGGTAAACGTTCCTTTAGCGCAACTGCCGCGTTAGAAAACAACATCGTGACGCCTCGCGTCCGCATGACGTTTCGCGTTGTCGCGTGATACGTCATATGACGTGCTACGTTAGCGTACCCGAAAGTGAACTGGTACGCGAACCGAGGCGCGAAGCGCAGGTTCACGGAAGCAAACCGGAAGGCGGCGCAAAGCGCGTAACGTAAACACAGCAGGTCATGTGACTTGGTAATAACACTTTTCATTGGTTCATTTCACTTTTGGTTTCCTAATGATGTAAGACTAGGTCATGTAATCTAAAATTAACACTTTTCATTGGTTGAGAACTATTGTTTTTCCCAAATGATGAAAACCCCTCCTTCTTTCCTCACTCTGACTTTCATCTTTGTGAGAGAAAGACCCTTTGTTACCAGTGAGCAATGGCATCTTTAGTAGCTTCAGCTGGTGCTTCCCCACCACCTCCACCACATCCAAGGAAGAGAGGACCACCTTCTGAAGTTATAATTCAGCAAGAAGAGGAAGAAGAGGAAGAGGAGGAAGAGCAGGAAGAGAGGCAGTTTTTGCCTGAGGAGCCCAGGACGTCTCACCGGAAAGAAAACTTCATTTGGCAATTTTTTTAAATTCCCAAAGGCCAGAAAAAAGTAAATGCAAGATACGTAACTTGCCTTATATGTCAAGATAGACTGTCCAGAGGGACCGAGAAGAAATACAGTTACGGAAACTACACAATGCATCGCCATATGACTAGGTGGCATCCTAACAACTACAGTGCTGCACAGTTTCGTAACGATCTAGATAATCCCCCTATTATGGCCAGAAGATCTGTTGTACCGGAAGTGACGGGACCAGAGGGCAGGGAGATGGTGCCAAATATACAAATGAGATTTGGGGAAGTAAAACAAATCTGCGTACATTGCAATGGATTCATTTGCTACAGAGAAAGTAGCATCACTCTGATCAACAGAGCTATTGACAATCATCTTCCAGTTTGTCCGAAACGCCCAAACAATAAATTCCCCCAAAAAAACAAAAAAAATATAAAACCGTTCAGAAAAATTCAAAAAAAGTAAAAAAAAATTCAGAAAAATAATTAAAAAAATATAAAACAACAAAAACAATAAAAAAAAAGTTCTTTTCAGAACTACCTCCCCGTTATTAAAAAATTGGTAGAATATTTGGAACTCTGCCAACCTCTATTTCTCTTGGTTCGCTTCCCAGTTCGCTCGCCGGTACGCGAACCGGGAGCGAACCCAAAATTTTTTTTTTTAAAAAGAACAGTAAGTATAAGGGAGGGAAACAGACAGTTATGTTAAAAGAAAGACAGCTATAGGGGAGTAAACTAGAGATACTATTACCCGTAATCCACTGCTGATGATGTCACATATTACATCATTCATGACATGGTCAGTGACATCATCAGCAGAGGATTGCGGGTAACAGTATCCCTAGTTTACTCCCTATAGCTGTCTTTCTTTTAACATAACTGTCTGTTTCCTTCCCTTATACTTACTGTTCTTTTTAAAAAAAAAATTTAGATCAGTCAGAAACAGTGAAAGTAATAGAGACAGAGTGAGTGACCAAGAGTGAAGAAGTATGAGAAGAGAGGGACTAAGAAAAATAGTGAAGGAGTAGAGTAATTAAGTAATAGAGAAAGGAATGAGGGAAGTAGCAAAGGCAGGAAAGTGATTCTTAAAGAAATGAAGCAGTGGAAGTAATAGAAGTTAAATGTGATAGAAATATAACAAAAAGAGTACAAAACATTTACCTTATAATTGTCGTTAAGTTAGTCATTTGTTCTTTTTATACTAAAAAATCTGTGAAAGAGAGAACAAACATTTGAAAAATATTAAAACATGTTTTTAATAAATTAGAAAAAACAAGGGAAAAGATTGAAGGACAAATAGTTTTTCAAGAACTTTGACACTTACAGAAGCCTCTGCTTCTCCATGCCCCTACACAGTCCTAAAAATATACATTTTAAACTAATAGTATCTTGATGCAGATGAAGTGAGTCCTATCTTGCAACATTGTGCATCTTTTGCATGACTGCTGCATCGGTTTCGTGTGGCATTGTTTTCTTACAGCATGACACATCTGCCTAGATTCATCATTTTATAATTTTGTCCCCTCATAGCAAATCTTTTCAACCACGACTGCGTCACAAAAGTGACGCACAGTGGCGCAAAAGAGGCATACACCTATCATAAATCTGTCCCTAACATGTTAAATAATTGATTCAGGATGACAATAAGGTGTGGCCTATCCAGAGGTTTGTTTAAGGTGAGGCCTACTCAGGGTTGCAGATCAAATTTACACTTATTGAAGAATACAGAGGAGATAATACATGTGAACGCCTACTAATGAAGTAAGTCATGTCCACTTCACTCTTGAACAAAGGCTAGACCTCTTCTGTGTCCATGGACAGACCTAAACTTCATCTGCACAATATCATTCATAAACTTAGGAAACACAGGTGATGTAATTGAAAAATGTGGAGTTTATTTTCCTCATTTCACAATCACATCACCTGTGTTGCCTTTGCTTAGGTATCTCATAGTGCTGATGGAGTCTAGCATATCAAACAGTACACAGAAGTTGAGCAGTGTATACAACAATTTTGACACTTAGAAAAGCTTCAGCTGCATGTTCCCTACACAGTGCTAATTATATACATTTCAAAGTGATGGTATCTTGCTGGAGATGAACTGAAACCTATCTTGCAACATGGTGCATGTTTTACACAAAAGTGACCCACAGCGGAGCAAATGAGGCGCACGGTCATCATAAATCTCAGCCTAACATTTTAAATCATTGTTTCAAGATGCCGATAAGGTGTAACCTATTCACAGATTTGTTTCAGGTAAGTCCTACTCAGAGTTGCAGATGAATTTTAGGTTTGTTGAAGAATACAGAGAAGAAAATACATGTGCAGGCCTACCAACCAAGTGTGTCATGTCGACTGCACTCTTGGACAAATGTTAGACCTCCTCTGTCTCCAGGAACAGGCCTAAACCTCATCTACACAATGTGATGTGTAATGTTAAGAAACACAGGTAATATAATTGAAAAACGTGCAATTTTTTTTCCTCATTCCACAATCATATCACCTGTGTTTCCTTTGCTTAGGTATCTCATTGTGGAAATGTAGTCTATCATATGAAAGACTACGTAGAATATGAGCATTGTATGCAACAACTTTGACATTTACAGAAGCCTCACCTTCTCCATGCCTCCTACACAGTTCTACATGTACATCATAAATGCAAACAGAACAGAATTAATTATACATGTTAAACGGTTTATTTTTGCTGTTCTCAGAATGTATCAAATTTCACTAAAAACAGTGACTTGAAGGTATTCATCATATAACAGCGGGGAAAAAAAAACACAATCAAAATGATTGTGTTTAAAAAACCCATACAACATAACAAATCAGAATTCAGAACTCCTTAAAGTTAACTTACTTTCCATGACGGCGAAGGATGTCCTATGAACAGCTTACACTCTGTTGTGCTGTTATTACTTTCAACCCGCCACTTTCTGAAAGAAAACCTCCATCGTTTTCAAAAACATGTTACATACAATAAATGACTTCTCGCTCTCTACCACACGTTTCCACAAGGCCAAATCGTGTCAGAGCCATTTATAACTCTTGGAATTCTTGTAAGCCAATCCCGTCATGTTGTATTTCCGCAACTTTCAGAATTAAAATGTTGAAGATCATTTTCACAATCCTGGATTACTAATATCTTACCTTTCTTGCTCACTCATGTTCTACATTTCCTATGACACTGATACTGCTTACTATGAAGCAGACTTACACTATCTCTATGACTACTACAATTATTAAATTCTCTACATCACTTTTAATCACAAAGCAATATAAAACAGTAGACAGCATTGCAGACTTACATTCCCTCTACTCCATGTTTTGATTGCCTGCTTGAATTTGCTTATAAAAAGAAACAGTTTTTCTGAATTCATTCAAAGTGCAGTTATTTCAACATGACGTCCAGTGTTATGGTAAGAAGTTATGTCTCTGTACTACACTTATCCTCAAGGCCAAATTGTGTAGGAGCCATTAGAACTTCTTGAAATTCCTCAGAGCACATCCCGAGATTCTTTCCCTAAAATTTTGGTTTTAAAAACACCAGGTAAGAGTTTTTAAGGTCATACGGCAATTTTTTTTTGAAAATTAAAACAGAATCATTGCAGAATGACCAGCCGTTTCTAGACTTTAAATAAGCTGTGTAATGTCCTGATGTTATTGAAGGACCGTCATGATATATAATTGCTGCAGTTACAAAAGTCCTTCCTGATATTGACAACTGTGAAGCCACAACATTTTTAATTAAAGTTGTCAATTTTGTTCCATCAGGCCTACATCGTTGGAACATTAAAATAACATACTGGCCATATGTTCGTATAAATAATGTGGACATCATTTCAGATTTACATTGGCTACACTGTTGTGATCAGCTGCTTTTACTAGTTTATTAAAAGAGACTGATTTACTGTCTGGCAAAGTTAAATATATAAATCGTTCTGAGTCTACACTAGTACTACTTGATACCCTACAGTTCTCGCAGTCATGCTGCCATTGATAAGAAAGCCCAAACAGGTGATCTACATCTACACCTTCAGCATGCAATACATCAAGTATATACATTAAAAACTCCTGACAATCTTGCTGAATATTTTGAGAGAATTGTGTTTGGCCTGAACATCTGTCTAACAGATTTCGAATTTCAGACACACTTTCTATTTTTGTTCTATCTGTGCTACATTTCTCTAACACAGAATTTAACAAACTGCAAAATCTTTGATCAGAATTGACCACAATCTCTTCTTTTACATTTTCTAGAGAAAACAAAACATTAACCACTACATTAGCATAGCAGTTGACACCAGAACTGTTTTCAAATTGAAAACCAACAACATCTTCAACAGAATCCTTTTTGTTTCTGCTTATAATTTCAGGTTCATCGACTTTTCGTCTTTTTGCTGCAACCTCCCTAGTATTTGTCACATTTCTTCGTTTCCGGCCTACCACACGTTTCTCAAACAAAGGATATTGAGGCAAATGTGGCGCATACTCTCTTCTTAACCTATTGTATTCCTTAACACAATCTAGATCCGCACAAATGTTTGTGACATCACACTCAATCAAGTACAATCCCGATAAAGTTCTAACTCGTGACAATGCCACATATGCCATACCCTCCTTGAACACAGAACTGCCAATATTCACCAATGCACTGTCTACACTTAAACCTTGCGATTTATGGATTGTCACCGCATATGCCAAGCAAACAGGAAACTGCTTACGGCGAACATATAAGTCTTTTACAAGCAAAAATCTAGCAGAGCAACGACCAATTAGCTGTACTTCCTCAATGCCATCACATTTAATTTTTAAAAATTCAATTCCATCTCTATTTCTGTATTTCACAAAATCAACAACATTACCCATTGATCCATTTACCAGACCTCTTTCAACATGTAAATTCCTTCTTAAAATTATACGGCAGTTCAAGCACACATTCAGAGTCTTTTCAAAACCTGCAGTTTTAGATATAGTCTTCTCTAATGAATCCAATTTTGATTTCAAATTCTCAGACAAAATAATTGTTGATCCCATATGCTCTACTCTGTCAATAGCTTCTAGTTTCACAATCTCCTGCTTTTCCAAATGCAACATTTTGTTGTTGAATTTGGCACATTCTGCAAGAGTTGGCATCAAACATATTCCAGATTTCTTCTCAGTAATTTTCTGAAAAATATTCTCAGGCACAACATCTTGTTCTGGATATAAATTTGACAGTAATCGTGCATGTAAAGCTTCTTTCCCATGCTCGGTCACTTTTCCAATTCTAACATCTTGTAGAATACTCTTGTAAACTTCATCCTTCGCCTGACGCATATTTTCATGCAGTTCAGCATAATTGAAGTTTAACCATATATTGACGTTGCCAATGCTCCCTAGGCACTTCCTGGTATCTTCATGCGTGAGCATTTTGAACACAGGTTGCCCTTTCACTGGTGTCAGCTGCAGAAGATCTCCGAAAACAATGATGTGTTTCCCACCAAATAACACATCATACTCTGTTTTGAGAACTTCTTGCATTCTCAAATGCACAAACGCAAGCATGACATTGGAAACCATGCTTACTTCGTCAATGATAAGAAGTTTCATTTTCCTCAAGATTCTTGAAACTTCAAAACAAGCATCTCCAGATAGCTTGTGATATTGTAATTTGTTGTCATGCTCCACTGGCAGCATCAGTAAACGATGTAAAGTAATCCCTTTAATGTTATGTGCTGCCAGTCCAGTTGGAGCGGTGACAACACAAGACAGCGATGACTCTGTCCTTTCCTGCAAATAGCATGAAATTGCTTTAATAAGGAAACTTTTTCCAGTTCCCGCTTCTCCACTCACGTACAGTCGGACAGGCTTCAACGACGTACATGAACACTCTTTCTTGTCATGACTTAATCCATGATCAATTTGCATGGTAACTTCGTCATATATTTTCCTCTGCTCAACGTTGAGTTGTCTTTCCAACTCTTCTAAGTTAACCGCATCCTCCTGAGCATGTGCCATGGCTCTTTCCACTTCATTCATAGCAGTGGCAGCTTCATTTTCGATAACAGGTCCTCCTAGTGGATCCTGACTCAATGAAGCAGAACTCTGACTGTCCTGAGAACTGTCTTTGGCAATCTCGGCTGCAATCGTTGCTTCCTGCTCAATTTCCGCATTCAACATTTCTACATATTCGGGAAAAGCAGGACATTCTATGGTCTCCTTGGCAGCATTGAAAGAGTCTTCGTAACAGAGGAAATCTCCAAGCAGTTCCTCTTCTGCACGCCAAGGCTTGAAAAGTTGCAAAAGTGCTAAATAGAAAAACTCCTTTTTTTCAGGAGATTCGCCACTCAATTTTCGATGGTTTACCAAGTGGCATTTTCTTTGCTTGACCAGACATCCCTCACTTCCTATCACAGCATACACTCCTTTCTCAGTATCTTCTTTGATGTTCCTCTTGAATATGTAATTTTGAAGAACCTCATACAGACAAACATTGTCGAGGTGTTTGCTTCGATTTGGATAATATGTATCCAACATGTTGGTCTTCAAAATGTCGGTACTGTTTGGCTCCTTTTCCGCCAAATACTCAATTTCCCGCACAGGTTTCAGAACTCGATTACGCGTTGCAGCAAGACCAAGACTCGCCCAAACGATACTCCTGGACTTGGCATAGAGACTTGCTGAAGACAACCGGTCAGAGCATTCGTAAGCTCCGATTTCTCGATGCGACAACATCTTCAGACTGAAACTGTACAACTTCTTGCTGAGGCTCTTTTCATGTGAAATGTCCTCCCACATATCCTTCAATTCTGTCTTCTCTTTTTTGGTGATGTAAGATGTCACATACCGAGCCACAGCCATACAGTTATCAGCCACAAACTGTATATCCATGTTAGCATTCCACATGGACAAAATCACCGGGTTGTAGTCGTTGATGTACTTGGACTCTTCGTTCCTCTTCAAATTGTATGTGTTTTTAGGTGATTTCTTCATCACATTATGTCGCAGCGAAGACATCAAACTGTTTACTCTTCCTTTAGAAATCACCGGTCGTGGAAAGCCGAAACGACATTTGGTGTAGAACTTGTCCTTGTTTCGGAATTTACGACGACAGTACTTTCCACATCGATGGCTTTGGAAACGTAGAACTTTTTCTCTTAGGCTTTCTTCTCCTTTGCGTTTGGAACAGCACACGTAGAATACTGTTGTATGAAGCTCATCACTGACTCTTCTGGATCCATTCCAAATTTAGGTGCATCCTTGATCCACAGCAGCATATGTATATGAGGAGCACCTCTTGCTTGGTACTCCTTTCTCCAGAAGAAATCCAACACCTCTCCAAGAGGTGGATTCTTCTTATTCATGATGAAAGACATCATAGCTTCAAATCTATGATTGAAGTACCTGCATACATTGACTGGATCCAAAGAGCACAGTTCTCCGGGTGTCTTGAATTCGATGTTTTCGATGTTTGCATTTGCCTCTCGTAGAAATTCAAGTAAGTCTTCCCAGCCATACTCGGCACAGCTCAGAGTGAGGAACCATGTGGGAGTTCCTAAGTTCCTCAGCATACATTTTAAATCACCATGACGACGGTACCAGTACTCATTAGTACCACGCTGACACGCCA
This sequence comes from Lissotriton helveticus, assembly GCF_964261635.1. Taxonomy (NCBI): domain Eukaryota; kingdom Metazoa; phylum Chordata; class Amphibia; order Caudata; family Salamandridae; genus Lissotriton; species Lissotriton helveticus. The sequence continues at coordinate 256,015,282 of NC_136058.1, forward strand.
TGAGATTAATCAGGTGAGAATCCAAAATACTGTCTTGGACATTGACTTTATCCATAAAGTCACTTGCCGAGATGTTTTGCATGTGTATACCACTTTTCAAGATGTGGTTCACTGCATATGACAGTCCAGACAGATCGCTTTCAAACAGGAGATGAAACAAATAGGGAATGCATTGTCGAAACCTAGCATCTCCTGCATACAATCGCAAAGTCCGGTATTCAGAAGCAGGAATTTGATGAGGTCGCTCATCATATCTTCCTCCCTGACCTGTTGGAAAAAGCTGTGGGAAACACCGAGCTTCCAAACTTTCCTCCCAAACACTAATGGGACTCCCTTTGGCTTGTTTCATTTGAAACAACTCAATAGCATTCCCCATGACTTCCTTGGAATGCAAAGGATGAACACTATAATGTTCATATATTTCTTCACTAGTACAGGGTTCTACTTTCTCAATTTGACCAGCACACAAATCGCTATCCTCTTCCTCACTTACTTCCTCTTCTGCAACATATACATTTTTATAGTATTTTTTTTTTTTTTCAAATACAATGTTGCCTTTTTGACTTTCCTAACATCCACTAAATCTTGCCATATTTTCTTATTCTTTGTCGGAACCCCATTAACTAAGATAACCAGAGGTTCCTCTTCCACTTTTTCTACTCCAATTGTGTTAATGTTTTTCTTCAAATCTAGAGGCAAATAAACAACTCTTCCCTTTAATCCTCTCTGTAAATCTGATGGAGGCAATTTCCCTGTCTTTCGCTCCATTCTTACAATAGCCTGAAAGGGATGGATACTTTGAATCAAAATAGATTCATAAGTATTTAAATCTTTCAATTCAGAAGGAATCTCAACCAATTCCAGATTATTATGAACTGCTCTAGCAGGCATCTGGTTTTGATTTAATTTGTTACAACAATAAGTACACACACGTTGATCCAATCCCAAATCAAAACAATTTTCTACCATCAAGTATGTTGTAAAATCCTTCCATTCACTATTATTTTCCCTTTCACTTTTTGCATATAAATCCACTAACTTAGTCTGATTCTTATAATAAGTGCGTCGACAACACACACAAGTGAAATTTGGCCTCTCACTTGATTTCACCTCAAACGTTGCAATTTCCCTCTGGAAATTATCTGTACTGGAAACCTGTACACTATCTTCCACATTACTCTCTTCTTCTTGGTCAATTTCAACATTCTCCTCTTTACTTCCAAAGTAACAAAACTCAATTTCTTCACATATATTCTTCACATCTATTTCAGAACCATGCAAAAGAGCAGCGCATAATTGTTTAAGCATAATTGCTGGACTCTTAGCATAATACAACATTCTAAGTAATTTCCTCACTTTATTATGATGCACTGCTAGCATCCTGAAATGATGAAAAACACTCTGGCATACTCTCCTGGAAAGACAAGCCAGTGAATGCCCATGCAAACCTGTCACTTCTCTCACTCTGCAAGGATCTAATTCTTGCAACAACTTCATTTTCTGCTTCAAACTTTTCTTATTAAATGACCGTATAAAATCACAAAGCAAATTGATGGAATCCTGTCGTACACTGCAAATACTACTACACTTCCAGGTGTACACAGGACCCTTAGGACGTCTTCCTAAAACCTCATTACCTAACACCTCTTCTATCTCTGTTGTCACAAGTTTTTCTTTTTCAACTGGACAACCATCTTTCACTTCATAAGCTCGACCACTGGTGTCAACTGCATGCACCAAATCATTATCCTGGAAATAACTCTCCTCATTAAAAAATGCCTCAGAGCTTGAACTATGCATCCATTCTCCAGAAAAAACGTCACAAAAATTACTACGATTAACTATTCTCTTCCATCTACTATTTCTTTTGAAATCATAAATTGCCTTGTTTAGCTTCCTAATTCTATTGATTATCAAAATAAATAACTTACGTTTAATTTCAAATGCCTGATCAATGACTTTCTCAACTATTTTTTTCTCTTATAAAAAACCACTTTCTGTTCACCTTTCTTAATATTTTTTACCAAATTGCCAATTATCCTGTTGCGGAACATTCGTTTACGAATGTCCCTAAACTGTTGTTTCCTTCTACTATCATGCACAGAGTTATCTCTTGCTCTAGCAGTAACATTTTTCATTGGCCTTTTCTTTCCGTTTGAATTGCTTCTCCTTTTCTGGACTGAAACATTTTCTGTAGTAATAATTTTTTTACTACAGATATTTCTTATGAATGTTTTTGTACTCTTACCCGGTGCTTTCTTGGTGACTTGACAAATATTTTTGTTAGAGGACTGCTGCTTTTTTTCATTGACCTGCTGTCTTTGACGTTTTTCAGCCTTTCTCAGTCTTTCTTTGGTTGGCATGCTGAAATCTTCAAATGATCTGCAGTTGAATCTGTGGTAAAATATAATAAAAAATGTTATTAACCACCATTACCCAACAGTAAATCAATAACAGTCATCAAAAACTTAACACACTACTTAACATTTTTACATAGAAGATTTTTTAGTGCTTGGCAAATTTAGAATACAGAAATAGCAGAAAAGAAATGGAATTTATATTCATTTTACCTGTGCTATTTTATATGTGAATCTGATCTAATTTTATGAGCATATTTTAATATTTTATTGAAGACACTACACATAACCTGTTTTTGAAGGTGTCTTTATTTTTAAATTAAACGGTTTACATTTTTACTTTTTATTTGTTATAAATTTTTTAAATAAATGTTTATAGTTCCATAGGCTCAAGCACGTCAGCTTCCCATCCTATGTCATACAATTCTGACAAATCTGCATCCTCATCACGTTCTTCTTCATCCTCAGGATTTAAATCATACAAGGGATCAACATCCACTGATGTTTCAATTACGAGTTCAATGATGAGGTCGAAATCAACTGATTGCTGATTGTCGCTCATGTTGATGTTGTCTTTATCTTTAAAGAAAGATAACAACAATGAGATGTTGCAGAGTAAGAGACAAATCTCAGAGATTATAATAGTAAAATTGTTTAACAAGAGTAACATTTTGCAGATATTATTTAGCCATGTCCAGCGATGCTGAGGAGGTAAAGCCTATGTCCAATTTTTCAGTGAACAGGACTCATCTCTTCTTAACCTTGGATAAGCCTCACCGACTCTGTGTCCCCTGCACATACTTAAATGTAAAGGGGCAGATTGATGTTAACTAGCACATCCCCAGGAATGCACCAGTTAACGTGCACCGCTGCTCTGCCACCCATGGTGTGCCGCATTTACAATCAGATAGGACAAAGCTGCGTCAAAACCCTGCGCCTGGTTGAAGCAGGCATAGGTCTTGACCCACGTAGGCTGAAAGCTAAAGCAACAACTAAGTGTCGTGTGCAGAAGTTGCAAAAAATGAAAAATGGCGTTTAAACCGGTAATGAGCCCATGCTAACTTAACACGGTGTAAAGATATCCAGGATCTACATCAGTTTGGGGTTCACAAACCTGGCAGGTACAAGGCACTGAGGCTTTGCACCGTGCATGTCTCATACCGAATCATATGTTGTTTCTGAATGAAACAATTTCCCAGACCACATGCTTTGGATTGGCTACTTCTAAAAAATTAAACACCCCTACTATCCCGGAGTTAGAGGAATATGATGGTTGGAGTAATTTTACTCGGTTGTCCTTTAGTGATTTACAGGCCCTACTCCGTAATTCTTCCTTTAACATTTCCAGTATAAATCCAAAAGGTTGGCTGCTTTGGCAACGTAGTTCAGATTCTTGCAATTTGCTTGGACCCTTCAAACTCTGAAAAATGGTAAAGTTCCCTGGGGATACATGAACGTTTCTTCTTTATTTGCCCCATTCAATTTGACTAACAAACAACGCTTGCTGTCAATGCGTGATGCTTCCTTTTCTATGTTACATATTGAAAGGTTAGAATCTTTGCCTTTTTCAGTGGCAGAGGCCAATGCTGCAACGTGCCTTATCCACGGTTTAATAACGCTGCCTTTTGCTTTATATAAGTTTTCAAATTGTATGAAATATGTACCAATAGGTCGTTATGAACCTTTACGTAGTGGTTTTCTTCATTAGGTCTGGTCGCTTCCATACACATACAGATGTTTCAAAGATGACCAAGAAGTTTATCTGAATGGAGAGGAATGCACTGAGACGCCAGATCATTCACTAATGTGTAGGCACATACAGTTACACGGTTCATGCAACAAAGACCGACCAAATATGGCTTGCGTGTTGCAAGGCACGCCAGTTCCTGCTATCATCCCCACGTTCAAGTTGTTGGAAAATGGTAGTTATTTGATGCTCAATAATGAAGATTGTTGGGGGTTAATTACAAGTATTCCTTTTATCGTAACAGTAAGTGAACGGGTTATTTGCTGCAGAAATGTTCTATTTCCTCCCACACATGAACATAGGGAGTTTTCAATCTGGCCACAAATACCAACCTTGGCTGCAGATTTCAACGGCATGGCAAGAATAAGTGCTCTTTTGTCTCAGAGAGAGGTGGCCTTGAGTTCGGCCCGTGAATACATAGAGCATTTAAATTGTGTGTTGTTTTAAAGATTACTTTTAATTAACTCGCACTACCTGACGCCGCCTCATTGACGCTCTGCTCTGCCCGCCGGCTCCCCGTTCCACCACGGGTTCGTCCCGCTTGACGTGGAGGGAGTGAAGGCGGGGCAGGGACGGGTTAGAGGTCGGAGGGCGGGAGTTACCCTGGGGAAGCACTATTTTAGACGGCCATGGATTCGAAGCGCAGCGGACGAGCGCAGCCGAAGGCGCGCCAAAGGCAAGCCCGTCTGCGCCCGTCCGCGCCTGGCCGGGACCACGGGCCAGAACCCCTGCCCAAAACAAAACAAAAACTATTAGATATTCGAGGGATACACTGGAAGTGCTCAGACCAAAACTAGATGTTGGCTGTAGAACACTCCACCCTGACAACCCCATGAGCAAGTGCCTTTACTGTGAGTACTCATTCTCACATGCACGATTAGGTATCACGGGAGTCTCAGGAGATATTATATCCCCTCCCGACCAGCAACCTCGAAATCAAGAGGCGCGTTTCTCATTTTTTACAACCAATTGCAGATCATTGGCCAAGCATAAAAATGACATTTATAATCTCCTAGAGGATCAGAAGCCGGATGCGATGTTCCTCACGGAGACATGGTTAACAGAGAGCTCCGGCCCAGACATAGCACTCGCCCTCCCTCCTAACTACTCGATCGTGAGGAAAGATCGGATTAACCAAGGAGGAGGAGGCATCTGCATAATTTTCAAAAATGTATATAAATGTAACTGGACAGACGAGAAGCTAGGTAAATGTGAAGCAGGTCTATTTAAATTGACATTGACGCCCCAGCTCACTTTGACCGGACTTCTGATATATCGCCCCCCTGGGCCTGTTAGGGAATGGGCGGAGGCTCTTCCTGATCTTATAGCCCCCATGGTACTTGAAGCATCTATGTTTACCATATTGGGCGACCTAAACATACATTTAGAGAATCTAAAATGCCCAATTACAGCAAACCTATTATCAGACCTGGAAGCACTAAATATTCAATTACGGAATTCTGGCCCTTCACATCAAGCTGGCCACTTACTGGACCCCATATTTACCAACTTTGATCATATCAAATGGGACTCGACAGTACCCACTACTTGGTCCGATCATCATCTGAGCAAATTCACCATCTGGGCTCCAGCGCATAGAAACCAGCAGAAGACAGATACGTGGGTCAGAAACTGGAGGAAACTGTGCATGCCTGATCTGGAGGCTCAGCTATCCAAGTCCAAACAGGGTTATGAAATAGAAGACTGTACTACGAAGGACTATACTAAAATCAATAACTGGCTAGCTAACGCGGCGTTGACGGTTGTCCCCCCAACCAAAAGCAAACAAAAATCTTGTTGCCCCCCTGCTCCTTGGTTCTCAGATACACTAAAAACAGAAAAAAGTTTATGTAAGAGACTAGAAAGGTCATGGAGAAAAGATTATAAGCCCGACAGTAAAGAAAAGTATAAGACAGCACTCAAGGCATATCACTTATCCTGCAAAATAGCTAGGGGAAATTTCATTAAAAACAAAATACTAGAAGCCCAGAGTCATCCAGGGACGCTTTTCAAGGTCTTAAAGAATTTAGCAGGAGACACAGCTATACCTGAACCGCCGTCCCTATCTACCACCCAATGTAATAAAATAGCTACCTTCTTCCATGAGAAAATAAACACTATTTATGATAACTTCCCACCAAAGAATGAAATTAGAGGAAAGCTCCCATCTGCAACCCTCATAGAGGACCAACATAGTGTTCCCGTTAAACAAGAAATTAGAACATGGACACCAATAGACGCGCAGACGTTCAAAAGCACCCTGAACAGTATCAAATCAGGCTCACCCTTAGACCCCTTGCCTGCACATGTCCTCAAACAACTTGAGCTGCCCACGCACGAGATACTCAGGGCACTACTAAATGCCTCCCTACAAGAAGCTACACTACCGAAAGAATGGAAACACGCTATGGTGGTCCCCTTACTAAAAAAGACCAATAGTGATCCGGAGGTGCTTTCCAACTTCCGCCCTGTCTCTCTACTACCTACACTATCTAAAGTTATAGAGAAACACGTCAATAGGCAATTGTCAGATTTCATCAATAAGAATGATCTCCTACACCCCTCCCAATCGGGTTTTAGAATAGGGCACTCCACAGAGTCTACCCTACTTGGAGTGACAGAAATCATCCGCCAAGAACTTGATGGAGGAAGCACGTCGGCACTCATCCTTTTGGATTTGAGTGCCGCCTTCGACACCATTTGCCATGATATCCTAATCAAACGAATAGAAGAGATTGGAATAAAAGGGAAGGCATTGAAATGGCTGGAACAATTTCTCCAGCAACGCACTTATCAAGTCTTCTCCAAAAATAATCGATCTGAGATACACTCATCTCCATATGGTGTACCTCAGGGCTCCATACTAAGCCCCCTTCTATTCAATATATATGTCACTCCTCTAGCAGAAATTGCGGAAAAAATGGGACTCACCATTTATTCCTACGCTGACGACACGCAACTGGTGTTCTCCCTTTCCACCCCAAACGAAAACACTGTCTCGCCCCTTCGTGCTGGATTACTTAAAATGGCCGACTGGCTCCAGACGAACAAATTAAAAATGAACGGAGACAAAACCAAATTATTAATTTTCGGTAATCAAAAGCATCTCTGGAACCCAACACACTGGCCTGATGAGATGGGCGACACTCCAATTGCAGTCCAACATGCAAGGAATTTAGGGATAATTATTGATGACAACATGACCATGCAGTTACACATTGCCAAAACGGCCTCCACATGCCTTCAGATCCTCAAATGGCTCAGGAAAATCCTATGGCAATTACCAGAGGGAGCACAAAGGACTGTTATCCAGGCACTAATAATGTCGCGTCTAGACTATGGTAACGTCCTATTTCTTGGAACAACGAATAGAACACTAAACCAATTACAAGTGGTACAAAATTCCACCGCAAGAATACTCCTGAATCTCCCAGCGAGAACAAGGATGACAGAACATCTCAAAAACTTACACTGGCTGCAGATCTCCAGCAGAGTAAAGTTTAAAGCTCTGTGCTATATGCACAGAATAAATGCAGGAATAGCTTCTAAGTACCTATGTAATATAGTTAGCAATTACATCCCCTCAAGAAATCTACGCTCAGCAGGGCAAGCTAAATTTTCTGTACCCAGGATAAAAAGAGCTCGACTAGGTGGCCGCTCCTTCTCATACCTAGCACCAGTACTTTGGAATTCACTCCCTATCCATCTCAGACTGGAACCTTGTTATCTTCGATTTCGCAAAGGAGTGAAAGCCTGGTTATTTGATCTATAACGGCCACAAGACGTCTTCTAAAATGCTGATCCAGGGCGCCGGGAAACCCTCAAGGTAGCTGCTGCGCCATAGAAATGCAATAAATAAATAAATAAATAAATAAACTTTCGTGCTTCACATAGCGAACACCCGTACAGAGGTGCAGGCCCTTTTAAATACTGATTCGCCTTTGCATTTCAGCGAGATGGTTCGGACTATCTTTAACGCGTCCTCCACAAAGGACCTGGCGCATTTTTTAAAAGTTGTTAGCAGTGGTCTTGTGACTTCATTTGAGAAAATCTTTGGAGTCATCCCTGCTTTCTTTCATTCTATTTTTTCCACTTTGTTTGGTGGATTCCCAGTTTTACTTGCATTAGCAGCGGACGCTCTTGTGCTTTTTTACATTTTTAAATATGGATGTCCTTCCTGTGCAAGGTCCCGCCCTGCAGCTGCTGACGCTGTTCCGCAATCGCATGCTTGAATATTATGGCACAATGCCGTTGGCGATATTAAGCACGGCATATGGATTATCTTTTCGATTCTCCTACTTCACCTGTGTCCAGCCTGTATTTCACTGCCTGACCTGTGATTTTGATTGGGCCATTGATTTGTGTCTCTGCGGACCGGTTTCTCCTGACGTCGACTTTAATCAGCTGATGAGTCCTATCATTACTCACGAGTTGGTTTGTCCTGGCGAAAGGATTATGGCTGTGGCATTGATGCATGGACTAATTGGTCCCTGGAATTTACTGGCGGCAACACAGTCTTTCTTGGAACAGAGCTTTCTTGAAAACCCACCGAGCTGTCCTCTGATGGTGATAGAGGATCCGGTGCTGGGAGAGCACGTATGTTCTTTTCCGCTTTTAAGTTGGATGGCTGAACTGTTTTCGGATGAAGACAATGACTTCCTATTGGAGGCTGTTGCAGCTTATTTTGCATACACAGTTATGTCATAGACCTTTTTCATGTTTGATATGCTGAGTACTAGCATTTCATTGACAATTCATTGACTTATTTGTCAAGTTTTTATTATTTAGCTTGCCTATTGGCTTAAGCCTCGATAAAGTAGTTGGCTGTTTTATTTTTTTTTAGCATTACATTTTGCTAGTTTTTAATGTTTTACCTTGTGGACCGTGCACATATAAAGTTGCAATCTGCTCTCATGAGATGGCACTTCTATTATCTTATTCAGTTCGTTTCCGGATCATGTGGGGGTGTCATGTAGATCCTGGATATCTTTACACCGTGTTAAGTTAGCATGGGCTCATTACCGGTTTAAATGCCATTTTTCCTTTTTTGCAACTTCTGCACACGACACTTAGTTGTTGCTTTAGCTTTCAACCTAGTAGTTCATCGTGGTTTACATGAGAATAATATGTTATTGCTCTACTATCTGCTTTGCTTGTTAAACTATATCTGTACAGCGAGTGCTGAAGTTTCAAGAACAACACGATACAGAATTGTTATGAGGTCTGATCTCCACGACTTCATAGTCATAACATAAGTGCAGCTTCTGCCAATTCTGGGCATGAGGCGGGTTTTATATTGCTTTGCCGAACACACATACACAACACTTGATGCGGTTCACATGAAGAGAGAGCTGGTGTATGCTGATGTGATTCCTTCAAATCTAGGACACTAAGGTATGGGCCCGCCCTAAACCAACCCAAAGAGACCTTCTTAACAAATAATATAATATGTGTATTAGGGAGGGTGAAATATAAGTGTTGCTAACTCTTATTCATTTACAGCATGTTAACATACTGTCACCATTCGCTTTTTATGTACTAGTAACTATGCTGGTAATTTTGCTACTGATAATATGTGTACTTGTATTATCTAAGATACTACGCTGAGAAGACGGCATTAGTAAATAAACATTTCAAATGCACATGTGTTCTTCTTAACTCCATGTTCTCGTTTGTAATGAATATATAACGACCGAGTGTTCATGAGTTCCACGTATCCTGAGGTACTGTAAGTTCATGTTCTGAATTGTCTAAAGATTGGGAGTTTGTTATATCCAATGTGACACTGTAGCTCGCTTGTTAAGGGGTTTTTGGGTACTAAGGTGAGTTTTGGGGCACCCTAATTCGCCGAGGTTCCAATCCTCTGTGCTTAGTTCTGTGTGAGAACAGAAACCCTACGACAGGGGCACCCCTGAGCCTTGCTGGAGCTTCATCACACTTGCGATACAACTCCAGCAATGCGCCACCTTTACGGCACAGATGCGTCACGCATCTGTGCTGTTTTTGCCCCATGGTGCGCCGCATTGTAAATGCAGCACACCATGGGTGGCGGAACAGCGGCGCAGGATGACTGGCACATCCCTGGTGATGCGCCAGTCATCATAAATCTATCCCTAAGCTTCTTATCTTGTTAGAGATGAACCGCCATATGTATCATCAAAGTTTTTTGCATTTCCTAAATAGCGAACTTTAAGGAATAAATAGCGATTCTTTACCATTCCTAATTTGCGATGAGCAAATTGCTAATTGCAAATTACCCATTCATTTCCATGGAGCAGGAGACCCATAGGAATGAAGGTGCAATTTGCGATTAGCAATTAGCTCATCGCAAATTTGGAATTTTTTCGAGGGTGCAGGGGTCTCTCAAGAACACCCTGCTGCACCCCTGAAAAAGAATTTTGGAGGCATATGGCGCACACAAATTTTAAAAACATTCCTTTACCTCAAAAACGATTTTCAACTCATAATTTGAAAACACTGCCCACGGGGAAATGACTTAAAATGTCCTCAAGACACATGACAGTGTTTTTTTAAAGCCTTTGCAACTTTTTTGGGTCACCTTTAACATGGCTATGTAACTCAAACAGTCAAAATTTAAATTTACCATGCACAGGTGGGAGCATATTTACAAGGAATTTGCTCCACGGGGAAAGGTCTTTTAATTTAATATTGGAAAAATAACATCAGAGACACTGAAATGCCTTATAAAGAAGCATACACCATTATGTCCTTGTCATAAATTTTAAAAGCATTCCTTTTCCCCAAAAACGATTTTCAAGTCATAATTTAAAAACACTCCACATGGGGAAATGACTTAAAATGTCCTTAAGACACATGAAAGCGTTTTTTGATTGCCTTTGCAGCATGCTTAGGTCACTTTTAACATGGCTATGTAACGCAAACATTCAAAATCTAAATTTGCCATGCACAGGTGGGAGCATATTTACAAGCAATTTGCTCCACAGGGAAAGGTCTTACATTAAAATGGAAAAAATAACATCAGAGACACTCAATTGCCTTATAAAGAAGCATACACCATTATGTCCTTGTCATAAATATTAAAACCATTCCTTTTCCTCAAAAACGATTTACAAGTCATAATTTGAAAACACTCTACAGCTCCTATGCACATAAAAACCCTGTCAGTACTAATACTTCACATTTTCTCCAATTACAATTTCTCAAAGAAACAAAATCTATTTGTAAAACACTTGACACAAAGCAACATTTGAAAAACACAACTTTCTTCATAATTTTCTCCTTAAAGCACACTATTCTCTATCTAAATTAAAGAAATCTTTTCTCACCTAAGCAAATACTTTGAGTTTCAAAACAGTCTCAGAAACACACCAATTTGTCTTCAGCAGAGCAAAAGGTATGCACTCCAGAGTCTGCAGCTATCAAAAGCACAGAAATGCTGTAATTCTTCACACATATCTCTCATGTCACCCAATCAAAACTCTTCCCTCACTTTTTTTCAAATCAAAACCCTTCCCCCCTCTGCCCTCTCTGCTTTTTTTGCATAGCAACCACCTCTTGGAAGACCTCTAGTGTTTGCAAGTTCACACAACAATGTTGCAATTGAACTCTGAACTCTCAGTGCACCTGCATATCCAGTGCATTCTTTCATTTAATGATTTTTTCTTCACCACTCAAAATACATCTTTCAAAGAACTCATCCATGCACCCTAACTTTCTGTTTTCAGTAATCAAAATCCACCAATCACTCTTACTGCTTCATTAACACAGAAACTCCACAGTTTTTTTCATTTTACACTCTTATTTTTTCAACTGCCATTTCATTGCCACACTTCATCTGACTGCAGGAGAACCTTCTCTCACCATGTTTTCTGTCTGGATTGTTGGACATAGTTACATCTATTGGGCTCAGAGGTACGCTGAGAACAGGAATTTACCTAACCTCAATTTACAAGATGTGGAAATTAAGTGGTTTGGCCACAGAGGATTAAAATGTCACCAATTGATACCATTGGTGAAAACCTTTATGCATTTGCCAAAACCTGACCTGTTAATTGTGCACTGTGGAGGTAATGATTTGGGCACTTTGACTGGGGTAGGTCTGGAAATGCTTTTAAAGGACACCTTTGAGCAATTGATGGCACTTTTTCCTCAGACTGCCTTGGTATATTCAAATATATGCCAAAGACAGAAATGGAGGTGGTCGAACCAATTTTGTCCACAAATTGAGAAGTCGAGGAAGCATGTAAACAAATCTGTTTCAGCTTACATGAGAGACCATGGAATGGGCTCCTTGTACAACAATAACTTGCGTTACTACATGCAAGATATCTACAGAGGAGATGGAGTTCACTTCTCAGATGAGGGCAACAGAATTTTCATTCTGAATTTAAGACTGTGCATTGGTACCTACTTATAAGTACCTAAATGTACCATAAACCCAAAAGCTCTTCTCAGAGCTACCCTACATCTGATCACTCACAATTATTATTTTACTCTAACTTTTTTCACTAATTTTCAACAAAGTACGCTCCCCAGAACGTTTCCCGGTTCGCGAACCGGACGCTCCCCACGCAAAAAAACAAATTGGTTTTTTTTTTTTTTGCCCTGCGGGGCCCTTTTAAAACCTCCACATCAAACCTAGGGGGTCAGGGAGGATCTACTATGCCCCCTTATGGTCATTTGCCCCTTCGATTTCGCCTCCTCTTGTCTCTCGATCCTACCGAGAGACAAGATGGCGGCCGCTATGGACTGTTTGGAATCTTTACAGACGCCGGAGAACCAATCAGCTTCGCTTCACAAAGCTCCGTAACGCGAAAAGTACGCGAACTGGAGCGCTGCCTGGTCCGCTGTTACAGATATATATCTTTTTTTGAACGTTAATTTCTCAAAATCCACTGGAGCACATATATTGAGACCTAGCAAAGGCACATCGGGCTACCAGTCCCTACAATTTTGCCAAGTTTCGTGCAAATCCATTCAGCCGTTCGGGCTAAAAGTGAGGCCAACCGCCCTATGGAAAACTCAATGTTAAAAACACGTTTTGGGACCCCCCTTTTTCTCGGCCCCCCCTTGACGAACCCCCCCCCAAATTTTCAGGGGCTGCTCAGAAACAAAATGTTCCATTTTCCTGAAAATTTCAGCCAATTCCGTCCACAAACGCCAAAGTTATTAGACATAGAACTTTCAAAAATCCCATAGAGAAAAAATCCTAACTATATATACCTACTGGCGACCGCCAGTAGGTAATATATATATATATATATATATATATATATATATATATATATATATATATATATATATATATATATATATATATATATATCCAAACTTAGCAGATCCCCATTTGGAATGAGCCATACGGTCCGTATGGCTCATTCCAAATGGGGATCTGCTAAGTTTGGATATATATATATATATATATATATATATATATATATATATATATATATATATATATATATATATATATCATTTTACACTAATGAAAATGCCGGCACAGATCTAACATTTTATGTAAGTAAAATTATATATACCATATGCTATAAATTGCAATGATGATGATGCCCTGAAGAGAATAGCCTGCACTACACCTGTGGGGTGTACAACTTCAAAACACTGTAATCACACCAAGAGTCCGGTAACCCACCATGTCTTCTGTCACGTGCAACAAAGCACAACACCGTCACTGCACCCAGATGAACCCCTACGATCCCAGAGCAGCACTTTTGGGTCCCCCAACTTGTGTGCTAATGCTCTTGGCATCAGGTCACTTCATGAGCCCCTTTGCATAACTAGTGCTCTCCGCCCCAGGAATGTCTGCTCTGCCCAAGCTGTGAGACGGGAGACTTGATGTTTTCAAGAGAGTCAGGCTTTGGGGTGCAGGGTACTGGCTGTCACGAAGAACAGGACCCTCGACCTTATAGCTGGTGCAGGCCCTGATCTTTGTGTCTTTGGTGACAGGTGAATTTCAATAGTGTTTGAATGCAAGTAGTGAATGGATAGAATGTCGTATGTTTGCAGAATAATAGTGTGGGGTGTAGCAGGGTGAAAGGAGCAGTGGTGTCACACCCCTGTGTTGTGGTCTGGTGCTTGCCTGATGTGCCAAGAAAGGCTGTTATTGTACAGAGTTGAGGGGGCAGTGGTGCTGCATCTGCTACTATAACCTGGGTCCAGGCTCCTCACCTTTCATTTTAACTAAGGGGCTCATTACGAAGGCAGGCAGACATCAGTCTGCCCGCCATTGTTGAGGTGCTGGGACTGCCTGCCAGACGTATGGCGGTCCCACCACACATATTAGGATGCGCCCGCCATACTAGCGGGCGCATCCTGGGCTTTTAACATTGCGTACGGTGCTGCTGGCTGCGGCAACGTACGCAATGTTAAAAGAGCATACCATGCATTTCCCTGCACCACGTGGCAGGCACCACACGGTGCCTGCCACTTGGTGCATGGAAATGCAGGGGGTACCATGGGTACCCCCAGTGCAGTGACTGCACCCCCACCCCAAACATGGGGGCCCGCAACGGACCCCCAAACCCAATCCCCGCCAGCCTCTGCATGGCGGCATCACCACCATGGAAAGGCCTTTCTAAAACCCACATCCTGATTTGGCGGATGGTGCCTGCTAGGCACCAACACCATTTCAGGGGCCCTGAACCGTCCGCCAGGCAATTGGTGTGATTGCGTGTGGCGGTGAAGCGGCGGAAGGACTTTGCGTCCACCGCGGTACCCACCGCCATCCTAATTTGATGGTGGGTAAATCACTATGTGATGGTGGAAGGACCGCCAAAGCCGGCCCGGCGCTGGCAGTACTTCTGCTATCATAATGACCCCCTAGGATCAGAGATGATTGAGGGTCCTGAGGGGACACTATGGTCTTTGCACGTGCTTGATACAGGAGATTATGCAACGTAATGCCAGGGTTACAAGAAACCATGGCTGGTTCTGTAACCTGTTGCTTCGGATTCAGGTTTTGTAACCCTCATATAGATTGCTGCACGCCTGCCATCTTATCCATTTTTGGGGTTGCGGGTGATGGTGATAGGCTGTGAGATATATGCAGTTGAGGGATTAGTGGTGGCTGGCTCCATGTTGTGGGCAGTGCAGATTGGTAGTAAACTAGAAGAGTTGACTGTGGGACATATGAAGGCGAGGCTGTGAGATATGATTCTTTTTCCTGGGGCATCAGTGTATTAGCCTGTTTGTGAGTTACAGTCAGGAGTGGGGTGTGACTCTCAGGCCAAGAACCCAGGTCCTACCCTTCACATTTCACGAGTGACTGCATTCATGCAGCGTTCTAGGTCTGGTGTCTAGAGTGACCTTGCACTCTACTAAGCAGGTAGAACATCTTGCATCATCCCCCCCATGCACCATTCACCCTCCATACACAGATCATGTCTTTATGTGAACTTCGGTCTCCATGCACCGTCCACTCCACACACACCCTCCACTGAACATTCAGACACCAGCCACCCTCCACCCTACCCTACCTTTCTCTCGTCACCATCCACTGCTGCTTCCCTGATCACCAATGGAAGTTAAAGGCCCTCAGGTATCCCCACTACCACTCGTTCTGAAACGCCCCCTTCACCTCCAGACCTCATTTTCTCTGCTGGATTTCAGGTAAGGACTCAAACCCTGGCTGTTCAACTGACCCTCCCTCGCAGCAGGGGTCTCAGCGCCCGGATGGATCGACCACCTGATTGGTTGCTCGTATGCTTTGTGCTACCTTACAGACTTATAATACAGTATATGCTTTTTACTACCACATTGAGAATGATAGTAATATACGTTGGACAAACATTATTTGACCTTGTAGAAGGAGTCTAATATGAAAACTTTGCTTCATGACAGAAGTTGTCACACTTTTTAAATTGTTCTTTTTAGTCCTCTTTTTTCATTGACACCTGGTGCTAACTTAAAATAGCTCATCATACCTTCTGAATCAGGGACATTAACCATAAAACACAAAACACTCCTTAGAGATGCAGAGATGAGCATCCTTGTACACACAGGCAACCGAATATTGGTTTAAGGACAGACACCGGGGTGCACTGCTGTGGGATCCCTGTCCTCGCGCTACCTCCCTCCACCCACCTACCCGCCATGCCCTCCTGCTGCGCATCTCCCTTCTTCCCGTCTGACACAAGGTCCATTGTGATGCCACGTGGCTGCCTTCCACTCCTGAGGGATGATTGCCCCCCGCTGTGATGTCACGCGGAATCCCCACGCAGGAAGTCAAACCCCTGACAGTAAGGCAGGTCGCTGCCGAGCTCCAGGGAACACCTGATGCATCTGGGAGGCATCAGACAGCGAGTTCTGTCTCTGCCATAGTTGTTTGTGGATTTGGTGATGTAAACATGTATATTAATAGAGTGCGGCATCCGCCTGCAGCTCTCTTAATTGTGGTGGTGGAAAATCCATTTGAATTTTTATCAATGAATTGGTGTTCTGCCCAGGGCCGGCTTTAGCACTGGTGCCACCATGTGCAACAGTCGTTGGTTGGAGCATCTGCCCCCCCCCACCCCCTAGCATCTCCTTCTTTCAGAACTATCTCACAGCCTCCTCCCAATGGTGCCCCTCATCTCTCGTTAGCCCCTCTCGAACATTTCTTTTACAGCGCTACTTATACCAATGTAGACTATCAGAGCGCTTTATTACAAACATATACAGAGACAATGATTCAAACATGTGTGTACATCAATGTATAGAAAAAATTCTCCTTAAAGCAATGAGAGCTACACGATATAGGAGTTAGATGTCATCCATACTGGTGGGGATTATATGTTGCGAGTGCTTGGTCCGGAGAAACAAAAGGGTGGAATAATTATGGTTCTACGATCCACAGTAACCAAAGTTGCTGCCCTGCTTTGTATGAAAAGGAGAGAGCACAACAGCAGTATATATAATTAGATATTTATTGGTTGTAATAGCATTTATATAACGTTTACTACCTCTGATGCAGCGGCAAATCGCTTTTTCCGTGATTAGCACCCTACTCTGGAACCCATAAAGGATTAGTGGTGAATTAGTATAGTGAAATATGAAAGTAATTTCAGTAGTGGATATCTTAGTCAGTTATTGGAATTCGGAAGGATAGTGGAGGGATAGAAGAGGGAAAAAGGTTTGCATTTATATAGTGCTTGCTACCCTTGATGGGGTGTTGAAGCACTTTTTCGGTGAGCAGCATCCCACTCCGGAACCCATAAGGGATTAGTGGTTAATTCGTATAGTGAAAAATGAATGTAATTTGATTGGTGGCTACGTTAGTCAGTTATTTCGATTGAGAAGGCTAGTGGAGGGATAGAAGAGGGAAAAACTTTTGCATTTATACAGAGCTTGCTAACCCAGGGGTGTTGAAACATTTTTTTTTTTCGCCGAGTAGCACGCTACTCCGGAACCCATAAAGGACTAGTGGTGAATTAGTATAATGAAATATGAAATTCATTTGAGAGGTGGACATGTTAGTCTGCTTTTTGTATTGAAAAGGATAGTGGAGGTATAGGAGAGGGAAGGATTTAGACGTTTGTTTGTTTTGGAGGTCATAGCAGTAGGAAGAGGCATGGGATGAGTAAAAGGGATGCGGAGGGGGAAGAGTCAGAGGGAAGGGATTAGAAAGACTTGTGTTGGGGGATCAGAATAGTCGTTGTAGTACTTTATTCGATAAAAGCATTTATCATAAAAGTAAAACCCAATTTCAACTACAAACAACCCATAAAAGTTCATACGCAACAATATACAGATCTTATAGTCAATAAAAAAACATATATACAATAAAATTGAACGAACCGGGAGGGCCATTAAAAAACAGAATAGCAGCAGAATCAGTCACAGTTAGCCCAAGTTATCTATTGGTACCCTCGTTTGAGATCATCTTTATCTGGTTTGATCGTATCTGCCAGGCTCTTCCCAAATATTTCGCAACCCCACACCCCAAAGCCAAGGATGTTACATCTGTTGTAAGAATGCGTAGGGCGTTAAGATGCCGTCTGAAGCCCAACTCCCTACAAATCGGCCTAAGCCATCGTCTTCTTGCTCCCCTATAGGCTCTACAAGCGAACATGAAATGGGCTAAGGACTCTTTGGGGTATGGGCAACAAGGGCATGAAGTATGGTCAGGCACGGAAGATCTCCACTTCTCAGTAAATGAGTTTAGAGGTAAGCTTCCATACCTGAATTTTAGGAAGAGGGTTCTGTTGATGGAGCAGGTTAATGAACAATATTTTGTTCAGCCTTGTGAAGTCAGACTTCCATAATGTTTAATAAAACTAATGTGTTTGCTGCATGTTATTAAACCAACCTAGAATAAAATTGCATTCACAAACATGTGGGTTTAACATTATGTGCTCTATGTTGCAGCAAGTACGTTTTAAAAATAATTAACTAACCTTGTTTAGTTTGTCTATTGTCTTGTCAATAATAATTGCGGCTGTTCAATTAATTGCATGTGCCTATTTTATATATGCTTTTGTCTATGTGGTGTCTTTTTATTTTATACAGGTATGTGGAGAATCTTGCTGGACTAAATGAAGAATGGTAGATACAAACGCTGCTTTATTTGTTTGCTTCTGCTAGGTAATATAGTCTAATGGGTTAATTAATTAGCAAAGGTGGGTGGGTAACAGAACAAATGTCAATTCCTTAATTAATTTATGTTTGTTTATATAATAGTTTTACAAATGAAGCTTAGAGTTGGCTGCAGAGAAAAATATAACACTTTTAAAAAGTGACACAAGAAAAAGGTGGCGCAGAAAATTGACGCTTTCTGAAAAGAGGCCTATTGATGAAAATGACAAAATAGAAAATTATTCTGAAAAAGATGAGAAGCCTATGAACTTTTATTTTGAAAGGTTTTGAAAAGAACTGCCAAAAGTGACTCTGTGGAGAGGTTTGCTAAATGTGCCACGGAAAGCTCAGAACGGACAAGTTCAAGGCTAAAAGGAAGAGACGTGACAAATTTTGTATTGCTTTAACATCTTTGCTACAAAATGTAACAGCCTAAGGAAGTGTCGCCAAGATTTTGTGCATGAACAATGAGCTAGTGAGTAAGCCTGGACATGAAGTAGAAGATGTCATATTTTACTGTGGCATGAGGTGGCTCAGCCAATGGAGAGCTAGAATTCAACTGTTGGAATGTGAAAAATAGTTAGTTTAGCTTAGTTTAGGGTATACAAATTAGCTCAAACAGCAGACATTTGGCTTGCGCTTCTTGATTCCAGAGGGACGTGTTCTGCTGATGGAGGATTACACGTAAGGAAAAGGGAATTTTAAAGACTTTATTTTTAGGTGATGAGGGTAGAGACAGGGAGATAGTTAGGGTTTGGAAATGCTTATTTTCACTTATTACTGTTAATGAATAATACATTTTGAATTGAGCTCTTTTGTTAATGCTAAATAAACCTCTCTTTATGACATTTTCTAATGCTTGTTTAATAAAATTCCAAAACCTAAGTTTTTCTGATTATGTTTAAATAAACTTTCTAAATGACAAGCTGGTCTTGTTTATTGTGGATAGTTTAAACAACATATATAGATCTATTCACATCATGATTCAGTCGCTCTGTTGTTGATATGGGCCTAGTATTGTATGGTAAGTTTGGTGGTAGTAGGTAGAATTAATAATGCAAAATTTTGGTAAGAGCGCTGGATCAATTACCTGGTAGCAGAGGATGGTTTATATGTTGTTTTTATCATACATGTTACATGCATGATACATATATGTTGGTATATTCATAGGATCAATGTTTAACATATGTTGAGTTATTGATTTTGTCAGATTGTTTAATGTAGTTGAAAGGGCTTTTTTCCAGCAGTGTGAAAAATCCCAGGTTAAGCCATGGCAAGATTAGTGTAACGCTGTTAGCAGGACGCTGTTATTAGGTTACACAGGTTCATTTGTTCTGCTTTAAAAGGTGATATCGCCGCATATCATCGTGTTGTGGACGTACAACACAAGTTTAGGGTTCTAGGTGTGTTGAGTAAATTGTATGTATGATAGTGAGGATTGCCTAAGAAATTTGAGCATTGAGTATAGGGACTTGGAGCCTGTTTTAAAACTCTCTGTGAAAAGAGTAATAGGATATATCTAAGCTTGTATGAAGGGTAAGGGATTGTTTTATCTTCTAAGGTTAGAGTCCTAAGGGAATAAAATAAGCGTCGTTTTCTTACTGGCAAACGAGATTTTCTTCTAAAGGTTAGAGTCCTAAGAAAGAAAATAAGTATGCATGAATAGGAATTTCCTTTGAATGAATATACGTGTAAATGTGGTAGAAAATATCCTGGTGAAATAGCGTCGTCTATTTCAAATGAATGTAATTCTGCATGTCTGTAAAACAACTATCCTTTTTTTTAGAGAAGCAGGCAAATGGTTTTGTTTTATGTAGTCACTAAATTGTCCCAAAAGTAATTGTAAAGCGCTTTGGAACATTTGGGTAAAGTCTGCACTATTTAAATGTATTTAAAAGTGTTCTGCGCTATTTTATAAGCATTTAAAGTGTTCCGATCGAAAAAATTGTAAGGGAGGGGCTGTTTTGTAAGTGAGAGCATGAGGGGAGAGCTTGGAGCTGCAGCGGCTGTGTGCGTCAGAGCCGCAGCGCTCTGATTGGCTGAGGCGTCCGGAACGTAAGAGCAAAGCCGCGTTCTGATTGGCTGGGGCGTCCGGTTCGTCATAGGAAAGCCGCGCTCTGATTGGCTTAAGTATAGGGGCGTCATAGCAAAGCCGCGCTATGATTGACTGAAGCATCGCCAACAGCACTGTGATTGGCTGAGGCGCGTTGTCACTTCGAAATAGTTATTTACATCTTGCGAGTGTCCCCGTTCTGTCTTTGTTTTAGTCGCGCTGTTGTTGTTTAAAAGGAAGTGTGTGGCGAGCGTTGCGTGCATTTTGAAAAGGAGGGGCTGAGCGCGAGAGAAAGAGAGACTGTAGCAGCAATAGTATACTTCACAGCAACAGTCGTGCTGTGATTGGCTGAGTGTCGTGAAAGTCGCGCTGCGATTGGCTGGAGCTACCGAGTTGTTTACAGATTATGAATGTCCCCGATTTGGTTTTCTTCTTGGTTGCACTATTGATTTAAAAAGAAGCGTGTTACAACTGATGCGCGTGGCGAGCGATTGCACGCTGTGTTAAAATTACATTTCCTAAAGGAGGGGCTGAGCGCGAAGGAGAAAGTCATAGCAAAGGCGGGCTATAATTGGCTGGAGCGTCATGGCGGTCGGCGCTGTAATTGGGCAAGGCATTTGTTGCGTGGTGATTGGCTGATGCGTTACTATTGTCTGCCGAGTTTGTTTACGTTTGTCCCGAATACCTTCCTCGCTACAGCCGCGCTATGTATCACAGCTGATGTGTGTAATAGCTGTCGGCATGTATTGCGCGCTGTGATCTTTCTGGTTCCTGTCTCCCCTCGGTGGTGAAGGGAGCACCCTGATTGTGTTTGAATTCTTTGAGAGGGGCCCTGGTGCACCCGAGTTCTCAGAGCATTTCCCATTTCTTGAGGAGTGATTAGCATTTTCTTTGTTGTTTCTGCAGCACTCTTGTCCTTCGCATAGGTGTATCCCCTCACTGGGTGTTTAGATAAAATCCAGAAATGGTTCGAGCTTTCTGACAGACTTATTGTTCAGAAATTGGTCAGTCAGGGGTCCCCACCTTTGCCCCTCTAATTCCTCCTTCTGGACCCAATCCCAATACATTTTCTTAACAACATTTTTGGTGGGGGGGATTGAGTCCGCCAGAGCTCGCCCAATCCTAACCGCATGACCAACTCTTTCAGGTTGCTCAGCCATCGGTTCTTAACACAGCCGCCCAAGCTGATGAGTTCGTCAAATGCTGCGGGGTAATTTGCTAGATCTGTTGATCTTCGCAGACGCACCCAGAACAATAGTGGGCACAGGCGGACTATATCCTTGATTGAACGTCTGCCCAAATCAAGAAAAAGTGGCATTAGAGGGGTTGAGACTGGGAGCGAGACTAAATCTCGCAAAAACGTATTCTCTGCCCTTACCAGGGCATCCAGAGTTCGGAACCGTAAACCGCTGAAGCTAATGCCTTCCCTTCAAAAACAGCCAAGGCCGGGGCTATGGGTCTGCTGGTCGAGCCTCGCTGGTCTCTTGCGATGGCTCCTGACACTCTTTTAAGGTTTAGGAGCATTTTCGAGATGTGGGTATTCCAGGACATTTTATTATTAATTCTTATTCCCAAATAATCAAATGCCTCGACTACCTCCAAGGGCGCCTCATTGAGTGAGATGTTTAGCCTTTTTGCATTTTTAGATGAGGACAAAACCATCAACTTTGTTTTAGAGGTGTTGATGGTTAAGTCACGCTCATCACAAAACAAGCTGAATTTGTCCAGGAGTTTCTGGAGGCCCATTGGGGTCTTAGAGAGCAGGAGGGTATCGTCTGCGAAGAGGAGGGTAGGTGTTTTTTCCCCCGCCAGGACTGGGGCGTCGGCCAGGTCCCCCCTCAGACTGTCCACCACCCCATTGACAAAGAGGGATAACAGGGTCGGCGCCATCACACAGCCCTGGCGCACCCCCCTGTTCACAGTTACCCCCTCTGTCAGCTCTCCCTGACTCCCCCATCTAATCTTGGCATAATTGCCCTTGTGTAGTTTCTTTATTAGTTAAAGGAGATAGATCGGGAAGCCCATGTTATGTAGCACCTGCCACAACTTGTTACGGTTCAGAAAAGGTAGTTTGGTCTGCCCTGTTCCCATGATGCACTGGGCCAGGGACAGACTAATTTGCATATAGCCAGGTTCTGAGCTGGGATGGGGCAGTGAGCTAAATAACGGTGATGGATCAAGCCCTGATCTTTGGACTGGGTAAGAGTGGTCTGCTTAATTCAGACACTCTGTTCATCACCACCCCCTTTTCTGAAACAACTTGTTACGGGGCACCAGATCGAATGGGGTTTTCAGGTCGATGAAGGCCAGGTAAAGGGAACCCCTCCCGATGGACAAAGATTTCCAGAAAACCGCGAAGAATCTGAAAACCTGGTCCATCGTACCCACTCCCCGCCTAAAACCTGCCTGGAAGTGTGACAAGATGTTTCCTTCTTCCAGCCATGCTCCCATTCTCGAGACAATGATCAGAATAGTAAAAGAGGTATGAGATGATGCAAGGAGGGGTCGAGCAGGGAAGATTCTAGAAAGGGTTATTTTAGGGATCACAGTAGCGGTATGGGGTATGGGATGAATGAGAGAGCAGAAGTAGAAGATATATTGATAGAGGTGCACGGTGAAAAAGAGGATAGTGCATTGGAAAGAGTAGTAGAAAGAGGCTTGAGATGAGTCAGAGAGTTAAGGTAGAGGATATATTGATAGAGGTATAGCGTGAGAAATCGGGTAGTGCATTGGCTATGGTGAATGATAAGAAAATTAATAAATATAGAGGGGCATATTATTAAGCCCATTATTGCCGCTTTAGCGACCTTTTTTGTCCGAAAAGCGGCGATAATATTATCGCAGTATTATCAAGGACACGCTAAAAGGCTTTAGCGCGTGTTTCCTTGTGCTAGCACACGTTTTACTAACGCCTTGCATCGCATCGCTAATGAGATGCAAAGTACGCATCCCTCACATAACTTCATGGGAATACATCTCTAACACAGCGTTGCGATATTTACAACGATGCCTCGGGCCCATGTAGCGACAATTAAAATCGCGCTAAGCCCCCATTAATGCTGGAATCTAATGTTTGCAAAATTCCTGACTTAGCCATATTATCCTATGGGAGGTGGATTGTCAGGCTAAGTGCACCATGTCCTATTATCAAGGATTTACCTATCGCTCAGTTTTTATCGCTGGCTTTCATGTGATATTCCCGCATTTCCCCGCTATCGCTGGAATTATTATCACCTTGGAGATAAGCGTTGATAATAACGCGCTATCTCAGCGATGAAATCCCGAGATGGACGGAGAAGAGAAAAACTGTGCTAAACACGCTTAGCGACAATCATCGCTGTGTGTTGATAATATGCCCCATAGATCCATAGGTACATGGAAGGTATAAAGATGCATAAAGGAAGTATGTATATATAGATACAAGATGCATTAAATAAACTCCAGCTTTCAAGTGTTGTTGTACGTAAAATTCATTTTATATATTTGTTTATATATATAAATTTTGTCCTGATATAGGAATGGACTATGCACAAACACACATTGATATATACAAATTTTAAAACTGTTTAAGTTACATTCCATGATAGAAAAAAGACCTGTAGCCAGAACCACAGAAGAAACGGCACCAATTACCCCATTTACTAATAGAAGATATTGACACACTTAGACTACTCCATGATTTACATGGTAATTACCAGGAAGGCGCTTCACTAACCACGTTAGATCCCTTTGGCCCAACACTGGTCAACACAGTAGCGGAGATCTGAGTATCCCGAGTGAAACTAAATTCAGAAACAAATCTAAATATACACCAAATATTGTGTACTTTAAAAGGGCTACAGTAGCGGCAGCAGCTGGAGCATCTGCACCACCACCACCACCAACAGGACCACCACAACATTACATTGGTGGTCAAGAAGAGGAGGAGGAGGAAGAGGAAGAGGAGGAGGGGAGAAGATGGCTGCATGAAGACAATACCCCATACCAGCCAAGGCCACACCTTGTATGGGAGTTTTTTTCTATCCCAGAGGGCAAGAAAAAAGTCAATGCGGCCAAGGTGACTTGCCTAATCTGTGGCATGGAACTTTCAAGGGGGAACCCTAACAAGAAATATTCTTTTGGTAATAATACCATGATTAGACACATGACCCGCAAGCATCCGAACAACTATTCTGCTGCAGAGATGAGGGAACTGGCCAGTAACCTCCCCCAATCTTCAAGGACCACCTCCAAAAGAAAGCAACCCACTCCATCGGGACCAGAGACAACGGAGACGATGCCTTGCATTCAACCACGATTTGAGGATTTCCGAATTACATGTATTTATTGTGGTAAGCTCATCTCCTATGGTGAAAAGAGCGTAAAGCTCATCGTCCTTGCTGGTGACAACCACAATTGCCCCAAAAAACCCTACTTTTTTCAGTTTTTTGTTTTTTGCTCCAGTTGAGCCATTTTCAATTCCCCTTTTTTTGTTTCTCCTCATAAAAAATACAAAAAATATATAAAACTGTTCAGAAAAGCCAAAAAAAGTACAAAATGTTCAAGAAAACATTAAAAAAATATAAAACAACAAAAAGAAGAAAAAAAACTGTTCTTTTTAGAACTACCTTTAATTTATAAAAATAAACCTATATTTTTAAAGAATCTCTGTCAATTTTTTTTCCTCAGGGTACGCACACCGGGGCGCGCACCCAAAAAAAAGAAAAAAAAAATTAATGAAGGAGTAAGCATGAGGGAAGAACACAAAGAGAGTAATGTTAAGAGAAAGAGAGCTAGAGGGAGAAACACAGAGGGATTGTTTATTACATAGTAAAAAACAGAGAAGGTGTAATAGGGTGAAAGTGAGAAAAGTAAAATGAATAAGGGAGCGAAAGAAGGGAAGAGAGAGGAAGAAGACTAAAGTAGAAATAGTGGGAGAATGTGAGTGGGTGTTGAAAGAAAAAGAAAGGACAGTAAAAAATGGGGAATGAAGGGTAGTGACGGAACCGGGATAAATGAACAACGGTGAGGGTGGGTGAGAAAAGAGCAGTGAGTGTAAGTAAAGAGGGGTGAAAGAGGGTGAAAAATTGAATTAGGATAAGACATGGGGAGTGACAAAGAGAAAGGACAGAGAGAGTAAAGGAAACAGTGCCTGAATGGGTCTGACTGAAACAGCAAAGAAAGGTAAGTAATGCAGTGTGTGTGACTTATAGGGAGTCAGTGGGTGTAGGTCGGGGTGTGGGTGTGTAAGATGTGTCTGTGGGTGTGGGTGTGTGGGGTGTTTCGGTGTGGGTGGAGGTGAGGGTGTGTGAGATATGTGTGAGGGGTGTGTGGGTGTGGGGGGTATGTGTGTGGGATGTATGTGTGTGTATGGAATGTGTGTGTGTGTGTGAGGAGTGTATGTGGGGGTGTGGGGGTGTGTATGAGGTGTGTGTGTGGTGTGGGTGTGGGCTGTATGTCAGAGGTGTGTGTATGTGTTGGGAGGGGGATGAGGTGTGTGTGTAGGAGTGAAGTAAATAATTAAGAAAAAGAGAATGAGTGAGGGAGCAAAGGAAGGGAACAGAGGGTAAGTGAACTAAAGAATGGGGACTGAAAGAAGTTGAATGTGAGAGGGGAAATAGGGAAAGGGGAGTAAACATGGAGAATAAGAATAAGTGAAGGAAGCAGAGTAAGGAAACAGGAGTGAGGTTGCTTGAGAAATTATTAGTGAGGTTAAAGCAAAGGGTGATGACAAACTACATTTTTTTAGTCACACTTACCATATAATAAATGTAACTTTTATTACATTTCTTTTACTACACTGTGTATCTGTGAAAGAGAGAAGAAAAAATAAGTTATAATTAGTAAAATATCTATTTTAAAATAAAAGATACAAATGAAGAGGTTAAAAATCATAACAGTGTATTTAGAAATAAAGTAAGAGTGAAGGACACAAAAAGAGAAATAAATTAAGGTAGAAGGACAAAAAGAGAGAAAAAGAAATAGAAGGAGAGCAAATTACTAAGAGTAAGGCATATAGATTCACTGACAGAGAGGAAGAGAAGAACAGAGAAATGAACTGAAGGTAAGAAAGATACTAAAAGAATGTGAGTTAGCAAAACTAAATCAGGAAACAGTAGTAAGTAAAAAGATAATGACTGAGACGCAAAATAGTCTAATTAAGGATGCATTTAGAAGAATGAGGAATGGAAGATAACTGAGAGTGAGTGAAGAACAGTCATAGAGTGAAAGGATGAAGGGAGAGAGGATAATATAGAAGGATTGAGGGAAAAGGAGTGAGGAAGTTAGTAGACAAACACACTAAGAGAAAAAACTGAGTGAGGTGGAGTACAATGAGTGAGCAAAGGAAATGAGTAAGGGAGCAAAAAAAGGAAAGAGAGGAGAAGACGACTAAAACAGTGGTACTGAGAGAAAATAATTTGGTGATGAAAGTAAAGAGAACACATTGAAAGAAAGGAAATGAGGGATAGTAATGGAACCAGAGTAAAGAAATGGGATGAAGAACGATGAGAGAGGAGCAGTGAAGTTGTAAAAGAAATGATAGAAGGTAGATAAACACAAGTGAACATAACACAAGGAGAGTGAGGCACTGAGGACATAGAGGTAGTGAACGAAAAATAGGGAGAAGAGGTCAAAAGAAAGGAGCAAACAAAGATAAGCGAGGGAGAGTGGGCGATTTATAGTGATAGAATGTGACAATACCGCTGAGTAAAGAGGAATTACTAAAAGAGCAAAGGAGGAAAATACGGAAAAGGGAAGTAAAGCAGAGAGACTGAAAGCTGAAAAGTTATGCAAGGGAGAGAGGGGATGCAGACAGATGAAATGAGAATAAGGGGTTGTGAAAGAAGTGGAGTAAAGGAACGGGGGTTACAGAGAGTGAGAGAAAGACATTATAAGTGAGTAAAAAGAGCTGAAAGAGGATGGAAAAGGGAAAATGAGTGTCAGACAATAGGAATACAATTTAATTTACACAATCCAAAGTATAGAATAACTTATACAACATGTTACATAGTTTATTTTTGCTGTTCTCAGAATATATTGAATTTCACTTAAAACAGTGAGTTCAAATTACTCATCATATGACAGCGGGAAAAAAAACACAATCTAAAAGATTGTGTTTTAAAAAAAAACCTTAGATACTGACAAATGACAAATGTACACTAATCTTTGATTCACTTACTTTTCCTTTAGGCCAAATAGTATATCATGAAGGTCCTTTTCTCGTTGGAAAGTACTCTGCTGTTCACTAAAAAATCCATTTCATCGACTTTCTAGAAGAAAAGCTCCAAGAACATCTGAAATATTTTCATTATTTTCATATACTCCTTTTTTCAGTCATGACTCTTTACTCATTCCTTTACTTTTCCTTTTGGCCAAATAGTGTCAGATGTATGAGTATATTTTCAAATTAATTCTAAGAAACTCTGAAATTACCGTTTTTCCGGCGTTCTGAAAGAAAGGCTCATACAACATTTTCACAATATTTAAGTATTTGTAAAACCATCGCTGACTCACTCATGTTCATCATTTTGTATAATACTGATATCACTTACTATGAGATCCACTTACAGTACCTATATGACAAGTCAATTTTTTATATTACCTGGATCAGTTTTACTCAGAATATATTTTTAAACAGCAAAATAACCTTTATTAACTGGTCCCGTCCTCATAGGCCAATTACCTTTACTTAAATTTGGGTTCTAAAAACACTAGGTATGAATTTTTTAAGTCAAAAGGCAAACGTTGTTTGAAAGTCAAATGAGTGTCATTACACTGGGTCCAACCTTTACGACTTTTTAAATAGCATGTGTAATGCCCTGATGTTGTTGAAGGACCGTCATGATAAATAATAGCTACAGTTGCAAACGTTCTTCCTGAAATTGCTAACTGACAAGCCACAACATTTTTAATAGAAGTTGACAATTTACTTCCATCAGGTCTACATCGTTGGAACATTAAAATCACATATTTACCATAAGTTTGTAATTATAATGTGGACAGCATTGCAGACTTACATTGGGTACACACCATATTGTGATAAGCTGCATTAACTAGATTATTAAAAGGCACTGATTTGCAGTCTGGTAAAGTCAAATATATAAATCTTTCAGTGTCTATTCTAGTACTACTTGATAAACTACAGTTGTCGCAGTCATGCTGCCATTGATAAGAGAGTCTAAAAAGATTTTTTATATCTACACCTTCATCTTCCAAAACATCAAACATATACATTAAAAATTCCTGACAATCCTGCTGAATAATCTGTGAAAATTGATTTTGACCAGAACATATGTCCAGAAGATTTCTAATTTCTGAAACACTTTCTATTTTTGCTCTATCACTGCTACATTTCTCAAACACGGAATTCAATAAACACCAGAATGTTTGATCCCAATTTTCAACAATCTGTTCTTGTAAATTTTGAAGAAAAAAAACAACATTAAGCACTACATTAGCATAGCAGTTGACACCAGAACTGTTTTCAAACTGAAATCCAACAACATCTT
Source organism: Lissotriton helveticus (assembly GCF_964261635.1). Lineage (NCBI taxonomy): Eukaryota > Metazoa > Chordata > Amphibia > Caudata > Salamandridae > Lissotriton > Lissotriton helveticus. Next base: position 256,044,478 of record NC_136058.1, read on the forward strand.
CAACAGAATCCTTTTTCTTTCTGCTTACAATTACAGTTTCATCTACTTTTTGTCTTTTTGCTACTACCTCACTGCAATTATTCTCATTTCTTCTTTTTCGGCCTACCACACGTTTTTCAAACAGAGGATATTGAGGCAAATGTGGAGCATACTCTCTTCTTAACCTATTGTATTCTTTAACACAATCTAGATCAGCACAAATCTTTGTTTCATCACACTCAATCAAGTACAATCCCGATAAAGTTCTGACTCGTGACAATGCCACATATGCCATACCCTCTTTAAACACAGAACTTCCCATGTTCACCAAAGCACTATCTACACTTAAACCTTGAGATTTATGAATTGTCGCTGCATATGCCAAACAAACAGGAAACTGTTTTCGGCGAACATATAAGTCTTTCACAAGCAAAAATCTAGCTGAACAACGACAAATTTGTTCTATTTCATCAATGGCATCAAATTTAATTTTTAAAATTTCAATTCCATCTCTATTTTTGTAATTCACAAAACCAACAACATGACCCATTGCTCCATTTACCAGACCTCTTTCAACATTTAAATTCCTTCTCAAAATAATACGACAATTTAAACACACATTCAGAGTCTTTTCAAAACCAGCAGTTTTAGATATAGTCTTCTCTAATGAATCCAATTTTGATTTCAAATTTTCAGACAAAATAATTGTTGCTCCCATATGCTCTATTTTATCTATAGCTTCCAGTTTCACTATCTCTTCATTTTCTAACTTTAACATTTTGTTGTTGAACATGGATCATTCTTTCAGAGTTGGCATCAAACATATGCCAGATTTCTTCTCGTTAATTTTCTTAAAAATATTCTCTGGAAGAATGTTTTCATTTGGGTATAAATTTGAAATTAATCGTCCATGTAAAGCTTCTTTCCCATGCTGACTTACTTTTCCGATTTTTACATCTTGTAGAATATTTTTATAATCTTCATCCTTTGCCTGCCGCATATTTTGGAGTAGTTCTGCATATTTGAAATTTAACCATATATTAACGTTTCCAATGCTTCCTAGGCACTTCTTGGTATCTTCATGCGTGACCATTTTAAACAATGGTTGTCCTTTCACTGGAGTCAACTGCAGTAGATCTCCAAAAACAATGATGTGCTTCCCTCCAAATAACACATCATACTCTGTTCTAAGAATTTCTTGCATTCTCAAATGCACAAAAGCAAGCATTAGATTTGAGACTATGCTTACTTCATCAATGATAAGAAGTTTCATTTTCTTCAGGACTCTCGAAACTTCGGAACACGCATCTCCAGATAGCTTGTGGTATTGCAATTTGTTATCATGCTCCACTGGCAGCATCAGTAAACGATGTAAAGTAATCCCTTTAATATTATGTGCTGCCAGCCCAGTTGGAGCAGTAACAACACAAGATAGCGGTGATTCAGTCCTTTTCTGCAGATAAGTTGCAATTGCTTTAATCAGAAAACTTTTTCCAGTTCCCGCTTCTCCACTCACGTACAGTTGGACAGGCTTAAATGATGTACATGAGCACTCTTTTTTCTCATGAGTGAATCCATGTTCAATCTGTTCTGTGACTTCGTCATATATCTGCTTCTGCTCAAGGTTTAGTTGTTTCACCAAATCTTCTAAGTTAACTACATCATCTTGAGCTTGTTCCATAGCTCTTTCCACCTCATCCATGGCAGTGGCAGCTTCATTTTGGATAATTGGTCCTCCTAGTGGATCCTGACTTAATGAAGTAGAACTCTGACTGTCTTGAGAACTGTCTCTCACAATCTCTGCAGCAATTGTTGCTTCTTGCTCTATTTCTTCGTTCAACATTTGCAGATAATTTGGAAAAACAGGACATTCTATGGTATCCTTGGTTGCATTAAAATAATCTTCGTAACAGAGAAAATCTCCAAGTAGTTCCTCTTCTGTACGCCATGGTTTAAAGAGTTGCAAAAGAGCCAATTAGTAAAATTCCCTTTTGTCTGGATTTTCGCAACTCAATTTTCGATGATTAATCAAATGACCTTTTCTCTGTTTCACTAGACATCCTTCACATCCAATGACAGCATATATTCCATTATTGATATCTTCTCTGATGTTCCTCTTATAAATATAGCTTTGAAGAACTTCATAGAGACAAGCGTTCTCAAGTTGAGGACTTCTATTTGGATAGTATGTATCCAACATGTTTGTCTTCAAAATATCTGTACTTTCTGGTTCTTTCTCCGCCAAATACTCTATCTCTTGTACAGATTTCAAAACTCGGTTTCGTGATGCAGCAAGACCTAGACTTATCCAAATGATGGTTCTAGATTTGGCATAGAGACTTGCTGATGACAACCGATCAGAACATTCATATGCTCCAATTTCTCGATGCGACAACATCTTCAGACTGTAACTGTATAATTTCTTGCTTAGACTCTTTTCATGTGAAATGTCCTTCAGTTCTGTCTTTTCTTTTTTTGTGATGTAAGACGTCACATATCGAGCCACAGCAATAGAGTTGTCAGCAACGAATTGAATATCCATGTTAGCATTCCACATGGACAAAATCACTGGGTTGTAGTCGTTGATGTACTTGGACTCTTCGTTTCTTTTTAAATTGTATGTATTTTTTGGTGATTTCCTCGTCACAGTATGTCGCAGAAAGCCGAAACGACATTTTGTGTAGAACTTGTCCCTGTTTCTGAATTTTCGACGACAGTACTTTCCACAAGGATGGGATTGAAAGCGTAAAACTTGTTGCCTTAAACTGTTTTCTTCGGTAGTTTTCGGAACAGCACATGTTGAATACTCTTCAATGAAGCTCATCACTGTCTCATCCGAATCTGTTCCAAATTTGGGTGCATCTTTAATCCACAACAACATATGTATATGAGGAGCACCTCTCGCTTGATACTCCTTTCACCAAAAGAAATCCAAAACCTCTCCAAGGGGAGGATTTTTTTTGTTGGTAATAAAAGACATCATAGCTTCAAATCTATGATTGAAATATCTGCATACATTCACTGGATCAAAAGAACACAGTTCTCCAGCAGTTTTGAATTCTATATTTTGTATATTTGCATTTGCCTCTCGTAGAAATTGAAGTAAGTCATCCCATGCATACTCGGCACAGCTAAGAGTGAGGAGCCATGTAGGAGTTCCTAAGTTTCTTAGCATACATTTCAATTCCCCATGTCGACGGTACCAATACTCGTTTGTACCACGCTGACATGCCATGAGATTGATTAAATGAGATTCCAAAATATTATCTTGCAGATTCACTTTCTCCATAAAGTCCCTCGCCGAAACATTTTGCAGATGTGCTCCACTTTTCAGTATATGGTTTACTGCATAAGAAAGCCCAGACAAGTCACTTTCATACAGTAGATGAAGCAAATAGGGAATGCATTGACGAAACCTTGGATCTTCAGCATATAATCTTACAGTTCGATATTCAGATGCAGGAATTTGAAGTGGTCGATCGTCATATCGTCCACCTCGACCTGTTGGAAATAAATGTGGAAAACAACGAGCTTCCAAACTTTCTTCCCATACACTAATGGGACTTCCTTTTGCTGCTTTCATTTGAAACAAGTCAATTGCATTCCCCATCACTTCTTTGGAATGCAAAGGATGAACAGTATAATGTGCATATATTTCTTCACTTCTTGATACATCAACTTTTTCAATTTGGCCAGCTGAACAATCACTGTCTTCATCTGCAGCTGTTTCCTCTGCTTCAACACATACATGTTTGTAGTACTCATTGTTTTTGACCAAATACAACGTTGCCTTTTTGACTTTTCTAACATCCACTAAATCTTGCCAGATTTTCTTACTCTTTGTCGGAACCCCATTAACTAGAATAACCAAAGGTTCCTCTTCCACTTTCTCTACACCAATTGTATCAATATTTTTCTTGAAATCTAGAGGCAAATAAACAACTCTTCCCTTTAATCCTCTCTGTAAATCTGAAGGAGGCAATTTCCCTATCTTAGGCTCCATGCGAACAATAGCCTGAAAAGGGTGGACACATTGAATCAAAATAGACTCATATGTATTTAAATCCATCAATTCAGGAGAAATGTCTACCAACTCCAGATTATTATGAAGAGCTCTAGCAGGCATTCTGTTTTGATTTAATTTATCATAACAATATTTACAAATACGCTGATCAGAACTCAAATCAAAACAATTCTCCACCCACAAATAAGTTGCAAAATCCTTCCATTCATAATTATTTATCTTTTCACTTTTTACGTATAAATCAACTAATCTAGTTTGATGCTTATACTGAATTCGTCGACAACACACACAAGTAAAATTCGGCCTTTCACTTGATTTCACCTTAAACCTGGTAATTTCCTGGTCAAACTTTTCTGTACTTGAAATCTGTACATTGTCTTCCACATTACCTTGAATTTCTGTGTCAATTTCTACACTGTCCTCTTTTTCACCAAAATAAGAAATCTCAATTTCTTCACAAATCTTCTTCACATCTAATTCAGTTCCATGCAAAAGAGCACTGTTTAATTGTTTAAGCTTAAGTGCTGGACTTTTTGCATAATACAACACTCTCACTAATTTCCTCATTTTGGTATGATGCACTGCTAACATCCTAAAATGATGACAAACACTCTGACAGACTTTTCTAGAAAGACAAGCCAGTGAATGCCCTTGCAAACCTGTGTTTTCTCTCACTCTGCAAGGATCTAAGGGCCAGATGTAGGTGGCCAATTACCGGTCGGTAACGGCCGAATTCGGCCGTTACCGACCGGTATTTGGCTACCGAGATGTAGGGGGACTGTTACGCTGCAAATCGGTAATTTTACCGGTCGGTAAATATACCGGTCGGTAAATTTACCGACCGGTATATTTACCGACTGGTAAAATTACCGACCGGTATATTTACCGACCGGTAAAATTGATATGTAGGTGGGACTCTTCTGAGTCCCACAAGGCCTACAAAATCGGTATTTTACCATCAAATTGTATTTGATGTTAAAATACCGATTCAGGTGTGCATGCACATGTGTGCATGCACACCTGTGCCATATGACAGGCAGACCTGCCCTTAGGGCAGGTCTGCCTGCCATATGGCCCCCAAACCTTTTTTGGGGGTGCCAGAGGGTGTCAAAGTGACACCCCCTGCACCCTTGTCAAAATCGGTATTTACCGATCGGTAAATACCGACCGGTAATGCCCCATTCATTCCTATGGGCTTCAAAGCCCATAGGAATGAATGGAGCATTACCGGTCGGTATTTACCGATTCGGTAAATACAGATATTTACCGATCGGTAAATTGGAACATCTGGATGTTCCTACATACCCCCCCTTCTTATTTACCGATTCTTATTTACCGAATCGGTAAAATTCGGTAAATAAGAATCGGTAAATAAGTTTTACCTACATCTGGGCCATAGTCTTGCAACAACTTCATTTTTTGTTTTAGACTTTTCTTACTATATGTACGTAAGAAATTACAAAACAAATCAATTGATTCCTGTCGCACACTACAAATACTACTACACTTCCAAGTGTACACTGGACCTCTTTTTCAATCGGACAACCGTCTTTCACCTCATATGCTCGACCACTGGTGTCAACTGCATGCACTAAATCATTCTCCTTGAAGTAACTCTCCTCATTAAAAAATGGCTCACAACTTGAACTGTGCATCCATTCTCCTGAAAAAACTTTACAAAAATTAGTCCGATTAATTACTCTTTTCCATCTACTGTTTGATTTGAAAACATCAATTGTCTTGTTAAGTGTCCTAATTCTATTGATTATTAAAATAAATAATTTTGTTCTTAACTTCAAAAGCCTGATCAACAATCTTCTCTACATTTTTCTTTTTCTTATAAAAAGCAGCTCTCTGTTTACCTTTCCTAATGTTTTTTAATACATTTAAAACCACCCTATTGCGAAACATTCGTTTACGAATGTCTCTAAACTGATTCTGCCTTCTATTCCTATACATATTATTCTCTCCTGCTCCAGTAGTAAGATTTTTTGAGGGCCTCTCCTTCCTTTTCAAATTTACTCTCTCCTTCTCTTTTTCTACATGCTGTCCAACAATTTTTTTTGATCTACATATGTTCCGTAAGAAAGACTTAGGGCCCGATGTAGGTAATTTCGATTTACCTACTCTTAAATACCGAATCATACCGATTCGGTATTTAAGAGTAGGTAAATATGAAGTAGGCAGATGTAGGTAAATTTTCTTTTTAAATTACCGAATCTGTATGATTCGGTATTTACCGATTCGGTAAATACCGAATCATTATTTGCCATTGATTCCTATGGGCCTTGAAGCCCATAGGAATCAATGGCAAATACAGATTCGGTAATTACCGAATCGGTAAATACCGAATCCTGCCAGGGGGAACGGGGTGTCACTTTGACACCCTGTAGCACCCCAATGTCAGGTTTGTGTGCCATGTGGCACACAGACATGCCCTAAGGACATGTCTGTGTGTCACATGGCATAGGTGTACATGCACAGATGTGCATGTACACCTGAATTCGTTATTTACCATGCAATAGTATTACATGGTAAATAACGAATTCTGAGGGGCCTGTGGCACTGTTTGAAGCGCCACCTACATCTGCATTTACAGATTCGGTATTTTTACAGAGTCTGTATTTACCAATTCGGTAATTTTACCGATTCGGTAAATACAGATTCGGTAAAAATACTGAATCTGTAAATACATGCCCCCTACATTGGAAAAGGCATTTACCGGTCGGTAACGGCCGAATTCGGCCGTTACCGACCGGTAAATGCCTACCTACATCGGGCCCCTAGTTGTCTTACCAGGAGCTTTTTTCCTGTTTTTTGAAGTATTTGTTGTGGAGGAGTGCTGTAATTCCGTTGCTGTTTTTGATTTTTTTCCGCTTATCATCTTTCCTTTTCCTTTGCCTTGAGGGCATCTTTCCATACTCTTGAAATCTTGATTTTAATCTGTGTTAAAGAAAAAAATAGCACATTATAGACCACTATTACCAAACAACAAAGCAATGACAAAAAGCAAACGGTCTATTCAGGGTTACAGATCAGGTGAGGATTCTCCAGGGGTGCAGAAGAGGTGAGACCTGTATTGAAGAGTGTAGTGGAAGAGAGGTATGTCCACAGGTACAAAGAAAGTGAGACCTGTGTCTAAGAGTGCAATAGGGGATAGGCTTCATGAAGTCTAGTCCACTGCACTCTTACACACAGGCTTCACCACCTATGCTCCCACTACAGTCTTGAACATAGGCCTCGTCTCCTCTGTACCTCTGGACATGCCTCACCTCATCTGCACAATCTACTTCCTAATCTGACATAACACAGGTGACATCATTGTTAAAAGTTGAAATATATTTATGTAATCATGCAGACACTATTTATTCCTTCTCAAAAATCTAAAAGTCATTGATTTGCCCCAAAATCGTTTTTTGAATAACATTTTAGACACACAGTGCAGGTCCTATGTACAAGCATTCAGTGTCCATGACTACAGTGGAGAGGACTGACCTCCTCTCACCCTTGGACAAGCCTTACCTCATCTCTGTCCTCTGGACAGACCTCAATGTATTGAGTATAATTGATGGTAACTTCGTGCAGATGAGGTGACGCATGTCCAAGGGTGTAAATAAGCTGAGGCCTGTCTAAGGATGCAGATTAGTTGAAGTCTAGTCAGGGTTGCAGATGAGGTGAGGATTGTCCAGGGGTGCAGAGGAGGTGAGGCCTGTATTGAAGAGTGTAGTGGAAGAGAGGTCTGTCCAGGGATACACAGAAAGTGAGGCCTGTGTCTAAGACTGCAGTGGGGGATAGGAGTCATGAAGCCTAGTCCACTGCACTCTTAGACACAGGCCTCACCACCTACGCTCCCCAGGAAAGGCCTCTCTCCCACTACAGTCTTGAACACAGGCCTCACCTCATCTGTCACTTTGGACATGCCTCACCTCATCTGCACAATCTACTTCCTAATCTGAGGTAACACAGGTGACATTATTGTAAAAGGTTGAAATATATTTATTTAATCATGCAGACACTATTTATTCCTTCTCAAAAATCTAAAAGTCATTGATTTGCACCAAAATCGTTTTTTAAATAACATTTTAGACACACAGTGCAGGTCCTATGTACAAGCATTCAGTGTCCATGAGTACAGTGGAGAGGACTGACCTCCTCTCACCCTTGGACAAGCCTTACCTCATCTGTGTCCTCTGAACAGGCCTCAATGTATTGAGTATAATTGATGGTAACTGGGTGCAGATGAGGTGACGCATGTCCAAGGGTGTAAATAAGCTGAGGCCTGTCTAAGCATGCAGATTAGTTGAAGTCTATTCAGGGTTACAGATGAGGTGAGGATTGTCTAGGGGTGCAGAAGAGGTATGGCCTTTATTGAAGAGTGTAGTGGAAGAGAGGTTTGTCCACGGGTGCAAAGAAGATGAGACCTGTGTCTAAGAGTGCAGTGGGGGATAGGCTTCACGAAGCCTAGTCCAATGCACTCTTAGACACAGGCCTCACCACCTACGCTCTCCATGAAAGGCCTCTCTCCCACTACAGTCTTGAACACAGGCCTCACCTCCTCTGTCCCTCTGGACATGCCTCACCTCATCTGCACAATCTACTTCCTAATCTGAGGTAACACAGGTGACATTATTGTGAAAGGATGAAATATATGTATTTAATCATGCAGACTCTATTTATTCCTTCTCAAAAATCTAAAAGTCATTGATTTTCACCAAAATCGTTTTTTAAATAACATTTTAGACACACAGTGCAGGTCCTATGTACACGCATTCAGTGTCCATGAGTACAGTGGAGAGGACTGACCTCCTCTCACCCTTGGACAAGCCTTACCTCATCTGTGTCCTCTGGACAGACCTCAATGTATTGAGTATAATTGATGGTAACTGGGTGCAGATGAGGTGACGCATGTCCAAGGGTGTAAATAAGCTGAGGCCTGTCTAAGGATGCAGATTAGTTGAAGTCTATTCAGGGTTGCAGATGAGGTGAGGATTGTCTAGGGGTGCAGAAGAGATGAGGCCTGTATTGAAGAGTGTAGTAAAAGAGAGGTCCGTCCAGGGGTATAAAGAAGGTGAGGCCTGTGTCTAAGACTGCAGTGGGGGATAGGATTCATGAAGCCTAGTCCACTGCACTCTTAGACACAGGCCTCACCACCTACTCTCCCCAGGAAAGGCCTCTCTCCCACTACAGTCTTGAACACAGGCCTCACCTCCTCTGTCACTCTGGACATGCCTCACCTCATCTGCACAATCTACTTCCTAATCTAAGGTAACACAGGTGACATTATTGTGAAAGGTTGAAATATATTTCTTTAATCATACAGACACTATTTATTCCTTCTCAAAAATGTAAAAGCCATTAATTTCCCTCAAAATCGTTTTTCACATCACATTTAAGAAACACAGCACAGGTCCTATGTACAAGCATTCCATGTCAGTACTAAAACTTCACAATTTCACAAAATGCAAATCCCCTATCTTGCAAATATTCATACCAAGAATTATCAAAAAACCTGACACAAACCAACAGCAAAGAAGCTCAATGTGCTTCCTATTATAAGGTAACACAGGTGACATCATTGTAAAAGGTTCAAATGTATTTCTTTAATCATGCAGACACTATTTATTCCTTCTCAAAAATGTAAAAGCCATTAATTTTCCCCAAAATCGTTTTCACATCACATTTAAGAAACACAGCACAGGTCCTATGTACAAGCATTCCATGTCACTACTAAAACTTCACCATTTTACAAAATACAATTCCTCTATGCAAAGAAACTCAATGTGCTTCCTACACTGAGTTAACACAGGTAACATCATTGTGAAAAGATCAAATTTATTTCTTTCAGCATGCAGACACTATTTATTCCTTCTCAAAAATGTAAAAGCCATTCATTTCCCCCCAAATCGTTTTTGATATCACATTTAAGAAACACAGCACATGTCCTATGTACAAGCATTCCATGTCACTACTAAAACTTCACAATTTTACAAAATACAATTCCTCTATGCAAAGAAACTCAATGTGCTTCCTACACTGAGTTAACACAGGTAATATCATTGTGAAAGGGTCAAATCTATTTCTTTAACCATGCACACATTATTTATTTCTTCTCAAAAATGTAAAACCCATTCATTTTCCCCAAAATCGTTTTTGACATCACATTTAAGAAACACAGCACAGGTCCTATGTACAAGCATTCCATGTCAGTACTAAAACTTCACAATTTTACAAAATACAATTCCTCTATGCAAAGAAACTTAATGTGCTTCCTACACTGAGTTAACACAGGTAACATCATTGTGAAAAGGTCAAATTTCTTTCTTTCATCATGCAGACACTATTTATTCCTTCTCAAAAATGTAAAAGCCATTAATTTTCCCCAAAATCGTTTTTGACCTCACATTTAAAAAACACAGCACAGGTCCTATGTACAAGCATTCCATGTCACTACTAAACTTCACAATTTTACAAAATACAATTCCTCTATGCAAAGATACTCAATGTGCTTCCTACACTGAGTTAACACAGGTAACATCATTGTGAAAGGGTCAAATTTATTTCTTTAAGCATGCACACATTATTTATTCCTTCTAAAAAATGTAAAAGCCATTCAAAATCGTTTTTGACATCATATTTAAGAAACACAGCACAGGTCCTATGTACAAGCATTCCATGTCACTACTGAAACTTCACAATTTTACAAAATACAATTCCTCTATGCAGTACAAACTTTTTACCAAGCATTATGAAAAAGCATGACACAAACAACATTTAAAAACCACAATATGCTTCCAAATATTCTCCATACAGTATACAACTCTCTATCTATATTAAATAAATCATTACTTACCTTTACAAAGGCTTTAGGAGATTGAAAACAGTGTCAGACACACACACCAATATTTCTTTAACAGAGCAAAAGGTACGTACTCCAGGCACTGCAACCATGAATGGCACAGAGAACCTCTAAATCTACACACATATTCCTCATGGTAACCAATCAAAACTCTTCCCTCTCTATTTTCAAATCAACACCCTCCCCCCCCCCCTCAGCCCTTTCTACCTGTTACCATAGCAACTCCCTCCTCACTGAGCTCTCAGGGTTGAAAGTTTATTCTACAATGTTGCAAATGAACTCAGCAAGGATGTTTGACCTATCAATAAACCAGCTTATCAGGTGCAATCTTTCTTTTAATGACTTTTTCTTGACCATTCAAATGACTTCTTTCACAGAACAGAACCATGCACCCTAACTTTCAGTTTTCAACTATCTGAATCCACCAATCATTGCTTGTGATTCAAGAGCACTGAAACTCTACATTTTTTTTTGCAAACTCCTACTGTTCCAACTGCCATTTCACTCCTACACTTTGTCTGACTGTACCAGAACCTCCTCTTACCATGTACTCTGTCTGGATTATTGGACATAGCTACATTCACTGGGCTCAAAGGTATGCAGCTATCAGAAATTTTCACAACCTTGATTTACCAAATGTGCACATAAAATGGATTGGCCAAAGAGGATTGAAATGTCATCAATTGATACCATTGGTGAAAACCTTTTACCATCTGCCACACCCTGACCTCATAATTTTGCACTGTGGTGGAAATGACTATGGAATGGGTTCAATATACAACAATAACTTGCGTTACAACATGCAAGATATCTACAGAGGAGATGGTGTGCACTTCTCAGATGAGGGGAATAGAATATTCCTCCTAAATTTAAGACTGTGCATTGGAACCTACTTGTAGGTACCTAAATCACCACAGAACCCAAAAGCTCTTTTCAGGGCTACCCTACCTCTGATCACTCCAAATGATTATTTTACTCTAACTTTTTTCACTGTTTTTCACCAAAGTACGCTCCCCGGTGCGCGTACCAGGCGCTCCCCCCGCAAAAAAATTCTTTTTTTTTTTTTTGCCTGTATGGGCCTCCTAAGACCCCCTCAAAAAACCTAGGGGGTCAGTGGGTGCCTACCGTGCCCCCTTATGCCCATTCCCAATGTTGTTTGTCCTCCATTTTCTGTCTCAAATCTACCGAAACACAAAATGGAGGACTCCCGTAGCGCTGCCGGTACGCGTACCGGGGCGCGCAGCGGTGAGCGCTCCCAACATTTTTTAAAAGTTAATTTACATAAAAACCTCTATAGAGAAGTTCACCAAATATAGAATAGGCAATACTACATACCCTGCCATTTTCACAAATTTGGTGGAATTCCATTGAGCCATTTGGCCTGTAGCCCTGTCTAAATATCCTGAGGTAAAATACATGACAAAAACACATCTGAAGTGTTAGAATTTACAACCAATTAAAATGTTACTTTAATTTTCTACTATTATTTCTTGACATTTGATTGGTTATGTACATGAATATATATAAAAAAAGAGAGGGAAACAGCCATTTTGACTACTACTTCCTGAAGTACATTTGAAAAGGATTTTCACTGAGAACTTCAACTGCTTTCTCAAAGGTAAGTTGTTATTTTGGAAAGTGAAGTATGTTGTGCACTTTAAGTTAATTTGGAAAACATTTTCTGATAGTTATATACTATCCCTCTGTAATAGTTATAGATTGAGATAGGCTTCTATGTTATAGTTATGGATAGAGTTAGGCTTGTCTTGTATAATTATGAATTTACTTAGGCTTTATCACATACACTTTTTTATATTTCTACTTCCTGCCTGATACCATACACTGCCCAAAGATAACTTCACTGTTAAAAAATCAAAACTACCCGTCTGAACTTAAACCCAACAGTGCCCTATCTCTACTGATATATTTATTTTTTATGCAATTTACAGCAAGAAAATGGAAGGAGAACAGAATATTTCTTTCGAAATTGTTCTGGAGAACAACCCTGAAGAAATTATTGATGACAATGATGACTTTGATTTTATGGATGAGTCACTGGACCATGAATTAGTTCAGTGTGTGGAAGCAATAGAATCACAGAATGAAAATGAGGACATTCCAGACAATATATTGTCAGAAGTTTTATTACATTTTGAAAAAGAATCAGAAAAATAAATTTATATTTAATAATCAAAAATTGTTTGAGACATTATTCATTTTTATATGTAATTCATAAACTAGTACCAAATTGATTATAATATAAAGTCAGACTTATAGTATACTGTGCAACTTTTTTGTGTTACATAGTAATTTTGCTCATAGTTACTTCCTTTCTCCCACTTTATTATCTCCAATGTGTATTTGACATCTCTTTTTCATCTCCTGCCTCCATGTTGTTTCCGCTTTCCTGACAGACTATGATATGGATTCCATATACCACAATAACTTCTGTAACAATATGCAAATTATCTACAGAGGAGCCGGTCTACATTGAATTTAAGACTCTGCATTGGTACATACATGTTGGTACTTAAAACACCCAAACAACACAACAACTCTATGCAGAGCTACCCTACCTCTAAGCACTTTAAATTATTATTTTACTGTTTCACTGGGTTTTCCCCATGGTACGCTCCCCGGTACGCTCCCCGGTGCGCGTACCGGGCGCTCCCCCGCGCAGCCTTTTATGGCCCCCACATCAAACCTAGAGGGTCAGGGGGGTCTACCCTGCCCCCTTTTGGTCATTTCCCCCTTTGTTTTTGCCACCTCTTGTGTCTCGATCCTACCAAGACACAAGATGGCGGCCGCTCCGGACTGTTGGAATGTTTACAGACACCCGAAAGCCAATCAGCTTTCCGCGCGCGAACTCGCGGTGCGCGCCAGGAGCGCTCCCCGGTGCGCGTACCGGGGCGCGGCTATAGATATATATATTTCTTTAAACCCAAATTACTCAAAATCCACTGGAGCACATATCTTGAGACATAGCAAAGGCATATCGGGCTACCAGTCCCTACAATTTTGCCAAGTTTGGTGAAAATCCATTCAGCCGTTCGAGCTAAAAGTGAGTCCAACCGCCCTATGGAAATTAACATGGGGAAAACACGTTTTGGGACCCCCTTTTATCTCGGCCCCCGATTGACGAATCCCCCCCCAAACTTTCAGGAAAGGAGCAGAGAGCCGCGAGGCAAATTTGAGGAAAATTTCAGGCAGATTCCTCAACCGGCGCCAAAGTTATTCCCAATAGAAGGTTGCGATTTCCCTATGGAAAACAATCCTAACTATAACTATATATATATGTATTAAACACATAAAAAGAACACATATTATAATATTGATTACATATAAAACAAATACAAATACCATACATAATAACATAATAAATAAATAAACAATGAAATATTTCCTTTAAACTAGAAAATATTTACAAATAAAACAATAAATGAAAAAATTATTAGTATATATTATATATATTATTAAACATGTATTTTTTAATTCCTAACCAATGACACCACACCAATAATAAAACACTTGAAAAGTTTTATTTAAATATATTTACACAATTAACATAATTAATTATAAATTAAAAAAATATTAGCAATAAAAAACAATAAACATTAATTGACCACATACACGTTAACACTATAATTTCCACAACTCACACCTAAATTAAACTATAAAATATTAAAACACAATTAAAACTTCGGGTTAAATTAAAAACAATTAATACTAACAACTAATATTTGAATAATTAAAATGTATTTAATACCCACCCTTTTCCCTTTTAAAAACTAAATACAACAAAAAATACCTAAACTAATGATCTATTAATTAATATTAATTAACAACTATACATTAATTAAACCCAAATTACTTCCCACCCTTTATTCCTAACACCACAACACACACCTAAAAAAATTACACAATTACCAAAATTAATAACAAAATAATTAATGAAAATTAAGTAACAACCAATTATGAATTCATCAATTAAAAACAAATTACTTCCCCCCTTTCCGCTCTGTTTACTGACATGACTGTGCAAAATCACTTGTATAAAAAACTACACTTGGAGACGTGGGTCATGTGACCAAGACCCCGGACGTGGTCGAAACGTGGCGTCTTTTCTGCGAAAAATAAAAGACTTACTTGCTGCAAACTGCTGTGGGCTCGCCTGAATTCCTTCATCCCCTTGGAATCCTTGGATTACAAAATATATATATATATATATATATATATATATATATATATATATTCACTGAAAAAACCATAGGTTTTACACCAGTTATAGTTAGCTGGAAATTTTACTCGCATAAAACCATTGAAATTCCCACGTTATAGTAAGATGGATGCACTATAACTTGCGCGTGCAATGCACTGCTGATGACGTCACATATTACATCACTCATGACATGGTCAGTGACATCACTCATGACATCACTGATGACACCATCCAGTGAATGTATGTCTTTCTGAAAAATAAATAATAGTGAGTAATGTTTAAATATTTAAATATATGTATTAATGTAACACTTTGTGTATACGTGGCTGCATGGGTTGGTGAGTAGCTACATGTGTAGGTATATGGGTTATTAGATTTTTTTTAGTATCAGTATGAGTGTCTGTATGGTTTGGTGGGGGTATTACTTAGCACATAGATGCATGAATCACTGACTCTCTGTTTGTATGTGTTTTGAAGACAGCATATGTGCAGGACTGTATGGGTGGATGAGTGTGTATATGTGTGTGTTAGTGAGTGAATGACTGTCTCACTAGTGTCTTTATCAGTAACTACATATGTTTTAATCTAGTATATGTGAATATTGATGTATATAAGTGAGTATATGTGAGAGTGAGGGATTCTAAAAGTTCCTGTTTAAATTAGTATGTGTTTCTATAAGTGATTGTTTAAGAGAGTAAGTATGTTTAAGTTTCCTTAGAAGTAAAGTGATAGTGTGTGTATAGCTGTATATGCTAATGAATGGATTTTCAATAGTTTATTTGCATGTGTGAGTAACTTTTGGATGCCTGTCAGTGTGTAACAGGATGTATAGGTGTATCACTACATATGATGAGTGAGTATATGTATGAGTGACTATATAGAACTGTTGGTGAATGAGTGGATGTATATAGAGATGGTGGAATTATTGAATTGGTTGTTGTAACTGGTATGGGTATCTCCATTATTTTGAAAATTTTAGTTTCTATTTTTGAATATGTGTTTCAAGGGTTACATTACAGTGAAAGGAGGTCTGTCACTCTGTCACAAGGATGGTGTCATCAGTGATGTCATGAGTGATGTCACTGACCATGTCATGAGTGATGTAATATGTGACGTCATCAGCAGTGCATTGCACGCGCAAGTTATAGTGAGTCCAACTAACTATAACGTGGGAATTTCAATGGTTTTATGCGAGTAAAATTTCCAGCTAACTATAACTGGTGTAAAACCTATGGTTTTTTCAGTGAATTTAATAGGTTTTTTAAATGCTAATGCCTAACTATAACTGGTGTGAAACCGATGGTTTTTTCAGTGAATTTCATAGGTTTTTTAATAGCAAATATCTATAGGTAAGAAAGTAATACTTTTTATAATAAATTTTAAATAGTGTAAATATTATTTATTTTTTATTTTTTGCCCTGGTACGCGCCCCGGAGCGCTCCCGGGGCACGTACCGGTGAACGCACGGGTAAGCGCAATGTTACGGCGCGCCCCGGGGCGCGTATCAGGGAGCGTCCCGAGAGCGTTATTCCCGCGAACGAAAACAACATCATGACGTTTCGCGTAGTCGCGTGATGCGTCATATGACGCACTGCGTAAGAGCAATCGGAACCACGCGGTCGCATACGATCGCGCAACGTCATGACGCGCTTACGCGACGCGTCCCGGGGCGCGTAGCGTAAGCGCGTCGGGTCATGTGATCTGAAAATAACACTTTTCATTGGTGCAGATCAGTTTTGGTTTCCAAATGATGAAAGCTTGGATCATGTGACTTGAAAATAACACTTTTCATTGGTCCAAAACACTTTTTTTTTCAAATGATGAAAGCCCCCACCTTTTTCCTCACTCTGACTTTCTACTTTGAGAGAGGAAGACCTGTATCTGATTCTGGCAATGGCATCATTAGTAGCTGCAGCTGGTGGACCCCCTCCACCACAACCACCTAGAAAGGAAGGACCACCATCCCAGTTCCTTGTCCCTGAACAAGAAGAGGATGAGGAGGAACAGGAGGAGGAGGAACAACCCAGGCAATTTTTGCCTGAAGAGCCAAGACAGAGTCACATAAAAGTGCATTTTATTTGGGACTTCTTCTCCCACCCTCCTGGGCAGAAGAAAGTGAATTCCCCTAAGGTTAAGTGCCTTATTTGCGGAGATATTCTTTCCAGGGGCAATCCAAGAAGAAATATTCATTCGGCAATTATACTATGTTGCGCCACATGCAAAGGTTGCATCCTAATAATCTTGCTCAAGCAGAGGTTCGTGCCATGCCGCAAAATCAGAAGAATCCACAGCTCAGCACCTCCTCTGCCAAAGTATCACATGCAGCACCTGAAGGACGGCAAATGGTGCCCAATGTTCAAAAATTTTTTGGCAGTCTCAAATTTGTATGTGTCTTCTGTGGCAAGACACTGTGCTATGGGGAACTAAGCGTGATCTTAATAAGCAATGCGGTGGAAAACCATCAATGTAACCAAAAGAAGAAGCAATAAATCTTTTTTTTTTTGCTCCTGTTGAGCCATTTGTAATTCCTTTTTTTGTTGTTCCCCCAAAAAAACACCAAAAAAATAATAAAAGTGTTAAACAAAAAAAAAAAAAAAGTTCAGAAAAATAATAAAAAAATATAAAACAACAAAAACATTAAAAAAAGTTCTTTTCAGAACTACCTCCCATTTTAAAAAAATTACTAAAATTTTTAGCACTCTTGACTTCATTTTTCTCATGGGTTCGCTTCCCGGTGCGCCCCGTTAGCGCAATAAAAAAAAAAACAAGAGAAGGAGAGCATAAGAGAAAGAGAAAGAGAGAGTAATGTTAAGAGACAGACAGCAAGAGGGAGCAACATAGAGGTACTGTGTAATACATAGTAAAACAGTGTAAAAGATATAAGAAAGTGTAAGACAGAAAATGAAAAAAAGATAAGGCTGTGAAACAAAGAAAGAGAGAAGAAGAATACTAAAACAGAGGAACATGAAGAATGTGAGTGGCTGTAAAGAGTAAAAGGAAAGAGAAAAAATGATGTACAAATAAAAGGTAAGAACGGAACCAGATTTAAATAACACTGGTGAGGGAGAGAGAGAAAAAAGTAGTGTGCATAACTAAAGAGGGAGAAATATTGAATTAGGATAACACATGGGGAATGACAAAGAGAGAGGACAAAGAGAGTAAAGGAAACAGTACCTGAATGGGCTTGAGTAAAACAGCATAAAAAGATAAGTAATGCAGTGTGTGTGACTTACAGGGAGTCAGTGGGTGTAGGTCGGAGTGTGGGGGTGTAAGGTGTGTCTATGGGTGTGGTTATGTGGAGTGTTTTAGTGTGGATAGAGATGAGGGTGTTTGAAATATGTGTGAGAAGTGTATGAGTATGGGGTGTATATGTGTTCGATGTATGTGTGTGTATGGAATGTGTGTGTGCGTTTGAAGAGTGTGTGTGGGAGGATTTTTTGTGTGTATGAGGTGTGTGTGTGGTATGTATGTGGGGTGTATGTTACAGGTGTGTGTATGTGTTGGGAGGGGGATGAGGTATATGTGTAGGAGTAAGGTAAATAATTAAGAAAAAGAGAATGAGTGAAGAAGCAAAGGAAGGGAACAGAGGGTAAGTGAAGTAAAGAATAGGGATCAAAATAAGTTGAATATGAGAGGGTAAATAGGGAAAGGGGAGTAAACATGGAGAATAAGAATAAGTGAGAGAAGCAGAGTACAAACACAGGAGTGAGGTAGATTGAGAAAATGTTAGTGACCTTAAAGCAAAGGGTGATAACAAACTACATTTTTTTAGTCATACTTACCATATAATAAATGTAACTTTAATTTTTTTTACTACAGTTGGTATCTGTGAAAGAGAGAAGAAAAAATAAGTTATGATTAGTAAAATATGTATTTTAAATTAAAAGATACAAATGAAGAGGTTAAAAATCATAACACTCTATTTAGAAATAAAGTTAGAGTGAAGAACACAGAAAGGGAAATAAACTAAGGTAGAAGGACAAAAAGAGGGAAAAAGAAATAGAAGGAGAGCAAATTACAAAGAGTAAGGCATATAGATTCACTGAGAAAAAGAGAGAGAAGAACAGAGAAATGAACTGAAGGTAAGAAAGATACTAAAACAATGTGAGTTAGCAAAACTAAATCAGGAAACAGAAGTAAGTAAAAAGATAATGACTGAGACAGAAAACAGTCTAATTAAGGATGCATTTAGAAGAATGAGGAATAGAAGATAACTGAGAGTAAGTGAAGAACAGTCATAGAGTGAAAGGATGAAGGGAGACAGGATAATATACAACGATTGAAGGAAATGGACTGAGGAAGTTATAAGGTAGACACACTAAGAGAAAAACTGAGTGAGGTGGAGTACAATGAGTGAGAAAAGGAAATGAGTAAGTGAGGAAAAAGAAGGAAAGAGAGGAGATGACGACTAAAACAGTGGTACTGGGAAAAAATAATTTGGTGATGAAAGTAAAGAGAAGGACATTGAAAGAAAGGAAATGAAGGATAGTAATGGAACCAGAGTAAAAGAAATGGGATGAAGAACGATGAGAAAGGAGCAGTGAAGTTGTTGTAAAAGAAGTGATAGAAGGTAGATAAACACAAGTGAACATAACACAAGTAGAGTGAGGCACTGAGGACATAGAAGTAGTGAACGAAAAACAGAGAGAAGAGGTCAAAAGTAAGGAGCAAACAAAGATAAGCTAAGGAGAGTGGGTGATTTATAGTGATAGAGTGCAATAATACTGCTGAGTGAGTAAACAGGAATTACTAAAAGAGCAAAGGAGGAAAATACGGAAAAGAAAAGCAGAAAGACTGAAAGCTGAAAAGTTATGCAAGGGAGAGACGGCATACACACAGTTGAAATGAAAATGAGGGATTGTCAAAGAAGTGGAGTAAGGGAACGGGGGTTACAGAGAGTGAGAGAAAGACATTATAAGTGAGTAAAAAGAGGTGAAAGAGGATGGAAAAAGGAAAGTAAATGTCAGAGAATGGAATACAATTTAATTTACACAATCCAAAGTATAAAATAACTTGTACAACCTGTTACAAAGTTTATTTTTGCTGTTCTCAGAATATATTGAATTTCACTTAAAAGAGTGAGTTCAAATTACTCATCATATGACAGCGGGAAAAAAAAAACACAATCTAAAAGATTGTGTTTTAAAAAAAACCTTAGATACTGACAAATCACAAATCTACGCTAATCTTAGATTAACTTACTTTTCCTTGAGGCCAAATACTGTATCATGGTGGTCCTTTTCACGTTGGAAAGTACTTTGCTGTTCACTTAAAAATCCATTTCATCGACTTTCTAGAAGAAAAGCCTCAAGAACATCTGAAATATTTTCAATATTTTCATATACTCCTTTTTTCAGTCATGACTCTTTACTCATTCCTGCACCTTTCCATTTGGCCAAATAGTGTCAGATGTATGAGTATTTGTTCAAATTAATTCTAAGGCACTCTGAAATGATCTTTTTCCCGACGTTCTGAAAGAAAGGCTCTACAACATTTTCACAACATTTAAATATTTGTAAAACCATCTCTGACTCACTCATGTTCATCAATTTGTATAATACTAACCTCACTTATTATGAGATCCAATTACAGTACCTATATGACAAGTCAATTTTTTATATTGCCTGGAACACTTTTACTCAGAATATATTTTTAAACAGCAAAATAACCTTTATAAACTACTCCCGTCTTCATATGCCAATTACTTTTACCTACATTTTGGCTGTAAAAACACTAGGTATGAATTTATAAAGCCAAAAGGCAAACGTTGTTTGAAAGTCAAATGAGTGTCGTTACATTGGTTCCAACCTTTAGAAGTTTTTAAATAGCATGTGTAATGCCCTGACGTTGTAGAAGGTCCATCATGAAAAATAATAGCTACAGTTGCAAAGGTTCTTCCTGATATCGATAACTGAGAAGCCACGAAATTTTTATAGAAGTTGTCAATTTAGTTCCATCAGGTCTACATCGTTGGAACATTAAAATGACATAGGGACCATAATTTTGTAGAAATAATGTGGACAGCATTGTAGACTTACATTGGGTACACACCATATTGTGATCAGCTGCTTTAACTAGATTATTAAAAGGCACTGATTTGCAGTCTGGTAAAGTCAAATATATAAATCTTTCACTGTCTATTCTAGTAGTACTTGATGAAGCACAGTTATCACAGTCATGTTGCCATTGATAAGAAAGATTAAAAATATTTTTTATATCTACTCCTTCATCTTCCAATACATCAAACATATACATTAAACATTCCTGGCAATCCTCCTGAATTATCTGTGAAAATTGATTTTGACCTGAACATATGTCTACAAGATTCCTAATTTCTGAAACACTTTCTATTTTTCCTCTTTCACTACTACATTTCTCTAACACAGAATTCAATAAAGAGCACAATGTTTCTTTCCGATTTTCGACAATCTGTTTTTGTAAATTTTGAAGAAAAAAAACCACATTAACTACTACATTAGCATAGCAGTTGACACCAGAACTGTTTTCAAACTGAAATCCAACAACATCTTCAACAGAATCATTTTTTTTCTGCTTACAATTACAGTTTCATCTATTTTTTGTCTTTTTGCTACTACCTTACTGCAATTACTCTCATTTCTTCTTTTTCGGCCTGCCACATGTTTTTCAATCAGAGGATATTGAGGCAAATGTGGAGCATACTCTCTTCTTAACCTATTGTATTCTTTAACACAATCTAGATCAGCACAAATCTTTGTTTCATCACACTCAATCAAGTACAATCCTGATAAAGTTCTCACTCGTGATAATGCCACTTATGCCATACCCTCTTTAAACACAGAACTTCCAATGTTCACCAAAGCACTATCTACACTTAAACCTTGAGATTTATGAATTGTCACTGCATATGCCAAACAAACAGGAAACTGTTTTCGGCGAACATATAAGTCTTTCACCAGCAAAAATCTAGCTGAACAACGACAAATTTGTTCTATTTCATCAATGCCATCAAATTTAATTTTTAAAATTTCAATTCCATCTCTATTTTTGTGATTCACAAAACCAACAACATGACCCATTGCTCCATTTACCAGACCTCTTTCAACATTTAAATTCCTTCTCAAAATAATACGACAATTTAAACACACATTCAGAGTCTTTTCAAAACCATCAGTTTTAGATATAGTCTTCTCCAATAATCCAATTTTGATTTAAAATTTTCTGACAAAATTATTGTTGCTCCCATATGCTCTATTTTATCTATAGCTTCCAGTTTCACCATCTCTTCATTTTCTAACTTCAGCATTTTGTTGTTGAACATGGAACATTCTTTCAGCGTAGGCATCAAACATATGGCAGATTTCTTCTCGTTAATTTTCTTAAAAATATTCTCTGAAAGAATGTTTTCATTTGGGTACAAATTAGAAATTAACCGTCCATGTAAAGCATCTTTCCCTTGTTGACTTATTTTTCCTACTCTTACATCTTGTAAAATATTTTTATAATCTTCATCCTTTGCCTGCCGCATATTTTGAAGCAGTTCTGCATATTTGAAGTTTAACCATATATTAACGTTTCCAATGCTTCCTAGGCACTTCCTGGTATCTTCATGTGTGAGCATTTTTGAACACAGGTTGTCCTTTCACTGGAGTCAACTGCAGAAGATCTCCAAAAACAATAATATGTTTTCCTCCAAATAAAACATCATAGTCTGTTCTAAGAATTTCTTGCATTCTCAAATGCACAAAAGCAAGCATTATATTTGACACCATGCTTACTTCATCAATGATAAGAAGTTTCATTTTCTTCAGGACTCTCGAAACTTCGGAACACGCATCTCCAGATAGCTTGTGATATTGCAATTTGTTATCATGCTGCACTGGCAGCATCGGTAAACGATGTAAAGTAATCCCTTTAATATTATGTGCTGCCAGCCCAGTTGGAGCGGTAACAACACAAGACAGCGGTGATTCAGTCCTTTTCTGCAGATAAGATGCAATTGCTTTAATCAGAAAACTTTTTCCAGTTCCTGCTTCTCCACTCACGTGCAGTTGGACAGGCTTAAATGATGTACATGAGCACTCTTTCTTCTCATGACTCAATCCATGTTCAACCTGTTCTGTGACTTCGTCATATATCAGTTTCTGCTCAAGGTTTAATTGTTTCACCAAATCTTCTAAATGAATTACATCCTCTTGAGCTTGCTCCATAGCTCTTTCCACTTCATCCATGGCAGTGGCAGCTTCATTTTGGATAATTGGTCCTCCTAGTGGATCCTGACTCAATGAAGCAGAACTCTGATTGCCTTGAGAACTATCTCTCGCAATCTCTGCAGCAATTGTTGATTCTTGCTCTATTTCTTCATTCAACATTTGCAGATAATTTGGAAAAACAGGACATTCTATTGTATCCTTCGTAGCATTAAAAGAGTCTTCATAACAGAGAAAATCTCCAAGTAGTTCCTCTTCTTCTCGCCATGGTTTAAAGAGCCAAATAGTAAAATTCTCTTTTGTCTGGATTTTCACAACTCAATTTTTGATGATTAATCAAATGACCTTTTTTCTGTTTCACTAGACACCCTTCACATCCAATGATTCCATATATTCCATTATTGATATCTTCTCTGATGTTTCTTTTATAAATATATCTTTGCAGAACTTCATAGAGACTAACGTTCTCAAGGTGAGGACTTCTATTTGGATAGTATGTATCCAACATGTTTGTCTTCAAAATATCTGTACTTTCTGGTTCTTTCTCCGCCAAATACTCTATCTCTTGTACAGATTTCAAAACTTGATTTCGTGTTGCAGCAAGACCTAGACTCACCCAAATGATGGTTCTAGATTTGGCATAGAGACTTGCTGACGACAATCGATCAGAACATTCATATGCTCCAATTTCTCGATGCGACAACATCTTCAGACTGTAACTGTACAATTTCTTGCTTAGGCTTTTTTCATGTGAAATGTCCTCCCACATTTCCTTCAGTTCTGTCTTTTCTTTTTTTGTGATGTAAGACGTCACATATCGAGCTACAGCAATAGAGTTGTCAGCAACGAATTGAATATCCATGTTAGCATTCCACATGGACAAAATCACTGGGTTGTAGTCATTGATGTACTTGGACTTTTCGTTTCTTTTTAAATTGTATGTATTTTTTGGTGATTTTCTCGTCACAGTATGTCGCAGAGAAGACATTAAATTATTTACTCTTCCTTTAGAAATCACTGGTCGTGGAAAAGCGAAACGACATTTTGTGTAGAACTTGTCCTTGTTTCTGAATTTTCGACGACAGTACTTTCCACAACGATGGGATTGGAAGCGTAAAACTTGTTGCCTTAAATTGTTTTCTTCGGTAGTTTTCGGAACAGCACATGTTGAATACTTTTCAATGAAGCTCATCACTGTCTCATCTGAATCGGTTCCAAATTTTGGTGCATCTTTAATCCATAGCAGCATATGTATGTGAGGAGCACCTCTTGCTTGATACTCCTTTCTCCAAAAGAAATCCAAAACCTCTCCAAGGGGAGGATTTTTTTTGTTGGTAATAAAAGACATCATAGCT
Source organism: Lissotriton helveticus (assembly GCF_964261635.1). Lineage (NCBI taxonomy): Eukaryota > Metazoa > Chordata > Amphibia > Caudata > Salamandridae > Lissotriton > Lissotriton helveticus. Next base: position 256,069,100 of record NC_136058.1, read on the forward strand.
TCAAATCTATGATTGAAGTATCTGCATACATTCACTGGATCCAAAGAACACAGTTCTCCAGGTGTTTTGAATTCTATATTTTGTATATTAGCATTGTCCTCTCGTAGAAATTGAAGTAAGTCCTCCCATGCATACTCGGCACAGCTAAGAGTGAGGAACCATGTAGGAGTTCCTAAGTTTCTTAGCATACATTTCAATTCCCCATGGCGACGGTACCAATACTCATTTGTACCACGCTGACATGCCATGAGATTGATTAGATGAGATTCTAAAATATTATCTTGCAGATTCACTTTCTCCATAAAGTCCCTCGCCGAAACATTTTGCAGATGCGCTCCACTTTTCAGAATATGGTTTACTGCATAAGAAAGCCCAGACAAGTCACTTTCATACAGTAGATGAAACAAATAGGGAATGCATTGACGAAACCTTGCATCTTCAGCATATAATGTTATAGTTCGATATTCAGATGCAGGAATTTGAAGTGGTCGATCGTCATATCGTCCACCTCGACCTGTTGGAAATAGCTGTGGAAAACAACGAGCTTCCAAACTTTCTTCCCATACACTAATGGGACTTCCTTTTGCTGTTTTCATTTGAAACAATTGAATTGCATTCGCCATTACTTCTTTGGAATGCAAAGGATGAACAGTATAATGTTCATATATTTCTTCACTTCTAGACACATCAACTTTTTCAATTTGGCCGCCTGAACAATCACTGTCTTCATCTGCAGCTTTTCCTCTGCTGCAACACATACATCTTTGTAGTACTCATTGTTTTTGACTAAATACAACAATGCCTTTTTGACTTTCCTAACATGCACTAAATCTTGCCAAATTGTTTTACTCTTTGTTGGAACCCCATTAACTAGAATAACTAAAGGTTCCTCTTCTACTTTTTCTATACCAATTGTATCAATATTTTTTTTCAAATCTAGGGGCAAATAAACAACTCTTCCCTTTAATCCTCTCTGCAAATCTGTAGGAGGCAATTTCCCTATCTTAGGCTGCATGCGAACAATTGCCTGAAAAGGATGGACACATTGAATCAGAATAGCCTCATATGTATTTAAATCCATCAATTCACGGGGAATGTCTACCAACTCCAGATTATTATGAACAGCTCTAGCAGGCATTCTGTTTTGATTTAATTTATCATAACAATATTTACAAATACGCTGATCAGAACTCAAATCAAAACAATTCTCCACCCACAAATAAGTTGCTAAATCTTTCCACTCATAATTATCCATCTTTTTACTTTTTGCATATAAATCAACTAACCTAGTCTGAATCTTATAATGAGTCCGTCGACAACACACACAAGTAAAATTCGGCCTTTCACTTGATTTCACCTTAAAACTGGTAATTTCCTTCTCAAACTTTTCTGTATTTAAAATCTGTACATTGTCTTCCACATTACCTTGAATTGCTGTCTCAATTTCTACACTGTCCTCTTTTTCACAAAAATAACAAATCTCAATTTCTTCACAAATCTTCTTCACATCTAATTCAGTTCCATGCAAAAGAGCACTGTTTAATTGTTTAAGCTTAAGTGCGGGACTTTTTGCATAATACAACATTCTCACTAATTTCCTCATTTTGGTATGATGCACTGCTAACATCCTAAAATGATGAAAAACACTCTGACAGACTTTTCTAGAAAGACAAGCCAGTGAATGGCCTTGCAAACCTGTGATTCCTCTCACTCTGCAAGGATCTAAGTCTTGCAACAACTTCACTTTCTGCTTTATACTTTTCTTACAATATGTACGTAAGAAATTACAAAACAAATCAATTGATTCCTGTCGCACACTACAAATACTACTACACTTCCAAGTGTACACTGGACCCTTAGTACGTCTCCCTAAAACTCCATCAGATAACACCTCTTCTTGTTCTCTAGGCACAAGTTTCTCTTTTTCAATCGGACAACCATCTTTCACTTCATACGCTCGACCACTGGTGACAACTGCATGCACTAAATCATTCTCCTGGAAGTAACTCTCCTCATTAAAAAATGGCTCACAACTCGAACTGTGCATCCATTCTCCAGAAAAAACTTTACAAAAATTTGTCCGATTAATTACTCTTTTCCATCTACTGTTTGATTTGAAACCATCAATTGTCTTGTTAAGTGTCCTAATTCTATTGATTATTAAAATAAATAATTTTTTCTTAACTTCAAAAGCCTGATCAACAATCTTCTCTACACTTTTCTTTTTCTTATAAAAAGCAGCTCTCTGTTTACCTTTCCTAATGTTTTTTAACAAATTTAAAACCACTCTATTGCGAAACATTCGTCTACGAATGTCTCTAAACTGATTCTGCCTTCTATTCCTATACATATTATTCTCTCCTGCTCCAGTTTTAGGATTCTTTGAAGTTCTCTCCTTCCTTTTCAATTTTACTTTCTCATTTTCTTTTTCTACATGCTGTCCATCATTTTTTTGGGATGTACATATGTTACGTAAAAAAGACTTAGTTGTCTTACCAGGAGCTTGGTTCCTGTTTTTGAAGTATTTGTTGTGGAAGAGTGCTGTAATTCTGTTGCTGTTTTTGATTTATCCCGGTTACGTTGTTTCCTTGTCCTTTCCCTTGTGGGCATCTTTGCTTACTCTTCAAATAACGATTTCAATCTGTGTTGAAGAAAAAAGTAGCACATTATAGACCACTATTACCAAACAACAAACCAATGACAAAAAGCAAACGATCTATAAAGGGTTACAGATCAGGTGAGGATTCTCCAGGGGTGCACAAAAGGTGAAGCCTGTATTGAAGAGTATAGTGGAAGACAGCTCTGTCCACAAGTACAAAGAAGATGAGACCTATGTCTAAGTCCACTGCACTCTTATACACAGGCTTCACCACCTATGCTTCCCGAGAAAGTATTGAGTTATATAGTTATATAGAATTGTATTTTATAAAATTGTGAAGCTCCATGTGCAAGCGTTTGCCTCAGTCTTATTCCTGTTGTGAGGCAGGTGCAAGATTTTGCCTCAGTCTTATCTCTGCTGTGAGGCAGATGATTGTAAATAGGATCTGTGCTGTGTTTCCTAAATGTGATGTCAAAAACGATTTTGGGGAAAATAAATGGTTTTTACATTTTTGAGTATAATGTGGCGCAAAGGTTTAAAAAATGACGCATCTACCTACACGAGTCACTTTTTAAATATGGGGGAAAAAGGTACATGTTTGGGCTTTCCTGGGGAACTTAGTTGTTGAGGCTTGTATCTAAGAGTGCAGTGGACTAGGCTTCCTGAAGCATATCCCTGTCTGTATTCTTAGAGACAGGTGTCAATTTGACTGTTTACAATGATGTTACCTGTGTTTTAAATCAGTGTAGGAAGCATATTGAGTTTTTTTGCATAGAGGAATTGTATTTTGTAAAATTGTGAAGCTCCATGTGAAAGCGTTTGCCTCAGTCTTATTCCTGTTGTGAAGCAGGTGCAAGATTTTGCCTCAGTCTTATCCCTGCTGTGAGGCAGATGATTGTAAATAGGATCTGTGCTGTGTTTGCTAAATGTGATGTCAAAAACGATTTTGGGGAAAATAAATGGTTTTTACATTTTTGAGTATAATGTGGCGAAGAGGTTTAAAAAGTGACGCATCTACCTACATGCGTCAATTTTTAAATATGGGGCAAAAAGGTACATGTTTGGGCTTTCCTGGGGAACTTAGTTGTTGAGGCTTGTATCTAAGAGTGCAGTGGACTAGGCTTCCTGAAGCATATCCCTGTCTGCATTCTTAGACACAGGTGACAATTTGACTCTTTACAATGATGTTACCTGTGTTTTAACTCAGTATAGGAAGCATATTGAGTTTGTTTGCATAGAGTAATTGTATTTTGTAAAATTGTGAAGCTCCATGTGAAAGCGTTTGCCTCAGTCTGATTCCTGTTGTGAGACAGGTGCAAGATTTTGCCTCAAAACACCTGTGTCTAAGAATGCAGCAGAGATAGGCTTCATGAAGCCTAGTCCACTGCACTCTTAGACACAAGCCTCACCACCTACGCTCCCCAGGAAAGCCCAAACAAGTAACTTTTTGCCCCATATTTAAAAATTGACGCATGTAGGTAGATGCGTCACTTTTTAAACCTCTGCGCCACAATATACTCAAAAATGTAAAAACCATTTATTTTCCCCAAAATCGTTTTTGACATCACATTTAGGAAACACAGCACAGATCCTATTTACAATCATCTGCCTCACAGCAGGGATAAGACTGAGGCAAAATCTTGCACCTGCTTCACAACAGGAATAAGACTGAGGAAAACGCTTTCTCATGGAGCTTCACAATTTTACAAAATACAATTCCTCTATGCAAACAAACTCAATATGCTTCCTAAACTGATTTAAAACACAAGTAACATCATTGTAAACAGTCAAATTGACACGTGTCTCTAAGAATGCAGACAGGGATATGCTTCAGGAAGCCTAGTCCACTGCACTCTTAGATACAAGCCTCACCACCTAGGCTCCCCAGGAAAGCCCAAACATGTACCTTTTTCCCCCATATTTAAAAAGTGACGCATGTAGGTAGATGCGTCATTTTTTAAACCTTTGCGCCACATTATACTCAAAAATGTAAAAACCATTTATTTTCCCCAAAATCGTTTTTGACATCACAATTAGGAAACACAGCACAGATCATATTTACAATCATCTGCCTCACAGCAGAGATAAGACTGAGGCAAAATCTTGCACCTGCCTCACAACAGGAATAAGACTGAGGCAAACGCTTTCACATGGAGCTTCACAATTTTACAAAATACAATTCCTCTATGCAAACAAACTCAATATGCTTCCTACACTGAGTTAAAACACAGGTAACATCATTGTAAAGAGTCAAATTGACACCTGCGTCTAAGAATGCAGACAGGTATATACTTCATGAAGCCTAGTCCACTGCACACTTAGATACAAGCCTCACCACCTAGGCTCCCCAGGAAAGCCCAAACATGTACCTTTTTTCCCCATATTTAAAAAGTGACGCATGTAGGTAGATGCGTCACTTTTTAAACCTTTGCGCCACATTATACTCAAAAATGTAAAAACCATTCATTTCCCCCAAAATAGCACAGATCCTATTTACAAACATCTGCCTCACAACAGGGATAAGACTGAGGCAAAAGCTTTCAAATGGAGCTTCACAATTTTACAAAATACAATTCCTCTATGCAAACAAACTCAATATGCTTCCTACACTGAGTTAACACAGGTAACATCATTGTAAAGAGTCAAATGTATTTCTATTAAACATGCAAACATTCTTTATTCCTTTTAAAAAATGTAAAAACCATTCATTTTTCCCAAAATCGTTTTTGACATCACATTTACAAAACACAGCACAGGTCCTATGTACAAGCATTCCATGTCACGACTAAAACTTCACAATTTTACAAAATACAATTACTCTATGCAGTAAAAACTTTTTACCAAGCCTTATCAAAAAGCATGACACAAAGCAACATTAAAAAACCACAATTTGCTTCCAAATCTTCTCCATAGAGTATACAAGTCTCTATGTATATTAAATGAATCATAACTCACCTTTACAAATATTTTAGGAGATTCAGAACAGTGTCAGATACACACACCAATATTTCTTTAGCAGAGCAAAATGTATGTTCTCCAGACACTGCAAACCATAAAGGGACAGAAAACCTCTAATTCTACACACATATTACTCATGGTAACCAATCAAATCTCTTCCCTCTGTATTTTCAAACCAACACCCCCCCCCTCAGCCCTTTCTACCTGTTACCATAGCAACTCCCTCCTCACTGAGCTCCCAGGGTTAAAAGTGTATTCTACAATGTTGTAAATCACCTCATCAAGGATGTTTGACCTGCGAATACACCAGCTTTTCTGGTGCAAGGTTTCTTTAAATGACTGTTTTTTTAACCATTCAAATTACTTCTTACACAGAACACAACCATGCACCCTAACTTTCAGTTTTCAACTATCTCATTCTACCAATCATTGCTTGTGATTCAAGAGCACTGAAACTCCACATTTTTTTTTTGCAAACTCCTATTGTTCCAACTGCGATTTCTTTTCCACACTTCATCTGACTGCATCAGAATCTCCTCTTACCTAAATCAGCCACAGAACCCAAAAGCCCTTTTCAGGGCTACCCTATCTCTGATCACTCCAAATGATTATCTTTTTCTAACTTTTTTCACTATTTTTCACCATAGTACGCTCCCCGGTACGCTTCCCGGTGCGCGTACCGGGCGCTCCCCCCGCGAAAAATAAAAACATTTTTTTTTGTTTGGCCTATTTGGGCCTCCTAAGACCCCCTCACAAAACCTAGAGGGTCAAGGAGTGCCTACGATGCCCCCTTATACCCATTCCCAACGTTGTTTGTCCTCCATTTTCTGTCTTAAATCTACCAAAACACGTCCCGTAGCGCTGCCGGTACGCGTACCGGGGCGCGCACCGGGAAGCGCTCAAAAAAAAATGTAAAAGTTAATTTATATAAAAACCACTGGAGACACTTTCACCAAATATAGAATAGCTCATACTACATACCAATCCCTACCATTTTCCCAAATTAGATGGAATTCCATTGAGCCATTTAGCCTGTAGACCTCTCTAAATACCCTGAGGTAAATTACTTCACAAAAACACATCTGAAGTGTTAGAATTGACAACCAATTAAAATGTGACTTTCATTTTCTATTTTTTTTTCCTGACATTTGATTGGTTATGTACATGAATATAAATGAAAAATGAGAGGGAAACACGGCCATTTTGACTACAACTACCTGAGGTACATCTTGAAAGGATTTTCGCATTTTGTCTTCTTCACCTCTCTGTAAAGTAAGTTGATAATTTGTAAGGGGCACTTTAAGTTATTTTTTAAAAACGTTTTCTGATAGTTATTTACTGTCCCTCTGCTATAGTTATAGATAGAGATAGGCTCCTCTGTTATATTTATGGATTGACTTAGGCTTCTCTGCTATAATTATGAATTTACTTACGCTTCTTCACAGGCACTTTTTTATATTTCTACTTCCTGCCTGTTACCATACATTGCCCAAAGTTAACTTCACTGTTAAAAAATCAAAACTACCTGTCTGAAATTAAACCAAACAGTGCCATATTTCTACTGATTTTTTTTTAATGCAAATTTCAGCACAAAAATGGAAGGAGAACAGAACATTTCCTTTGAAATTGTCCTAGAGATGAACAATGAGGAAATCATTGGACCCAATGACTTGGAATTCATGGATGAATTATGGGACCATGAACTTCTACAATGTGTAGAATCTGTGGATTTGTTAATTCAATATGAGGACGTTTCTGACAGTCAATTGTTGGAAGTTATGTTCACTCAAAAAGAGGACATTTCGGACAGTCAAATGTTAGACGTTCTATCAAATTTTGAAAATGAATCTCAAAAATAAATTTATATTTAATAATTCTAAAATTGTTTGAGACATTATTCATTTTTATATGTAAATCTTAAACTACTACCAAATTGATTATAATGTAAAGTCAAACTTATAGTATACTGTGCAACTTTTTTGTTTTACATAGTAATTTTGCTCATAGATACTTCCTTTCTCCCACTATATTATCTCCAAAGTGTATTTGACATCTCTTTTTCATCTCCTGCCTCCATGTTCTTTATGTTTTCCTGACAGACTATGGTATGGATTCCATATACCACAATAACTTATATAACAACATGCAAATGATCTACAGAGTAAACGGTGTACATTGAATTTAAGACTCTGCATTGGTACCTACATGTTGGTACTTAAATCACCCACACAACACAACAACTCTATTCAGAGATACCCTACCTCTAAGCACTTTAAATTATTATTTTAGTGTTTCACTAAGTTTTCCCCATGTGTGGGGATGGGGGAGGTGTGTGTGGGGGATGTGCGGGGTGTGTCTGTGAGGTGTGTATGTGTGTGTGTGTGTGTGTCTGGGGGGGATGAGGTGTATATCTGTGTGGGGTATGTGGGTGTGGGTGGGGATGTGGGTGTGTAAAGTGTTTGTGTGGGTGTGGGTGTGTGGAGTGTTTCGGTGTAGGTGGAAGTGTGGGTGTGTGAGGTGTGTATGGGGTGTGTGTGGGTGTGGGGAGTATGTGTATAGGATGTGTGTGTATGTGTGGGATGTGTGGATGTGTCTGTGAGGTGTGCGTGTGTGTGTGGGGGGGGAGGTGTGTGGGATGTGTGAGGTGTGTCTGTGAGGTATCTTTGTGTGCGTGTGTGTGTGTTGGGGGGTGAGGTGTGTGTGTCTGGGTGTGTGGGATGTGTGGTTGTGGGTGTGGATGTGTAAGGTGTCGGTGTGGGGGTGTGGGGTGTTTGGGTGTGGGTGGAGGTGTGCGTGTGTGAGGTGTGTGTGGGGAGTGTGTGGGTGTGGGGGTGTGGGGTTGTGTGCGTGTGGGTGTGTGTGGGACGTACTTGTAGGTACCTAAAACAGCCACAGAACCCAAAAGCTCTTTTCAGAGCTACCCTACCTCTAATCACTCAAAATGATTATTTTATACTATTATTTTCACTATTTTTCACCAAAGTACGCTCCCCGGTACGCTCCCCGGTGCGCGTACCGGGCGCTCCCCCCGCGAAAATCGAAAAAAAAGAAAAACATTTTTTTTACCCGAGGGACCCTTTTATGGCCCCCACATCCAACCTAGGGGGTCAAGGGGGGTGTACCCTGCCCCCTTTTGGTCATTTCCCCCTTTGTTTTTTGCCACCTCTTGTGTCTCGATCCTACCGAGACACAAGATGGCTGCCGCTGCGAACTGTTTCGAATGTTTACAGACAACCGAGACCCAATCAGCTTCCCGTGTGCAGGTCGCGTGGCGCGCCCGGGGCGCTCCCGAGTGCGCGTACCGGGGCGCGGCTATAGATATATAAATTTTTTTGAACCTAAATTACTCAAAATCCTCTGGAGCACATATCTTGAGACATAGCAAAGGCACATCGGGCTACCAGTCCCTACAATTTTGCCAAGTTTGGTGAAAATCCATTCAGCGTTCGAGCTAAAAGTGCGACAGACCGCCCCATGGAAATTAACATGGGGAAAACACGTATTGGGACCCCCTTTATCTCGGCCCCCGCTTGACGAATCCCCCCCAAACTTTCAGGGAAGGAGCGGAGAGCCGCGAGGCAAAGTTGCTGAAACATTCAGGCTGATTCCTCAACTGGCGCCAAAGTTATTCCAAATAGAATGTTGCAATTTCCCTATGGAAATCGATCCTAAGTAAAACTACCTACTGGCGACCGCCAGTAGGTAATATATTTATATATTATATATATATATATATATATATATATATATATATATATTCACTGAAAAAACCATAGGTTTCAGGGACGTTATGGTTAGTTGGACATTTGACTCATATAAAACCAGATACATTCACCAGTTATAGTTAGTTGAGCTAACTATAACTCGCGCGCCCGCAATGCACTGCTGATGACGTCACATATTACATCACTCATGACCTGGTCAGTGACATCACTAGTTAAGTGAGTATTTGTATGGGATAGTGAATGAATGTGTGTATGGTTGAGTGGGAGATGTGTGACTGTCCAAAGATGTGTAAATAGTTGATATGGTAGGTATATAAGGTTAAGACTATATGTGGAAACAGTTCTTTGGTTGAGTGAATCTCTTTATGGATGTGGTAATGAGTATATATTTCTCAATGATACATGTTCAAGAAATTAGAAATATAAAAAGCAGTGTATGTGACAGTTGTCTATAAATAAGTATACATGAGACTCATTGATTGTATGAGCGACGTATGGATAACTGTATGCTTGTAATAGTGATGTTATAACACACTAAGTATGAGTTACTATCTATATCAAAAAATAAAGTGGTGTTTATGTAAGTTTGTAGCTTAGTAAATATAAGTATGATCAATTGTTTGCATAAGTGAGTAGGATGACTGCATAAGTGAATAGGATGTGTGCTGGTGTGTAATGTTGATGTAGATGTATAAGTATATTTAATAGTGTTCTATTGATTTTTGTTAGCATGTATGAGTGAATCTATAGGTAAGTGTTTAGATGTGTGTGTAGATGTAGTAATCATTAAGTGGGTTTTTATAAACTTGTATTGGTGTGTCAATGGTTTCAAGTATGCTACTTCATATTTTACAAAGAGTGTTGAAAAGTTACACTACTGTGTGATAAGATGTATCAGATTGTCACGTGGATGATGTCATCAGTGATGTCATCAGTGATGTCATTTGAGATGTCATCAGTGATGTCACTGACCATGTCATGAATGATGTAATATGTGACATCATCAGCAGTGGATTGCGGGCGCACAAGTTATAGTTAGTACAACTGACTATAACGGGGGAATTTCAATGGTTTTGTACGAGTGAAATGTCCAACTAACTATAACACTCCTGAAACCCGTGTTGTTTTCAGTGAATTTCTGAGGTTTTTTAAATGCTAATTCTTAACTGTAACTTGTCTGAAACCTATGGTTTTTTTCAGTGAATTTCAAAGGTTTTGTAAATGACAATTTTTAAATGTATTTATTCTTCTATTTATTTTTTTGATACTAATTTACTACATTTTTAAAACTATTTATTTTTAGATATTTTATTTTTTAAATTACATTACATTGTGTCCCCCCCCCCCTTCCATTTACTTTTTTTGAGCCCTGGGGACCCAATCCCCCAAGGCCTCACCCGCAAATCTAAATTTATTCATTTTTGTTTTCATAGGAAGGGGATTCCTGTGGAAGGAAATACAAGTTACTTGTAAGTATGTTTAGAATTACTTTTCTGGGTCAGTGCTGGGCTAAAAGATGCATCACTGGGTTCTCTCCTGATAACAGGTGAGTAAATTGGAATTCGTTGTTCAGATGATTTTAGGTGAATATTTTAAAGGTCCAAAACTCCATACTTAGAAGAATTTCTAAGTGAAACCAGTCAATGTTAGCCGATGGAAGGAAATTCACTTAGCAAGTGGATCCAGCACTGCTGCATCTCCTCTAAACAGGAGCATGAATGCAAATTATGAAAGTTGCGCGGAAGCCCACGTTTCTTTTTTTTAATATCGGTAGAATGCGCGGAACATACGTGCACCCCCACGATTTATCCCCCCCCCAAAAAAAATTGGGGGACCCTAGGGGTCCTGGTGGGACCCCCTGAGGAGACCTAGAGGGTCAGGGTGTGTCTACCCTCCGCCTTTTCACGTTTTAAACACACATTTCACAGACTTCTTCAGCCTCACTTCTAGCGAAGCATAAAATGACTGCCAACAGTTTCTAGTTTCGAATGTTGACAACCACTTGACAGCCAATTAGCAATCAGCGTGTGATCGGAAGGGTGCGCTTATGGTTCGATGACAATGCGCGCAGTATCCATATTTTTTTTAGGGGAAGAGACCCGCGTAGCCCCCCTCCTGTGGCCAATTCCAGGCATCGGGGACCCCATCCCCCAGGGCATGGCCAATTATTTTTTTTGTATTTTATGGAGGATGGCTGCATAGCCCCCCTCCTGAGGCTTCTTTAAGGCCCCGGAGAGCCCATTCTCGGGGCCAACCTTTTTTTAATTTTGTTAATGGGGAGGGGGCCGTCTGGCCCTCCTCCCGTGCCACTTGTAGTCCCAGGTAGCCCATCCCCCAGGGCTGTCCTCACCGTTTGGACCGTAGGGGGTCTCCAATCCCATGCGCATACGTGTTAATGTTGTGCGTGCGCATAATACGTCCCACCATCTGGCCGTGTACCTCTAACGTATTTCATTTTATTTGCGCATGCTCAATTACAACATGCCCAATCACAGCTCTCACACCCAGTGACATCATGCTCAACCAATCATCCTTCTGCAAAGTATTTATAACCTTCCAACTTTCTCTAACTTTTCCTATACCGCAGTCACAGCCATTGATAGTGTTGGTATCCACTTCTTCGTAGGTGAGCACTTTTTTTAAGGATAGTTAAATTAATTAATCTGAACAATCTTTAAGTACCGCGTACATGCAAATTTTTGTTTGATTTGGCAATGTTGTTTTTAAGCACGCTTTTCTGATTTTTTATATCATTAAAGTTGACTTTGTAAACTTTGTTTCTGTGCAAATCACTTAATCCTGCCACGTTTCTTTAATTTGCCAAGTGCCACGTGGCCCTTCCCGCATCAGTGTGCTACCTGCTGTTCAAGTAAATGCAATGTAGATTTTCTCGTGTAAGTAGTGCGTCACGTGCCCCATGCATTGCAAAAGTAATGTTTTCGGCAATAGTGTGTTTTAGCACGGTTTCCAGCTCTTATATGTCGAATAACTTTCCTTGCTAGCCGTTGTTTCTGGGCAAATCAGTTAATCCTGCCGCCTTTCATTATTTAACTGGTGCGCCACGTGCTCCATCCTCCCCATGCAGTGCACATGTAATCGATAGGCCAAAGTTGTATTTTAGGACACTCTCCATATTTTTTAATAATGTTAAACTACATTTGCTATCCTTTGTTCTGTGCAAATCACTTAATCCTGCTGCGTTTCTTTAATTTGACAAGCGCCACGTGGCCGCTCCCGCAGCAGTGTGCTGCGTGCTATTCAAGTTAATGCGATGTATATTTTCTCATGTAAGTAGTGCGTCACGTGCCCTATGCATTTCTAAAGTAATGTTTTCGGCAGTAGTGTATTTTAGCACGGTTTCCAACTCTTATACATCGAATAACTTACCTTGGTAGTCGATGTTTCTGGGCAAATCACTTAATCCTGCCACCTTTCATTTTTTAAGTAGTGCGCCACCTGTTGCTTCCTCCCCATGCAGAGCACATGTAATCGATTGGTCAATGTTGTATTTTAGCACGCTCTCCATGTTTTTTAATGACGTTAAACTTGATTTGCCCCCTGTTCTAGCTCATTATACAGATGTCTCAACCATGGGATGTACTGCTCGCCACAATCTGTTTATTCCTGCCCATGCACTATCCCAGGTGGTGGTCAACAACTCGACACACCAGATCCACTGACTGCTCTCCATATGGGATTGGTGTCACTACAACGCATGCTTTTACCACGCATGCCTTTACAACGCGGTTTTTACCACGCAGTCCATTACAACGCATAATGCTTTTAGGCGCTGGATAGTGAATTATTTAATTTACTATTCCAACTCCAGTCCCCGTGGATAGCAGGGAAGGTGTTGGATAGTATATTAAATACATTCCCTATCCTAGAGCGCCCCCCAGCGCATTGCGTTGTAATGGTTTGCGTGGTAAAAGTTGCGATGTAATGGTAGTGCGTTGTAAAAAATTCGTTGTAACCGTGCTACACCTCCATATGCTATCAGCCGAAAATTGCAATGGACCTAATGGAGTTATCAGGTTTTACTTTAACATTTCATGATAGAAAAGCATTCTGAGATAAGAATTTGTGTATTTCATGTGTTTGCAGACAGATAACTGTGCTGTTGTCATGTTTTGGTAGAATTAGTTGTCATTCTAGTATCAACAAAACAAAAACAAGCATGTACTCCCGATTTTATTGGCCAAATATGTCATTTGAAATTGAACAATGTGAGGTATTATTTTTCTTGCTTCTATAAATATTTTTATAAAATGTAAATCTCCATTGTGATAGTCTTATAGCAATATTGCAAATTAGGTACTACAATTTTGACCATTCCTGTTATGATGCGCTAATGTACTTCTTTTTTACATTTAGAGTCTTTCTCTACTATAAGGAACCAAAAAGATTCACAAATTTTTAACGGATAACGTTAAGGTAAATACTCTCAATGTGACTAGTCAACAAAGTTAAAAAGTAACGGATATAAGTACTTGAGGGGTCTTTGGTGGCAGATAATCTCCAATTCGCACTTGTACGGATGGATCTGATACAGGGTGGATCTCTGTATAACTAATGGATGATTAGGTATTAGGATGGCATACAGAGCTCCCAATCTTCTTACTTTTTTTCTTAAAGGGTTCCAAATTGGGAACGAATATTAGCCTGTGCAGTAGAGGTTGATGGTGTTGCTGCACTGGTACTTGGGCCTTTTCATGAAGCAGGAGGAGCCTCTCTCAATCTCCTTAACTCTGCCCTTGCAAAGTTGACCGGATGCTTGATCTGCAAGTGCTTCTGCATACTTGCAGTTCCACACCAGTACTTTTTATTGGGGTCTCCTCTTGAAAGCAGTCTTGCGTATGCGTCATGTAACTTTTCTTGCATTCACCTTTTTTAAGACTTGTGGAAATGAATTTCAAAACATTCATTTTGGTGGACCAAAGTCTGCAAGTACAATGCCCAGTAGAAGCGTTTTGAGAGAGTGTACACCCAAGATCAAGTGAAGAGATTTGATTGATAGGGCATAGCAAAGGAGGTGGCAACAACGGGGAGAAAGGTCCATGGGTGGTGGAGGCTGGGTTTGTAAATCTGCTCCATCTATAACGTTCTCTCTCTCACAGTTCTAATGTTGTTTTCTCTATCTTTCTCTCTCACTCTCTCTCACATCATTTATCTTTCTCTTTTAAAGTTATGGACGCTGCTGTCAACTCTGACGTGTAGAACCAAAGCTGAGTTGAAGTTGTGAACTCTGTTGGTCACAGTGTTTACACAAAGTAAGCAGAATGGCCTAGATATACAATAACTCCGATTAAATGTATTAGAAATAAAAGAGCTTATTTACAAACCCCTTGCACCACTTTTGCATCACTTTCAAAATGAGAAAAGCAACACAAAAGTGGCGCAAGATTCTTGTAAATAAGCCCTAAAGAATATTGTCCTGCATAATGACTTGATCTCTCACCTAATTCTGTCTCATCTCTGAATCATTTTAAAAACCTGTTGATCTGTAATATAAATATGACACAGTAGGCAATTCTATACAGACACCGCTTGAACGTTAACCTAAAAGACAACTGAAATGTATTAGGCATACTGCACACGTAAAAAAAAAAAGTAAACATCCTCAAGTGTTACTTTGACTTGTAATGTTTCACCTCATTTAGTCACATCGATCTAATTTTAAACACTAACGGCCACATGCATCATTGTTCCCGTTTGCTATTTCGTAATTGCGAAAATTAAGGGATAGCAATTAAGAAATCGCAAACGGCAATGCATCAAGAAATCGCAATTGTTTTTGCGATTACTTAACTTTCCTTAATTGCGATTCGCAATTTGCGAATCGCAATTAAAGAATCCCTTCCCATTGAATCCTATGGGCCTAAAGGCCCATATGTGAAGCCATTCTCATTTTGCGATTCGCAATTAAGGAATCGCAAAATGAGAATGCTATTCCAAGGGTGCAGGGGGCCCCCCCGCACCCCTGAAATTTAACTTTAAGAACATTTTTAACACACACATGCGTGTGGGCATGTGTGTGTGTAAAATGAAACTTTGAAAAATGCCCTTTTGTGCATTTTTCAAGGTTTTCGCAAATTACCATGAAGGTGAACTTCATGGTAATTTACCTCTCCCTATTTCTAAAGTGTGATGCATTGCATTTAAGAAATCGCAAATTGGGATTTCTTAAATGCAATCGCAATTTAAGAAATCGCAACATAATTGCAATTCCTTAAAGTGCGAAAATATTAAAAAAATGATGCATCCCAAAAAAGGAAATTGCATTCGCAAACGGCTGAATTTTGCGATTCGCACCGTTTGCGAATGCAATTTACCTTGATGGATGTGCCCCTAATTTTCTTTTTTGTTATGCAGATTACCTACCGCACTTCTATTGGAGTCCTTATCACATGTTTATTATATTGTTTTGTTAAAGTTATGGTTGTAGTTATTTATTGTATTGATATCTTTTAGTTATGTTTCCAGTTATTTATTGTTTTAATAAAAGTTAATTAAAAAAAAGTATATACGTCTTTTTTTTGTGGGGGTAGCAGTCCCCAATAGAAGTGATATTTACAATTTGAAGTATAATTCTGAGGCTAACTCTTTACCAGAGTCTATTGCTACAACTAACGGTTCCTATGGAAAAGTTTTAAAACTACAACACCATTAGCAACAAAGTGTGGTGAACTTCTAACCTCTGTGCTCGCTTAAGTGTTCCATGAACTGTTACTATGGTAACAGGCAGTAAACAGTTTGGGAGTAGGGTTGAAAGGTACTGGCTGTACAGAAACCATTAGATTTACCCAGGATCCTCTACATGACAGAAAGGAAAGCAAAGTAAAGCAGAACACTGTGTACCTGATTTGCAACTTCCTTGCATCACTTTCGCCTCAACGACCCCCCTCAAACCCCGGGAACCACCACCCCATGGAATTTGTGTATTATGGGAGGCACACTGCGTGGCCCTCCGCCTAGTGCCCTCGAGGGCCCTGGGTACCGCCAAACCCGACAGCCGGCTCCTGCAGTGTACCGGGGTGCCTACCCCCGGGTCACTGCTGTTTGCTTTGACAGGGCGGGACTTTCACGTCTCCCGCCCTCCAATAGCACACTTAGTTCGCATTTTAATTTTATTTTAATTTTTTAATTTTAAGAGTTTTATATAGTGCTGCTGGCAGGTCAGGATCAGAGGAGAGGGTGAGAAGGATGATGGGGACAAGAAAAGGGGTTCTGAGAGAGGGAGAGGAGGTAATCGGATGAAGATGTAAAGAGACAGCAGCGAAAGGACGAGGAGTGCCATGCACCAATGTCCGGCTGGGTAGGTGACGGCCGCAGGCGCCAGACTCCTCCATAGACGAACCAAATGGCTCCACCGGGCAATGGCCATGTTGTCTCAACGGCTTTACATAAGGTTCCAAAAAACAGATGAACATGTAAATCAAGATCAGAAAGAGCGGGGAAAACTGGTAAACCACAGGAGGAGACAGCAGCGGGGAAGAAAATGAGACAAATGTCCAAAGTCCGGCTGGGTAGGTGACGGCCATAGCGGTGTGCCAGAGCCAGTCTGAAAGACAGAGCAGTGAAATCTGTTCTCACTTTCAAAATCCAAAGCAGATTGCATTTCCACGTACAAATTAGCATCTCCCCATGTGAAAAAGCAATGCCGGCTCCTGAAGAACGCAAAAGTTCATCACACAATATTGCTAAATAAAACAGCAAGTGTGCTTGACTTCTTAATATACCAGCTTATCCTACGTAATGTTATTTTCAATCACGTTCTGATAACCAATAAGAATCATGCTTTTAAAAAACAGAAACAAGCACCCTAGTTTTCAGTGTAGAGTGTTGTCAAACAACCTATCATTTCTTTTCTGTATTTCAACACTGCATCTTATCCACCATTTTAGAAAAATCTTAGTTTTCGAACTGCCATTTCATTTACAGAGACCATCTGAGTGCATCGAGACCTTCTTTCAAGATGTTTAGACTGTGAATTGTGGAACACAACTATATTTTCTTGAGCCAAAGAGACTATAGAATGGAGTCCATTTACCACAACAATCTGTGTTTCAATATGCATGGCATCTATAGGAGAGATGCTGTACATTTTACAGATGAAGGGAACTGAGTCTTCCTCATGAACTTTAGACTCTGCATGGGTACTTACCTGTAGGTACTAAAATCTCTCAATAAACAAAAGGGCTCTTTTTAGAGCCACCTAAGATCTAAACACATAAGCTTGATGTATATCTCAAAAATACATGTTTTGGTTTTTTTTACGGCAAAATGCGCGGATCCTATGCGCATCCTGCGACTTTTAAGAAAAATAAAAAATTA
The DNA here is from genome assembly GCF_964261635.1 of Lissotriton helveticus. Taxonomy (NCBI): domain Eukaryota; kingdom Metazoa; phylum Chordata; class Amphibia; order Caudata; family Salamandridae; genus Lissotriton; species Lissotriton helveticus. Next base: position 256,086,716 of record NC_136058.1, read on the forward strand.
TTTTCTTACTTTGTTTGCCCTACGGGTCCTTATGGGACCCCCTGAGCAGGCCTAGGAGGTCAGGGTGTGTCTACCCTGCCCCTGTTCACGTTTTGTAGACATATTCCACTGTCTAACTCAGCCTTGCTTCTACCGAGGCACAAAATGGCTGCCAACAGTTCCTGGTTTTGGATGTTTACAACCACTTGACAGCCAATTAGCATTGAGCGCGTGATCTGGACGGTGCACTTATAATACAATGCTAATCCTCGCACAATCTGCGGATTCACCACGCCGATAGATATATAAATGACTTTAACCGTAATTTTCTCAGAAACTACTGAACAGATTGACACCATATAAGCAAAAGGCACAAGTTGGAACTGAGGACTACCTCTCTTCCAAAGTTGGTGTAATTCCGTTCAGCCGTTCGGGCTGTAGCCGTGTCTAAAGGTCCTATGAGACATTGCATGGGGAAAACACGTTTTGGGACCCCCCTTTTTTCTCAGCCCCTGCTTGACCTTTCAACCCCAGACTTTCAGGGAAAGAGCGGAACTGAGCTGGCCAAAAGGTTGGCAAATTTCAAGAAGATTCATCAATCGACGCCAAAGTTATTCCCAATAGAATGTTATGGATTTACTATGGATAATAGGCCCTAACTATAACTACCTACTGACGACCGCCAGTAGGTCATTTGGGAAGGATTCCTGTATATATGTATATCTATATATATATCGCTCCAAAGCCGTGATTTTCCAACTTACACGGCAGAAACGGACACAGACCCGACTTGTTGCTGCAGCAGACAAAGATTTATTAGATCATGGTCTTACAAGCAAACATTCACCCGACGCGTTTCAGTGCCAAGGCACCTTAGTCATGAGTGTTGAATTCAATGCTGCATAGGCTTTTTAAATGACACGTGACAGAAAGTGAAAGTGAAAAAAGACTCAGCAACTTGCTGATACAAACTATCTACGTGAAACTGAAATGATAGAACACGCAAAAAAAAAAAATGTGTGAACATACAAGAACCATATTGTCATTATGCTTACTGTTATTTACAATTATGTCGAACAGATCATAAGTCAAATTAACATATGAATGGAAACCAAAAGACCTTCGTGCTAAATTGTCAAAGGTTAGACTGTGGTTTGAACTTGGAATACCAATACATCAAAAAATGCCCAGTTGCTTCATGTCACTTGTGTGAGAGAATCACGAAAACATAGATCATAGCCCAAGTGGGCAAATAGCACAGTCCAATGCCTCTCTCAATACATAAATTGAACGGCAGTTCATAAATATTGCCCAAGTGGGCTTATGCACGAAAGTTCCTCTAAGGCCACAGTGGGACTAAAGTAGGTGCAGATTATGATACGTTCTGTACATGTCTTCAGCATAGAGCGGTTCACATCTAAAACAAAAATAATAACAACGTGTCATCTCTCAATACAAGATTCATCAAAAATAAATACAGCTAAATACATAAATATAAAAACATTTGCTCTGCGGTTCTAATTGCTGTTCTGGTATAACTACGGAAGGGAAGTAAATTTCGAACGCAGAATATAAGGATGCTACCCCAGATGAACTGCTAGTTCCTCATCATGGTTATGACCAAGCGGGGTAAGCATCCTATACTGTATAATCAGCTTGGACTCCAGCCTACGTAATTCTCTCAATCTGTTTCCTCCTCTCACATCTGCCTTGACTGTATCTAAGACAGCAAAACTAAGAAGGTTGGTGTTCTGTTCATGGTGACTATGAAAATGGCGGGCTATGGGGTATGCTTTGTCTAAGTTCTTGATTGCACGTAAGTGCTCGAGGATCCGTATTTTGGCCTTGTGAATTGTACTGCCTATGTAGGCTAACCCACAGGGACAAAACAATGCGTATACCGCATACTCTGTGTTGCATGTGGTGTATTTCTTGATAATGTAAGGACTACTCACTGATGAGAGGACACATTCTTTCTTGTTCTTACTGTTTTTGCAGGCTTTGCAATTTCTGCAAATATAAAAACCTTGGACTCCTATCCCTGGTTTTCTGGTGGTTTCTACTGCTCTGCAGAGAGAGTCTCTTAAAGATTTAGCTCTCTTGTACGTCATCTGTGGGTTCTGACCTATACAATCAATCAGATCTTTGTCAGTTTTTAGCACTGGCCAAAATTTGATAAGGCATTTACGTACCTCATGAGTTTGTTTGCTGAATGTGGTTATAAAGCGTAAGCATTGATTGTCACTGTTTATGTTTTCATCACTTGCTGAGACCTTCTCTATCAGCAATGATTCTCTAGGACGTGATGCTACTTCTTGTAAGGCTTTATTGATGATTTTACTGTTATAACCGCGTTGTTTAAAACGCTCAGTCATAACTACACATTCCTGTTCAAATTTAACCATTGTGCTGCAGTTGCGCTTCGCTCTAAGGAGCTCACCCAGTGGAATACTCTGGATGAGTGCACTGGAGTGGCAACTGTCAGCACTCAGCAGACTGTTGCCTGCAGTGTTCTTCCTGAAAAGACTGCTCTCAATGCTGCCATTTTCAATAGATAGTTTGAGGTCCAAAAATTCAATAGTGGTTTTGGACCAATTATGGGTCAAGTGAAGATTGAAATCGTTCGTGTTCAATGTCTGCACAAACTCATTTGCTTCCTCTTCTGTCCCACTCCATAAACAGAAGATGTCATCAATATACCTGATGTACATTGATTGATGGTATATTGATGACATCTTCTGTTTATGGAGTGGGACAGAAGAGGAAGCAAATGAGTTTGTGCAGACATTGAACACGAACGATTTCAATCTTCACTTGACCCATAATTGGTCCAAAACCACTATTGAATTTTTGGACCTCAAACTATCTATTGAAAATGGCAGCATTGAGAGCAGTCTTTTCAGGAAGAGCACTGCAGGCAACAGTCTGCTGAGTGCTGACAGTTGCCACTCCAGTGCACTCATCCAGAGTATTCCACTGGGTGAGCTCCTTAGAGCAAAGCGCAACTGCAGCACAATGGTTAAATTTGAACAGGAATGTGTAGTTATGACTGAGCGTTTTAAACAACGCGGTTATAACAGTAAAATCATCAATAAAGCCTTACAAGAAGTAGCATCACGTCCTAGAGAATCATTGCTGATAGAGAAGGTCTCAGCAAGTGATGAAAACATAAACAGTGACAATCAATGCTTACGCTTTATAACCACATTCAGCAAACAAACTCATGAGGTACGTAAATGCCTTATCAAATTTTGGCCAGTGCTAAAAACTGACAAAGATCTGATTGATTGTATAGGTCAGAACCCACAGATGACGTACAAGAGAGCTAAATCTTTAAGAGACTCTCTCTGCAGAGCAGTAGAAACCACCAGAAAACCAGGGATAGGAGTCCAAGGTTTTTATATTTGCAGAAATTGCAAAGCCTGCAAAAACAGTAAGAACAAGAAAGAATGTGTCCTCTCATCAGTGAGTAGTCCTTACATTATCAAGAAATACACCACATGCAACACAGAGTATGCGGTATACGCATTGTTTTGTCCCTGTGGGTTAGCCTACATAGGCAGTACAATTCACAAGGCCAAAATACGGATCCTCGAGCACTTACGTGCAATCAAGAACTTAGACAAAGCATACCCCATAGCCCGCCATTTTCATAGTCACCATGAACAGAACACCAACCTTCTTAGTTTTGCTGTCTTAGATACAGTCAAGGCAGATGTGAGAGGAGGAAACAGATTGAGAGAATTACGTAGGCTGGAGTCCAAGCTGATTATACAGTATAGGACGCTTACCCCGCTTGGTCATAACCATGATGAGGAACTAGCAGTTCATCTGGGGTAGCATCCTTATATTCTGCGTTCGAAATTTACTTCCCTTCCGTAGTTATACCAGAACAGCAATTAGAACCGCAGAGCAAATGTTTTTATATTTATGTATTTAGCTGTATTTATTTTTGATGAATCTTGTATTGAGAGATGACACGTTGTTATTATTTTTGTTTTAGATGTGAACCGCTCTATGCTGAAGACATGTACAGAACGTATCATAATCTGCACCTACTTTAGTCCCACTGTGGCCTTAGAGGAACTTTCGTGCATAAGCCCACTTGGGCAATATTTATGAACTGCCGTTCAATTTATGTATTGAGAGAGGCATTGGACTGTGCTATTTGCCCACTTGGGCTATGATCTATGTTTTCGTGATTCTCTCACACAAGTGACATGAAGCAACTGGGCATTTTTTGATGTATTGGTATTCCAAGTTCAAACCACAGTCTAACCTTTGACAATTTAGCACGAAGGTCTTTTGGTTTCCATTCATATGTTAATTTGACTTATGATCTGTTCGACATAATTGTAAATAACAGTAAGCATAATGACAATATGGTTCTTGTATGTTCACACATTTTTATTTTTTGCGTGTTCTATCATTTCAGTTTCACGTAGATAGTTTGTATCAGCAAGTTGCTGAGTCTTTTTTCACTTTCACTTTCTGTCACGTGTCATTTAAAAAGCCTATGCAGCATTGAATTCAACACTCATGACTAAGGTGCCTTGGCACTGAAACGCGTCGGGTGAATGTTTGCTTGTAAGACCATGATCTAATAAATCTTTGTCTGCTGCAGCAACAAGTCGGGTCTGTGTCCGTTTCTGCCGTGTAAGTTGGAAAATCACGGCTTTGGAGCGTTATGGAGAGGCTGCCTGCCTCGTAACGGACCGCTTTCGTGAAAGCGGCTGGGAAGGGGCGCTGCGAGCGTTGCTCGCGTTGGTGATTTGGATCTATATATATATATATATATATTCACTGAAAAAAACATAGGTTTCAGAGCTGTTATAGTTAGCTGGACATTTCACTCGTACACAACCATTGAAATTCCCCCGTTCTAGTTAGTTCTGCTAACTATAACTTGTGCGCCTGCAATCCACTGCTGATGATGTCACATAATAAATCATTCATGACATGGTCAGGGACATCACTGATGACATCACGGATGACTTATCAAATGACATCACTGATGACATCATCCAGTGAATGTGGTTTGGTTCGTTATTTAAATATGTATTATATGTATAGCAATCTGCATTGAAGAATGAGTGGATATATACATATCTGGATGGAGGATTTAGTAGCAGTGTGATTGACTGTTTAGTTGACTAATTTTTTGTGTCTCACTAAATATATTGGATAGTGACTAAACTGTGTGAATATCTGTATCACTTTGTCAGTTGTTGTGTAATCTGATGCACCAGTTGGTTACTACCTAAGTGAAAGTCTATATTAGTTATTGATTAGTTAACTGAGTATTTTTATGGGAGAGTGAATGTGTGTGTGGTTCGGTGGGGGGTGTGTGACTGCCCAAAGATGTGTGAATAGTTGATTCAGTAGGTATATGAGGTTAAGACTGCATGTTATAACAGTTGTTTGGGTGAGTGAATATCTTTATGGATGTGGTGATGAGCAAATATATCTCTCAATGGTACATGTCCAACAAACTAGAAACATAAAAGGCAGTGTATGTGACAGTTGTTGTATATAAATAAGTATACATAAGACTCAGTGATTGTATGAGTGACTGTATGGATAACTGTATACTTGTAATTGTGATTTTATAACACACTAACTATGAGTTACTATCTACATGAATAAATGAAGTGGTGTTTGTATAAATGTGTAGCTAACTAAATGTAAGTATGATCCATTGTTTGCATAAGTGAGTAGGATGACTTCATATGTGAAGAGGATGTGTGCTGGTGTGTAATGTAGATATAGGTGTATAAGTATATTTGATAGTGTTCTATAGATCATTGACAGCATGTATGAGTGAATCTATAGGTAAGTGATTAGATGTGTGTGTAGATCTCGGAATCACTGAGTGGGTTTTTAGAAACTTGTATTGGTGTGTCAATGGATTCAAATATGGTACTCTGTATTTTACAGTGAGTGATGAAAGGTTATACTAGTGTATGATGAGGTGTATCTGATTGTCACATGGATGATGTCATCAGTGATGTCATTTGAGATGTCATCAGTGATGTCACTGACCATGTCATTAATGATGTAATATGTGACATCATCTGCAGTGGATTGTGGGCGCGCGAGTGATAGTTAGCAGACCTAACTATAACAGAGGAATTTCAAGGGTTTTGTACGAGTGAAATGTTCAGCTAAATATAACAGCCCTGAAACCTATGGTTTTTTCAGTGAATTTCTAAGGTTTTTTAAATGCTAATTCCTAACTATAACATGCCTGAAACCTATGGTTTTTTCAGTGAATTTCAATGTTTTTTTAAATGCTAATTTGTAACTATAACGTGCCTGAAACCTATGTTTTTTTCAGTTAATTTCTAACTATGCCTACAGAGGAAGGACATGTGAAGAAAGAAGAAAAAGCACACAGAAAGAAGAAAAAGAAATGCAGAAAGAAGCAACAGATGTCCACAAAGACGAAGACAAGTGCAGGAAGAAGGAAGACATGCAGAAAGAACAAACCGAGTAGTAGAAAGAGGCCTTGTTGCAAAATCATCCAGTACCCTCAACTTTTTCAGATGGGTACTGGTGGTAACTGACTCTGACTAACCAGTCCTAGAGCCAGCGCTATGCTAAAAGACACTAAAAATACAGTTAAAACACCTACATACACTAGGGAACACTATGCGTTGGGGTACTGACTGAATGATTAGGAGAGTGCCTGGGTCAATTTATAAGTGGTTGGGTTTTGGTGCAGTGAATGGATTAGGACATGATGCAGAATGGGTCACTGGATGAGTGCAAGGGAAGTGACAGGGTGTTTGCTGGGAGTGTAAGGATACTGACTTGGGAACTGAAGGTGTGAAAGATAAGTGTGTAGGTGGTTAGAGGACTACATGCATAATGGATAGGCGTTTGAAGCAGTCCAAGTGCTAAGGCCTTGCTCAGTGCATGAGTACTTGGGTACTGACTGAATGATTAGAGTACTGCAAGGAGTGTGCCTCGGTGAATTTTAAAATAGTTAGGGCCCCACTCTGGAGTCCCTGAAGCTAATTTGAGGACACTCAAATTGCACTCGATCAGTGACACCATATGTGATGTCTGCTTCACCACACCTTGATATGGCGGTTGAGTAAAGCATACATCTAATGTGCATGAGCCCCAGAACGCCTGCTCACAAACAGGTTCTGGTATAGTAGGATGCTACCGTTTTGTGGGCAGACCCTCCAGTGGACCTGGGAGTTTGCTACTTGTTGCACCAAGGCACCTTAGTAAGTTTGGCGATGACCAGTCGCCACCTCAGTGAAAACCAAAAGCAGATGCAGGCATTTCTGTGGTAATTGAAATCCTATATACTGTACAGATGTACACTGCAGTAACTCATTGCAGCAAGGACTAACAGCAAAGTTGCAGTAGGCAAGAATTACCCTGCATAGTAGTGGTGCATCAAAGTCAGACAGTGTTACGTAGAATCATAGTGGGCAAAATATGAAACCATAAATGTTAGATATTATACTTTATCATATTGTACCATTTATGTATCGTTTCATACGTATGGGGTGCCAAAGCATGTTTTTGGACCAGTAGCATGTTACAGCATTGGGGGGTGAGTGGTTGGCAGAGTGTTGTATTCGTTGAGCCTTTTGAGAATATTTTAGTGTTGTGTTCTGTTCTTGATTTGCGGTGCAGTGCTTAGAAGTGTGATGTAGGAGGAGATGTGATAGGTGCACAAACTAGCTGAGTATGGAAAGCGCTTCTATTGGTGTGCTCTTCTACATACCCTTACATACCTTTGTCAGCTGGTCAACTACCTACTAGTAATACAAAGACGGCCCATCCATTCAATTTGTATTATTTGCATATGATTATGACCTAAAAATTCGAATTGTATTCACATTTTGGATGTTCTGGGGACAATTCACAAAGGCAACAGCACGTAAAAGAATAGTAAAGTGTACACTTTTATCTACTTTTGCACACCTTTGAGAATGGGCCCAGTGGTTAGGACTGAAACCTACAGGCTGCTACCCAACGCTAACCTAGATACAGCTTAATATTGAATAAAAACAAAACAATCACATTGTCTGTAGCTCACTCTTCACATAGGGACAGACTGAAAGAAGCAGGTGGCAATGGGTTCTCTGTGGGACAGAGAAGACAGCTGGGGAACCTCTGGCAGCTATGGTGTTCAAAGAGTCTTTGGCTTCTGTACACATCAACAGAGAATGTGCTGGCAGAAAATAGAGCAACTTGAATGGATAATGCTTTAGAATGAATAAAGAGTGCCAAATTTCATCTCAGAGCACGTGCAACTGCATGATAATTGCAAAAGCCACGACTAATATTTCTAACATTTGTAAACCTTCTGTGACAGCAAGCATTGGCTAAACCAATAGGTCTCAGCTTTGAAAGGCATTAGCTGACTTTCTGGTTTTGCCAGTGCTAGTTGCTGATGCTCAACAACACTGGCAAAAAGATAAAAAATCATTTGTTGCCAATGCTTACCAACATCAGTCAAAAAACAGAAACAAAATGGGGCCCCGGCGTAATGACATATATGCCTCACATACTTCACCACACAGCTGTATTTTTTGTAAATGATGATTAGTGTTGGCAAAAAGAAAACAAATGCACGAGGAAAACCATTTTTATATGGTGTGGATGTGTGACCTGACAATGTAATAAACTCACAAACCTGTCTTGGGTCCAGTCAGGCTCTTTAGCAAAACCTTAAGTCAACCCTGGGAAGCTGTGACATCGAGCAGTCAGGCTTTAACAAAGGAACAAGTGCAAAACATTTAGAAGTACCAAAACAGCTTAATAAGAAAGAAACATGAAATAAAGGAAATCCCACACCAATTTATCAAACGAGATCTTATTTTTATGAATTTTTAGACATCAAAACAAACAAAATCCACCAGTGGGCTCTGGAGACATAAATTATTATGGAAATAGTAGATCACTGCTTTTCACACTGCAGTCAAAGCACTATCAAAGAACACTAATTTCCATAATCTATGGGCAAACCATCATAGACTTCAATGGAGTGACCCTGGTGCAAGGGATACAGGATGCTGAGGATGCTGAGGATGGTGATCAGGTGACAAGGATCTTCCTGGGTCTACTCCTCGTTCCACAGTCACCGTGGGGTGACTTTGGCCCCAGGGGTTTATGTCCCTCGAAGTCTGGTTGAAGTCCAGCCAAAACCAGTTGCCACTGGTCCACTGGTCTTCGGTAACAGTGATACCAGTGGTTTCCTTTAACTGAGGCTAATGTCCATTTTGGATGACCAAACTGCACTCCAATAGCTCTTCCAGACTCACCAGACTTGGGTGCAACTTTTGGGTGTCGAGACTTGGTCTCTCGGGCTGCGCTTCGACGGTCAGTGGCAGTCTAGCAATTGTTGCTACCAACTCCCCAAGGCAGGCTTCTTCAGCCTTCCCCGTTTCTGTTTTTCTCTCTCTTGTTCTGGGTGAAAGTCTGATGAAGAAAAATACATTCTGGTCCCCCAAAATGAGTGCCAGTGGGCATCACCTGCAACCACTGGCTCAAATAAAGCTCCGTCTTGGTAACAAGTCCCTTCTTATGTTTGCAACATAGCTCATTTGTTGTGCTGCCTATAAGCAGCAAAACATTAAGAGCATTTATATAATATGCTGAATTCACTCAAATGTTAACTACTGGGGATCGAGATTTCTCTAGCTGGCATTATTTCCAACCACTGATGGCAAATTCAATTGATCTGGATTTTTACATATGCGCTTTTCTCATCTGTTTATCTATTCTATCACTGGTTCAGGCATCTGATCACTCATCCATTCATCAGTCCTTCGACCCAGTCAGGCACCCATTCATCATTCATGCACCCAGTCACAATTCCATTGACGTATGCATTCACTTATCCATCCAGTAATCCACATTTTGATTCATTCTTCTCATATGCACCTACTTAAAAATCAAAACAACAATGCATACAAAACTTCCAATCAAAACACCTAAACCTATTGCTATGCTAATGCTTGTTTTTCCCTGTTAGCTACAACTGTTCTCAACTATTAAAGATGTTGAACCAAGAATGTACAAAGCTCAGGAACACAGAAGCATGAGTGCATGTATGTCTGGTGTGAATAGAGGTGGGGATACTCAAGCTTATCAACCCAATTGGATGCTTTCATTTTTATTATAAGACATTTGTAGAAGACTGAGGGGCATATTTACAAGGGCATAGCACCACTGGAGTGTCACCTTTTCAGATGCTCTGGTGGCACTGTGCCCTGCTTTATATATACAAGGGGGCTCTAAGCTTCTTTGCGTGGCTTAAAGATGTCTTGTAAATATGGCCCTCTGCAACAAAGTTTTCAGTGGCAGGGGGTGTGTAGTTGGTTGCTGTGGGCGTTCCCACGCTCCACCCATTGTTTATTGACACTGCCCCAGATTTACAAGGATCTGTAAATCTGAGGCAGTGCAAAAAAATAATGCCTTTCAAAAGGAGGCATTAATGTGCCACAACGAAGAGAAATACTTTTATTTTGCTCTTTCTATGATTGCTGCATTCTGCAGCACACAGAAAAGGAGCAAAGCACCATTAGAGATTGTTTATGTACAGGAAGGTGTTCCTTCCTGCACATAAACAATCATCCCTGCAATGCAGGCACCCTTGCACCATGGTGCAAGGGTGTCTGCACTGGTGCTAGGCTGCTTTTTTAACGCCGGTCCACGGGAGAGCACAGAGGTGCACTGTATTCTGTTTAACATGGCGCCTCACTGCATTTTGAAAATGACGCAGCTCTGAGCAGCTAAATTGCTTGCAGCGCTGTGCCAATTCATTGTTAATATCCCCCTAGAGTTACAATGGAGCTTCAAAGCAACCTAATTCTAGAAGGGGACACGACTACCAGCAAAGACAATGGGGCATTTTAGCAAGGGCAATATCGCCGCTTTAGCGGGACTTATTCCTGCTAAAGCGCCGATATTTTTATCGCCCTATTAGCAAGCTGTCGCTAACAGCAGTTAGCGACAGCTTGTAGGCGATAGCTACAGGTTTGGGGCCCGCTCTGCATGTCAGCGATATTTATCGCTAATGACATGCAAAGTGGGCGTACCCAAACTGCTAGCGACTGAAAGCAGTCGCTAACACAGCTATCACCTATTAGCAAGGCAGGCGAAGTGATAAAAAAAATCGCGCTATGCGCAATTATCGCTAGAACCTACCGCCTGCTCAGACCATGACTTAACCTGTATATCCAATGGGAGGTGGATATTCAGGTTAAGTCCCCATTAGCGTTAATGCCTGAATATCGCTGGATTTCCAGCAATATTCACGCATTGAGCAGCTATCGCCGGATATTTTATCGCTTTAGAGATAAACGTTGCTAATAGCACGTTATCTCTGCGATAATATCCGGTGACAGATGGCGATAATTATCGCTATTTGTTGCTAATATGCCCTCATATTCTATGACACTCAAAGCACTGCACTGGCTACCTGTTGCCAGAGGAATATGCTCCAAAACTCTGCATTGAACATTGGGCGATCTCCTGCTGGGGCTGAGCTTCCTTCACTCAAAACTAAAGCTGTAGAACCAAAAGAGAGAGCTTAGGTCCATCTCTTCACCTTCACTAGAAGTAGCCAGTACCACAAAAATCCCAGGAGTTTCACTGCAGGCGTGGAAGGTATGGAATAAACTCCCAAAGAGAATCAGATTGATAGACAACCACATGGTAATCAGAAGAGCAATAACGGCATACTTGACCCCAGTTGCTGTTAGCTTCATGCTTAGACTGATCACACACGGCTGAGACATACTTAGAGCACACACTCTGGGTAAGCGCAGACTGATCTCACATAGCTGCGGCCGTACTTGGAGCCTGCACTCTGGGTATGCATAGATCGATCATGCGTTACTGCGATGTACTTGAAGCAAACACTATAGGCATGCGCAGACTGATCACACGCTGCTGCGATGTACTTGAAGCACACACTCTGGGCCAGCGCAGACTGATCTCACGCTGCTGCGATGTACTTGGAGTCCACACTCTGGGCAAGCGTAGATCGATGATGCTCTGCTGCGAGGTACTTCAAGCATACACTCGGGCATGCGCAGACTGATCACACGCTGCTGCGATGTACTTGGAGCACACACTCTAGGCATGCGCAGACTGATCTCACGCTGCTGCGACGTACTCTTGGAGCCCACACTCTGGGCATGCGTAGATCGATCATGCGCTGCTGCAATGTACTTGAAGCACACACTCCAGGCATGCACAGACTGATCACACGCTGCTGCAAAGTATTTGGAGCACACACTCTGGGCATGTGCAGACTTATCACACGCTGCTGCGACGTACTTGGACCACAAACTCTGGGCAAATGCAGACTGATCACACGCTGATGCAACGTACTTGGAGTACACACTCTGGGCATGCACAGACTGATCACACACTGCTGCTATGTACTTGGAGTACACACTCTGGGCAAGCGTAGACTGATCACACGCGGCTGTGATGTACTTGGAGCACCCACTCTGGGCATGCGTAGATCGATCACACGCTGCTGTGACATACTTGGAGCACACACTCTGGACATGTGTAGACCAATCACACACTGCTGCGACATACTTGGAGCACACACTCTGGGCATATGTAGACTGATCACACGCTTCTGCGACGTACTTGTAGCACATGTTTTGGGCATGCATAGTCGGATCTCATACTGCTGCAACGTACTTGGGGCACACACTCTGGGCAAGCATACACTGATTACACGCTGCTGTGTCGTAATTGGAGCACACACTCTGGGCATCACTTATTACATGAATATTCAACAAGATTAGATGGCGCTACAACCAACGTCATTCTTGCAAAGCAAATCAAGCACTACTGATACTAAACCAATTTCCTTTAGCCTGTAAGGTCCTTGAGACCACAGATAATGGTAGAACATGTTATAGAAATGCTTCAATACAATACATAATGCTATTGTTTGAGCCATACTGCTTGTAGCGATCACTGTCACTGCCACCGATGCCAAGGTATTGACTCACTCATTGAATCACTAAGATAGCAGTAGCACCCAGGTTGGCTCTGTCCATCCCCTCCGATCCTTGCATTGCAGGTGCTTTGGCTGATGTTCAAAGTTGGTTTTGACTGGTATTCGAAAAGAAGCATGGATGTCTGCCAATGTCCTACCAGGGCAGGCACTGAAAGCATTTTCAGTATGAAAAGGCTGTGATCCATTCCAAGCACTTATGTAATACAAGTGTAACTGCCTGTCAAGATTAGATACCTCAAAATAAGGTGGCCGGATGTCATGCCCTGGTCTCTATCAGTCAAAGAATGGTTGATCAGTTTTGTACCTGCACATCATCAGAGAAGATATAATCTCTTATCTAATCCTGGGCATAGTAGTTTGTACTAATTCGCACTGGTAGCACAGTACAAAAACTGTGCTTAATCACATAGCCTAGCAGCTAAATCAACAACATCCTCAGATGCTTTGATAAAGCAATTTTACATGCTAAAAAGCATATCACCAATTCACAAAAGTGAACTTTTTGAATGAAAATATTAGGAAATCAGAGAGGTGAGGATTTTTGGGTACCCTCTAACCTAGGGGGAGGACCAATCAGATGCCTTGAACACAAAGAGCATAAACAAAAAGCACATCTTGTTGAACTTCGGTGGTGTTCCCATCCTCTTAGGACCACCCCAAGCACAGTTATTAGCAAAAAAAACAATCCCAACCAAAGGCCCTGCAAAGCATTATGGGACGAGATTAGCAGTGGGCAGTGAATATTATAGTATCCAATATCAAAATCATTCTACACAGAGCTGTAGTTCAACTAGTCCTTACTAGATGTCCCTCACGAGTAGTCAAATGCAAAAGCATTGAAATTATTCTTACATCAAGCTGCAGTTCCAATAGTGCTTGCAATGCAATGTCCATCATCCCCTTGGGTTTTGCTTTGTTCGCCCTAAGTTGGCATGGAATGCCCAGACCTGGGTCCTTGCTCACTTTGCCACTGGATTCAAGCTAGCCTGGCTGATGAGAGCTGATTAGCCATAAACCGGTCCCAGAATGCTTGTTTCCAGTCCAGGGAAGACATGGCTTGGCAGTTCGGGCTCGACTGTTCCCATGAGGCACAGGGTCAGTCTGATTTGCATATGGCCATGTCTGAACTGAAGTGGCGGAGTGAGCTAAAGAATGATGATGGATTCAACCCAGATCTGTTGACTGGGGGTGAGTGCTTGCAATGGTCAACAATCCGTCCATCATCCCCATTGGTTTTGCTTTGAATTAATCTCAGCCACTAGTAGTCACTCTGGACGCATCCCAATCCATTTATATTTTGCACACCATGCCACTTCAGTTTGCACCCAACTATATGCAAATCAGTCTTGACCCAGCTCTAGTAGGCACAGTCCCGCCCAAACTGCCAACCCGTGTCCTCCCAGGACAGGGACAAAAGCAACCCAGGACCGGTTTTCCCTAGTTATGGGCTTATCAGCTGGGTACAGCTTGGTTCCAGTGACAGTGTGCATGGGAGCCACGTCTGGGCATACCCATCCCACCTAGGGCGATACAAAAAGTAAGAAAAACAGTGATGGATGGAATGCTCCAGTTAATCTCTGCCACTGGTAAATACTTGGGCCGCATCTCAATACATTGTTATTTTGCACGCCATCCCACCTAAGTTTGGACCCAGCTATATGCAGATCAGTCTTGACCCTGCTCCAATAGGAACAGTCCAGCCCAAACTGCCATTCTGGCTTAGAGAGGACCTGGCCTGGCAGTTTGGGCTGGACTGTTCCCATGAGGAGCATGGTCAAGACTGATTAGCATATGGGTGGGTCCTAACTGAGTTGGCATGGTGGGCATTCAAATAATGGATTGAGATGTAGCCTTGAGCGATAGCCAGTGGTGAGATTAATTCAAGCATTCCATCTACGACCTTGCTTTTTTTGAATTTGCTGCCCTAAGTGCACTGGGTATGCCCAGATGTGGGTTCTGGGCTCACTGTGCCACTGGAACCAATCTTAACCTGGCTGAAGAGACATAACTAGGGCACAACTGCTCCTAGGTTGCTTGTGCTCTGGTTCTGAGAGGACCTGGCCTAGTAGTGTGGACTGGACTGTTTCCATGAGAAGAATGGTCAAGTCTGATTTGCATATGGCTGGTTCGTACTAAGGTGGCATGGTGGGCAAAAAGATGATGGATTGAGATGTGATCCGAGACATTGGAAGTGGCTGAGATTAATTCAAGCATTCCATCTATCACCTTGTTTTTTTGCGTAATGGTATTTGAAAAGCGCACATTTAGACAAAACGTAGAGGAGTGCTGTACAGGCTCAAAGGCAAGCATACAGTCAACGAGTGATAGAGGTAACTAGGTTGTGGGAGCAGAAGTGTATTGTGTTCCTCATTACTCCTTCCCAAACTGGAGCAGCATTGGAGCACTTCTGATGGATAAAGAGAGGTTGAGTCATATCATTCGTGCATGGATGGACAAATGCTTGCTGTCCCGTTTTTTCTTTTTTACCCTTCTTAGTCTCCAGTCTGATGGTGCCCTGGCTGTGGGTGAGTCATGAGTTACCAGAAGTGGCGAGCTAAACTGCAAGATAATCTGAGGTGCTGGTTGTGGTTATAAATGATGGAGCTTATTTTGAAGATAGTGCAGACTGGCAAGGGAAGCCAATAGAGATGGATCAGAATAGGAGTGATGTAATCAATATTTCTTCAGGCCTTAGATGAGATGTGCTGCAGCGTGTAGGATGCCCTTAATGGTAAGGGTGCTGTGTGAAGCGGGCACGACCATGGAGCAGGAGATTGCCACTCTCCAGGTGCAGGAGCATGTGGGAACAGCAGTGCTGAAGTCGCATTGTTGAAGAAATTGATCCACATACTTTAGAAGAGAAATCTGGTGACAGGCCACCTTTGTTTTTTTATTGGGTGAGGTGTTTTCCAGAGTAAAATTGGTGTCCAGGTTGGGGTTTGAAGCTGACAAGAATCATGTCATTGAACAAAGTTTGTACTATTGCGAGGTCACCAGGGACTAGTGCCAGTTTCTTCAGAAGAGGAAGGATCTTGCTTGTCTTGGGAGCTTCTGGAAAACTGCCCTGAGTGAGGAAGGCATTGACAATGGAGAGTAGGGCGCAAGTGAGTTTTTCTGGAAAGACCTTTGTTGAAGAACATTGCGGCATATCATCAAGGGCTGAAGATATAATTATCTCCGCTTTAGCGCCGTTTTCGGGCAAAAAGCGGTGATAATTATATCGCATTATTTGCAAGGACAGGCTAGCGCGTTTCCTTGCTTCAGCTCATGTTTTGTTCACACCTTGCTTTGCATCTCTAATGAGATGCAAAGGAGGCATGCCCAACAAAACACCATGGGAAAATATCGCTATCCCAGCTTCGTGCTATCATCAACAAGGGGTAGCGATATTTTAAATCTCGTTAACTATGCCTTAACGCAGGAATTTAACATCTGTTAAATTCCTGACTAAGGCATAGCTAACATGGGAGGTGGATTATGGTGATACGACCACAGGGTCCTATCACCAAGGCTATTTCCGTTTTGGGTGCAACATCGCTGGGATTCCAGTGATGCTGGCCCATTTCCCTGGAATATTATCACCCTGGAGTAACGCGTTGTTAATAACGCGTTACCAGGGCGATAAATTCCTGCGATAGACAGCGATAAATAAACAAGCGCTAAGCGCGCTTTGCGTTTATTTATCGCCGTCCTAGTAAATATGCCCCATCATCTTCATAGGAAGTGTCTTTTAGGGTGATGAGAATGTTCTCGAGATCTGCAAGAGTTAGGGCTTGAAAGGGTGACCATTGTGGATTGATGATAAAATGATGTCCTCATTCCTATTGTTCATGTTACAAGCTCTGAGTTTGGCTGGTGCACTCTTGTGCCTAATTGTTCTAATATATATTGATAATGAATATTTGTGATATGATTAGTGGTGTATGCACATTCCTCCAGAGTCACCCTGTATCAGGGTCCATGGCTTAATCTTCTGTAGTCTCTGACAGATATTAGAATGTTTTTTTCAAATGTACTTGCTTTAGTATAAATTGAAGTAGGAAAAAATATATATGTGAGTTTCCATTTCTCAATTTCTGGAGTGGTTTTTGCATTCCAGAGGCCTGGCCTCCTTCTCTGGTGGAGTAAGAAGTTTAGTTGTGGCATGTGGCATGTGGCATGTCCTTACCCTAATTAGAGACTAGGGCCAAGACAACCTCACCTATGTTACTGCCCAACATGTCCACAATCTGTCTAACATATCAAAGTATCACTATCGCCTGGCACGGAAGCCCACTGGGGGTTTTGGTGGCCAGCACACGGCATCGATGCCCATCTTACCCCAGGTTGGTGAAAACTAGTGCCTTTGTTAGGTCCCTGATTTCCAACTCCTTTTGGGGTTGTCTGCCAGCCAGCTGGACCATTTTAGTATATTTATTTCACTAATGTTTTGATATGTGTTGTTAATGGACACTGTCTACTTTAATTAGAGATGTCTCCAGATAGAAGGCCAAAGTGTTAAAAGATACTGTAAGCTGAATAGCACCACAGAAGAGACAAGAAGGACCAAGCCTTACAAAGGAGCCAAACACAGTGGCAGGGGGGAAGACAAATCAAAATGTCAAAGAAAACGGAAGGTAGGCAAATGGAATGAGAGACAGATGTTGAAAGCCAGGGGAAAAAAAGAGGTATTGAGAAGAAAGGGAGACAAAAGAAGGAGAAAAAAGAGAGAAAAAATACAAAGGAAAAAATAGAGGATGAAAGGGCAGAAGGGAGAGAGACGAAGTTGAGAGAAGCAGAGAAAGAAAAGGTGAAAAGAAAAAATAGATGGATAAAAGACAAGGAAGATAATGAAAGAATAGAAAGCAATATCTAAACAAGCATTAACAAAGTCAATAGGTCTCGGCAATGCCCGAGCTATTGTCCTTGTCAATGTGAATGCCTTTTAGCCATGTTGTCTAGCAGCACATCTGCTATTCAGCATGGCTAAAAGTCACTAAACAAAAGTGCTATGATGCGCTAGCACAGGCCACTTCCTAGCAGACAGCATCAAGGCAGTGTTGAATTAATGGGCATGCACCAATCTGAATATGCTATTTATAAAAGTGAGATAGAGTGGCTCTGCGATGCATGCAAAGGAGATGATTATTATACTAACTATATTAGGCCAGCAATTTTAAATGCCAATGTAAATTTCGACATTCCGTGAAAGTAGTTTATTTAACTTTCACAGAGAAATGTCTGGATTCTAAATCAAAAATATTATTTGTGGTAGTAAGCAAGACAATATATACATTTGAGATTCAATAATGCATTAGGGTGACAACATTTGTTTAGAAACATAAAATGCTTCCAAAGCACTCTTGAGGTTTGTACCCGCATTCATGTATTCAAATTAATGGTAAATATTGCCACTTTGAGAAATGCCCATTTGTAATGAGCAGGCTGAATGGATATGTGACATAGATCTAGTGTGGAATGGTGCCAAAAAGGTCACAGAGACAAGGGGAAGAGCCTTTCTCTTCATCACAACATACAAAACAATACAGTATTTCCAAACCTGAAGTGGCTGACATCAGGTGGGGGGGCATGGTTTCTGTAGTCATCTGCTCTCCCCCTAGAATTCCCACAAATGACATTGTGCTATTTATGACTGAAGCTTTTTGCTTAAGTGTTGAAGAAAAATGCAAGGAATGAGACTGTGGATGATTGCCAGTAACAGAAGACAGTATGAAGGCAGTGTTAAATTAATATGCATGCACCAATCTGCTATTCATAAAACGCAACACTGCCTGTCCATCCAGTCCATCTGTGTATATTTTAAGTGCTGAATGCCGCCATGCTACTATTTTGAAACAATTGTCGTGTTGGCATTGTTGGGCGCTAGGAACAGAGCAGCAGGCGGGGAGGTGCTTGTTTTATTTGGAAGAACGGCCATTGCACTCCCATAATCTAAGTGTATTACTTTAAGATTCCCGCTTTGGCTTGTAACTAGATAAGAGGATTGTGACTAGAAGCTGAGAAAGTAGGAGGGGCACCTCAGAACAGAACAATGAGATGGTTGCCACTTACAAAAACAGTCCGTACTGTAAATGCTTGATGTTTCAATTAATGCTGTCAGCTAACATGGAGAATAACTCTTCCAGAGCAGTCCATTTTATCAAGCGGAACCTTCAAAACGTCTCTAGTCTCAAGTTTAAAAAAGGCACACTCTACCTGGGAAAGAAGTTCAAAACAAGTTCACATCCCGCAAAAAAAGAGCCAAACAAGCTCACAAAAATACATGGACACATCTTTCGACAACACAAGTTACACAAAAATACACGGACACATCTATTATTTAGCACAACCGATACAAAGTAAATATTCAGCTTTGGAACAGCAGCATTTGTGATTAAATAAGAACAAGATGTACAGCCCTGTTTATAGAAACGGAGCTCGAAGTGAGTGAAAAAACACCTTTTGTAGAGTACACTGAATCAAAGAAAAAAGTAGTCCTGTAAAACATTTGCTAAAATGGGAGCCAGGGATAAATAAATAAATGGTTCATGCTCATGGGGAGGTCTAAACACAGGAAGGGGCATTACACATACATGCTTTGGACAAATGGGCCGAAAGAATATGAGAGCAGCGATGGATCCTGCAAATGGGAAGCTTATGGGCGGGCTGAAGCCCACAATGTATATACAACATGTCTCTTCGAGACAGCGCATGCCCTGTCTAGACCCGAGACACAAGACCTAAAAAGAAAAAAATGCTGAAAAAGTAAGCAAGCCAAATACCAGAAAAAGCGGTGAATAACGAAAGGTTGAAGGAAAACATGCCATTGAAAAGTTAAGAGGAAAAAGAAAAGAATGCAAGAGTTACATCAAAGAAAAGCCGAAAAGCTTTGGCAAAAATAAAGATGAAGGAGTGTTCAGAAACAGGACTTGAGGTGTTGATTTTTGCAGCACAGTAGGGTAATACAGCAAACTTGCTTACACTAGGGGGCATATTCACAAGGACTTACCTCCGATTTTTCTGCACCTTAATGCATCAAAAGTGGAGACAGAACTAACACCCCATTCACAAGCTGGTGCAAAACTGCAGACATCGTCAGTATTCCCGCGATAACTGCCCCAAAAAACTAACACCACGGCGGACACCACCAACTAACCCTAATGAGATGTAGTGTAGGCGTTCCCGTGCAAAAAGACATGAAAAAAACAACAACACCACTTTCACAACGAACCGACAGATCTGTGAAATGAACCAAAAACAGGCGAAAAGCTGTAGTAGCCGCAGGTATTTAACACTTGCCTCAAGCAGGTGTAAAGATGGACAACTACCTGCAGTAGGTAAGTGAGCCCCGCATACAGCCATACCCAAAGAACAAACAACGCCATAGAGCTAATCATCATGCAGCTCGGAGCCCCAACAGGGCCACAACACCCACCGCTACCACCCCAAGGACCCGGACCCGCACCCCCCACAGGACCACAACAGACGCAGCGCAGAGTAAGACAGCGGACCTACCGAAAATGCACCACTCTCACAGACCTAACGCCCGAGGAAGTCATTGCCCACTACAGGCTCAAAAGGACAACCATCATCCGCATCATGACCCACATCGCCCAGAGGCTGACTGTCCCAACACAGCAGAGAACCAACATTCCTCTGCAGACAAAGCTGCTGGCTGTGCTGCATCTGTTGGCCTCTGGTACCTTCCAACCAACAACTGCCAGAGTCGGAGGGGTCTCACAGCCAGCCCTATCAAAGTTCATCACACTTGTCCTGGATGCTATCCTCAGCTTCATACCCCAGTACCTTCACTTCCCCAACACTGCGCAGGAACAGCTCGAGACAAAGCAAGATTTCTACCCCATAGCCGGATTCCCGGACGTGTTGGGAGCAATCAACTGCACACATGTTCCACTTGTGCCCCCTGCGGATACAGCACACCACTACCTCAACAGAAAGAATGCACATTCCATCAATGTGCAGGCAATAGTGGACCACCGGGAATTCTTCACCAATGTCGTCTCCAACTACCCCGGAAGTGTGCATGATTCCTTCATCTTCCAACAGTCCATCATCAACCAGCGCTTCCAGGATGGCACATATGGAAATCAAAACACCACACATCCCAAAGCCTCCAATGCACAAAGCGCAACTGTGGGGAGGCACACGTGACCAAACCACATTCAAAATGTCAAACTACACAACCACCTACCAGACGACCACACCACTCTATGGTCATCCTGGGCTACTACCAGTGCTTAATTTGTACAATATAAAGTTCAGGTGCTCAAATGTTTTTTGAAGGCCACACCCATTTTCTCCACTGGCTCCACTTACTTCCTATATTGCCTTTACCAACATCCTCAACTGGTACTGCTGAAAGTCAGATGTAGTGCCCAATCTGAATTTCAGCAAGGGAGCCTTCCTTCAAATAAGGTTTTTATAGGCGGTTCCCTTACCCTGTAAAAATGTTGAAAAAGAGTAAATCAAAAGTCCATTTAAAGCTCAATTTTGGAATAAAATAGCTAAAATGACTAATGCATTGAATAGGGACATGTGAAATATTCTAGTGCTCTATGTGCCAATTTGGGGAAAGGACAATACTGGGTTATGCCATTTTTAAGAGAGTCTATTTGTGTGTCATGAGTTCAAAGATACAACTTTTACATCTCACTAAAGTCAGAGGATTTTGAAAAATTCAAACTTCACACCTAAGAACAAGAACAACCCATCTATGGCCAAAAGGCATGTCCACAATGCAAGGATCACAATGGAAGGACGCCAGACACAATTTATTTAACAGTACTTTACATAAAACATCTTGGTCTGTGATGTTTGGTGAGTTGGCTGAATAAAGCAGAGACATGCAAACAAAGACAAACAAAATAACAACTGTACATATGCATGCACATGCGCATACACAGATATATTACATTTGTGGATAGTACAGGACACAAGCAGAGTGCAAAAACATAACAATACAAAGGTGTTGCACATACTCAGTGGCAAATACCGAGGACAGAAATTAAAATGAACCAGAGCAATTGAGACTTACAGAGAATCAAAATATGTGCCCTTCACATACAAACACACAAAAACCTAAACCATTCCATACTGAGCATTATCCATCCTCCACCCTCCCTGTCCCAAATACACACACACAGAAACACACTCTATGCTAAAGGCAGAGAGAACAAACTAGACATTAACATATGTAGAATATGCCAACAGCCATGTGGAGTACTATAGCAAAACACTGTACTTTGCCGACAAGAGAGTGCAGTGTCTCCCACCTTTTGCTGGATAGTGCAAATAGTGGCCCAGCACTTCTTCTCTGAATTCTCTCTCATAAAATCTTTCTACATAGCTACATAATCGTGGTGGGTGAGTGGATGTAGGTTGTAAGAGTGTTGATTGCGTAAAAATTGAAGAATTTATTTAAACGGTACTCCATAGTTCAATCTCTGGCAATGTAAAGGTTCTATGCTGCTGAAGATGAGACAGTGCCTAGACATCTACTCCATCCCCACACATTAGTCCACCAGTTCCCTTTCACCGCAACAAAATCAAGACACCATCTTTGTGAGTGTGTGGGTTGGCTAAAGATAGTCTTTTTCAACAATCCTGGCACTCATAATTTTCATATCACAATTGTATCTGGCTTTAACAAAACATGAGCTGAAGCAAGGAAACGCGCTAGCCTGTCCTTGCAAATAATGCGATATAATTATCACCGCTTTTTGCCCGAAAACGGCTCATAGATTTCACTGCGTCACTATTACGAGGCTTTTTGCGGGGGAACGCCCCCTCTGCATACATTATACCTGACGCAGGTATAATGTGGCGCAGGGGTTTAAAAAGTGACGCATCTACCTAGATGCGTCACTTTTTAAATATGGCGCAACAAGGCGCATGTTTGACGCCACCGATGCGTCACAAAAAGTGACGCATCAGCAGCGCAAAACTGACGCAAGGCCTCATAAATGAGGCCCCAAGTCTGTATTCCTTCCCCAAGCTGACCGTCACCACGCTAAAAAAAAAGCAGCATTGGTTTGATACTTACTGGTTTACTGATTTCACTGCCTTTAAGAAGGGGCCTGCTGCTTGTGCTGCTTCGAGTTCGAATGAGAGTGCCCGCCTCAACGTCCTGCTCTACTGGCGGTGACGCAAGCGGTGCGTGTGTGCCGGACGTGTAGTTTAATTTAAAAAAAAGGTTACGCATAACACGAAAATGAAAGCAAATTTGCAGGGATAAAGATTTATTATCAGCTTTCTCAGCACAGCAATACTTTTATTCACCAGGAGACTTGGGCGACTGTAGCAGAGTTTGAATAACACTGCAGTGAGTGAACCAATTATTTTTCAATTGCATGTATGATATGAGGTGCAGCGAGTTCAGTCCTGATGTTGATGTGAGTGGGCAGTGGCAGTGTAGACTCGGCCCTGGCAAATAAGTGCCGGTGCTAAGCACCAGAAAGCAGCGGCACAAATTAAGCACTGGCTACACCTACACACAATACAGACATTTCATGGCACCACAGCCACACAACAGCAGAACATGTGGAGATGCGAAATGCAGCCATAACACATTTGAGGCACTGCTCTGCCCACATGACTCTACCCCAGTCTCCCTTGGTGGTGGGCCCATGTTGGCCGCTGTGCATCCGGGGCCACTAGCCCTGTGTGACTTGAGTCATCCCCCCTTGCAGTTCTGACATTGCATTTTTGAGTGAATGATGACTGTTGGTGTAGCTGCCAGCACCAGCTACTCACTGAGGGCTGGCTTACACTCACCCCACACACAGCCAACACAGGCATCACTGGATTGGTGGACCTGCCATCAAATCCTGCCAAACCAAGGATATGCACTCTGCCCTTGGTTGATGACACCTCTCCGAGACCCGGCCACACCCACCTAGAGGCAGTACAATGCGGCCCACATTCGCACCAGGGGCATAGTTGAACGCACATTTGGCGTGTTGAAGTCACGTTGCAGGTGCCTGGATGGCACAGGTGGGAAGCTTCTGTACAGCCCAGACATCGTGTGCCAGATGATCATTGCATGTTGTGTGTTGCACAACATCTGTGTTTGCACCAGGGCCCCATGGATGTATTTGTTTATTTATTTGGATCTCAGTTCCAGAGGTCCCGGACAATGATGGTGGTGATGGGGCAGGTGGCCCACATCCCACTGCAGCTGTGGCAGGAATGGCCCATGGCAATACCATCATTGACACTTACTTCTCATGAGCACGTCACATTGTGACCATCCATAGCAATCATGCAACAGTAGATGTCCAACTGCACTGCATGTGTGATTAAAACATATTTGCAGGTTACAGGTTCTACTTGTACATTGTCATGTTACATTTCCCTGCGGTTACAGATGTGGTTTGCCAGGTTGAGGACATTTGCAGTACCAGTTGAGTCCTGTGTTCAATTGTGGAGGTGTTGCTGTTTGTACCGGGATGTTGTCAATGTCGAGGTGCACTTCTGCTTATGTGCGTATGCTGTACGGTGGGTGTGTCGCTCCTGCGGCTCTGATTTGTCTGCCACTGGTCTCTTTCATGTGGTGTGCCTGTTGGCTCTGTTCTTCCACGGTGCTTGGATGTTGTGGTGTACATGTTGTCCTCTCCAGTTGGCCAGGGTGCATCCGTGGTACTTCACTGTTGAAGTATTTTGTTCTGTGGCATTTTCCGTTTGCTGTTCTTGTGCTTTATCCCGCATTGGGCATGAGTATTGCTGCCCCTTCATCCCATTCCCTGTCTCTGCCACTAGTCTGCCTATTTCCATTGGACTGACAGCAAAGGTTTAGTGCATCCTGACAAGAAAAAAAGGAAAAGGAAAGATGAAAAAGGAACAGCTACAAGACAAAGAAACAATGAAAGAAAAAATATAAAAGCGAGGTATGAAGGGAAAAACAGGAAAGAAAGAGCGAAAGTATCTGTAATGAGGAAAGAGCAGCAAGAAAAAGAAGGGAAGAAAAACAGAAAGTAGAATAGGGGTGTCAGTCTACTGATATACCGAGTGCACTAGGTGACTTCAATGCAATAATTTTGGAAATCTTATTTCCTGAGGCCCTTTTAAATCCACTTGGAACAAAGCTACAAAGCCACATATGTCCTGGTATACAATATAGGAACAGCTACTAACCCAACAACTACACTGTGGATAACATATACGTCCTGTGCCACTAAAATGGTCTCTACTATAAGCAGCAACCACAAACTTATGAAAAGGGCCTCCTAATGACCCAATCAAAGAACAGAGGTACCTTCACCCTTTCAACAGAATACTCCCCACCAACTTACAATAAAGTCATACCACTGCAACATTACCATGATCAGTTGGCCTCGTTTTTCATGACAAAAACTACAAAACATTTACCAATGTATAGAAAGTTCACAAATTACCATCTCGGCCCCTGCATGTTCTTCGAGCCTCCCTATCAGTTGTTTTCTGCTGAGACCTTTTTCTTACACCTGTAGTTAAGAGTTGTGCACAGAAGGAATTATAGCTTTACGAATCTGGTTACGCCGAGTTGGACCAGCCGGCTGCGAACCAGTCATGGACCACGATGAGTCTCGTGGCCAGGTAGAAGAGATGAAGGTTGGTGACTCCCATGCCCCCGTCATAAGGAGGTATGCGGCAGTGTGCCAGAGACATTTGCGGTCTCCCACCCCCATAAAAACTGGGTGAGGATACCATCCATCTCACGAAACCAACTCCCGGGAGGTGAAAGGTAACATTTTGTAGAATATATAAAAAGTGGGGGAGCACCATTATTTTGAAAAGGGCACTCCTGCCAAGGGGGTTGAGCGGGAGGGATTGCCAAATCCTGAGGTCCGCTCTGGCCTTGGTGACCAGGGGCGTAATATTCAGGGCCCATTCGAGTTCTGGAAGTAGGGCGATCCAAACCCCCAGGTACTTGAAAGATTGCCTGCGCAGGGGAATGGTCGTCTGCCTATCAAAGCAGGCACGGGATTGGTGGAGAGGAACTAGAGTGGACTTCGCTGGATTGAGCCGAAGGCCCGAAACCCGTTCAAAGGCAGATAGGGCGTCCAGGCACCGCGGGCCGGAGCTCTCAGGTTCCGCCAGAAAAAGGAGGACATCATCGGCATAAAGGGCGACCTTGTCGACCGGGAAAGGGGTCCCAAGCCCAACTGCGGATGCCAGGATCCTGGCGTATGAGAGAGGTCAGGGGCTCCATTGCTAGCGCAAATGAGAGTGGTGAGAGAGGACAGCCTTGGCGAGTGCCCCTCTAGATGGGGACTTCCTCGGAAAGCACCCCGTTAATTAAGACCCACGCTGTAGGACTGGAATATAGAACCCGGATGAGGCGTCGGAAAGGAAGGCTGAACCCCAACACTTCCAACACATCCTCCAGATAGCTCCAGTCAACCGTATCAACCGCTTTTTCAAAATCAATGAAAAGCAAGGCCAGGTACGGAGTGAGATGGTGGCGGTGCAGGAGGGCGAGGTGGAGAAGACGTATACAGTGCCGGGTGCCTCGTGCGGGCATGAAACCAAATTGGTCAGGGTGGACCAAGTCTTGCAAGTGGGGGCAGAGACCCTGAGCCAAGACAGTGGCAAAGATTTTCACCTTGGTGTTGATGAGAGAAATGGGGCGGTAGCCCGCACAGGCAAGGGAGGGCGGTTGTGTCTTTGGGAGGACCACAATGGTGGCTATGTCCGTTGCGGGGGGAAAGGACCCCATGTCCACCACATGTTGGAACAACACCACTAAATGCTGGACCAACAGGTCACGGTAAGTCGCATAGTATTCCTGGGGATAGCCATCTGGCCCTGGTGTCTCACCAGAATGCAGGAGCAAAATGGCCCCATGTATCTCCTCCGGGGAGAGGGGGAGATTCAGAGTTTCTGAGGCCCCCTGGGGAAGGCAAGGCAGTTGGGTTCTGGTCTCTAACAACAATGCAGCCAAATAGGCCACAGGAGGCCAGGCTGCGTAAAGGTTGGGGTAGTAGCCGCAAAGGCTTGGGCAATGGCCCGCGAGGAGACCGATCGTGTATTGATCAGAAAATATTGCCTTAGTTACTGCTCAAGGGATTCAACGAACTCCTTATCTTGCAGAAACCAAGCGTTCATATGCCAAGTTCTACAAACGCCATCCGGAGGAATCTCGAAGCGGAGGGATACAGGGGAGTGGTCCGAAATACCTTGGGGATGGATAGTAGCCCCGGACACCAACTGACAATCAGGGGCCGGCAACAGGAGCAGATCGATACGGGAATGAGCATGGTGGGCCGCCACAATGTGGGTGTATTGGTCCAGACGGGAACTTCACACCCTCCAAGCATTGCAGAGACCCAGGGTGGAGTACCAATCAGAAAGACGCTTAGCAGAGGCAAGACGGGATGCAGTGGGAGTGCCTGTTGTGTCAAGTGGCGGTTGCATCGCCCTCGATAACCACCAGACCCTTAGGGAAGTTGGAGATTATGCTTGTGAGGTGTCGTAGGGTAGATGGCAGTGTGGCAGGGGGGTATATACACACAGGCGATTATTAGGATGCCCCTCGATCCTGCCGGTCAGGACCACAATCAGGAGACAACGGTCCACCCCATCCCATGCCCCCCAATACATCCCCACCCTACACTTCTGAAAATGAAACATCTGTCACCCTGAAAAGGAAACAACAACGAAAACACCAACACAAAGGAATCTGAGTGCTAAACTAAAACGGCTAGCGGAACATGAATGTGGCATAGATGGACTCCTCAATGTAGGTGGATGTGAGAATCATTTTCAGCCGTAAAAACTGGAACAAATAAACAACAGAGGAGAACATAGAAGTCTAGGTATTTAGATAAAGCAGTAAACAGAACACGGTCCCTGCGGAGATGAACCTTTCCACGTGCGCGGAAAAGATAGCGACCCCAGCTGTAGAAGCATTGTGAGGAGCATTATATGAATCTCATGTCCGAGGGCCCAAGTTCAGACCCCCTCGACGTCCCCAGTTCCATGAAGCACAAGGCTCCTTGACAAGTCAGAGTCAGACAAGGTAGGGCGCAGTGTCTCCGAGGGGTCTGGGATGCAGCTCTGGTCAAGCAGGGTGCCGGTCGAGCTGGGAGTTGCAGACTTCAAAGATAAAGCTTAGGGAGGGGGCAGCTGGGATACTGCATTTGGCGAGCGGGAGGCTGCATCGCGGCGGTCACCCTTCTTTCAGGACCTATTGCAGCATCTCTAAGGGAAGCGTTGGTCGAGGCTGCTCAGTCTCTCGTTGGGTCAGGGAGGAAACAAGCCGGTTCTGGAGAGGGCGCTCCTCCATAAGCCAGGTCCAGGCCGCCTGGGGCCTATCAAAGAAGAGAGTCTTATCCTGAAAACAACACTGAGCTGGGCTGGAAAAAGGAGACCATAATGAAGACCCAGGTTACGGAGCTTCTGCTTAACATCATCATATGTTCGACATTGGGCCTCTACCTCCCTGGTGTAGTCAGGGAAGACCATGATCTTATTGTTTTGGAACATCAATGGGCCATGTGTCCTCGCCACCCTAAGGATGGTGTCCCTGTCCCGGAAATTGAGGACTCGCAGGATAATGGGCCGGGCCAAGGCACTGGGCAGTGGACGGGGAGCCAGGGATCGATGGGCACGTTTGATTGTGAACCAGGGGGAGAGGGACTCTCTGGGCATTCAGGATCTTACCCAGTTCTCCACAAACAGGTCCGCGTGACCCTGTTCAGCCTCTTTGGGAAATCCTATGAGGTGCAGGTTGTTCCTCTTTGACCTGTTTTCGGCATCTTCAGCCCGATGGTGGAGTTCTGAGGTCCGAGTCATGGGACGAGCCACTTGGGTCTTGAGTTTGCCTAGGTCATCCTTGGCCGTGGAGCTACGCGATTCTACCTCAGAAATTAGGGCTGTGATGTTACGCAGGTCCTGACGAATAAGGGCCACGTCCACCCTCACCTCACCAATCTTGGCCTCGACCAAGGCCTGCAATGCGCAAATTGCTTGAAGGTCAGTGGAAAGGTCTCACCCGGCAGGGACAGGGGTATTGGACGCCCCTCCCCCCTGGTCCTGGTCATTTGTGATGCACTGGTCCATTGTTGTTTGGGTTTGAGGTGCGGGGTCTGGAGGGTACGATTTCTGCCCATCGCCACTGAGGGTGGAGTCCGGCTGCTGCTTGGACAGGAGGGCGATCAACGACCCCAGGGAGGGAGGAGGGGAACACGGTCATGCCAGCCCCCTCAGGTCTCCACGAACCCTTGAGGAAAACCAGTACAAATCGAGGGCCGTCCCTGGGCCTGTCCGGTGCCATGGTCAGCCAGGGGTGGTGCCCACTCCCAGCCCCAGGAGGAGTGCCAATGAGCCAGGGATGGAGGGCCCCAAGGATACGAAACCCCACTCCGCACCACAGTGGGCGACAGTTAGGCCAGTGCCAGGATCAGGTGCAGTGGCGGAGGATGATGAAAGGTAGGCCCCGCTAGGTTGCGGAGAGATCCAGGTGAGGGGCAGCAGTGGAGGGGCGGACAGCGCGCTCCGCACACCGCCCAGCAGCGACGGCCGGGATCAGGCCCACACCAGCTAAAGCAACACGTCCGATCGCACAAGGGCACTCCGCCAATGGGAAGCCGAATCCAGGCCGGGCCGGCCGAACAAAATGACCCCTCACTCACTGGTCTGCAAGCCCATGGAGGCACCCGAAGAGGAAGGGCGGGACTGGCACCCCTCGCTCCGCCACCCGACACTAGTAGCCGAGGCCAGAGCAAGTGTCCGCGGGGGCCCTGGGACAAGTCTCTTCATCCCCGGCAAGCAGATGTGGGAATGCAAGGAAGGCCAACAATGGGGGGAAGGGCATGGCGTCCACACCGTCTCCCGCCACCCTGTCTGCTCGCCGGTCCACACCCCACTCACCGATGGTCCGCCATTGGGGCGCAGCAGAGGGGGTCTCTGCCATTTCTAAGGGCCGGCAACCACGAGGGCCGAGATGAGGAAGCAATGCAGCCGCACCCCAGGATTTGCAGAAGGGCCCAGGTCCGGCCGGAGCAGGAGGCCGTAAAGTAGTGGGCTTTGATAGGGCCCCCCGGGGGTGCCGAACCTTCAATGACCCTCGGCTGGTGGGTCCCGGCGGGCCGCTGGCGCACACCGTCTGGGAGGTCAGGACGGGCTCTGCACTTACGGCCAGAAAAGCGGTACAAAAGGGGGTGGTGATGGACCGAGCATCTGAACCAATCAAACACTCACACCCAGTCAACAGATCTGGGTTTAATCCATCACCGTTCTTTAACCCACTCTGCCACCCCAGTTCAGACATGGCCATATGCAAATCAGTCTGACCCTGTGCCTCATGGGAACAGTCCAGCCCGAACTGCCAAGACATGCCTTCCCTGGACCTGATTCAAGCTTCCTAGGACCGGTTTCTGGCATTACAGCCGTCTTCAGCCAGGCTTGCTTGAATACAGTGGAAAAGTGAGCAAGGGACTCACGTCTGAGCATACCCTGCCAACTTATGGCAAACAAAGCGGTACAAAAGGGGGGGTGATGGACAGAGCATCTGAACCAATCAAACAGTCACACCCAGTCAACAGATCTGGGTTTAATCCATCACCGTTCTTTAACCCACTCTGCCACCCCAGTTCAGACATGGCCATATGCAAATCAGTCTGACCCTGTGCCTTAATGGGAACAGTCCAGCCCGAACTGCCAAGACATGCCTTCCCTGGACTGGATTCAAGCATCCTAGGACCGGTTTCTGGCATTACAGCCGTCTTCAGCCAGGCTTGCTTGAATCCAGTGGCAAAGTGAGCAAGGGACTCACGTCTGAGCAAACCCTGCCAACTTATGGCGAACAAAGCGATACAAAAGGGGGTGGTGATGGACGGAGCATCTGAACCAATCAAACACTCACACCCAGTCAACAGATCTGGGTTTAATCCATCACTGTTCTTAAACCCACTCAGCCACCCCAGTTCAGACATGGCCATATGTAAATCAGTCTGACCCTGTGCCTCATGGTAACAGTCCAGCCCGAACGGCCAAGACATGCCTTCCCTGGACCGGATTCAAGCTTCCTAGGACCGGTTTCTGGCATTACAGCCGTCTTCAGCCAGGCTTGCTTGAATCCAATGGCAAAGTGAGCAAGGGACTCACGTCTGAGCATACCCTGCCAACTTATGGCGAACAAAGTGGTACAAAAGGGGGAGTGATGGACGGAGCATCTGAACCAATCAAACACTCACACCCAGTCAACAGATCTGGGTTTAATCCATCACCGTTCTTTAGCCCACTCTGCCACCCCAGTTCAGACATGGCCATATGCAAATCAGTCTGACCCTGTGCCTCATGGGAACAGTCCAGCCCGAACTGCCAAGACATGCCTTCCCTGGACCGGATTCAAGCTTCCTAGGACCGGTTTCTGGCATTACAGCCGTCTTCAGCCAGGCTTGCTTGAATCCAGTGGCAAAGTGAGCAAGGGACTCACGTTTGAGCATACCCTGCCAACTTATGGCGAACAAAGCAGTACAAAAGGGGGATGGTGATGGACGGAGCATCTGAACCAATCAAACACTCACACCCAGTCAACGGATCTGGGTTTAATCCATCACCGTTCTTTAACCCACTCTGCCACCTCAGTTCAGACATGGCCATATGCAAATCAGTCTGACCCTGTGCCTCGTGGGAACAGTCCAGCCCGAACTGCCAAGACATGCCTTCCCTGGACTGGATTCAAGCTTCCCAGGACCGGTTTCTGGCATTACAGCCGTCTTCAGCCAGGCTTGCTTGAATCCAGTGGCAAAGTGAGCAAGGGACTCACGTCTGAGCATACCCTGCCAACTTATGGCGAACAAAGTGGTACAAAAGGGGGGGTGATGGACGGAGCATCTGAACCAATCAAACACTCACACCCAGTCAACAGATCTGGGTTTAATCCATCACCGTTCTTTAACCCACTCTGCCACCCCAGTTCAGACATGGCCATATGCAAATCAGTCTGACCCTGTGCCTCATGGGAACAATCCAGCCGAACTGCCAAGACATGCCTTCCCTGGACCGGATTCAAGCTTCCTAGGACCGGTTTCTGGCATTACAGCCGTCTTCAGCCAGGCTTGCTTGAATCCAGTGGCAAAGTGAGCAAGGGACTCACGTTTGCACATACCCTGCCAACTTATGGCGAACAAAGCGGTACAAAAGGGGGTGGTGATGGACGGAGCATCTGAACCAATCAAACACTCACACCCAGTCAACAGATCTGGGTTTAATCCATCACCGTTCTTTAACCCACCCTGCCACCTCAGTTCAGACATGGCCATATGCAAATCAGTCTGACCCTGTGCCTCATGGGAACAGTCCAGCCCGAACTGCCAAGACATGCCTTCCCTGGACTGGATTCAAGCTTCCTAGGACCGGTTTCTGGCATTACAGCCGTCTTCAGCCAGGCTTGTTTGAATTCAGTGGCAAAGTGTGCAAGGGACTCACGTCTGAGCATACCCTGCCAACTTATGGCAAACAAAGCGGTACAAAAGGGGGTGGTGCTGGACGGAGCATCTGAACCAATCAAACACTCACACCCAGTCAACAGATCTGGGTTTAATCCATCACCGTTCTTTAACCCACTCCGCCACCCCAGTTCAGACATGGCCATATGCAAATCAGTCTGACCCTGTGCCTCATGGGAACAATCCAGCCGAACTGCCAAGACATGCCTTCCCTGGACCGGATTCAAGCTTCCTAGGACCGGTTTCTGGCATTACAGCCGTCTTCAGCCAGGCTTGCTTGAATCCAGTGGCAAAGTGAGCAAGGGACTCACGTTTGCACATACCCTGCCAACTTATGGCGAACAAAGCGGTACAAAAGGGGGTGGTGATGGACGGAGCATCTGAACCAATCAAACACTCACACCCAGTCAACAGATCTGGGTTTAATCCATCACCGTTCTTTAACCCACCCTGCCACCTCAGTTCAGACATGGCCATATGCAAATCAGTCTGACCCTGTGCCTCATGGGAACAGTCCAGCCCGAACTGCCAAGACATGCCTTCCCTGGACTGGATTCAAGCTTCCTAGGACCGGTTTCTGGCATTACAGCCGTCTTCAGCCAGGCTTGCTTGAATTCAGTGGCAAAGTGTGCAAGGGACTCACGTCTGAGCATACCCTGCCAACTTATGGCAAACAAAGCGGTACAAAAGGGGGTGGTGCTGGACGGAGCATCTGAACCAATCAAACACTCACACCCAGTCAACAGATCTGGGTTTAATCCATCACCGTTCTTTAACCCACTCCGCCACCCCAGTTCAGACATGGCCATATGCAAATCAGTCTGACCCTGTGCCTCATGAGAACAGTCCAGCCCAAACTGCCAAGACGTGCGTTCCCTGGACCGTATTCAAGCTACCTAGGACCGGTTTCTGGCATTACAGCCCTCTTCAGCCAGGCTTGTTTGAATCCAGTGGCAAAGTGAGCAAGGGACTCACGTCTGAGCATACCCTGCCAACTTATGGCGAACAAAGTGGTACAAAAGGGGGTGGTGAGGGCGAGAAAAGATCAGGTCCGCCAGGGAATGTAAGAGGCTCAGGCCCGCTATACTGCTTCCTGACAATGGCAGCCGAGTCCGGCGGCACCCCTAGGTGCTGGGGGCTCCCCGTCAAGTGGGCAGTAGAAGCAGGTGGCTGAGCGATGCCACAGCACGGCCAGGGAAGAGGCCCAGGTCCGCTACATCACTGCCTGACAATGGCAGCCGAGTCCGGCGGCACCCCCAGGCGCTGCAGGCACTCCACCAATCGTCCAATAGAAGCAGGCGGCAAAGCAAAGCCTCAGCACGGCCAGGCCGCTCCTGCTCCGAACCCTCCGCCGGCCTCTCCCACGTGGGAGGCGGGCTTCACACCGCGGCCACAGCACTGCCGCCAAGCCGCCACTCACCAGCTCAGGGCACGGCCAGGTCTCTGGCAGCGCCAGGGAACCGATTGGCGCAGTCGCCGCCCCGGAGCGGTCAGGGAGGCCCGGGGGAGGCATCAGTTCTTGGATCGTCCGATGCAAGGACAGGTCGCAAGGAGGCTGCCATCTTAGCCGGGCAGGTCCTCGGAAAGAAGGAGGCCAGACCACAACAACGGGGACCCTGGACTGCCGGTAAGCGGGATCAGAGCACCGCTGAAGGGGCAGGGGACCGCTGCTGACCAATGCCTGGATCTGATGACAGCAGGTAACGGGCGGATGAAAGGCGGAGCACTCTTAGGGTGTGACCGCCATCTTGACGCCTCAGGCCACGACTCTTGAGTTGTACTTTTCATCACACATTGTCATGAAATGGCAGTCACCGGGATCAACAATTGTTTGTTCCACAGTTTTTCCAGAGCTAAGGTGCATCTAAGTCTTTGATAGTGGAGTTTCTTGATCCAGGTAACTTGAAAACTGGGAATGTTTCAACACACTCTGTACTGCTGAGCGTACTTCTGTTCTTGATTACTTTATTTATATCTGAGTGCATGTTTCATGGTTTCTGTTAGTCTAAGTATTGCATGCTTCTACCAAGGATGTGCACTAATCTGGTTTTCTTTTTACTCTCACAGCTATGTTCAGGATCAAGACCTGGAGCTGGAGCAGAGCTGATTGCTAGAGGTGAGTTGACTTGGACATCTATGGTAGTGGGAGATCAGGGCAGGCGTTGAGTA
This sequence comes from Lissotriton helveticus, assembly GCF_964261635.1. Classification (NCBI taxonomy): domain Eukaryota; kingdom Metazoa; phylum Chordata; class Amphibia; order Caudata; family Salamandridae; genus Lissotriton; species Lissotriton helveticus. The sequence goes on from NC_136058.1 coordinate 256,121,315, forward strand.
CTTCCTCTCACCAAGTGGAGGACAGTCAAGTTCCTGACCTTGCCCTGGTTGCAGTTTATAGAGAAATGCATCCAAGATGCCCCCTGTCCCATGGGATATCCCAATGAAATATTGCAAGACTTTAGTTCTGGACCCGCAAGACCAGGGGAAAAGGTGTGAACAGGCCAGGCAGCCCTGGCATGAGCCTGGGTGTCCATTAGCAGCCTGGAATGCATTATTTTTCTTTTTTTTAATTTTATTTATAAAGTTTTCAGTTGAGAACAACAATAGTCAGAATTAATTCTTTGGCACGTATAACAGAATACACAGTGGCAATGCATGACAACAATATGACAGTCAGGTATATCCCAATTTCGTACAGTGAGATGACAAATTAGACAACAGCATCAGAAGAGGCAGTAAACAAGCATACATTAGGCACTTGAGGAGTGAGCTAATACATATCCATTGAACAGGCCCCAAAGGTCTGACGGTCTAGAGCTTGCGGCAGTTCTTCCCCATAACATAACAATCGGTCACGGCTATAAGCAACATCTTTAAGCCATTGTGCCAGCTGGGGCGCAGGTCTACCATCCCAATGAATTGAGACTCTGTGTCACGCCAACAGAAGGCCCATTGCAACCAGGTTTTGATTAGTAGACTTAAGCTTCAACACGTATCCCAGGAAGCAGACAGTCATACCGGAAAGCATACTTGAAGCAAGCATGTGCCAAATTGACACGGCCATGAGAAATCATTGCCTGGGTCTCTTGCTCAACATATCCCTTGGAGCTTTGGGTTTTAAGCAGATAGAGGAAAATGCAGCCTGAAAGAGAAAAATAAAAGAAGAAAAAAGCAATCGGAGGAAACCTAAAGGCAGCAAAAAAAGAGGGGAGAAAGGAATCAGAATAGACAGAGAAATCAATCGAAGCACAACAGAAAATGTGAGGTAGCAGAAAAAGAAATGGAAACAAATACAGTCAAGGTGACCAGAGTAGACACGATATAAAAATGAAATAGATGCATAAGAGAAAAGAAGTGGGTTAGATGGCAAATATGATGTAAAGGGAAGTGAGAAAGACAAAGCTAAGACAGCGATGATATGCATCTTTGGATTAATAATGAGCAGTAGTTTGGTGGGTAGTAGAGGACAAATGTGGTAAGATTTAGGAGAGAAAGAGAGAAGGGATTTTAAATCAGACAAGGTTTCCAAAATCAGCCTCTTCAAACGGATGTCATCATCCAACTTGGCCTGCTTCCCAGGAGGGCCGGAATCAACACTGTCCCCAGGAGAGGATGGAGAAGACATAAGAGAGACATGTCTGCTCTTCTGACGATGTTTCCCCATGTTGACCAACAGATACTGGCAGCAGGTACAACCCAACAGAGCCAGTGCAAGAATTCCCCTCCCCCCCCCCCCCCCATATGCAAAAGATACACAAAAGCAGACTACACCAGTTTAGGCAGGCGTCTGACTCAAGAAAACCAGTCACCCAACAGCTGACCCAAAGCATGAAGGGAATTAGTGGGCATGGCCACCTGCATAAAGAAATTCCAAAGATTTCCAGCTACTGTTGGCAAAAGAAGGGGAGAAGCAAGTGCAGCACATCTAGCGAGTCAGCAACAAACATAATACCCCAGACACCATGGATAAGTTTCAACTTATGACTCAATGGTTCTTTTTATTAACCATTGGCTTCCATTTATTAGGGATGCATTTTTCATTATTTCAATATCAAAAAAGAGGTTCCCATCACATTACACACTTATAACATACACCTCTCTTTTTGTTTTTTTAAAATATATACATACTTTTGACACAGTTAGTATAGACAGAAAACATGTACAATATTTACATGACACATGAAATGACCTTAAAAGATTTCTTCATACATAGACAGTAATGATTCAATTTGCAGGGATTTTACACGGTTAACGTTCCTAACATGAATAAGTCCTACTATTTTACAGTTGTAATTGGGACTGTTATCTCTATTTGCCCTCAATTAAAAGTACTGAACAGGTCCTAGAGAGGTCAGAGATTTGTTAACAAAACTTGTATCTGGAGCAGCATTTGATCAGCTCAAGTGCACCTATTATTGGGCAAACTTGTTTTGTTTGGTTGCTCTGAACCTCTCTTTTGAGCAAGCCAACGCATTTCGACCTTCAGTGAATTGGACCAGACAAAATGCTTTGTGTGAAGGTCTTCATCAGGGCGGGACTTTGGACGTGAAGTGCCATATTTTGTTTGCATGATGGATTGCAAAATCTCTCCTAAGTTCTTGTATTTTGATTGTTCTTTTCAGCTTTCTGATTTGTTTGTAGATAACGCTTCTCTGTCTTGGCAGTGTCTCACCTGCAGAGCCGGTGGCTGTATTCGAGGACGAGCGACTGAGGGGCGGGATCTGCTTGGGTCCCGGAACAGCCCGCAACCAGCGAAACTGCCGGATCTGATCCCCGAAATCATGCGCGTTCAGGCCGGGACGGCCTCAGGCCCAAACACCTCCCCGCTTCACACAAGCAACAGGAGAGGGCGTAGTACAGCCCGTCGCATTAAAGAAAGCTGTGCTCTCCGCGCCAACCCCTGGGCAGTGCAACAGTAACGTGGCTCCCGCAGACGCCAAGCTCAGCAAGTAAAACATGTCATCAAGCAGAGATGCAGGCAATGATCGCTGTAATGTGTGTATTGTATCTCAAATAATACACTGGAAGCTGTAATGGGGAAGCACAAGTATTTATTTGGGCTCAGCAGGAGAGGATAGTGCCGGGCGTCCGGTGCTCTCCGACAATTATCCTCTCTATCGCGCTCTCTCGCGCACTTTTCCCGACACCTAAATTGGCCGCCACGCTTGCCACGTCATTACGTGGTGCACGGCGGCTCTAACAACTAGAGCGCAACTCTACATATCTCCCCCTTTTTACAATATTAACAGAAACAACAGTCTTAAGCACGGCATATTATCTTCCTTCTCCTAGCTCATAGTCTCGGAATCTGGTAGGCTTCACCACTGCTCTGCCTGCTCGTGTGCGCCTTACCGGAGTGATGGATGCCCCTCTGGGAGTGTTATCAGCTGGTTTCACCTCCTTGTCCCCATTTGCACTGTCCTCATTTGCACAGGGCTCTCTCTCCTCGAGGTTTCACTCTCCATTCCCAGATGTTCTCCTGCCATGGGGATGTCTCCATCTCCGAACTCCCCACTGCTCACTCCTGCTCCGTCATCCGCTTCTCTCTCTTGGATTGTCTCCTCACCCTCAGGTGGCGCTTAACTTTCGGCTGTTCTCTGGCTTTCTACATTAGACCATTTAAGAATCTTGGGGCACATTACCTAGAAGTGCGTTAATAAACACACATCGCACATCATCATATCGCCGGATTTTTTCGCCGTGATAGCGCGCAATTATCAATGCGCATCACGTAGGCGAAATGAAATCCGGCGATAGTCGGCGATATGGCACATTAGCGCATGAAAACAGACGTTGTTTTCATGCGCTAATGTGTGCATTTATAATATGGGGGGGTGGATTCAGCTTTATGATCCACACCCCCATGTTATCAATGCCCTAACACCTGTTCAGAGCAGGCGTTGGGAGACCTGCGATAAACAAGTTTATCGCAGGTCTGCCTCTCCCAACGCCTGCCTTGGTAATAGGGTGTTCCCACCTCCAACCACATTTTACATGTGGTTGGACGTGGGAACGCCCACTTTGCATGTCATTAGCGATGTTTGTCGCCGACATGCAAAGTGGGCTTGAACCAGGCGTTAAAATGCCCTTGTGGATAGGGCTCTACAAGTATCGCCGCTTTCTTGGCACAATTCGTCGAAAAAGTGGCAATACTTCCCCTTGCTAATATGCCCCCTTGTTACATTTGGCCATGCGGTCTTGAGACCATACATTTCCATCGCTGATTAACGCTGCTCTGTCATATACTTCCTTCACTTGCAAAGGCTTGCTGTATTTGCTCTCTCCTTTCTTCCGCAGCATAGCTAGCTTGACTCTAACCCATTCCACTCTTTCAAGGGCTGCTTCTTTCACATTCCTTCTCCGGTTATAATGTTCCATGTATATCCTTTGGGCATTCTCTAGATTATGCTGTACCATCACTGGAGACCATTTTCTCGTTACTGTCTTTTCCTTACACGCCAGGTTGTCTTTAGTGAAGGGGTTACGCCCTCTCAGGATCTTGAAAGGGCTATACCCTGTGCTCGTGGGGGTGATGCGGTAGGCCCACAGCATACTTTGAACCTCCTTTTCCCAATCCTTGCCCATCATGATGGCTGCTTGAACGGATCCCATTATGACCCTATTGAATCGCTCCACTTGTCCATTTCCGGCTGGGTGTGTGTTTGGTTTTGATTCCATTCCTCTCCATGTACCTCTACATGTACCTGGACCACTTCTCCGAGGTGAACTGCGGCCCGTTGTCACTCAAGATGGATCTTTGAATACCTTCCCTGAGGAAGATAGCATTAAGAAACCAGAGAACTGTTTCAGTATCCATCTCTTCCTGTATGTGCACCTCCGACCATTTCGAGTACCTATCGATGAGGACACACATATATTTTGGTGTGCCCTGGTTGTCCAATATAGGTCCGAGAATGTCTATGGACACTTCCCCCCAGGGATTTATCGGGCTTGTGAACTTCCCTAAGGTTGGTCTTAGAGGTGTCAAGGTCTTATCTGCTCTTTGACACTGGTCACACTCCCTTACGTGTCTCTCCACTTGGAGGTCAATACCAGGCCACCAGTACATTTGTTTCGTTCTCATCTTCGTCTTTACTATCCCCAGGTGCCCTTCATGTACGACTGCTAGAAGATGAGGTATCAACATCGTCGGGGGGACTACTTTGTCTCCTCTGTACAGAAATATCCCTTTGTCTCCAATTGATAGTTCCTCCCACACTTCGTAGAATTTCCTGAGTGCCATCCGTAAGTGTTTCTTTTCAGGCCATCCTCGCAGTAGACATTCCTTGACTTCTTCTATGTCTGGATCTTCTCCGTACGCTTTTGTCCATTCGTGGTTGCTTATCACCCTCTCGGGATCCTCCGTGAAATCTACCATGACTTCGCTCTCTTCCCCACCAGATGTGGCTCCTTCCATCGCCGACACTCTACTAAGGTTTCTTTTCCCAGGGATGTATTCTACATCATACCTGTAGTCTAACAGTTTCAATGTCATCTTGGCGATGCGGGGGGGGGGGGGTAGCGCTCGCATGCCCACTCGATGTAAGAACTCTGACCAAGGGTTTGTGATCAGTCTTGAGCTGGAACCTCGTGCCCCATAGGAATTTGCGGAACTTCCCCATGGCCCACACTACCGCCAGCATCTCCTTCTCTATCACACTGAATTTCTGTTCTGTTAGGGATAGGGACCTTGATGCGAAACTGAGCGTCTCCATTTTTCCATCTTTCCTCTCCTGCATGAGGACTGCTCCCAGTCCCTTCTAGCTGGCATCTGTCGTCAACACTGACCGCCCCTGGGGGTCATACCCTTGCAGGGGTATCGCCTTGCTGATGTCGTCTTTTATGGTGTCAAATTCCTTTTGTGTCTCCTCTGTCCATGTGAACACTGTTTTGTCCCTTATGAGTTGTCTTAGGTGGTGGGCTTCGGTGGCAAAGTGTTGCACAAATTTGCTGTAGTATTCAGTCATCCTTAAGAAGGACCTTACTTCTTCTTTGTTGTTCGGTGCCGGTGCGTCACAAATCGCCTTCACATTGGCCCGTTTGGGCGTGATGCCTTGTTCTCCAATCTCATGCCCCAGGTATGTGATAGAGTTCATTCCGAACGGGCACTTCTCCCACTAAGTTGTAAGGCCATTGCTTTCCAGAACTCGAAATACTGTGTCTAGCTTCTTGTCATGGTCCTTTAGATCCTTTCCCATCACTAATATATAGTCCTGGAAGTATTGCACACCTTCGAGGTCTTTAAACAATCGGTGCATTAGTTTCTAAAATACCGCTGCCACCGACGCGAGACCGAAGGGCATGCGGCGGAACTGGTAGCACCCGAAGGTTCCGGTCAGGTTCCTACTCGCTGGATGCAGATCTATCCGATGGTATGCCGACATGAGATCGATAGTGGAGAACCACCTTACCCCCTTTGTCTTCGCCAACATCTCTTCAATGCGTGGTAGCGGGAATTTCTCCACAATGATGCATTTGTTCAGCTCGCGCAGATCCACACATAGGCGAACCTTACCATTGGGTTTCATGGCCACCACCAGGGGTGCCAATCACTCTGAGCTCTTTATGGGTTCAATGATTCCATTCTCTTCCAGTCTGTGCAGCTCCTGTTGTACTGCTTCTCTGACCGCTATTGGTATGTTCCTCACTTTGTGGGACACCGGCGTGGAGTTCTCCTTGAGGGCTATCCGATGCACACATTTCTCCAGTTTGCCGACCTTCCTGCCGAAAACCTTGGCGAATTCGCTCTTCATCCTCTGTCCGGTAATCGCTCCGTGCTTGTCATTAGTACCTGCGTGGCACCTCCTGGATCCAATTGTATACCTAGGTCGCCCTGATCCAACCACCCTAGTACTGAGGGGCCCTTCTCCGCCACATACAACTTGCACTCCGCACCCTGGCCTTTAAACTCAAAGGTTAAGACTCTGTATCCAACCATCGGAATGGGTTCTCCAGTGTACGTGACTGGCCTTATGTCCGGAGGTTCTAGACTTGGTCCTATGCTGGATCTGAATTGCTCATTCCATACTGTCCTTTGGACGATGGTGTACGGGGAACCCGAGTCCGCAACCATTCCAATCGGTACTCCTCCAATCACCATCTCACATTGTGGTTTGCGGGAGCGTCTGCAGTCAATGCCCAGTACCTGACCTTCCACACACAGTACGTTGTCCTCTTCGTCCTGTTCTCTGTCCACTCCTTCCTCCGGATCTTGCTCCACATACTTCACCGTGGCCTTCTCACCTTGCGGCGGCAAACCTTTTCATAGTGTCCTACTATACCGCAGAACATGCATTTCGCTCGGAACGCCGGACAACGTTTGTCGTGGGCTGAATGGGTCAGGCTTCCACACCGGTAGCATGCGTTTGTGCTTTCTCTGTTCGGCCTTCTCTGCTTTGTGGGCTTCCCTGACCATCTGCTCGGTACCTTGCTTCCGCTGCTAGGGGTTTGTTCCTTCCTGTCATTTCGGCATCATCTATTTTATTAACCATGGGCCTCTGGGTGGATTCTCTCTTTGCCGCATCCGCGCATCTCTTGGACAGCTCTGCCTTTTTCACCATGGCGATTACTTCCTTAAGTGTGGCATCTCCATTCACCCACAGTTTGTCCTGGACAGCCTTATTTGTAGTGTGCATAACTATCTGGTCCTTTATGATTTCCTCATGCAACACGCCAAACTTGCACATTATCGCCAATTTCTTAAGCGCAGCCACATAGTCATCTATTGATTCGCCCACCTCTTGTTTACTCTGCTGGAAATTATATCTGTCAATGGGCGTACACACTGCCGGCCGGTAGCGGTTGTTGAGGTCTTCTATTGTGTGTCTGAATACATCGTCGTCTGCTGCTTGCCTGGGAGTGGGCCCAAGATTCTGGAAGACCCTTATCCCCACCGGGCCTAGGTTGTGCAGGAGTATCCTCCTCTTCCTCTTGCTGGGAAAAGCCTCCCCATTCTCGTCTTCTAGAGCTTCTATATAATTTATGAAGTACTCTCTCCAACCCTCCCACTTCATCTGAGGTTCTCCTGGTTTGGGCAGGAAAGGAATCGGCGTCGTGAGTGATGAAGCCTGCGCACTCATCCCTGCGCGTCTTTCTGGATTGGTCTCCTGACCTTTCGGGCTGCCTGGCGCGCTTGCGCTCTCTCTGTGCGCCTGGTCCAGTTGAGGTCTTTCTGCGCCCCCTTCTCCTCTTCTCTGTGACTCCGCCAGGACCTCCGTCGTGTTCGGGCGTTTGTACAAAGACTGGCCACCTCCATCCAGTGTCCCCTTCTAGCCTGTTTAGTCCACATGCCGGTGGGGTCACTATGGGTCAGTCTAGGCTCTTCACCCTTGTCACTCTCTGCCCCTCGTACCTGGTGCTCTTGGTGCACTTCTGCTGCCTACTCCACGTGGCCCTGTGCCTCTGTCACGCTCTCCTGCTGATGTTGTCTGTGCTTTCCTCGTTGTTCTTGCCTGGATGCTCCACGTGGTTCAGTAGTCTCCTCCACAGCTCCTTCAATATAGGTTGTCCTGTGTGTTTCCCTTCGTTTTTTTTTCCGATCCGAGCCTCGTCGCCACTGTAATGTGTGTATTGTATCTCAAATAATACACTGGAAGCTGTAATGGGGAAGCACAAGTATTTATTTGGGCTCAGCAGGAGAGCGCCGGGCGTCCGGGGCTCTCCGTCAATTATCCTCTCTATCGCGCACTCTCGCGCACTTTTCCCGACACATAAAATGGCCGCCGCCCTTGCCACGTCATTACGTGGTGCACGGCGGCTCTAACAGCTAGAGCGCAACTCTACAATCGCCCCCACGGCCAACCACAGCAGCTTGACTGGGGAATATGGCAAAGCCATCACCGCTACACGCCCAGCCAAAAAACAGCAGGAGGGAGAGCACCCATGCCACACAGCGGAAGGACACCAGAGGCCCTGGGAGTGAAATTATTGCAACAAAGAAGAAGAAATTCGAAGATCTCCGGGGATCGACAAGCCCAGAAAGTCAGGCGCCTGGTGGTGCTAACGGAGTCCCAGGAGGCCAAGCGTCCCGACACCAGCTGCTTCCACGAAGGCCCCCTCAGAGCCCAATAAAGGAGGAAACTAAAGCTGCTGGGCGCACTTCAGTGTCCTCCTTTGTAAGTGCCCATCAAATACATAGCGTCTCCCATCTTGTCACCGACAGGAAACAAAACAAGAAGTGCTTTTTGCTGGCTATGTTCTTATAGCCCCTGGCAGGAGGGTAGGTGGAGCTTAAAAGTGGTTTCTGTTTTGTTTCCTGTCAGTGGAATATACCTCCTTTGTTATGACTGGGTCGAGGATGAGGGACGTGGAGGTCATATGCAGTACTGCCAAGTATCACGCAACAGGTGTGACACTTAAGCATTTCCGTGCAGTGGTCCGCATCACCGCACTGAAATGCAAGGTCACGCATAAATGGGATAGGCGGCTCCTCGCTGATAGTGCCGATTGTGCTGAATAAACTGAAAGAGTGGCAGCGCGCTGTGTCATGCAGGCTGCTCCTGGCAAGTGTGGGGGCTGACAGTGACCGAGCTAGGTAGTAGCTGCTAACTCACTTGGCTACTAGAATTTATTAATGAAAAGATAATGATTCAGATTTCCCGGTTCGCCAGGACCTCCGCCGTGTTCGGGCATTTGTACAAGGACTGGCCACCTCCTTCCAGTGTCCGCTTCTATCATGTTTAGTTCACATGCCGGTGGGGTCACTATGGGTCAGTCTAGGCTCTTCACCCTTGTCACTCTCTGCCCCTCGTACCTGGTGCTCTTGGTGCACTTCTGCTGCCAACTCCACGTGTCCCTGTGCCTCTGTCACGCTCTACTGCTGATGTTTTCTGTGCTTTTCCCGGTTGTTCCTTCCTGGATGCTCTACGTGGTTCAGTAGTGTCCTCCACAGCTCCTTCAATATAGGTTGTCCTGTGTGTTTCCCTTCGTTTTTTTTCCCGATCCGAGCCTCGTCGCCACTGTAATGTGTGTATTGTATCTCAAATAATACACTGGAAGCTGTAATGGGGAAGCACAAGTATTTATTTGGGCTCAGCAGGAGAGCGCCGGGCGTCCGGTGCTCTCCGACAAATATCCTTTCTATCGCGCTCTCTCGCGCACTTTTCCCGACACATAAAATGTCCGCCGCGCTTCCCACGTCATTACGTGGCGCACAGCGGCTCTAACAACTAGAGCGCAACTCTACAATCGCCCCCATGGCCAACCACAGCGGCTTGACTGGGGAATATGGCAAAGCCATCACCGCTGCACGCCCAGCCAAAAAACAGCAGGAGGGAGAGCACCCATACCACGCCACACAGCGGAAGGACACCAGAGGCCCCGGAGTGAAATTATTGCAACAAAGAAGAAGAAATTCGAAGATCTCCGGGGATCGACAAGCCCAGAAAGTCAGGCGCCTGGTGGTACTCACGGAGTCCCAGGAGGCCAAGCGTCCCGACACCAGCTACTTCCACGAAGGTCCCCTCAGAGCCCAATAAAGGAGGAAACTAAAGCTGCTGGGCGCGCTTCAGTGTCCTCCTTTGTAATTGCCCAGCAAATACATAGCGTCTCCCATCTTGTCACCGACAGGAAACAAAACAAGAAGAGCTTTTTGCTGGCTATGTTCTTATAGCCCCTGGCAGGAGGGTAGTTGGAGCTTAAAAGTGGTTTCTGTTTTGTTTCCTGTCAGTGGAATATACCTCCTTTGTTATGACTGGGTCGAGGATAAGGGACGTGGGGGTCATATGCAGTCCTGCCAAGTATCACGCAACAGGTGTGACACTTATGCATTTCAGTGCAGTGGTCCGCATCACCGCACTGAAATGCAAGGTCACGCATAAATGGGATAGGCGGCTCCTCACTGATAGTGCCGATTGTGTTGATTAAACTGAAAGAGTGGCAGCGCACTGTGTCATGCAGGCTGCTCCTGGCAAGTGTGAGGGCTGACAGTGACCGAGCTAGGTAGTAGCTGCTAACTCACTTGGCTGCTAGAATTTATTAATAAAAAAATAATGATTCAGATTTCCCGGTGCGCCATTCATTGTGACTGACGTCACGTCATGAGGCAGTGCTGTGGCCAATAGGCGCGCTGCAGGACGTCATATCCCGCTGACGCTGGCTACAGTTAAGCTTGTGGCAGGCCGGCATTTATTGGCAGCCTTCATTACGTGACTTTGCTCTCAAGAAAGTGTCACTCATAATCGTTGAAATGTCACTCATAATTACACTTAAATTATGAAAATGTCACACACAGCAATTTGAAACCTTGGCAGCTATGCATATGTTTGTTGTACCAAATTGGAGTAGAACTAAGTTGAAGAAATTAGAGACAGTTGAGCCTTATGAATGGTTTAAATAAGGAGCAAGTGTGTGAAATATTAGGAGTTAACCAAGACTTTAGAGGGGATGACACAAATAAAATGTGTGAGTTTGTGAATGAAGGTATAAATGCAGACTCCAAATCCATCCATATTTCCTGTGAAGTAGAGCTGGAAGAAAGAAAACATTCTTGTGCTTGTTTAATACCAAAAACCTTATGGTAATGCCAAAAATCTGGAAAATTAACACCAACACTGAATTTTGGGAGCTTTAGCTGAGCAAGAAAGTGGGGGATTTTTTACCCTTCCATATAACTTTTTAAGTGTGTTATCAATAAGAGAGAATACTTTATTTGTGATTTTAATTGGAAACATTATAAGGAAAAAATGTCTGAGGGGAAGAAGCATAATTTTAATGGTGTCTAATCTACCCCAGCACGAGAGATACAAATGGGACCTTTTTTTGGCATTCGCCGTGCTTTACAAAAATTCAGATCAAATCAAATTAAAAACTCCAACTCTATATTCTATGATGCCAGGATAGTAAAATCATCTTAGTGCTGCCCAGTTCGTCATGTCAATGTTGCGTAAATAATTTCGGTTGTTAGGGCGTGACGGAGCCTTATTTGGGAGCAGCCATCTTCTTCAGCGCCAAGATGACGCCCCATCATATTGGTCCTATCCTGACCCAAGCACACATGAATAACCATCATATAAATTATCTTTGGGCATTTTTAATAAAAATTATAAAATAATCAATAATTTCGATTTTTGTAAAATAACATATTTACACAACAGTTTACGTTTCAGCCTTTCCCTAAGAGGAAGTAGTTAACTATGTGTTTTTCACTTAAAAAAGGCCACTAAAAAACAAACGCTGCTCCACACTCAATAATGACTCTTTGTAATCCTGTTACTGCAGAAACATTCAAGCCTCATATTTGGCATGTCTATGTTCTCCACATTATCCAAATTATGGGACCTATGAACAAAGGTAAATTTGGTTGTAAATATAGATTTATGACCACATTTACCTTTCTTATGGCTACCCGGAACTGACAAAGGAATTCCTGGCAGGTGTAAGCCTATTTTCAGGGATCTCTACTCTCATAACTCCCACTCAAGAGGAGGAAAGGGGGTATTCCAAGTTGTGGTTTGCTTTCGAAGTTTGAACATTTCCACAAACATGTATGTTTGTGGGTACTTCCAAACTTCTCACTGTTCTCTTTTCTCCCTGAAGATGGTCTGAGATTTAATCGTGCACAGGATTGGCGTATCTCCACTTGCTGCATGGGAAAGAGAATGGATCACCATAGGTTTGGTGGGAGTGTTGAGAAAGGGCTTTCTCGATGGGGAGAAATGTTTTTTAAGTGGAGAAAAAAAAATGTGCCTGAGCACTGTGGATTCCATTGCTCATATGCGGACTTCTCCATTATGAAGAACTATACATAGTGAGAATAGGATCCTGCTGGACCTCTCACTTAACCTGGAGGGGCAGATGTGCTGTCTGATATCACTGCCGACTTTCCAACATAGGTCTCAATGCCAAGGCGGGAAACACCCGGTAAGACCATCTGATTTTGTCAGAACCAGAGCATTGTTCCATCCTAAAGGTCTATGCCTCGTAGGGAAATGGACATACTTAATGGTATGGGATTCTCCTCCTTGCATCTGCATTGATGAAAATAGAGAGGCTGCTCTGGAATGTAGTTACTGCATAAACATTCTAGCCTTATGTGTGGCATGTTACACGTCTACATTCTATGCACCTAGACCGTGTGCGCTGCAAGGCGCCTTTTTACAGATGGCTTTGCAATGTTAGGGGAAGGCTTTCATACATGCCAACAAGATTTATTCTGATAATGGGCTGCTGCAGCTTGACACAAGGCCAGTTAGGGCTCGAGGGGCAGATGTGCTAATTTCTACATACGGTTACAAGGGGTATGGCTGGCAAAAAGCGGGCTTCATTTTCTTGTTTCTGCATTTTTGGACTCTAGTCTGATGATGTTTGTGCAACTCACACATGCCTTCTTGAAGACTTGCTCCTGGCCTGTCCTCACCACCTCTTTTTGTCATGACCTACGGGTCCCTTCTCTGTGTTTCTTTCAAAGCTCCACATGCTTTGGCATCTGGTAATTTTCTCCTTTTAGGGGATTTCAATTACCATGCTGAACAAACCCTTGACCCCCATACAAATGACCTTATTTCAAGCATCAACTCCTTAGGACTAAGAGTATTAACCACGGATACCCACTCACATTGCTGTACACACATTAGATCTGCTATGCAGTAATTCCCCAATGGTAGAAATCAGTGAAACACTCCCAGTCCTATGGTCTGATCATTATGTTATCAAATTTCACATCTTAGGCACCCCTACAAAGCCTCAGACCAGTAACCAAGCAAAATTGAGTAGACCATGGAACAAGATCAATCTGGACTCTTTCGTCACCCATTTCACTCCCCCCCTTATCACTAACACCACTGACCCTAACAAAGCAGCCGTCAACCTTGAACTTGCTATCTCTTCGGCCTTAGATATAATTGCGCCATTAAAGGCTTCCAGGCCTCCCACTAAAATCTCCCCTTGGTTCACTCCAAACCTTGAAAAAACTAAACTTTGTTAGGGCAGCAGAAAGAAAATGGCGACAAACAAAAACCCTACATGACAGACAACAATATAAAACAACGCGCAGACTATATATGAAAGAAATCGCTATGGCAAAAAAAGCTTATCTTGGAAACAGAATAACTCAGGCAGCCAACTCTCAGAAAGAGCTATATAAAATAGTTAAAGAATTCACAAACCCCCCTGCCTGTCAGTCCGCTTTTACCTCATCCCAAGATTGGGTCAACTCTGTATCTTCTTATTCAAAAATCAATGTTATACATAAAGTCTTTCCACAACCAACTCCGCTTATTCAGACCACACCCTTGCTCAATTTAGCCAATACAGACCCGGATCTCCCAGTCACAGCCCTTAATGAATGTATACCTTTTTCAGAAATAGATGTAGAATCCACCCTCCACAAAATCAAATCAGGACCCTACCCCCTCTCAGATTCTCACGAAATCGCACCCGCCCTGATCCCCGTCCTAACCAAGACCCTTAAACTCTCCTTATCTCATGTCTCTGTCCCCCTGCACTGGAAGGAGGCCACAATTAGACCAATCCTAAAGAAACCTTTGGCCGACCCTAAACAACTCTCCAACTACCGGCCAATTTCTCTTCTGCCGTTGTTTGGAAAGGTCATGGAATCCCTGATTAATAAACAACTAGTCACTTACCTGGAGACTAAGAAAATCCTGGATCCCTCCCAATCAGGCTTCTGGGCGTTCCACAGCACTGAGACTGCCTTGCTTGAAATAGTAGACAATGTCAGGATGACACTCGATGCAGGACAATCTGCCATACTGGTCCTGCTCGACTTGTCTGCTGCCTTCGACACCATCTCGCATAACATTCTCCTTGATCGGCTTGCAGAGATTGGTGTCGAGGGCTCAGCGTTACTTTGGATTAAAAGCTATCTGTCCAAAAGGCGCTCAAAGGTCCAAGTAGGAATATACTCCTCCAGCTACCAGAAAAATGTCAAAGGTGTTCCCCAGGGATCAATACTTAGCCCCACACTCTTTAATCTATATGTATCCCCCTTGGCTAAAGTAATCAGAACCCACGGTATTGGAACAGTATCCTATGCTGACGACACTCAGCTGCTGATTACCGTCGGCCCAGATCCCGCTGAAACCAAATTAAGATTCCAAAAGTGTATGGTCGCAATTGACAACTGGATGACCAACAACTTCTTAAAACTAAATGCCAGCAAAACAGAGATTCTGCTCTTCGGAACAGCTGACATGTTCTGGACTGACGATTGGTGGCCAACTACACTTGGACCCTGCCCCTCCCCCAAGTCCTCGGTCAGGAATTTAGGGGTGATTATTGACAACAGGCTATCTGTGGCTGAACATGTCAACAAAGTTGTGCACACTAGCTTTGGCCTGAGGCACAGTCTGAAGAAAATTTTTAAATGGATCCCCCTCCCGTCCCGTATGCCCCTTGTCCAAGGCCTCATCATTAGCCGTATAGATTACGGGAACGCCCTACTAACTTCTATAAACGAAAACCTTCTGGCGAGACTTCAGGTATTACAGAACAACGCTACCAGATTGATGCTTGACCTTTCTCTCCGCACTCCATCAGTGCCCTCCCTCAGGACCCTGCATTGTCTTCCCATAAAGAAACGCATAACATTCAAACTATGCTGCCTAGTACACAAAACCATCCATGGGCAAGGTCCAGCCTATCTGGAAAAAAACTCCACAATTCGGCCAGAACTCTCAGATCCTCTAACAAGCAGTTTCTAACAGTCCCAAAAGTCCACACTGTCAGAAACGGAGATAGGGCTTTCAGTAAAACAGCTCCTGAAACCTGGAACTCCCTGCCCCTACTCATCAGGACACAACCCAACCATCTGAGATTTCTTAAAGACCTCAAAACCTGGCTTTTCTGATCACCTGCCCTTGCTCTCTGTCTGGTGGATTTGCCAGCGCTCTGAGACCTTCGGGTGATTTATGCGCTATATTAATGCAAATGCAATCCCTTTGAGAGCATGTCCGAGTAAGAGAGTCACCCTTATTAGAGAGGAGAAGGTGGCATTAAAGCACCTGAATTGTGTCCCTTAATATATAGTGGATATAATTTATGTCTTCTGAGGTCCTGAAAAAAGTATATTTCTACTCAAAGTGGATAGTGTTTTAGTTACCGCTTGTGGCAACTTCTCTAAAGACAAAGTAAAGGCTTTGTTTTTATATTTCCTGGATTGAGGACTCTGAATGATGGAGCTCATAGATAGTTTGCCTACTACTTTCTGAGTTCCACAATCAAGTATTTGCATTCGGAAGCTCCCCTTTAAGCCTGTACATGCTCCCACCTTATTTGTGGCACGGATAGGGCAGAACACTGGCCCTTTGGTCAGTTTGGCTATTAGTAGGATCCAGACGTTCAAAAGGCTACAATTTGCACAGCAATGTAGCCACTCACACCCTGATGTAGCTTTTATCAATTGTTGCACGCGGCAGCAAGTCGAATGGTCTACAGATTCTTTGGGGTCTGGCTTGACAGGACAGCTGTCTGCCAAACTTATTATGACAAATGCTTTTAAATGTACATATAGTGGGCCTGTGTCTCCTCCCAGAAGAGTATTTCTCTTCCCCTCGTGCTACTGGCTGTTTGATGTATCATTTTAACTTCTGGGAGGTGCTTTTATTGTAATGCACAAAGGACCATTTTGCATCTGAAGCATGTACCTAATAAACATAAGGTTGATCAAATTCTATTATTTATTTTTTATGTGTATTTTTCTTAAAAAGCAATCGTTTTAGCCACGTTTTCCTCATCAATGATGAAGCTAATAAGACTGGGTTAAATCTGCTAAACAACATTTGTGAACGATTGTGTTTACATTCGTTAGCACATTTAAGCCAGATCTACTGACTTTGCCAATGCTTGTTTATGCAAGGTTTCTAGTATACAAATACTGGGATGCAGATTTTATTGAAAGAACGTTGCACACCTATGACGCTGGGAAGACTATACAGACGCAGATTTATTTGACTCTTTTTCACGTCTAAGCAATGGTACCTTGCTTCAGAAACACACATTCCACAGTTTACTACACCTCGGATGTTGTGGAGTCGTAGTAATGGCTGCCAACTGAAAGATCAAACCTGTTTTCAGCTCGTGTTTTGTGGCATTTCCCATTTTTTCATCTCCTTGCGTGGGATGTGCATTCCAGCAGCTCCTTTCATCGTGATGCTGAGAACTGTGACTCAGCCCTTGGGGGGTAGTGGGTGGGAGCTGATAGCAAGAAGGCATTCATACCACCAGGATGATAGAACTGCAAAGGGGTCTTTGATGCACAACATATGCTGCTACACTGATATTTATTTATGTTTGTTTTGCATGGGGTGTGCACACTGCAAAACCTAATTGCTTCTTGAGCAGTATAAAGATGATAATGTACATAGCGCCTTGACGAATGTTACACTGAATTTATTTTATTTATTTTTGAGTTTTATATAGCGCAGACTTGATCTGGGGATATCGGAGCACTTTCGTAATGTTTGGAATAGACATACAATTTACAAGGAAAACATAGAAAGAAATAATGATACTAATATAATGCATACAGGGTAATAGAAAGTAAACTGTTTCAATGTAGGGCAAAGTAGAGGATTAATAGTTTCGATAGGTAGAGATGGAAGCTTTTTTAATAAGAGGAGTGACTAAACAGTTAGATCCAGAGGTAGAGATGGGCAGGTTGAAATAGTTCAGAGTGAGAAAGTAAGCCAGTAGGATGTATCTTTTAAGAGGGAGTAATCATGTAAACATTCTAGGGCTACTTCAAACAGAGCACAACCCTTATGACATAAAGGGAGGTACAATAGGGACACTCAAAGAAAATTAGGAAAATACAATTTTTTTTATTTATACAATAAAATTATCCGATTCATGAATGCATCATAAAAACATATATTCACATAGGAGCAAAAATGACAGACTTTCACAGGCTCACAACATTCTAAACGCCTTCCTTCAATAACATACACTGTACACACACAAACCTACTTGGTGGAAATAACTTTTACAGATTATATGATGCAGATGATACACGATATATAATGACCAAAACAATAATAATTCTTTGATACATTGTTAGGTCTTTTTGTTGAAACGGGTGCAAAGCTGACGAACGCGAGTTTCAACAGAAACACTGTCTTCATCAGGAGTTTCACCTCTGAAAGTTGTGCTCTGGAAAGAATACATATATAATAATCAAATATATTCACAATAAAGGTGTCACTATTGCATTATATTTACATTTGGTACAAAAAATGGCAGAGGCCTATGGATACAAAAAAATAAGATAGTTTCTCACATTCACTTTACAATGGAAAGAATGAGCCAGAGAAAGTATGGGCGATTGCCTAATCACACCTGTGTTTACTTAGAGTTCTCAATACAAATACCTATGGAGACAAAAATACATATGATATACATGACTGACAAATTTGGGTAACAACAATGAGAAAATAGAAAACCCCCTTACCATAAAACAAATGATTGACGTCTCTGAAGGTAAAGAGAAAATTGTAAATTATCTTCAGCAATGGAGATTTCTATCCAAGAACAATGACAGCACAATGGGGTGGATGAAAAACAGGATAATGTAACAAAGCAATCAATCTCTACAAAGAAAAGAATGCAGTGATCAAAAGAAAAATATTACCTAAAAAGTATCCAGGAAGATGTGAAAAGAGCAGCTGAGTCCTTGATGATATGGGTCCAATGAACCGTGATGATAAAGATATGAAGAACAAATGTGCCAATAAACAGGCCTCTTGATTATGGCTCTAAAAAATGTTTGAAAGGAGAAGACCATGTTGAAACATTACGTTGCAGTAAAGACCTACATATGTAAACGCATATATATATGTAGTGCCTGAAGGGTAGAGCATGTAGATATAAAATGCTCACCATTTACCTCATATTTGGTTGGCCTATCTCGAGCCCGAGATACGCGCACAAAGTCCAATAATCATGGAGAAAACAGATTCTAAAAAGATCAAAAGATAGGATTATAACTCTACACATACAATGCTATATCCACACGATGCATCAAGAAATCGGTCTAAAGGATTCACAGAAGAATACATACCCTTTCAAAAGTATGGGCGTGGATAATAACGTGGACGAGCTGCTAGTCCTGGAGAGAAACGAGGCTTGATACTAGATATAAACCATAAAGGAATATACATAAATACCTAAATGTCACATAACAAAAAACCGCTTGTAAGTAACAAATGAAAATAACCATAAAATGTCTATAAAATGTTTAACCCGGTCACGATAAGAGGAAAGGAAAACAAACACAGATGTGGCAAGCGGAAAAATGGTATCTAGTTCATGGCAGATTACATGATAATATATAGGATGTAAAACGGAATGCCCGACTAGCTAGATCTAAGATAAGATGATAAAAACAACCTGCATAGTATACGTCTGGCCAATATATTTACGATTGCCACCAATATTGAAAGTTACAAGCAATGCGTGACTAGAACGATAGAAAAGCATTAAGAACTCGCTAACCTGCTTACCGAAAAACAATGATGAAAAACGAAATGTGCAGCTCTCTTCTGGATACCAAACTGATGGATGCAAAACAGCGGAAGTACCAACCGACACGGACTCCGCCAGACGTTTAAATACTAAAGGTTGGTCACAAGACCAGTCACGTGGTGACAACGGGGCGGAGCCAAGCCCGGCCAAAAAACAACAACAAAGAAGAAAGGTATACTGGTTTAAGAATCACCAAGATAAGATGCGAAAAAAGTACAAAAAATGGATAGCCACAAATGGATAGATACAGTAACAAGTGGCCAGACGATATAAGTACGAGGGAGTATTCAGGTATTTGTTGAGAAGAAATAATGTAAAAAAAAAATTCTGAAGTAGAGGCATGATTGAATGTCACGCAGATCCTTGGGTAAGGAATTCCAAATTCTAGGTGCCTTCCAAGAGGGGGAATGAGCTAGTGATTTTTCATTTTTAAACTTGGGAGGAATCTAGAGTAAACTGTTATAACTTCGCAGGGGTCTCTTTTGGCCAATTTTTGAAAGTTTGTTACTGAGTTACTTCGGTTTCTCTGTGTAAAGAACTTTATGGGTCGTGCAAGCATTTGTGAAAATGCTTCTTGCTCCAATAGGTAGCCCGTTGAGTTTCTTGAGTGTGGGAGTGATATGATCAAAGCAACTTTCCCCAGAGAGAAGTCTTGCCCTGCGCTGAGTGTAGACCTCATAGGGATAAGGTGGTTCTTTCGTACGCCTGTGATGGTCGTGGTACCATAATCTAGATTAGAGAGGATTGAACTACTGTCTTTAAGGGGGGTGAAGGGCTTGATTTTTTAAGGTGTTTTAGAGTGAAGAGAGCAGTTTTTGCTGAGGCATTAATATCGATTTTCATGTTCAGGTCTTTGTCAAGTGTAATCCCTAGAGACTTCACAGAGTTGGCGATAGAAAGTTTGCAGTTTTGTGCATCTAGATTACTTGATCCAGTTCTGAATAGGCTGAGATTTTTCTTTTGTCTGGATGAGGAGAGGTTAGGGTTTGTTGGGGTTGAGTTTTAAATGGTTATTGGTCAGCCAGTATTGTACCTTGAGAAGAGTGTTTGTTGCAAAATCATCCTGTGCCCTATGCAAACCCATGTTTCTGCTGACTGGTACTGGTGATAACTGTCTCTGACTGCCTCTGGGTTCTGTCTAACCAGGCCCAGGGCTAGTGCTACGGTGAAAACACACACTCATGTTAGGGTACACTATGTGTTAGGGTACCCCTTTGATTGGCATGACCGACCCTATAAGTCCCTATTATGTAATAGGGCATGGCAATTTAGAGCCCAGCAGCCCTTTCTGCACTTGCATGTGTGCACTGCTGAGACCCTGAGGTCATTTTAAAAGCAGCTCTGTGTTGCATGACTGGTTTTAATTGTAAATGGTGTCCAAACTCGACTTTGTTATTAGGGGCACTTAAACATTTAAGTTTGATTTACCCCAACGAGGCCCTGCACTCTGACTTACTACGCCTGCTGCACAATCTGAAACTACAGCCCTGTGGACCTAATTTGCTTCAGGAGGAAAAATAAAATGGACTCCCTGCAAGCTACAGGTTAACAGAGATTACCTGGACAATCACCACCAAGAATCCCTGACATAGAGTGCTTCCAGTGGATTTGTAAGGGTTTGTTCTAGTAGATTGTGGGAACTGATGTCCCACACCCTTGGATTGTGTTTTGGACACTTTGGAAAGCCCAGAGGAACTTCGGGAAGAAGTTCCAGAAGTTTGGAGAACTTTGGAGCAACTTTGGAAAAAAGCTTCAGAGTGGGACTGACTCAACTGCGAGAATCAAGCCAGCGACCTTCAAACGCGACCCGGCGGCCCTGCTGGTACACCTGCTGAAGAGCTCCAGAGGTCCGACTTCAAGAGTTTGACAGGAGCTTGCCTTGCCTGCTTGCTGGAAAGCAAGCAGGCGAACTCTCACCGAACCCGTACTGGTGAAGAGTACTGACGGATCCCAGCAGAAAAAGCTCCAGAAAACTTTCTTAGTCCGAAGGTAAAACTTTGACTGAGACCTACTGCGAGGGGCAGCTATGCAGGGCTCCATCACGGTCGGCCTGTAATTGACCTTGTCCCTGTCTAGCATGACTAGATGTCCCAATAGGCGCTATAGGTTATGTCTTACATAGTGCAAAATCTTTAAAAATGAATATCTCCGGATTCCTACATTGGATTTTTCATTTTGGTGTCATTTTAAAGATAAAAATATTTCCTATGTTTGTAAGTTGGTGTGGGATTTTTATTGTATGGTATGTCTTAATTATTTACTGAATTGGTATTTTCAAATACTTTACATACCTGTCACTGAAGTTAAGCCAGCCTGCTCGCAGCCAAGTTACCAAGGGTTGACCATGGAAATAATTTTATGAGACCTATTCTGAGCCCTAGACTGTGTTAGTGACCTTACTGACGGTGTTAGATATATATTTACCACTACTAATAATCCACTTTCCAACAGACTCGTTCAGGTGCTAATTGTTGTTAGCTGAGGATATTTAAATTTTTGATTTAAAAGTGAGTATCATCTGCATATAGGTGATACCCGGTTTTGGCCTGTTTCAAGATGTCTGTCAGGGGTTCCATGTAGAGGTTGAATAAGGCAGGGGACAGGTTAGATCATTGTGGGATTACTTGTGGCACTGAGACTGCTTGTGAGCTGGCATTGTTTAGTTTGATTAGATGAGCGTGTTGGTTAAGGTATGAGGCAAACCACTGTAGGATTTGATGCCTGCACTCTGTGAGAGGGTGTTTAGCAGGATGTGGTGGTTGACCGTATCAAAAGCAGCTGAGAGGTCCAGGAAAATTAGAAGGCAGTCGTATCCATCATCAAGAGATCTATGTAAGTCGTCAATTATGTTCAGGATTGCAGTCTTCACACTACAGGTTTTCCAGAACCCAGATTGGACGGTGTCATGTAGGTTGAATTTGTCAATGTGATTGTTTAATTTTTATAGTATGCATTTTTCAAGAGTTTTGGCAAGGAGAGGGAGATTAGTTATTGGTCTATAGTTATTTAGGTAGTTTGGGTCAGCTTCTGACTTTTTGATGAGGGAGTTGACTTTATGGAGATGATGGTTGTATGCTTGAAAGTATTTTGATGACCCTTTCTTCAAACTTAGTCCAAGATGCAGTGTTTTTCTGTTGAACATTGTTGTTGTTGATGTCCTGGCCATTCGCTTAGAGTTTAAGGAGACCTTTGTTAGTCAGTGATGTGGAAGAGTTATGATCATCTTTGATAGGAGGACAGGCAAAGGAAGGGGATAGTGTGGAAGTGGGGGGGGTGTTGAGAAAGAGTTTGATATTTGTTTTTTTTCTGCAAAGATTTTGGCAAACTCCTCACAATGCTCAAAAGAGGTTCAGATGCATGCTGTGGAAAGGTGAAGGTTTGTTGTTTGATAATGTTGTAAAGGTCTTTAGGTTTGTTTCTACAGTGGTACAGTTGAGCTCGAAAGAAAGAAGATTTTGCTCTGTGGATAAGTTTCTTGTATTTAGGTGTTCGGCTTGGAGGAGGGAGAGAGTTGTCATCTCTCAATATTAAGGCCTTTATTGAACCAGGATCTAGAAAGGATGCTTCTCGTTTTTTTTAGTTTAAGTGTTACAACAGTGTTAAGATTTCTGCTGTTTCTTTAAGTGCGCATATATGACAGATGTTACTTCCTTCAGGGTCATAGCAGGTTACATAAATATATAGGACACATAGATGTGGTTGCATAGATACTTAGGCATGGTGGGTACATAGTTCAGGGCATGAGGTGCAAAGACTGAGTGGTTGAGGATACACTGACTGACCCATAGTTAAAAATGGATATTATAAACTATACCAGCAACACTGTAGAATAAAAAAATAATCCATAGTCATTTATATTATATTGTTCAAAGGGACTACAGATGTGTGGGCAAGTAACAGAGAATTGTGTGTACCATGGGAGGGATACGTTTCACAATTTTCACAATGCTGTGTAACTGTAAGGCATATCGATTAATTTTTGTTGGAATAGTTAAGAATATTCAGATAGTTTTGTAAGTCTTTTGTAGACGGTGTTGTTCAGGGAATCCTCAGAAATAGATGCATCAGATTGGATCAGAACAGTCAGGTTCCTCCTTTGTAGAATGAATGGCTTTATGTTACTGCCAGGAGGAGACCAAGCCTTGTGTGTATGACCCTGTTGGCAACTTTAGACTGGAGTGTAAGGCACAGCCTAGAAAGGAATGGTACAGCAGTTAGTTTCACCTATCAGTGGGAGAGAGGACTGGTAGACCGTCTGAGCAGGGCTCAGTGTCACTACACGTGATGCACGCAAGGAAGTGGCCCGTGCATGAAAACTTGTACCTGTAGTAGGTCTGGTGAGAGGATGTTCTGCAGAGAGAATGAGCAGTAAGTGGTTGTATGATTGTAAAACTCATGCCTGAACAACGCCTGCCTAAACCACGCGGTCTCTACCACGACTGCATCTTTACCACGCATGCCTTTACAATGCAATTTCGTGGTAAAGAAATGATTGGTAATGGGACATGCATGCTAAAGATCATCTCCCTACCCTCTTCCCTATAAACTGTCCATTTTCCCTCTGCCCTTAGCCATAAATCGAAGCCCCAAAAACTACCCAGACTCCAGGCCTACCTACACTGAGACATAAAACTGACCCTTACATGGCTAAACTACCACAGTCTATCGACCACCTAACTCCACCCCACTATTCAATGACCTATTTGCTCCTATTATATCTGACTTCTGTACGAGATATAAAAATATTATAGTAACTGGAGATTTTAATCTACATTGGGATAACTCCCACAGGGACTTGGCCACACGTCAATTGGATATTACAATGTCCTCTCTGGGCCTCAAACAACTTGTGGAAGTACCCACACACATCAAGGGTCATACCCTAGATCTTGTGTGGACCTCTGATCCAAACGTGATACTTAGAGAGGTTTCACCATGTATATGGACCGACCATTACTTATTGAATTGTGAAGTCCATATCGATGGTCTCCTGAGCCACCTATTGCGTGGAGCTAGAAAAATTCGCAAATGGAACGAGGTTGATTTAAAAACCTTGACGGAGATATTTCCGGATGTGGCCCGGCCTTTTGGCGTTGGTTGCAACTTGGATTTGGAATACTCGGACCTAACTGAGAGCTATCGATCAGATAGCCCCGGAACGGATGCAGTCCATTAAAGGACATGGTAAAGGAGCGCCATGGTTTACTCCGCTCCTGAGGGAGCACAAGCGGAAACTCCGAGCTTTAGAGAGATCTTGGAGGAAAGCCAAACATGTCATAGCTAGGGATCAGTACAAAGCCTCTCTTCATACATATAAAAAACTCATATTGCAAACAAAAGCGGAACACTATGAGCAGCGCTTAAAGAAGGCTGGGAACATCCAGAAAGAGACTTTTAATATACTATCCGAGTTGAGTAAAAAAACGGAAAACTCAGAAACCACTATAAGTTGTAATACCTTCCAGAGATTCTTCTTAGAAAAAGTGGAGAATATCCTCTTGGAAATGAAAAACACCAAGGTGAACAAGCTTGTAATACACCTTGAGCCCCATAAAGCTACTGACTGTACTATTGAGGAGTTTCCAGAGATAGACGCGTTGGGCTTGGAGCAATTGATGGGCAGGACAAAATCTGGCTCCCCAGCTGACCCATGCCCTCCGAGTATATTTCGAGAGGCACGCCCCGTCCTGGAAGAACGTATCATCTCTCTCCTCAACAGATCATTAGCAATGGGATATTTACCTGCAGAACTTAAGGAAGCAAGAGTCAAGCCCCTATTGAAGAAGGCTGGCGCGGATCCCATGGTTCTGAAGAATTATAGACCGATCTCTCAGCTGCCCTTCCTCTCCAAGATTTTGGAGCAGCATGTCCTGAAATCCTTATCTCTCCATGTGGAGTCCCACCACCTACTTCATGAGCGCCAGGCGGGGTTTCGAGCACATCACAGCACTGAGCTGGTGATGCTGTCAGTGCTGGATGAGTTAAGAGGCATGGCTGACACTAAGAAACCGAGCGCCCTGATTCTTTTAGATCTGTCAGCGGCGTTCGATACTGTCAGCCATGCCCTGCTCTTGGAGAGATTACGGGACTTCGGGATTAGGAATGTGGCCTTCAATTGGCTGAAATCCTTTCTTTTAGGAAGGACACAGAGGATACAGCTGGGGGATTTGTTTTCAGATGTGGGGACTTTAGAGTGTGGGGTGCCTCAGGGCTCCGCACTGTCCCTGTTACTGTTCAATCTATATCTTCAACCCCTGATAGCATCTCTGGTTAATATGGGCTGTAAAGTTTTTAACTACGCGGACGATACTCAGCTTGTGCTGAGTATCGATAACACCAAGGCCGCGCAGCTCCAAGTGCAGAACATCCTAAGGCACACGGTTGGGTGGATGACTGAAAACCTATTAAAGATCAACCCGGACAAAACCGAGGTATTGGTAATTCCATCCACCACCTCACCTTGGAGCGATCTCTACTGGCCACAAGAGTTAGGCTTAACTCCAAAACCGAGTGCAAATGTAAAAAGTCTGGGGATTAAACTGGACAGTGATTTATCAATGTGTAGCCAAATCTCCTCTGTCATCGGAAGCTGCACGAACATCATTAGGCAGCTACGTAAGCTAGCCCCTGTCCTGTCTCAGTCTATGCTGCGTACAGTCGTAGCGGCGACCATAATATCCAGAGTGGATTATGGTAATTCCCTCTATTTGGGCCTTCCTAAATCTTTAACCAATAGGTTGCAGGTCGTGATGAATGACGCGGCGCGTCTGATTTTTAAACTTCCCAGAAGGACCAAGGCCTCTCCCCTGTTACAGAGCCTACATTGGCTCCCTGTAAAAGAGAGGGTAGAGTTTAAGAGCCTTTGTACGGTCCATAAGGCAATTTATGGCCATGCACCCGACTACATCAAAGATCGTTTGAGAGTGTACAGTCCAAAAAGAACTCTCAGATCCTCTGGCTCTCAGCTGTTGATCTGCCCTCGGTACAAATTGGTGACCAAGGGAGGGAGAGCTTTTTCTGTGTTGGCCCCCAACTTGTGGAATAAGCTACCTGAGGGGCTACGCAGTGAGGTGAACCTCCTGCAATTTAGGAAATCCTTAAAAACATTGCTATTTAGAAGGGTGTGGGTATTTTGGTCAAAGGGAAATCCATGGGAATACACTATAGCACTCTAGCAACTATTTACTAAGTTGCTATATAGATTCTAAACAATCATACGGCCATTCATTCTAGAATACTATCACGGGCAGAATTCTCCCACGGCGGGGAACAATGGGTATAAAGTTCCACACTAAAAAGTGAACGTTCACAGTCTGTTTTATTTTTTATATAAAGTAAAAACCTTTGGTTACACAAAATTACACAGGAATTGATTAAAAATCCAAAGAAAAAACTCTTTGAACAAGTACAGTAAAATTTAAACAAATGAATAACAGTTCATTGCATAAGGAAAACAATATCACAACCAATAAAAATTATGCAACACAGGAGAAGAAAAATCATCACAAATACAATGCGAAGACAAATAAATCCTATTCACAGACCCCCTAAAACTGAGGCCTAAGGATACTCCCGCCACTTTTCTAAATCCACTGGCCCTTTCTTAGATACTGGTGGGATAGTATACAGTATTAAAAAAATACATTAACATCTGTTACTCCCTTGGCCTTGTTTGGATTTGGTAACAAATGCGTCGACGCGTTTCGGTGTTATGCTACTCGATGTTGTAACACCTTCATCAGAACCTGCCGTCTCTTTGGGGTCACCGGCTTGTGGATGTATATTTAAAAGTCTCCCATTCCTCTTGTGGACCAATCCCTAGGGAGAACACAGCCGTCCGTGCACCTTCTCTGGACTATAGCTGTGGACTATTTTGATGTACCTAAGGGGTGGTGCCACTTCCCACAGTACATGAGTCTTTCTTCTGTGTGGTGATCAGGTTGATTTAGATCCCCTTCATAAATCGGATTCCTTTTTAAAATATGGACGATATCTTTATAAGAGTTAAAAAGTTCCTATGAAGGGGCATATGAGAATTATTCTCTCTCGCTTAGGAACTGGATATGTCCTGTTCACGAGTAGTGTAGTGCCTCTGCCGCATTCTTCTCCCTAGCTGGTTGGTGCACTATTTCTCCGTGTTGTATGTAGTTATTGTATAAACAAACAACAAGAAACCTGTAAGTCGAAAAGTACAGAGAAAGATACGCTGGCATTGGAAGAATTGCACAGAGAGAGTAATTAAACTAGCTATCAACAAAAGCTGTTAAAGTCCTATCAGACCACCCAAATGGCGGAGCCTCATCACGTAGGACTCCTAGACCTTGGTTTGTGTGCAAGTACCCAGACGTATTTTGGCATTGCATCACTCGGCCATGGTCTAGTCACCAAAGTTGTTCATGTGGATGGTGTGTCTGACATGTGCAGTGCAAAAAATCAAGTGGTGTGTTAAAATGGCTAAACAGGCAAACAAATAAACTTTAATGGCGTTTGCCTGAACGTCAGGCAAACGCCATTAAAGTTTATTTGTTTGCCTGTTCAGCCATTTTAACACACCACTTGATTTTTTGCACTGCACATGTCAGACACACCATCCACATGAACAACTTTGGTGACTAGACCATGGCCGAGTGATGCAATGCCAAAATACGTCTGGGCACTTGCACACAAACCAAGGTCTAGGAGTCCTACGTGATGAGGCTCCGCCATTTGGGTGGTCTGATAGGACTTTAACAGCTTTTGTTGATAGCTAGTTTAATTACTCTCTCTGTGCAATTCTTCCAATGCCAGCGTATCTTTCTCTGTACTTTTCGACTTACAGGTTTCTTGTTGTTTGTGCATTCATACTGGGGGTATTTACCTGTTTTGTCGTTAAATAATTTCCCTCTGACCCTCCCCTACGAGTAGTTGTTATAATGTTATTGTATAAACTCCATCGATTTCCACGCGCCTAGAGACCTGTAGGTGATTGGCGCGATACAAATCCAAAATAACAATAACAATAACAATAACAACCTGCCCCCCACCCTGAGGTCTAAAACTGCCCCCTGCCCTCTAAACTGTCCCTTTTTCCCCGGCCCTAAGCCCTAAAAATTAACCCTCCACCCCAAAAACAACCCCAACCCAAGTCCCTCCACCCTGAGCCCTAAAAACTGACCCCTACACCCCCTCCTGCCCCGACCCAGCCCCTCCTGCCCAGAGGCCTAAAACTTCCCCGTCCCCTGTAAACTGTCCCTTTTTCTCGCCCGTCTTAAGCCCTAAAAACTGGCCCCACTCTAAAAATGACCCCCTCAAAAAAACGACCCCGACCCTGGCCCCCCAACCTAAGCCCTAAAAACAGTCCCCTGCAGCTGCTAACTACACCAGCCCCCCCTCCGTCCTGAGCCCTAGAACTGCTCCCTGCCCTAAAACAACCCCCATCCCCTCCTGAGTCCTAAAACCTACCCGTACCTGAAAAACGACTCCCCCAAGACCCGGCCCAAGCCCCACTTACCTCACCATGTCCTCCCCTGATAGATCATCCTTCCTCTTCCTTTCTTCCTCTTCCACCCATCCGCTCGGCAACTAGACTGCGCATTGCCTTAACCACGCATATGCATTGTTATGACATATGCGTGGTTAAGGCAAGCGTGGTTACACTTGCGTTGGTCGCACACGTAGCTGAGGCTACTGTGTTCAGTCTGTTTCCCACAGTAACTATCTCAGAGCACCTAAGAGTTTGGTGCTTTTCCATAAACTCACTATCGGGGAGGTCCCTTCAGGAAAGGACGGGAAACAACCTTTACAACGCAACTTTTACAACGCACTACCATTACAACAAAACATTTACAATACAACATCCATTACATCGCATGCCATTACAATGCAACCATTACAACGCATAACACTACAACGCATACCACTACAACGCATGTCATTACAACGCATACCATTACAACGCATAACATTACAACGCATAGTACCCTTACACTATCCAACACTTACCCTACTGTTGCACCCCCTGGAGTAGGAATAGTAATTTTTACCCCTACACTATCCAACACTTACCCTACTGTTGCACCCCCCTGGAGTTAGAATAGTAATTTTTACCCCTACACTATCCAACACTTACCCCACTGTTGCACCCCCTTGGAGTTAGAATAGTAATTTTTACCCCTACACTATCCAATACTTACCATACATGCAATGTAATGTTATGCGTTGTAATGGTATGCGTTGTAAAGGTAGTATGCGTTGTAATGGAATGCGTTGTAAAGGTAGTTTTTAAAAATTCGTTGTAATGACATGCGTTGTAATGGAATGCGTTGTAATGGATGTTGCGTTGTAAAAAATGTGTTGTAAAGGTATGCGTTGTAAAAGTATGCATTGTAACATCATACATTCGGAAAGGACAGACTCTATGTGGTGTTTCAAAGTTGGACAGCTGGGACAAGGCCTGTATTGTGCTGCTGGATGAAGCTTTCTGAAGTAAGCTGGTCCCACACCTCTCAGAAGAGATGGAGTAGTTTAGCTACAGGTAAGACACCTCTAACACTAGAAGAGTACAACAGGTAGGCAGTATGTTGGACACAACCCCTAGGACTATCATCCCTATAGGTGAGTGTATTATCTTGGCAGTGCTTTCCCTTTGACTGGGTTGGCTGTTGTATCATTAGGGACCACCAGCAGGCTGGGGTAATTTCTATAGCAACAAGCCAGAATCAACCAGAAATGTTTTACAAATAGTCCATTGCATTGCATGTCTGATGGAATAAAAAGCGGAAGTGGTGATAGAGATTTTGAACAAAGATGTTGCTTCATGATGAATGGTCAGGAACATACCAATATAGAGAAAAAAAATAATACAGCTGTTTATGATATAATGACAAGGTGGACCTATGAACAGCCTTGGTACAGAGTGCGCCATTAACTGTTTTAGATTCACAAGATGATGTTTTGTGCTAGATCTTACCTGATTGAGCAGGTCATGTTTGAATCTCAGGGGTGGGGGACTAGCATATGGGGTGAGGGCAGAAACCAGAGAGATAGGAATACGGTTTCTAGATTGTCCCATAGCGGGAATCTTGACAACGCAGTCCTTTATAGCATGCGGCACTGGTTATCCGTGTGGAATGATAGTTAACCGTGGAGCTTTTTGGAGAAGCATGTGTTCTGCTACCAACAACGCTGATCCATCTTGGTTAGAGGAATTAAATATTATTGAGGGATTGCTGGATAATAGCAAGGGCCCAAATGGCATCTTCAACCAAAATATGTGTGTGATTCAGGCTAGATCTGGAGGGCTGGAGAGGGTATAGTGCCCCTGAAAGGGATCTCCTCTCATTCCCCCCTTATGGGATACAATCTACCCTCATTTGTGCATCCCATTAAAAACTCTTGACATTTGATTCGATAAGGCTGTGCTTATTTGGAGTGAAGAGGCAGTTCTCAGAATGTATACCTCCAAGTGGAGACACTGTGATTATGACAGGGAGAGTAGGGTCACTGCTTTCACGACACACCACATGCTGTGACATGCCCCCTTGGGCAAGGGCTGGGCGCTTATCTTGGTTCACACAGGTTTGTTGACTTCTACCCATGACCATTGGGACATAGAGACACACCCAACCCTATAGGCCTCAGTCCTCTCTAGGGGCATTGGAGGGTACAAAAGGCAGGGTTTCCCCACTGGAAGCAGTGATGTGTTTAAAAATATGGAGTGTGATGAAGTGAGGAACGTGTGTATACTTTTATAGTGTAAAGCCCTGCAAGAATTCTAGTAAAATATCAACATTGGATGAAAGGATTCAGGGACCTTGAAGGGTTAGTCTCTGGCCAAGCATTCTGGTTGTTATTTTACCCCAATGACCTTCACTTTTTAGTGTTGTAATAACATTTACTAACTGTAGACCCTTGCATCTTTGTGTGCAATATGCTCAACTCCATGTTGGGTTCGTGCAGTAAATGCCTGTACATGGCAGGAACCAAAATTGAATGTCAGCTGATGCACAGCTCAGAACGACCCTACAACATCTAGGTAGTGCAAGATTTATAGCGGCAGCTGCTTGCTTCATGGAGGGGTCAGTGGGCCCTGCTTTCTGTGAAAGCTCTAATGCTTGAGCATGTGGGGAGATGGTGAGCTAGGATACACCCTCAGTCCCAAGCTTGGATTTCTAGGCAGTTATGTGCTTGAGTCCTGCAGTTTCTGCTTGCAGAGCCAGCAATCCTGTTAAATAGCAATGCTGGCCCATGCCTTCTGCAATGTTGCTGCTAGCAGGGGCATAGCTATCATTAGTGCAGCTGGTGCTGTGACACCATCGCCGAGGTATGTGAGTGACCCATAATACTCCAACTGTAGCAGTTTTTTACTACCAAATGGGCATTTTACTTCCTTGCATTAACATACATGGTACATACCATCTGGGATTCTTACACATGATTCTTTCTTTTCTTTAGGTGTCTCCCTAAATCTTCTGTCCTGATGATATGCCATTTCTGATTTATTTGGTATTTAAGGTTGTGTGATGTATTCCTATAGGTTCTGTATCGATCCCCCTATTCCTGACCCTATTCTGGTTAACAAGTTAACTAGCAGCCATCCCATGAGGCAGAAAACCCCCATGATGCAGGAACCGTTATCTGATAAAGCCACACTACGGCACAGGAACGTGTTATCTGATTAGGTCATAACGCTTGCCATCTAATTAGACAAGCGATATTCCTCCAGCCCCTGATAAGGCATACGGAGTTCTCAAAACAAATCAAACCTATGACAGACCTGGGAAAAACCCTGCGGCCATTGTTTTGATTTCACCGAGAACTTCAGCAAAAGAATGTGCTAACGACCAGGTCGTATGACATCCTTATTGACGTATCTATGTCCATCCTTACGTCAATCTCGGCACCTTAAAGGTATAAATATTACCGATATTGCCCTATGCAAACACACGCGGTGGTGACGAGATCGGAGCAGCCAGACTTGCCGAAGCCCAGAGCAGAGCAGGCCCCGCTGGCGCAGCCCCGCCTTCCTGACGCGCTGAGAACGAGAAGCTGTCTTTTCTCCTGCCGAGAAATCCAGCTCCGGCGCTTCCGGGTAGCCCTCGCAGGCAGCCTGGGATATCGAGACCAGAGACGAGAGATACCATCCCTCATTCATCCTAGATTCCAGGTACAGAACTGAATAACCCCTCGCAGAGAATTCTCTAGTCAGTCACTTGGCAAAACAAACTTAACTTAAACTGTAACTTTCTATTCCCGCCCACGTATTAGGCTTAGGTCAGGTACACGGGGTAGGCGTAGTTAGAAACACCAGTTGAGTACGATTAGTCAAATGTAAATGTGTATGTATTCATTTTATTCATTTTAAACCATCATATGGCTTAGAAACCATATCAATGTTTTTACAGTATTATTTTATACTTCTGCTTTTATTGTATGCACTTTACTTAACCATAAGTATTGCAATAATATCGATCCATTTCTCTTGTATGAGAAAAGAGACTGATCAATAAATAACATCTTTTATTGAACACGCCCGTCTCTTACTTTTCTCTACAATCTGGTGAGACTAAGAATGCACGTACTGACTGAGTAAAATAGGTCGTCTTTTGTTTTCACACGACTCTAGAGATACACTCTTGATTAGGGGAGAGCAAAGTTGTCATGTTCTATGGTTGTCAGAAACTAAATCCCTTCTTGTCTATCCAGGGAGGTTCAATTCCTCCTTGCCTATTCGAGAAAGTTTCTAGTGAACTCTGAGCTAGCTGGCAAACCCAAAACTTTAAGTCTAATATCGACAGTAGTAGACCTAGTTAACGTCTGGTCTAGGCCTATACTATTGAAGGTATTATTCCAATGCGCAGAGCCTATTGGGATAATAGGAACTACACTACATGGCGCCCAACGCGTTTGGAAGGGCGATAAAACTAACGTAAGACATTTAGAGTAACTCAGTCGTGCTTTTTCACTCAGACCCCCTTTTCCCATAATCTTCCAAAGACGTCTGGAGTGGGTAAAAAGTAATATCCGCCAGACCTCGCAGGAGGAAACTCCTATGTATGGTTCTTGGTTAGTCAACGTTGAAGGATACACTGTTCCAAAATATTGTGCATCTAATCTTTGTTTCCATAAGAAACCTGATCTGCAAACAAAAGAAATAACCTTCCTGTTGGTAAAATGGTAGACAGTGATGATGAAAGAGAGACAGTTAGGATAGCAACTGAACTCGCAGCAGCTGATAATGCACTGCAAGACGCTGACCAGGATATAATTCTCATCCCGGTCATCAAGAGGAAATCTATAACTTTAAAACTTATAGAAAATGGACTGACACCTAGAGGTGGCACAGTCATATTCGTGATTGAGGCACACGAATATCGGCAGACAGAGGTATACTATTCATGGATACATTTTCCAGCAGCAAATGCTGTAACAAAGTACTTCCACTATTACAAAACAGAGGACCCTCCTAATGAGTACACTCCTTTCGAGGAGGTGGAAGTACCACTTAAATTTCAAGAGCATCTGCTCTTATTTAATGGCGCCCTAAAACATAATAATCACATCACCAGGCTCGGTCCCTTAGGTAGACCAGGAGCAACGTGGCTGGTCCTAGCCGGATACACACCACATCCAGACATCGAAAGAATGCCTGCACCAGAGCTTTTGACACAGCTAAAACAATTAATAAAATTACATAGACAATTAGTCCAATATGTGATGCGGACTTCAACAATTCAACCAGCAATTAAAATTCCACAGCTGACCCCTCACCAGGGGAACACAAATAAAATTACACCACAAAACATACAGTCCTGCCTAGGTAAAGTACCGGCTAAACGGGAACAAATACCATTCTGGCTAGCACAAAAAATCACCCAAATAGAGGCGGTGTTTCCAGACACCACCCCGTTAGAAAAACACAGGATTCTGACTATCTGTCTTCCAATGGGAATCGCACCACACGTGGAGGACTGTGACACTTGGGGTACAGTCTTTGCTTCCATCTACACAAAAACGCACGGTGTTCCATCCATTTCGGTAATACCAGATGTGCTAAAACAAATTCAAGATGAATACGGTCCAGAACCCGCTTTAACTCTTGGTATGAAATTACTAAAAGACTTCAAGCAGGTCTCGGCTATATTATTAGCCAACATAAAGGGAGAAGCAGCAAACGTGGCGATCCACCAGAGGTTAAAGGAGACAGATATAGCAGACCAACCAGCTGAAATTGCCAGAATTATAGAAAAGTACTATGAGGAACTAGGTAGAGATAGTTTAGGTGGAATACCAGTAAAACCACAACTGATTGAAAGTCCTGAAAAAATATTTTTTAATAATAATTCAACATCACAAAAAAAGAGCTGGGATGGAAACAAACAATCCAATCCTAAAGAAAAGAAATTCCAGTCCAGAGGAAGGTCTCCTCGGCGGAGGGAAAAGTCTCCGAACCAAAGACACAGGTCACCCCAAAGTGACCCCTCTGGGAAAAGATATAACCTTAGAAATAGGGATAATATAAAGAAGCCTGATAGATATCAAGACATTGATACACGTCCCTCTCAATCTTTTCAGACTTCCTCGCAGAAATCGGAAAGAAGAGGACGATCAGAACAAAGAGAAGAGCACGCCAAGTCCAAAGACAAGGAACCTGCTCATCTAAAAAAGAAACTACAATTTCCAAAAAAGAAGGTAGCCAGTATCAAGGTAGTTAACAATGCCGAGAATACTGAGGACACAACTGAAAAACAGAGAATGGGCTCAGACAATGCTAGACAGCGCAGCAGAAGTGAGCATAGCTCGCAAAGTCCTTATGAATCATCTGGAGACAGTGGACACGAATGAATATCTTCAAGTGGAAACTGCAGACACCAGAGTTAGCAAACCTCACAACATATATGAAATAAGTTTACGTATAGAAGGGGATAAGACTAGAAAAATAAGGGGACTATTTTGGGATAATCTCTCCAAGGGCTATGACATCCTTCTAGCTGAAAAAGACTGGCCATCAGAGTTTGTCAGGGAGTGCCCTCATGGCGAAGAAATAATTATGCCTGCCTTCTCAAATCATATCCCAATTCATAAAAAATACACACTTGCCAGAAAGTGGGCAGTAGCTCAAGCTCCTGCTTTATATAAAAATCATGTAGGATGGGATGAGGACTCTCCTCCTCACAAAATCCAGTTAAAATCACAACCTACTGCACAAAGACAGTACCCAATTAAGCAAGAAGCTAAAAAACAGGTAAAATAAATCCTAGATCAATTAGAATACCAGGGGGTTATTGAAACTTGCACCTCACAAATGAACAACCCTTTGTTTCCGGTCTCCAAACCAGACAATTCATATCGTCTAGTTTTGGATTACCGACACCTTAACTCATGTTGCAAAACTTTTGCAGTACAAAACTCGCATAGTGCTGCACTAATGAATAACATAGTGCGCAAAAAATACAAAACAACATTAGACATCTCTAATGGATTCTTTTGTCAAAACATAGCACCAGAGAGCAGATATTTGTCTGTGTTCTCAATAAATGGCACTCAAAAACAATTCTGTCGGTTAGCCCAGGGGTACAAGAATAGCCCAGAGGGATTCTCAACGAGAGTAACAGAGTTACTACAAACATATGATGACGAAGCATTATCTTATGTCGACGACATATACCTAACAGATGATGACTTGGATACTCACTTGAAGAGAGTGAACACCATAATACTTGGGTTCGCAGCAGAGGGTTACAAATTCAACTTTAAAAAATCCAGAATTGCCCATCTAACAGTCCTGTTCTTAGGATATGAATTATCAAGTGAAGGCAAAAGCCTGCCTGACAATTTCCTAGAGAAATGTGCCGTACTCCAAGCACCTAGAACACAAAAAAACCTTCAGTCAATTCTAGGCTTCCTAAATTTCGGAAGAACATACATTGCAAATTACGCAGAAAGGGTTAAACCCCTTTATGATCTAATAAAACCAGATTTTAAAAGAACCAATTGGTCTCAAATACACACAGAAATTTTGAGATCCTTACAAACAGACATGTTAATTAAAACAAAATTAGAAACACGTGATAACACACGCAATCTTGTGATTCGAGTCATCCCAGGAAGATGCGGATTCACATACCTGACCTCTAATGAGGGAGAAAAGGTACCAATTGCATTCAAATCACACTTGTACACAGAAGCTGAAAAGAAACTCAGCATTAAGGAAAACATTGTTCATGCAGTTCAAACCGCAATAGCTAGAGAAAAAGATCAAGCGGACGGTAGACACATCACAGTCAGAACAGCAGAATCAGCCTTTGAGGCATTAACAACACCGTGTAATTTACCAACAACAACATTGAATCCGGAATGGATACAATGGGTGAATTCAATTACAACGGACAAAGTATACTACTACTTTGATCCAGAACTAAAGGATTTGAAAAATCTAGAATATGAAAGAACATTCCCTCTGCCTATCGACATTCTGCCCTTACGACAATACGCTTGTGTAATCTATACAGACGGACATGCTCAACCATCCGTTTGGGGAGAACAAGCATACAACCCCACATGTGAGATTACAAAAGAAGTGTGGCGCGGAGGTAAATTAAGACCTCTATTAACAAAAACACACTCAGTAGAAACTAATTCAGAACAACAGACTGAAATAATAGCATTGAAAATGGCGCTAGATAATGCGGATCGCGAATTCCCGACACTTATAGTGTCCGATTCATATTACTGCGTCAAATCATATAACAAGGATTTGCAGACATGGAATCAAAACGGTTACAAAGATGACACAGATGCAACAATAAAGCAGAAACTGCTTTGGGAACAAATAGCTCTTTTACAAAAAGAACTACCAAAGACTCACGTGATACACTCACTGAGTCATCAGCGTGATGGCGTTCACGTTGCAGGGAATTCATTGGCTGAGGCAGCCACAGCGGTAGCAACTAAATCGGCTTCCGTAGCTCGAAAAAAGCGTACAGTGAAGTATATTGACGGTGAAACAGTGCTGGCGGTAAAACGTCATCAAAAGGCGACTGCTCAGCGCTACCGATCAACTATCCACTCAATTATACATACATAATCGATGCAAACTCCGTCCCTTTTGCTCGAATCCCTGGAGTGGGGGATAGAGTGATTCCAAACACGGACAGGAGAGGCTTGTTAATAGCAGACGCACATATGGGCGAGGGTCTCAGACACCTCAAACTAAAAGATTCTCTGGAAGAATTACAATCAAGGTACTGGTGGCCAGGCATGAGCCTGCATCATACCATTTTTGTGAAGAACTGCCCAAACTGTAACAGAAATCGCAGTGGTGAGAGAAACGGTGTAATACCGTGTCGTTTCACTCCAGAAAAGATCAACAGTAAAAAGCAAAGCGTCCGATTAACATATACAGGCTAGTTTCCACTTATAATGTAGATCACCAGCACTCGGCTGACGTCTGGACTGTTATACAAAGATTTGCGAGTCTAAATGGCATATACGCTAAGAGCATGCTACGTTTGACCATTGTTTTCAATCTGGCCCTCCAGCCTGAGGGGAAACATGGCCAAATGAGCATAGCACAGCGGGACTCTTCTCACTTCCTTCCTGAGGGATACGGGATGGTGTAAAGAAAAAACCAAGGCATAAAGCTATCTATAACAGAAAGGATATTAGGTTCGGGAGCTGGGTGGGTCAAACATCTAATAAGTGTCCAACGTAGTCTAAATAACTTGCCAAGAAATTCTCTGAAGGGATTCAGTCCGTACGAATTATTGTTTGGAACTAGGATGTTAGTCTTAGATCTCGACAGTCAGACTTCAGTGGTGAAGGAAAAAAGCTTTGATATCAAAGATCGTTTGGCTGTTTTGCAGGACTTAAACGAAACAAGAAAAGACCTGAGCAACATAAAGTTGAAACAGCAGCCAACAACCACTGAAGAACCACCACCTGTCCCAGCAAGACCTGTCTGGATTCCAAAAGTCGGGGATCTAGTCAGGGAAAAGATCGCGGTAAAGAAGGAATTTGGGCCTTCTTACAGAAAAGCAGTTCCTGTCTTGTCTATCAACGGGAAAAGATCAGTAGTACTACCGCCCCTTGCTGGTAAAAAGGAGAACCGAGTTGTATCCATCGACCTGGTAAAACCACAACATGTGGCCAATAACAAATAGTAGGCCAAGTGGACTCCCGAGAAGTAGTAGAACACCAAGATTTGCTACTAACACAGAGGTTCAATCTAAGAGGCTAATCACATTCGAAACGCCTACAGAACTACAACAAGGACTATGCAACAATGCAATGGAACTTAGACCTCTGAAAACCCAAATAAAAACATTTAGCAGAGACACACCAATCTATAATGAAGTAACAAACGACTATGCAAGAAACAGTAATCCTGAGGCAATTGGAACAATTGACAGAACTGCATCCGGCTACTTCATAAACTTCGATGATTCCTCTGAAGGCTTCACTGAATCAAAAACACAGCCATCAACAAAAACCTTTAAAGATAAAGTTAAAGTACTTTTGAAACAACTGAAAGAAACATATCTAATTTCTCCATGGATTGAATTTTGGGTGGGTTTTGGTGCATTTATCCTCATACTTTGGCTCATCATGGTACTAACTTTGGGACGCTTCATTGAGGGAAAATATGCTAAAATGGACACAGCAAGTCAGAAAATCAACTTGATCCTCAAACCACACACATCTTCACACGTCGAGAAAAGAGAACTTTCTTCAGTCAACTTCACAGCCAATCCTATACCGGGTGGGGTAGCATGGGACAAAACTGACTACGAAATTTATGGTCCGGTTGAAATCCTGAAATATCCACACCAAATTAAGATCTCGTTGAGTGACTTTGTAAAACCAAGCTCATTTGCTGATGATTGGGACTTTGAAAGTATAAATAACATGATGTCTGACTTAGTGATGTCTGCTAAATTTACCAAACATGATTATTTGCAGGGTTCGACAAATTATGATAGTATGTACTGTTATAACCACTATGGTAACCATTTTCTACATAGATCTGCACAACCTAGAAATGTTTTAAATTATAATCAATGGGAACATTGTGCAACCCCTCCAAAAGGAAGCTCAAGAACCGTTTATGACAAATATTCATACTTTTCAGGTTTTAACACAAGTAATGCTGAAACATTTTATTTCAAATTGTCAAATAAGACAGGGACAAAGACCATGATAACAAACACGAAATTGATATATTCAGACTCATTCTTTGAACAAATGAATACTTTTGGTTTTGATTATTGGGACAAAAATGTTGAAGTAAAAAGTGTTTGGGGTACAAAAGAATGGCAAGTACAGGGTATAGAATCTTTGTTTAGAGCCTGCATGATCCCAGAACAAATTATATTTTTAAATGACACTGTTCAACAAACTACCTGTCTTGGCTTAGCCAAAATCAAAGACTTAAATAAACCGTCTATTCCAAAACCAACAATGAACAGCAATAGCTCCACAGATGAAGAGATAGACGTAAATTATGTATTAAACCAAAACAGAACACATCCTGATTGGAAACAGTGGTTGATCTGGCCCACAGATACTAATAACTGTCAAAACAGATTCCTGAACAAAACACTGGGGTTCAAAATGACCAGGCCAGACCCTAGATATTCCCAAAGACAACACCCAGGAATAATAACCACCTACAGTGTGGGCAAATTATGCCTTCAGTGGCTACAAACTTCCACACTGGCAGAAATTAAGCAACACCTAACTTTACTTACTGATGGTGCTGACTTGCGTGATTTCATTATGGGACCGCGCAAACAGCGTCTGAAACGTTTCATAGCAGCCTCTGTATATGCAGCATACAACGAGGCCTGGAAGGTGACTCAAATTGAGACAGCAGAAAGAATACGGGAAATTGACCGTATTAATTTGGAAAAATCACTTTCTGTAGTGGACAATGGGTTAATGACTCTGTCCTCCAGAATTTTTTCTCTGGACAGCATTGTGTCTTCAGCAATCGACATAATATCGCAAGACTTACTGTTGTTACAACACGGTCAGTCCCAATTGCGTTCTATTGTACAGCTTGGCTGGACGTTACAAAATCTGCGTTCAGGCTATGTGCCTTGGCGTTTAATCAACACAACGTCACTATTCAATATCTTTAACCTTACTGATACACAAATCAGTATGGACAAAAGGGTGCTGATTATACAATCCTGAGCATTGAGAAACTCGAGAGATTACCAGTGACAATGTCAGAACGACCTGTCAGTGAATGGATAATACATGGGATAATTAATATTCCAATATCAACCTTCAGGTTTCAATACTGCCAAAAATATATACAGGCTGGCATGTACGAAAAATTGGGAAAGGGGTACATTAAAACAACATGGAACCTGCCCTATTCACATGCATGTGTCAGTAATAAAGGACAGAAAGTGTTTCTTAGTGGCAATAATTGTGCAATGTCACTGAGCGGTACACTTCTGTGTAATGGAATTAGTTTGCATGGAGCCTGTGAAGGGAACTCAAATAACCTTTCATGTCACCAGCTAGGCGCACCTGCAACAGAGATAGAACCATTCTTTCAAAGACTCTATAATGGGAGTTACATTCTAATTGTAGATCGCAGATGCTGTAGTCTTATGCCCGGGACTCCTTATCTCGTAACCACGACTGCGAAGGTCAAGTGCTGTGGACGCTTATTGTTCCCCAGCTCCCTTCCAGACAGGGAGGCAAGGGCATGGCCCAACTTGAAAATTACTTCTATTCGAATAGATACTTTAAGCAGAATGAAAACAGTGCTTCTTCAGACGCCGACCAGACTCACGTCATCAAAAGAAACGTATGATCTCCTAGTCGCAAGGACGACTGCAGAGATACACTCCTTATTATCAACTAATTCCCCCATACATTTCGCAGAAATCGTGAATGAAATCTTAAATATTTCTGATACCAGTGGAGTCTCAAAAGTATTTAAGACAGTATTTTCGATGGCATTAACACCATTCAAAGCCATACTGGGTATTTTTCCAGATTTCGTCCATTCGATTTTTGGCGGACTTCCCCTCATTTTGGGACTAATTGCAGGAATCCTATTCTTAGTCCTTATATTTCGCTATGGCAAACCATGTCACAGACAAAACACCTGCGACAAGGGAAGAAACAATCCTGGCCATTGGATACCGGGACCGGATATCAAAAATCCTGGGACTAACACGGCTTAGAGACCTGAACATGACTTGGTTTCTTTCATTTCGACCAATGTGGCATTGATGTGTTTTACCTGTATTAAGGTGCTTGCTATGCGGAGAAGAATGCGTGTTAGACACCTGTCTGACTCTACAATCAGAGGCGCCAATGGATGCAGAAACATTGTTGAGTCCAATAAAGGCTCATGCTTTGTGCTGCCCTCAACGGCTACCAATCCTGATGACGGCATTCGTGGAAGCTTCACCACTACGATTAAGGGGTAGTGAAGTTCAAGATGAAAGCAGCATTGATCAGGTACGACCTTCTGTCAGCAATACTAATCAAAACGTCAATGGAGACAATCATGCGCACGAATGCATGGTTACATCTTTTTCCGAGTTAGTGGAACTCTCCCAGGAAGCTGTTGACAACTTTTTCGAGAGTCTAAATGATATGATGTTCTCACCAGAGGAGAAATAGAAACTTTTGAGAAAGCTCGTACACGGCGTTCCCTGAATTTGGCCTTCAACTAGAATAGCAAAATACCATGAACAATTTTCCCTCCAGTTCACGGACGGCAATTTTTTTTCAGCAGCCCCAAAATATTTTTACAAAATTTTCGGGACACTTATCTTCTGCTTAAAGTAAGGACTATTCTTAGAGAACTAAGGTTTCTATTTTTAGGATACTTTATAGACATTAGCTGCCCGCTGATATGTTCATAATTATTTTACTCTGTGATGGCATGGTCTCGAACCTTTTTTCTGTATTAAGAGCCATTTCATGTGTAAATTCTCATATACAAATTAGTGATGATGTATAGATATGCGTGATTACTTTAGCATTATTCTACAGCTTGAGTGCATATATTACATGTGACTGTTGGAGTTAGAATAGTAATTTTTACCCCTACACTATCCAATACTTACCATATATGCAATGTAATGTTATGCGTTGTAATGGTATGCGTTGTAAAGGTAGTATGCGTTGTAATGGAATGCGTTGTAAAGGTAGTTTTTAAAAATTCGTTGTAATGACATGCGTTTTAATGGAATGCGTTGTAATGGATGTTGCGTTGTAAAAAATGCGTTGTAAAGGTATGCGTTGTAAAAGTATGCATTGTAACATCATACATTCGGAAAAGACAGACTCTATGTGGTGTTTCAAAGTTGGACAGCTGGGACAAGGCCTGTATTGTGCTGCTGGATGAAGCTTTCTGAAGTAAGCTGGTCCCACACCTCTCAGAAGAGATGGAGTAGTTTAGCTACAGGTAAGACACCTCTAACACTAGAAGAGTACAACAGGTAGGCAGTATGTTGGACACAACCCCTAGGACTATCATCCCTATAGGTGAGTGTATTATCTTGGCAGTGCTTTCCCTTTGACTGGGTTGGCTGTTGTATCATTAGGGACCACCAGCAGGCTGGGGTAATTTCTATAGCAACAAGCCAGAAACAACCAGAAATGTTTTACAAATAGTCCATTGCATTGCATGTCTGATGGAATAAAAAGCGGAAGTGGTGATAGAGATTTTTAACAAAGATGTTGCTTCATGATGAATGGTCAGGAACATACCAATATAGAGAAAAAAAATAATACAGCTGTTTATGATATAATGACAAGGTGGATCTATGAACAGCCTTGGTACAGAGTGCGCCATTGACTGTTTTAGATTCACAAGATGATGTTTTGTGCTAGATCTTACCTGATTGAGCAGGTCATGTTTGAATCTCAGGGGTGGGGGACTAGCATATGGGGTGAGGGCAGAAACCAGAGAGATAGGAATACGGTTTCTAGATTGTCCCATAGCGGGAATCTTGACAACGCAGTCCTTTATAGCGTGCGGCACTGGTTATCCGTGTGGAATGATAGTTAACCGTGGAGCTTTTTGGAGAAGCATGTGTTCTGCTACCAACAACGCTGATCCATCTTGGTTAGAGGAATTAAATATTATTGAGGGATTGCTGGATAATAGCAAGGGCCCAAATGGCATCTTCAACCAAAATATGTGTGTGATTCAGGCTAGATCTGGAGGGCTGGAGAGGGTATAGTGCCCCTGAACGGGATCTCCTCTCATTCCCCCCTTATGGGATACAATCTACCCTCATTTGTGCATCCCATTAAAAACTCTTGACATTTGATTCGATAAGGCTGTGCTTTTTTGGAGTGAAGAGGCAGTTCTCAGAATGTATACCTCCAAGTGGAGACACTGTGATTATGACAGGGAGAG
Organism: Lissotriton helveticus; assembly: GCF_964261635.1. Classification (NCBI taxonomy): domain Eukaryota; kingdom Metazoa; phylum Chordata; class Amphibia; order Caudata; family Salamandridae; genus Lissotriton; species Lissotriton helveticus. The sequence continues at coordinate 256,164,834 of NC_136058.1, forward strand.
TAGGGTCACTGCTTTCACGACACACCACATGCTGTGACATGCCCCCTTGGGCAAGGGCTGGGCGCTTATCTTGGTTCACACAGGTTTGTTGACTTCTACCCATGACCATTGGGATATAGAGACACACCCAACCCTATAGGCCTCAGTCCTCTCTAGGGGCATTGGAGGGTACAAAAGGCAGGGTTTCCCCACTGGAAGCAGTGATCTGTTTAAAAATATGGAGTGTGATGAAGTGAGGAACGTGTGTATATTTTTATAGTGTAAAGCCCTGCAAGAATTCTAGTAAAAAATCAACATTGGATGAAAGGATTCAGGGACCTTGAAGGGTTAGTCTCTGGCCAAGCATTCTGGTTGTTATTTTACCCCAATGACCTTCACTTTTTAGTGTTGTAATAACATTTACTAACTGTAGACCCTTGCATCTTTGTGTGCAATATGCTCAACTCGATGTTGGGTTCGTGCAGTAAATGCCTGTACATGGCAGGAACCAAAATTGAATGTCAGCTGATGCACAGCTCAGAACGACCCTACAACATCTAGGTAGTGCAAGATTTATAGCGGCAGCTGCTTGCTTCATGGAGGGGTCAGTGGGCCCTGCTTTCTGTGAAAGCTCTAATGCTAGAGCATGTGGGGAGATGGTGAGCTAGGATACACCCTCAGTCCCAAGCTTGGATTTCTAGGCAGTTATGTGCTTGAGTCCTGCAGTTTCTGCTTGCAGAGCCAGCAATCCTGTTAAATAGCAATGCTGGCCCATGCCTTCTGCAATGTTGCTGCTAGCAGGGGCATAGCTATCATTAGTGCAGCTGGTGCTGTGACACCATCGCCGAGGTATGTGAGTGACCCATAATACTCCAACTGTAGCAGTTTTTTACTACCAAATGGGCATTTTACTTCCTTGCATTAACATACATGGTACATACCATCTGGGATTCTTACACATGATTCTTTCTTTTCTTTAGGTGTCTCCCTAAATCTTCTGTCCTGATGATATGCCATTTCTGATTTATTTGGTATTTAAGGTTGTGTGATGTATTCCTATAGGTTCTGTATCGATCCCCCTATTCCTGACCCTATTCTAGTTAACAAGTTAACTAGCAGCCATCCCATGAGGCAGAAAACCCCCATGATGCAGGAACCGTTATCTGATAAAGCCACACTACGGCACAGGAACGTGTTATCTGATTAGGTCATAACGCTTGCCATCTAATTAGACAAGCGATATTCCTCCAGCCCCTGATAAGGCATACGGAGTTCTCAAAACAAATCAAACCTATGACAGACCTGGGAAAAACCCTGTGGCCATTGTTTTGATTTCACCGAGAACTTCAGCAAAAGAATGTGCTAACGACCAGGTCGTATGACATCCTTATTGACGTATCTATGTCCATCCTTACGTCAATCTCGGCACCTTAAAGGTATAAATATTACCGATATTGCCCTATGCAAACACACGCGGTGGTGACGAGATCGGAGCAGCCAGACTTGCCGAAGCCCAGAGCAGAGCAGACCCCGCTGGCGCAGCCCCGCCTTCCTGACGCGCTGAGAACGAGAAGCTGTCTTTTCTCCTGCCGAGAAATCCAGCTCCGGCGCTTCCGGGTAGCCCTCGCAGGCAGCCTGGGATATCGAGACCAGAGACGAGAGATACCATCCCTCATTCATCCTAGATTCCAGGTACAGAACTGAATAACCCCTCGCAGAGAATTCTCTAGTCAGTCACTTGGCAAAACAAACTTAACTTAAACTGTAACTTTCTATTCCCGCCCACGTATTAGGCTTAGGTCAGGTACACGGGGTAGGCGTAGTTAGAAACACCAGTTGAGTACGATTAGTCAAATGTAAATGTGTATGTATTCATTTTATTCATTTTAAACCATCATATGGCTTAGAAACCATATCAATGTTTTTACAGTATTATTTTATACTTCTGCTTTTATTGTATGCACTTTACTTAACCATAAGTATTGCAATAATATCGATCCATTTCTCTTGTATGAGAAAAGAGACTGATCAATAAATAACATCTTTTATTGAACACGCCCGTCTCTTACTTTTCTCTACAATCTGGTGAGACTAAGAATGCACGTACTGACTGAGTAAAATAGGTCGTCTTTTGTTTTCACACGACTCTAGAGATACACTCTTGATTAGGGGAGAGCAAAGTTGTCATGTTCTATGGTTGTCAGAAACTAAATCCCTTCTTGTCTATCCAGGGAGGTTCAACTCCTCCTTGCCTATTCGAGAAAGTTTCTAGTGAACTCTGAGCTAGCTGGCAAACCCAAAACTTTAAGTCTAATATCGACAGTAGTAGACCTAGTTAACGTCTGGTCTAGGCCTATACTATTGAAGGTATTATTCCAATGCGCAGAGCCTATTGGGATAATAGGAACTACACTACAGTTGAAACGTCGACAATTTTTGATTGTGGACTGCTTTTAGGTTTGATTGTGGATCTTAATTAACATTATACTGTCCTTTTCAGTCACATGTATATAGTATTGTATATAGCACCGGTGCACTCTTCATTCACCTTCATCACTTTTCACTGTGCTGTCAACAGATAAGTGAACCTTGATTCAATATTTAATATTATTTGATTTTGAAATAATAATTTGTTGAAATGAAATAAAATGCATTGAATGTATAAATAATCCTTAATTGTAAGGAGGGTTCTTTAAGAAACTATTGCTGTGGAAATCAAGGGCCACACTTCCCCTATGGGGACCATTTGTGTCTGTAATCTCTATTCTACCCAGGTCACTGGGTTACTGGGTGTTGCCCCCTTTCTTCAAACTATAGTGATTGGCAGTGCTGGCAGGGGCAATGGGTGATGCAAGCAGTCGTGGCCTCCTTATGAGTGCCCTAGCACTTATTGTTTTACATATTAAGCACTGAACGCAGTCCTCCACCCAGATTAACCGAAATGTAGATATCGACCTACCCTGAACAAAACAAAGACTGGCTCCATTCACATCTACAGAAACAACACATAGAGACACAAACACACTCATGCAGAAAACAGACATACATACATACATACATTCAGGACGCAGAAGTGGGCAGACATCTTTGAAAGGATGTCCCAGTACAGGACCAAGACAAGATGGTTGGGCAACTCATGTAGCACACACACCCAGGGCCAGACAGGCCTTTTATTCTACTGGGCTTTGGATCCCCAGGGCTCTTGTGCCTCTGTCAATTTTCCCTGAGACTAATTGCAGCAGGCACAGGGAGGTTTCAAGAGAGAGAGGGAGGGAGGGCAGAGGCAGATAGAGAAAGTGATCAGAGAGGGAGAAGATGGAGAAGAGATGGAGAGAGGATAAATGGTGTTGTGTCCTTACTTCAGAGATGGACAGGACACAGGTAAGGATCACTGTTGCTTTATTTATTTATTACAGATGGTCATCCCCATGCCCACGCACATCTGCCCACGCCGATCGTCCAGCTTAGAATGCCCTTCCCCACACACCCATTACCAGATGTGGTGTCCGGTTCATTCTGTGTCCGCTCTGTGACCTGCAGGGTCCTAGTGCCCTGTCCTCAGGTCACTACAAATAGGTGGAATGAGAAAGAGTGCGCGAGGAGACAAAGGGAGCAGGGCTGGTTTAGGCATTTCTGCCTGGCCTACTTCTGCACATGCTTTCTCGAGCACACATGAGCAAGAGCAAATATCCATCTACACCAATGCACTTTGGCTGAGAAATGCAGAATTGTACTGTACATGGCCTTTGATGACGGACCGTAAGGATTTGAAATGCTTTGCAGCGAAGGTTATTCAATGTAAAAATATATATAAATCTGAATGCATGAAGATAAAAGCAAAGGTAAGAACACTGACAGAAAGGCCGAGAAATTGAATAATAATCTATATTAATGAGGATTTAGAAGAACGTTTTCTTGAGCGCTGCCAACAGAACAGGGAGCCTTTGGTGTTCCACAGGCATGGCCCCGGGGACAGTGGCATAAAATTAGCCCCTGCAGCCTCAGCAGTGCCGGGGGACCCTGAGCTCCAAGGGGTATGTGGGAATCTCTTGCGGGGGTCTGTTGCGGGCCCCCAGGGAGTCTGGGGGGTGGGCGGTGCACATGGTGGGGTACCTATGGAACCCCCCTGCATTTCAATGTACAACGTGGCAGGCTACGCGCAGTGCCTGTCACGTTGTGCATTGAAATGCATGACGTGCATTTTTAGCATTGCGGCAGAAAGCAACGCCCGCCGCAATGCTAAAAACGAGGGATGCGCCCGCCAGTGTGGCGGGCGCATCCTCATGGCCCCCACGGGACCCCCACCCTTATGGTGGGCGGTCCCTTTTTACGTCGGGATGGCAGGCGGACATAGTCTGCCTGCCATCCTAATGAGCCCCTAAGTGTCAGGACGGGGCGGGCCAGAGCTGCCGAGAGGGAGAAGGGAGCTGTGCGCTTTAAAATATGCATGGCTCTTTGGATGGGGTCTTGGCTAGACATGCACATTTTAAAGTTCTTTAACCCAGCTGTCCTAGACAGCTGGGTGAGAGAAAGCACAGACCTCCAGTACTCTTAGGAGAATGGAGAGAGCCTGCTGTATTCAATCTTGGCCCTGCTTTCATGCTCTGAGCGCAGCGCCAGGATTGAGTAGTGCAGTTTCCGGGTCTGGACCTTCCAGGAGGAGAGAAGACACCCTTGGGAAGACAAAGTCGCGCTGCAAGTTAGAAAGGTAAAAGTGAATTTTCTTTTTTTTTTTTTTGTCGGCCCGCCCTACAACCCAGCCATCAAATCCAGAAACAGGCAGTGTTCCAGTATCAATGCCAGTGCCTTTATCACCCCATCTACCTGTGACTCAGTGGTAGTGCCCTAGTGTTAATGTCCCTCTATTAATTCTTCCATGTCATTGTCCATGTGCCATTCATAGCAGCTCAGTGTGAATATTCCCATGTTAGTTTCATTGTCATCTGGTGACAGAGTCAGAATCTCTCTGGCATAAGCCTTGGCAGTGTTCCAGTTACCAATGTCAATGTTAGTGTCCCAGTGTCAATATCAATAGATGCATCTCTGTGCCAGTGTTTCCAATCTAGCGCCTTGTGTCAGTATCTCGGTGTCAATGTCCCAGTGTCAGTAACCTAGTACTGTGTCTCCCAAGCACTAGTGGTGTGTTAGAGTGTCTGTGACATATCCCTGTCAGGCTGTTGTGTCCAAACATCAGTATCTTATATTCTGTATCCTAGGACTCAATTTACTAAAAGTTACCACGGCCACTCGAAGACACAAATATTCAGTATACTCGGATCAAAGTTACCACGGCACTCGAAGACGCAATGTGGTGTGAATGGCAGCATCAATACAGCATTGCGTGGAAAGTTGGCCTTCGCACTTCGCCAATACTGCTTTGCACCGTGACGTGACGACCTCCTGGTAATACATGCAAAAGGGTGTTTCTGGGCTATTTCCAGGAGAAGATGATGGGCCAAGCAGTCATTCACACCGGAAACAAAACATGCCTCATGTATGGTGGACGCAATGCATACATCCTAGGTCTTTGACCTGTCTGTGCTCTCTCAAACCCATTGTACACAGCCTATGCTAGCTAGTGCAGACTGACCTTTGCGCCGTGCTGTTGGCCATTTGTCACACAAAGAAGCAAGGGGCATATTATCAAGGGCAGTATCGCTGCTTAGCGGTACTTTTCCTGCTAAAGCGGCAATATTATTATTGCCCTATCATCAAGGCGGCGCTAACATGCATTATCGCATGTTAGCAGCCGAAATACTAACGCTAAGCTTCTCAGCGATAAACATCACTAATGAGATGCAAAGTAGGCGGTGCCATCGAGAAACACCACGAATACAGTCGCTAACACGACTACCTCCTATTATCAATGTGGCCGCCAATCCGCCTTGCATTAAAGAAAGTCATGCTAACAGCGATTATCGATGGTTCCTAACGCCTGATAGAAACCGGACGTATCCATATTTCCAATGGGAAATGGATTGGCAGGCTGAGACCACATTGGCTTATTACCAATGGTTTCACTATCGCAGGAATTGACAATCAGGCATTTCGCCGCTATCGCTGGATTTTTTATCGCCTTAGAGATCCGCGTTGCTAATAAATAACGCGCCATCTCCGCGATGAAAACCAGCGATAGCCGGCGTTAAGAAAATGAGCGCTAAGCACGATTTGCGATATTTATCGCAAAGCGTTGCTAATATGCTCCTCACTTTTTGTACAAGTGTAGTTGATGACATCATTGGTAGTTGACTCCTTCTAAATAAGGTGCTGCTTTGTTATTGATTATTCACACAACACAACTATTTATCAAGCTGTAGTCTGGTGTATGAAGGACTGTAGGTTTATTTAGGCCCTAGTGTCCCTGCCTTCCAGTGTTACTGCCCCTTGACCTTGCTGCAGCATCAGTGTTTGTGTCCAGGGACAGAATTCAAGTGTCACTATTTCCAAGTCAATATCCCCATGTCAGTGTTTGTGCTGCTGTGTCAGTAAACACGAATCTGTGGTCCATTGGTAGTGTCCCAGTGTCAGTGTCCTTGTATCAGAGTTGCCGTGTCAATGGTTGTGCAGCTTTGTCAGTGTCCTAATGTCTGTGCTGTTGCCCCCGTGTTAGCCTACTGTTGTCAATGTTTGTGACCCATGTCAGTGTTCCAATGTTGCTATCCCATGTCTCCATGCCCATGCCTGTGTTGGTGCGCTGTGTCGGTGCTCTTGTGTCCTTGTCCCAGAAGTAATGTCCCAGTACCAAGAGCTTTAGGTCAGTTTCCTGGCATCAGCACACCCTCGAAGTACCCACATGTCAATACACTAAAGCAACATATTTACTAACTTCAGACCAAAGTTATTGAATCGACTTGTGGCAAAGGGAGAGAGCAAAACAGCGTCATATTTACTAATATATGGTGTTGTTTTTCTCCCCACCAGCCCTGGCACACTTTAGGCTGTGATGTGTCAATACACACTCCCCTGGAAATGAAGGAACAGAAGTATAGAAAGATGAATGTGTAAGGATCTTTCGACTTGATCCTGTGAATTATCGTCTTTAATCGTGGTCTGTCAGTCAATCACTATGGAATGAAGCGTTACCTTAACGAATAAGCTGGGTTGTTGCCCTATTGCAGAGCTAATTGTGAAGGAAACGTGATTCGGCAATGGTTCACACTGCAATAATAAAACCTTCCGTTTTCTTTAAAAAAATAAGATAGTACAAGGAAGTGCAGCAAAATCGGTCAAAGTTTAATTGGAGAAAGTTAAATCTGAATTTGAATGCAAGGCACATTGATTTCAAGTCTGTTGCCCCTACCCAGACTGCATCTCTTGAAAGTAGAGTATTTAACTGAGGTAACTTGCAGCTTAATAAGTTCCCAGCACATCCTACAAAGAGTTGAGGAAGCTACTTTAGGGGCAAAATTGAATACCACAACTACTGTGTTAAAGGCTTTATAAATAACCATTGCATGTGACTGAAGGCATCAATGCCCAGACAAGAGAAACATCAGGGATAATGACTTTATTAGGCAAGAGCAACCAATAATGCCACCAATTGTGTCAGAAAAGGGGAACCCAACATTCAGCATGAATGCCAGTTTGTTGGAAAGAGAAATGAACACTGTTGCTGCCAGCTCCCATAGAATAGTACAGACCCTCCAGGATTTCACGATTTTCCGTAAAATCAGCACTTTTGTAAAAATGCCACGATTTTTTTAAAAGTGCACGCGAAATCTGCACTTTTGTAAAAATGCCACAATATTTACAGAGGCGCCAGCGAAATCACTTCTGTGAGGTGGAGGCAGTATCTGATCTACTGCCCGGTTCATTATAGTGAACCAGAAAGTATGAAGTGTGTGAATGCAGCTCTGTTTTCTGCTACGTTTGCAGTGACAGATTCTCATAATGCAGAGAGAAGGACATGATTTTAGGGGGTTTCCTAATTGGATGAAACAGTTTTTGTCTGGAGCATTTCGAAGACTTGTGTAGCACAAGATATCCATCTCACTCCACTTAAGGATTTTGCATGTTAGTGAAGCGTTGCACTTACAGTGATTGGATTTCTGCTGTCTATTGTATATGGACAGTGCAACCTGCTTAGACTGATGGAGGTTGGCACTGCAGTGCATAGTGCGGCAATATACACTGGCATGAGACTTGCAAGAGTCTTGTGAGTGCCTGCTGCTGTTAGGAAGGTGAGTCTGCCTAATAACGAAAACAAACTAGTTTTTTGGAAGAGTATTGCGGCGCAGCTGCATGCAAAACGAGGGTTGGGGCTCAAGTGAACGGTCACGAATAGCGAATACAAAGTAGTAATTTCAGAATAGTGTAATGTTGGCAGGTGATTTTGGTGGGACGGAATAGGTCAGAGTGTGTGTGCTTGGGGTGGGGGAGGAGGAGGTGTGGAATGGTGCCAAAATGGTTGTATAAGATGTTAATGATAAACCTTTGGTTTCCGTGGAGCAGAGGGAAGCTACTCATCTTTGCCATGCCCCAGTTGTACGGCTAGTTCTGTACCACAAGAGGTACCTCACCGTAGACGTTTAGGTGATGTGCCTATATGAGTGCTTTGTCCTGTTACATGTGTGTGCACTGGTTTATGTAGAAACTGGGAATAGAGATTTCCATGAAGGGCAGGGAGGGAGGGTTCAGCTGACCCTTGACCGAAACATTGCCCTCGCATCCCTTGGCCCCTTTGTTGCTGTACTCTGCTCACATATGATGAATGGGGTTTGTGGTGAGCTGTGGGTCAGGGATGACCCCAGATGTTCATGTTCTATACCCTATATTAGCCAAAAATGAGCTGTATGAGGAGTAACTGTTCCATACCTTGCATACCTAAGCAAAAACTAGGAGTGACACTTGTAGGGGACCTTTTATTCCCTGGAAAAAGCATGGTTTACAATGCATCTTGGGATCCTCAGTCAAACAGCACCAAGGCAGAGCCAGGGGCTTGATGCAGGTACAGGAGCAAACTTTGTCTGCAATAACTGTAAGAAACTGAGGAAGGGCGCTCTTTGTCCACGCGTAACAAATCCAGCTCATTCCCCGGTCTGGTTGATGCTGCAAAACCGCTGACAGCGTCAATTGTAAAGCACGACTACTCACCCGTTATGGTCTCGAGTTGCTGATTGGATGGAGCGGATCTGCGGTTCAGTCGAAGAGCAAGGTCTTGAGATCCTTCCTGAATTGAGGCAGAGACGATGATTGGCTGGGATGTAGAGTCAGGGGGTTCCAAGCCCTCGCAGCAAGGTAGCAGAAGGAGAAGCAGCTGTGGTTTTGTGGACCCATGGGGTGGGGGCCAGGGCCAGTTGGGCAGAGCGGAAATGACTGGTGGGTGTGTGGAAGGGGAGGCGGTGGTTAAGGAGCCTTCACCTCTGGACTGCTTCCTCTGTTCCATATCCCAGGTTGCCTATTCAAAGTGGAATACTCTGCTAAAACAGTTTCCATTGATTAAAGGCTGAAAATGAATGATTATGAGTAAAATAAAGGGCCACAAAAATGCCGGTAAATTTCCATATTTGTGCCGCTAAATTTCCATATTTGTGCCGCTAATTTTGCTAATCTATGCCGCTACATTCTGGGGGGGTCTGGTTAGTGCTCCAGTGTTACTTTTCCTGTGTCACTATGATCCAGCGGAGCTCTCCAAAAACTCTCAATACTTATCTCACTTAACCCAGGAGCAACTTATTCTACTCATCGGTGGGGCCCATAACACCGCGAGTCACACATTCACACACCACACTACTCCCGAATCAGTGAAAATGAAGGCGAGCTGCTGGTTAGCGGGGTACCTAAGCTTGATACCTTATACATTATATACATTTTCTTAGATTATCAATTTATCCTAACCTGTTACCTGGAAAACCATACATCAAGGTACTCTGCTATTTGGTCAATGGACCAATCTAGTAGAAGTCAGTTGATGGAGATTAAGACCAGCTCAATCATAGTAATCCTATAACTTTAGCATTTATTCAGTCATGACATTTGTATAAAATAAAATAAACCAGACTCGAGTTTAAATTTTAAATGAGATTTTATCTACTTCATTTGAGAAAGGAAACTTTAGCAATTTTATTTTAGACAAGCAAGATGTTAAGCAAATTATTTAGTACATGTTAAAGGAAAAATGAAATTAGAAAAGATATATTAGCCATCTGTTACATGAAAATAACAGAGTCGCACAGGTTCCCAAACTGTCTCTCTATTCTCCTCAATGACTCTCTTCCAAAATAAAAACTCTGCATTCGATCATCTTCTTTGCTCCATCAAAAGTTAAAGTCCAAAAATATTTCAAAGTTTCTGGCACCATATAATTGTCCAAACTGACAGCATGTCGTGGTGCAAAATACAATCCGTGGAGCAAGCTTTTTTCACCCTTTCGAACAAGCTCTTTTATACCCTTTTTCTCTAACTATCTAACTCAAAATTGAAACTTTTAGGGTCCACAGTTCATTATGATTGGTCCATTAGAGGGGTGGTGATGATCACCTCATACGATCCTCGTTTGAACCAGTTTGCATTTCAGCAATGTCATCATCTTTTGCATTTTTCATAACATCATCCAAAAGTTTACTTGTCACTCGTACCATGTATCTCTTTTCCAAGTTATACTTCCTTTCCCACGTTAGTAGAAGCAAGCATCCTTTGGCATGCTTCTTCATCCGAGGCCACTCTGACCTTGACATCTATAACTTCGTGTACAGGCCATTGTATTCACACTGTTTTCCAAACGTGCATGCGTGGAGGCCTTTTCTCTCAAACTGATGTCAATGCTCCGGTCAACAGCCATTTTCCACACACAGGCCACGTAGGCCTCAATGAGAACTAATGCGAAAAAAACAAACATAACAGAAATTAGGTTTAGAATTATAGCTCTTCTGTTTACCTCCCACCATTCAAATATTCCCAGTTAATTGTTACCTAGCATACCTAGTTACCTAGCATAAGCAAAACAGATTGCATCATTTTACTTACCAAATGCATTTTTCTCTTGCCACTACATATACTTTCACTATTTTAAGCACAAATACATGCACTTACTTGGTTAAATGTATATTATTACAGCTCTATATTAGTATGACTCGTTTGCATTTATTAATATATTACTTTTGCAAATAGCAATTAGTTTCCCATGTGTAATGTAAAATGTCTAGGTGCACTTTGTTGATTAGTTTACATGCTTCACACTGTTATTTCAGTTATAGTTATGAGAGTGTGACTTTACAAGGGGTACACAAAAATTGTTGTCTCTCCCATGCTCCATCAACTATTGTTGCTTCGGTCTGAGTGTTCCTTGCTCCCGAGTCCAAGTGTCTATTTTGGTTTTCCTGTGTCTTTATAATATTAGAACATTGGAATGTTGGGCGCTCCATTGAAAATACTGGAGTGTTCCATACTTCTAATGGCTGGTAGAAGCCTGGAGCTCCAACATTCCAATGTTTGACTTTGTTCACAGCTGCTGCTGTGAAAAAAAGCCTCTCGGAGCCCGAGGGGATTTAAACCCCCTCGGACTCCGAGAGGCGTCTGTTTTGACTAATTAGAACATTCTGCCCTCTAGGCTAGAATGTTCTAATAGCCTTAGAGCCCTCCATAGTGGGCTTTACTGGACACTAAAGGCCCGCTCCCTTGTTAAAGAACACTGGAGCAGGCCTTTAATGGCCGATAGAGCCCACCACTGCGGGGTCCAAGGCTATAGTGAGTGTCAATTTGCCAGTGTCCCTATGCCCGTGTCCTCTTGTTAGTGTCCTAGTGTCAGTGCTCCTTTGTCGCTGTATCCATGTAAATATCCCCATGTCAGTGTTGGTGCACCTGTGGCAGTGCCCAGTAACAGTGTTAACGCCCCTTTGTTGGTGCTCCTGTGTCAATATGTCAGTTTCCGGGGTTGTCCGTGTGGGCCTCGCTGTGTCAGTGTATTAGCCTTAGTGTTTTACATAATATAATTTCTGCTTCTAAACTACATACACCACCATAAGTCCACTTGGAAGCACTAAGGGATGGAGGAGGCCAGATGGCTGACGGTAAAGATGGACAAGACGTCTGGGGCTACATTACAGAGAGGGCACACCTAGTGCAGACTGGGGCAGTGAGCCCTATTACAGCAAATGCACTCTTTGCAGTGCAGGCATGAACACTAGCCCACTGTGAACCATGGGCTAGTGAAAGGCAGACAGGCTGATTTGACTGCTAGTCTGCCATTCACTGCAAATGGGACCCAACTCCAGTTTCAGGTTGCTGAGGTCGCTCTGTGGCAGCTGCTATAATTAATTGCAACTGACAGCAGGGGAATGTGTGGGGGACCCTTAAACCCCTGTTCCCCACTCAAAAGGGGCACCTCAGGGGGTGCACTGACTGTGTGCTACCTTCTAAGGGGTACACAGTCAGTGTACCTCCTGACAGATTTGTTGCCATTGTGCCAACATTTGCAATACAGCACATGTGTTGACCAAACGGTTTTCACCCCCCTGTGTGATCACACCAGTGCACATCTCGCTCCAAAATGAGCCATATTACAAGAGGGGCCACACAAGTGTCTGCAGCCAATTCTGTAATATCAAAGTGCCTGGAGGGCTCAAACAACGGGCGCACAAGCTCTTGCTCCCCACGAACACTGTGTTTTACATGGCCCAAAGTGGTCTAAAAAAGGATCAGGGTGATGAGCTGTCATGAAGGATCACTCCAAAAAGTTGTGAAATAACATTTTTATTAGACATCCACTTCAAACAAGAAAGTCTTGGCAAAGTAAGACATGCTTTCAGTAATGCATACATTCCAGTAACTCATGCAGCATTATGATTTCCCTCATATCATACTAATTTGTGTAAAAGAATATAGGGACAGATGTATTAACATTGTATTTTGCGAGTCCCTAATAGCAAGTTTTACCGATTCGCTATTATGGACTCGCAAAAAACAATGTATGTAGGATTCGCAAATAAAATTGGGAATCCTATGCATTCTTTAATTGCGACTCGCAAATTACGAGTTGCAAATAAGGAATGGCTTCCCATTCATTTCTTTGGGCCTATAGGAATGAATGGGAATTGCATGCACAATTTGCGAGTACCGAATAGGTACTGGCAAATTGCGCATCCAATTTCAAGGGTGCAAGGGTGCCAAAAGGACCCCACGTTGCACCCATGAAATATGCATGTGAGCACATGTTGTGCACATACATACCCTAAAGGCATGTATGTGCGTCACATGGCACTTGGAAAAATGCAAAAATGTGAATCTTTTTAAGGATTTGCAATTTAGCACCAATTTGAAGTTGGTGGGAAATTGCAATTCCTTAAAGCAGGGTCGCCATTTGAAAAGGGCTGCCTGCATTGCATGTAGAGAATCGGAAATTGCGATTCACTAAAGGCATTTGCAAAATAGATTATTTGCAAAAATTGTGATTCCCTATTTTGCGTATGCCTTTTGTGATGATACATCCCAAAAGGCCTTTTAGCATTTGCGTTCTGCGAATCGGCGCGTTTGCGAACAGGAAAACGATTGATACATCTGGCCCATAGAGTAAGTAGTTTCAAAGATCATTGGAAATTGTATTTTAAATGGTTCGAAGTTTGTTTCACAGTGCAGTGCAGGTCTTCAATTTTACCTCACTCGCCGAACCTGTTCAGAGGTGAAGGAAGTGTTGACTCATGTTAAACTTTTGTTTTGTAAGCAATTTCTGCGCCTGCAGGCCCTGTTCAGTGTTAAATATAGGAGACTAATATTTAATATGGGCCAACTGGCACTCCCTATTAGGGTCCGGCACTTATTTTGTCTCAACAGAATTTGAGCCAGAGCAAGAAAGAGAACACAAAGAGGGGGAAAGAAGGAGGAAGAGAAAGGTGGAAAAACAGTGTCAAAGAGAGAAAGCAGGAACCTACAAGAATGACATAAAAAGGCAGGAGTGCCTGGTTGTGGATTACGGAGGCATGAAGTGGAGCCAAGCTTTGGTATTCGACACCCCGACCTTAGATAGCTACGGCTGTGGGCTTTAGAAAAAAACCTTGGGCCCCACCACTTGTTTTTTAACAAATTAATAACTGAATATGGGGGTGCTGGGCCTGGGGAGTGTGCCGGAAGAGACACAGCAAGATATTGAAAATGGAAGGAATTGTTTGTTAATATTTTTACACAGGGAGTGCCAGTTAGGTGGTAAGTTATTAACACACACAATGCCACAAATTCACCAAAATTAAACATAAACACAAGCAGCGATTTGCAGTGTGAATAATGGACAAACAACACACCTACAGGCATGTGCATACACAACAAAACTTGGAACACATACACCGGCAACACACAAACATGCATTTAAAGACAACATGCAATCAGGCAGACATATGTGGACAGGCAGAACACTGATAGGCATTTTTACAGAAATAGACGTAACAACACATCTAACGACTCCCATGCACAAATTTAACAGACAGAAACAAAGACCATGCATGCACACACTTACTCACACACCTTTATGTCTCGCTTAGGTAGCGCATGCACTGCATGCACTGTCTTGAAGAGACATGCTGTATCTAGAAATGGGCTTAAAAAGAAAATGCCCATATTTTTTATTGGTTCCTCTTACTGTTCTTTAGAAATGCTGACTTATCATTGGTGAATAAACGTAGTAGTTCCTACTTTTGTTCTGCCCTGGAGACTGCCTCTGCTACATGAATCCTTTCAATATGGGCCATATGTTTTCCTTGAGTGCACTATTTCGATCTGTCCTCACTGCTGCTCCCAGTTCACTTAATCTCCTGTGCTTCCCAGAACAACACCTCCGCCCCCTCGCAGCTTGCTTGTATTCTGAATGGAAAACATCCTTTACAACGCAACTTTTACCACGCAGTGCCTTTACGATGCAACTTTTACAACACAAACCATTACGACGCATTGCTCTGGGGGGCGCTCTAGGATAGGGAATAAGTTTAATTTACTATCCAACACCTTCCCTAGTGTCCACGGGCACTGGAGTTGGAATAGTAAATTAAACTATTCACTATCCAGCACCCCAAAGCGCTATGCGTTGTAAAGGTTTGCGTTGTAAAAACCGCGTTGTAAAGGCATGCGATGTAAAAGCATGCGTTGTAATGTCATACATCCATTCTGAATAGCTGGTTTTGGCTCCCTCTCATGGGCTGCAGCTGCCTCCTACTCCCTACACCTCCCCTTAATGGCCTGACGAAAAAGCTGGATTTTGTTTTTTTTAACAATTACTGCATTGTTTTCAGTGCAGTTTTTATGCAGCGCGAACTCGAACTGAAGGTATTGGAACTCTTTACATGAGCACCAGTAATCTCCCTTTGCCTACAAAAATACATTTTTGTAGGCAAAGGGAGATTATGCAATTTGCACAGAATCACAGGATGTTGATCCACTGCCGTGACTTTAATCTAGTTCCCCAGTTTAAAGTAGGCAGATCTGGCCATTATGCCACACCCCTCACCTCATGATCCTGTTTCCAGCACACAAGGACTCAACGGATTCTCTGTCTAACTAAAACCTAGCATCCTACACCCAAATCTCCAGTCTGCGAACAGCAGCTCTGTGGTTCAAGACTCAGTCCCTTGTGGACTGAAAAACACCCATCAGCTCAAAGGTCATTGGTCTCACCCCTTCCCTTCACACACACTCTGTGACATAGTGCGGCAACTAAAGTCAACTGACACTCATGTGTAAAACTGTGAGCTGTGTGTAATGGACTGCAGAGGCGATTGACAGTGCTGTGGAGAGGGTCTGAGCTCCACCAGCCAGATGCACCAGCGGCCAGTGGTATGCAGTGAGGTTGGTAAAGAATGCAGCACAAGTGTTTCATGCCTCAGTTCTGCTCAATAAACCTTCAATGTGTTGCGTATGTTTAGCATTTGCACTCGAGCACGCTTGCAAATAAGCTAATCTAAGTATTAGCAGGTGTGCACATTCTGTTACAGCGGAAGTAATGATTTAGGAGTGTGGGAAATTGTTTAAATTATGCATGGCCTCTTTTTAATTGATACATATATGCATCCAGTCACATCTGAGTGGAAATGGAAAGCTCCTCTGCCTTGGAATCAGTTCTGACTCACTGCGGCAATACATAAAAAGCCTGTGGGCAGTGGCACAGACCCTGCCCTCTCGGATCAGGTTTAAGTGACCTGCGAACAACCCATAAACCTGCCAGATGATCTCATGATGTTTCTATCAGTATCCCCTGATCTCGGCAAGCCCCGCTCCATGCCTCCCAACAAAGATAGGACTCCTCCCTTACGTCCTAGGGATAAACCCCTCGTCCTGAGACTGCAGTCTCCAAAAAAGGCAGGCAACTCTTTTACAGGAATGAGGTGGCATTAGTGGCGAGTGTCCTATGCTTCTTCCCTTCTTTGGTTTTTGGTCATGGGGCAATATTATTGAGAGGGAGGAGTAGAGGGTGTGGGCCTGTCCGCTTACCCTGCTGCTGGTAGCCATGAACGGTTGAGAAGCTGTTATATATGTCATGAAGATGGACCAAGTTTTGTTTCTGTTTAGTTTCTGAAAGCTTGAAATCTTCCAATAGATTGATGTTTGATCCTTGTGTCTGTCTGGAAACACTTGTCAAACTGTGCAGGGAAGAGGTGACATCATAACCATTAATGCATCTGCAGTGATGAAACTCAACAGTGCCAACAAGAATCTTTGGAAAAACCACACAGGTTGGACCCTTTGAACAAGAGTGTGGAATCGTCTGGCAGAGGGTTTCAGCATGCACAACTTGGGGAAACATCTCCCCTTTTTAGTGAGGCCTTATTTGTATGTCCCTTTTGAGTGCTGACTTTTAGGACCTTTTTGAGCCTTTTCCACGTCAAAGAAAATTAAAACTACTGCTTGGAGCATTGTACCCCTACAGGTCTCATGAAAGAACAAGATGAGCGGGATCGCGGGATCTCCTGTATCCTGTTGGTTTATTGTTAGCCTATGTGAATCAGCATCCTAGCCAGTAGGAGACAAAACTGCTCTAACACTGGCCAACATCTCACAGGTTCAGCAGATCTAGCCTCAGGACCACAACCTGTTGATGACTTTTATAAGGCGGGATGCTGTGCTATTTTTGAAATCCGGCAGGAGGCCTTGATTTGTTCGTTGTCACACAGCCTGATCGATGGAGCGCATTGGCAAGCACTTTGGGGATGCGACCACCAGGCTGTGGCCACATATCCCACCTGTCTAGTGGTGGTGGTGCTGGTGGTGCCGCAGAGATTCTGCTCCTACACAGAACTGTGCACAGAGACCCAGGACCTCAGTGAATTGTGGTGTACCAAAACAACTCACCTCAGTGCCTAGAAAGCAGCTAGCATTAGTGTCACATTAGCTTTTCGTTCTATAGCAAAGGAACCAATGATTAGACAACCCAGAACATGCAACTTAGGTTATACTCAGGAATGGTGCAGTAGTTTTGCTAACATAAGCAGACATACAATCAGAAATAATATGGACAGCATTGTTACAATTCCATAAAACATAAAAGGAGAAATCATATTACAATGATGGTGAAAACAGGTCTTATAGTGCCTAGTATAACACCCTCCCTAGATAGGAACTATGTTTTATAAAATATAGAAGGTCTCTTAGGCTTGTTTGGGGGACACCATACCTCTAAGATCAGCAGTAGTGTATCACATCAGGATCTGCAAACGCTCTGTCTCTCTGGAAAAACTGTTGTGAATCTATCTAGGACCCTAATCAAGATATCCCCGATTCATGCCCTTATATGGTTATAACAAAACATATCCTTATAAAGGCATAGGAATCATGTCCATATCTAGTCATAGCCCATGCAGTCCAAATACGGCAAGGCTACTCCCATAGTCTCCTAGAAAGTACAACGTGTTCTTTAAACAAACAAAGCCTCCAGCAGCCCGGGAAATCCCCCTGCTTTTGTTTTGATTTGAACAAGACTCCTGAAGTCCAGAAAGATCTGTTAGTTCTTAGTGAGGTCTTATGTCCAACCTTACGTCAAACCCGGCACCTTCCAGGTATAAATATACCAACGTTGCCTTAAGCAAACACATGGTGGTTTGGAGCAGAGCGGCTATCTACTTGCCCGACGCCCAGCTGATGCGAGTGCCGAAGGAAGCCGACCCTCCCATTTGACGCACTGAGAGGCGCTGTCTTTTCTCCAGCCGAGAAATCCAGCTACGGTGTTTCCAGTCACCCTTGCGGGTTGCTGGGAGATCGAGTCCCGAGAGAGAGATACAAGACCTCCTTCATTCTAGAACCAAGGTACGGAGCTGATTAAAACCTTGAGAGAATTCTTGATTCAGATTCTTGGCAAAAACCAACTTAACTTAAACTGCAACTTACTTACTCCTTCCCACGTATTAGGCTTAGGTCAGGTACACCGGGTTAGGCGTATTTTAGAAGCACCAGTTGAGTACGTTTAGTCAATGATTTTATGTATGTATATATTTTATCCATTTTAAAGTATCATATGGCTAAGAAACCATATCAATGCATTTACAGTATTATTTCATAATACTCCTTTTACTGTACGCACTTTACTTCGTGATAAGTATTGCACTTGTGGCAACTCATTTCTCTTGCATGAGAAAGAAGACTGCTCAATAAATAACACCTTTTATTGAAAACGCCCGTCTCTCTATTTCTCTGCACTCCTGGTGAAATTAAGCATGCACGATTGACTGAGTGAAATAGTTGTCTATTGTTTTCACACGACTCTAGAGATATACTCTTTATTCTGAGGGAGCAAAGTTGTCATGTTTATATGGTTGTCAGAAACTAATCCCTTCTTGTCTAATCAGGAAAGTTAACTCCTTCCTGAACATTCGAGAAAGTTTCTTGTGACCTCTGAGCTAGCTGGCAAAACTAATTAAGTCTAACATAGTCAGTAGAGACCTAGATGACCTCAGTCCTACGTCTAAACTGCTGTTTATGTTATTTCAATGCGCAGAGCCTATTGGGAATATAGGAACTACACTACATGGCGCCCAACGTTTGGTAAGGCGATAATCTAATGCAAGACATTAGAGTAACTCAGTCGTGCTTTTCACACAGACCCCTTTTCCCGTAAAAACTCCAAAAGACGTCTGGAGTGGGTAAAAGGTTAATATCCACCGGAACTTAGTAGGAAGAGATTCCTATGTATTAGTTTTTGGTTTAGTCAACGTTGAAGGATACAGTGTTCCAAAATATTGTGCACCTAATCTTTGTTTCCTTGAAACTTGCTCTGCAACAAAAACTTTCTGTCATTAAAATGTCGGATAGTGAAGACGAAAGGGAGAGAGCTAGAATAGCAGCTCAACTTTTAACGGAAGACACAAGTCTCCAAAATGAAGACCCGAATGTTATAATCATTCCGGTTAATGTAAGAAGAACCATAACTATTAAACTTATAGAAAATGGACTATCACCGAGAGGTGGTACAGTCATATTCGTGGTAGATGCCCATGAATATCGGCAGACAGAGGTATTCTATTCATGGATACATTTTCCAGCAGCAAACGCTGTAACACAAGACTTCCACTATTAGAAAATAGAGGAATCTCCAGAGGAATATGCTCCTTTCGAGGACGTTGAAATTCCACTAACATACCAAGAGCACCTGCTCTGGTTTAATGGCGCCCTAAAACATCAAAATCACATAACCAGGCTTGGTCCACTAGGTAGACCAGGAGCCACATGGCTGGTTCTAGCCAGCTACACACCACATCCAGAGATTGAAAAAATTTCAGACCGGGAACTTTTAGCTCAGCTAAAACTACTAATTAAAATACATAGACAATTGGTCCAATATGTCATGAGGACTTCAACAGTCCAACCAGCAATAAGAATTCCACAACAAACCCCTCAACAGGGGAACACAAATAAAATTACACCACAGAATTTACAATCAGCCATTGGCAAAATACCCGCAAAACGGGAACAAATTCCGTTCTGGTTAGCACAAAAAATCACTCAAATAGAGGCAGTATTTCCTGATACTACACCTCATGAGAAACACAGAATTCTGACTATCTGCCTTCCAATGGGGATCGCACCACATGTGGAGGACTGTGACACTTGGGGCACAGTCTTTGCTTCAATTTACACAAAAACACATGGTGTTCCGTCTATGGCGGTTATACCAGACGTACTAAGACAGATTCAAAATGAATACGGTCCAGAACCTGCTTTAACTCTGGGTATGAAATTACTGAAAGACATTAAGCAGGTCTCGGCTATATTATTAGCCAACATAAAAGGAGAAGCAGCATCTGTGGCGATCCGCCAGAAACTGAAAGAAACAGATATAGCAGAACGACCTTTTGAACTTGCCAGAATCATAGAAAAATCCTATGAAGAACTAGGTAGAGATAGTTTGGGTGGGAAACCACTAAAACCACAACTAATTGAAAGTCCTGAAAAAACTTTTATTAAAAATAATCTGAACACTCCAAAAAGAGTTGGGAGGGTAATAAACAATCCACTCCCAAAGAAAAAAATTTTCAGTCCAGAGGAAGGTCTCCTCAGCGGAGAGATATATCTCCAGAAAGAGGAAGCAAGTCTCCCCAAAGGGAGCCCTCTGAGAAAAGATACAACCGTAGAGATAAGGATAAATTAAGAAAACCTGACAGATATCAAGATATTGATACACGTCCCTCTCGATCTTTTCAGAATTCCTCACAGAAATCAGAAAGAAGCGGACAGTCAGAACACAAGGAAGAGCACGTCAAATCCAAAGACAAGGAACCTGCTCATCAAAGTAAAAAATTACAATATCCAAAAAAGAAGGTAGCCAGTATTAAAATAAAACATGCCGAGGATTCTGAGGACACAACTGAAAAGAGTGGGCCCAGACAATGCTAGACAGCGCAGCAGAAGTAAGCATAGTTCGCAAGATCCTAATGAATCTTCTGGAGACAGTGGACACGAATGAATACATTCAGGTGGAAACTGCAGATACCAGAGTTAGCAAACCCCATAAATTATACGAAATAACATTGCGTATAGATGGGACAAAACTAGGAAAATAAGGGGTCTCTTTTGGATCACTTATCTAAAGGCTATGATATCCTGTTAGCTGAAAAAGACTGGCCACCAGAGTCTGTCAGGAAATGCCCTCATGGCGAAGAAATGATTATGCCTGCCTTCTCAAATCATATTCCAATTCATAAAAAATACACATTTGCAAGAAAATGGGCAGTGGCCCAAGCTCCTGCATTATATAAAAATCATTTAGGATGGGATGAGGATTCTCCTCCTCACAAAATACAGTTAAAAATCAACCTACTGCACAAAGGCAGTACCCAGTTAAACAAGAAGCTAAAAAACAAGTCAGGGAGATTTTAGATCAACTTGAATATCAGGGGGTGATTGAAACCTGCACCTCACAAATGAACAATCCTTTGTTTCCTGTCGCCAAGCCAGACGATTCATATCATCTAGTTTTGGACTACAGACACTTAAACTCCTGCTGCAAGACATTTGCAGTACAAAACTCACACAGTGCAGCACTAATGAATAACATCGTGCGCAAAAAATATAAAACGACATTAGATATCTCTAATGGATTCTTTTGTCAAAACATTGCACCTGAAAGCAGGTTTTTGACCGCTTTCTCAACAATGGGGTCGCAAAAACAATTCTGTCGACTCCCACAGGGATTCAAGAATAGCCCAGGATTATTCTCAGCAAGGGTAACAGAGTTACTACAAATATATGATGATGAGGCATTATCATATGTCGATGACATCTATCTCACAGATGATGACCTGGAGACACACTTGAAAAGAGTGAACACCATAATACTTGGGTTCGCAGCTGAAGGGTACAAATTCAACTTTAAACGAATTGCTCACCTAACTGTCCTGATTTTAGGATATGAATTATCAAGTGAAGGCAAAAGCCTAGCAGACAATTTCAAAGAGAAGTGTGCTGTACTCCAAGCACCAAAAACGCTGAAGAATTTACAATCAATACCAGGTTTCCTGAATTTCGGAAGAACATACATTCTAAATTATGCAGAGAGGGTTAGACCTCTCTATGAATTAATAAAACCTGATTTCAAACAAATCAATTGGACTCAGAAACACACAGAAATTTTAAGATCATTACAAACAGATATAATAACTAAAACAAAACTGCAAACACGCGTAAGCGAACGCAACCTTGTAATCCGAGTCATCCCAGGAAGATGCGGATTCACGTACCTGACCTCTAATGAGGGAGAAACGGTACCAATAGCTTACAAATCACACTTGTACACACAAGCTGAATACGAAAATGAAAAAACTAGAAAATCTAGAATACGAATATGAATATCCTCTGCCAATCGAAATTCTGCCTCTAGAACAGTACACCTGTGTAATCTACATGGACAGATTTGCACAACACTACGATGTGGATAAAAAATCCTACAATGCAGCGTGCGCGATTATTAAAGGTCACTGGCGCTTTGGTAAATTCAGACCGATAATCACAAAACTGAATCACTCAGAAACTGTACAGCTCAGCGAGCTGAAATAAGATCTTTAAAGATGGCGCTTGAAAATGCCGATTGCGAATTCCCCACACTAATAGTGTGCGATTCGCATTATTGCGTCCAGTCTTACAATAATGACATGCAGACATGGATCAAATACGGTTACAAAGATGAGACTGGTGCCACAATAAAGCATAAAAAGCTCTGGGAACAAGTAGTTCTTTTGCAGAAAGAACTACAAAAGACTCACGTGATACATTCACTGAGTCATCAACGTGATGGCGTTCACGTTGCAGGGAATTCATTGGCTAACAGAGCCACAGCGGCAGCGGTTCAACCGGCTTCCGTAGTCACAAAAAAGCGTACTAAAAAATAAATAGACGGTGAAACGCTACTAGCAGTAAAAGCCTCAATGACAGGCAACTATGCGATTTTACCTCTAAGTTATCCACTCGGAAATAAATACATAATTGATGCAAACTACGTTCCTTTTGCTCAAATCCCTGGAGTGGGGGATAGAGTAATTCCAAACACGAACCGGAGGGCTTACTTGATTCAAGAAGCACACATGGGACAGGGTCTGAGGCACCAAGAGATCTTGACATCTGTAATAGAATTACAATCACAATACTGGTGGCCGGGGATGTGCGTGCAAATTTACAACTTTGCAACTAATTGTCAGAACTGCAATAGAGATTGCAGTGGGGAACCGGATGAAACACCAGCCCAGATACCCTTATTAGAAAGCATCAGGCTATCTATACGCAAAAATCCGGAAGGAAAAATGCAGTCCCATAATTATTAAGACGAAATTCACTTAAAATGTAGGCCCCAGTGCTCGGCTGACGCCAGAACTGTTATAAAAGATTTGCGAGTCTTTATCGGCACATACGCAGTTGGCGTGCTACATTCTGACCAGGGTCCTGCGTTTAGCTCTCGAGCTTACAAAAAGGCCATAGCCAGCATGGGCATTGCATTGCGGTACTCTTCTCCCTTCCATCCTGAGGGAAATGCGGTAGTGGAAAGAAAAAAACGTGACATAAAGCAATCTATAAAGGCAAGGGTATTAGGTTTGGGTGATGGGTGGGTCAAACATTTAACAAGTGTCCAACGTAGTCTTAACAATCTGCCAAGAAATTCTCTAAAGGTATCACTCCATACGAACTATTGTTCGGCACTAGAATGAAAATCCAGGACTTAGATAGTCAGACTTCAGTGGTGAAAGAAAAAGCCTTTGATATCAAAGATCGTTTGGCTGTTTTACAGGACTTAAATGAAACAAGAAGAAGTCTAAGTAACACAAAGTTAAAGCCAACAGCCACTGAAGAAAAACCACCTTTCCCAGCAAGACCTGTCTGGATTCCAAAGATTGGGGATCTAGTCAGAGAGAAGATCGCGGTGAAGAAGGAATTTGGGCCTTCTTACAGAAAAGCAGTACCTGTCTTAGCTGTCAGCGGAACAAGATCAGTAGTACTACCGCCCCTTGCTGGTAAAAAGGAGAACCGAATTGTATCCATCGACCTGGTAAAACCACAATCATGTGGTCAATAATAAGTAGTAGGCCCAGTGGACTCCCAAGAAGTAGCAGAAGACCAAACCTTGCTACAATCCAAGAGGTTCAAACTGAAAGACTAATCACTTTTGATAAACCTGCAGTAAATAAAAAAGGACTATGCAACAAAGCCATGGAACTTGTGCCTCATGAAACCCAAATTGCAACAGTTTGTCAAGAAACACCTGTCTACAATGATGTAGCTTCAGACTATACTAATGTGACAAAAGAAGATTCAAAGACTAAAGAAAATCCGGAAGCAATTCCAACAATTGACAGAACTGCATCTGGATACTTCATCAATTTCGATGACTTTTCTGATGATCCAAGTGAACATGAAGAAACGCCAGCAACAAAAAGTTTTAAACAAAAAATGACTGAACTCTTTCATCAACTCAAAGAAACATATCTGATTTCACCATGGATTGAACTTTGGATTGTGTTAGGTGTACTTTTCCTCCTGATTTGGCTCATCATGGTTTTATGTTTGGGTAGATTTATTGATGGAAAATATAGTACAATGGACACAGCAAGTCAGAACATCAACTTGGTCCTAAAGCCTCACAAATCCTCACACATCGAGAAAAGAGAACTGTCATCAGTGAACATGACAGCCAATCCAAAACCCAGTGGGGTAGCATGGGACAAAACGGATTATGAAATCTATGGCACGATTGAGCTCTTGAAATATCCACATCAGTTCAAGGTTTCATTAAGTGACTTTGTAAAACCAAGTACTTTCTCTGATGATTGGGACTTTGAAAATATTAATAATATGATGTCAGATTTAGCAATGTCAGCAAAATTCACAGAACAAGAATATTTGCAGGGTTCAGCAAAATGTGAAGAAATGAACTGTTATAATCATTATGGTCATCACTATTTGCATAAATCTGCTAATCCTAGAAATGTTTTTAATTATAACAAATGGGAACATTGTGCAACTCCGCCAAAAGGCAGCTCGAAAACATTTTATGAGAAATTCCCATACTTCTCAGGATTTAACACAAGTGATCCAGAAACGTTTTATTTCAAAATGTTAAATAAGACAGGAATGAAAATAATGTTGACAAATACTAAATTGATTTATTCAGAAACATTTTATGAAAAAATGGTCACATTTGGTTTTGAATTTTGGAAAAACAACATTGAAACAAAAACCATCTGGGGTACAAAAGACTGGCAGGTACAAGGTCTAGAAGCATTATTTAGAGCCTGCATGATCCCGGACAAATGATATTCCTGAATGACACCATTCAGCAAACAACCTGTCTTGGTTTAGCCAAGATAAAAGACTTAAACAAACCGTCTATTGCAAAGCCCATACCTGATAGTAATAGCACTGCAGATGAGGAGATAGACGTATCCCATATTTTTCACCAAAACAGAACAAATCCTGATTGGAAAAAATGGTTGATCTGGTCCACAGACACAAATAACTGTCAAGATAGATTCCTGAACAAAATACAGGGGTTCAAACAGACCAGGTCAGACCCAAGCTATTCCCAGAGACAACATCCAGGGATAGTTACAACATACAGTGTAGGGAAACTATGCGTCGAGTGGCTACAGAAATCCACACTGGCTCAAATTAAACAACACTTGACTTTACTTAAAGAAGGTGCTGTCTTGCGAGATTTCATAGTGGGACCTCGCAAACAGCGTCAAAAACGTTTCATATAGGCCGGTATATACGCTGCTTACAACGAAGCTTGGAAAGTAACGCAAATTGAAACTGCAGAAAAAATACGAGAAATTGATTGTATAAATTTGGAAAAATCACTTTCTGTAGTGGACAATGGGTTAACGACTCTGTCCTCCAGAATATATTCACTGGACAGCATTGTATCATCTGCTATTGATATAATAGAGCGGGACTTACTAATGTTACAACATGGTCAGTCCCAATTGCGTTCTATTGTACAGCTAGGCTGGACGTTACAAAATCTGCGTTCAGGCTACGTGCCATGGCGTCTGATCAACACAATGTCATTATTCTCTATCTTTAACCTTACTGATAAACAAATCAGTTTGGCACAAAAAGGAGCAGAATATACGATTCTGAGCATTGAAAAACTTGAGAGGTTACCATTGACAATGTCAGAGAGACCTGTCATTGAATGGATAATACACGGAACAATTACAATTCCGATAACAACTTTCGAGTTTAAGTATTGCCAAAAATATATACCAGCAGGCCTGTATGGAAGGTTGGGTAAAGGATACATCAAGTCAACATGGAATTTACCTTATACACACAAATGTTATAGTGAGGGAAAAAAGGAGGTATTTCTTAGTGGTAACAATTGTAAAGAATCACTAAGCGGTACACTTCTGTGTCAAGGTATTAACTTGCATGGAGCCTGCGAGGGTTCATCAAATAACCTTTCATGTCACCAGGATGGCACTCCTGCAAAACAGATAGAGCCATTTTTCAGACAGCTTTCCAACGGCAGCTACGTTCTAATAAGTGACCATAGCTGTTGTGGCATGGTGCCAGGAAAAGCCTATCTCGTGAGCGTTACTTCCATGGTCACTTGCTGTATGCAAGTATTGTATCCAAACAGCAATCCAGACATGGAGGGGGCAATATGGCCTTCTTTGAATATCTCTTCTATTCGAATTGATACTTTAAGCAGAATGAAGTCTATTCTTTTACAGACAACTGTGCCTTTAACCTCGTCCAAAGAGACGTATGATCTGCAAGTTGCAAGGACAGCAGCAGAGATACATACCCTATTATCAACAAATTGCCCCATGAATTTTGTAGAAATGTTAGGTCAAATTTTAAATTTTATACCAGTGGTATCGCACATGTATTTAAGACAAATTTTTCGGGACTGTTAGCACCCTTTGAAACAGTTCTGGGCATTTTCCCGAATTTTGTGCATTCTTTATTCGGCAACCTGCCTCTTCTTTTGGGACTCGTAGCAGGAATTTTATTTTTGATCCTTCTGCTTCCGATATGGCAAGCCAAGCCACAGTCAAAACTCCAGCTACGATGGAAGAAACGATCAAAGCAATGCGCTACCGAGACCGAATCACTAGAGTCCTCGGATTAGCCCGGCTAAGAGATCTGAATACAACTTGGTTTCTTTCATTCAGACCAATCTGGCAAGATTGCATTTTACCTGTGCTTCGATGTCTGCTATGCGGAGAAGAATGCGTGTTGGACGTCTGTCTTACACTACTATCAGCAGTACCAACGGATATCGATACTTTGCTTAGTTCGGTAACGGCTCATGCAACGTGTTGTCCCCAGCGGCTACCTATTCTGATGACGGCATTCGTTGAGACTTCACCATTACGAGTAGGTGGCGGTGAAGTACGAGATGAAAGCAGCACCACACAGGTACAACCTTCTGTGAGCATATCTGATCCTGACATCGATGATGGCAATCATTCTCACACATGCACTGTTTCGGCTTTTTCGAACTTGGTAGAACTTTCACCTGATGTTGTAGACCAATTTTTTGCAAGCCTGTCTGATATGATGTTCTCTCCCAACAACGATAATAACTTTTAAAACAACGAGCACACAGCATTCCCTGAACTCTGAATTCGGCCTTCAGTTTTTGATAAACAACACTACTAAAAACATTTGGAACTATTTTTTCCCCTGAAAGCGAAATTATTTTTTTTACACATCCAAAATATTTACCTTTTTCTGGCACATGGTACTCTGCTTAAAGTAGAACTATTCTTAGAGAACAGAGCTTCTATTTTTAGAGACACTAGAGATAATATTTTACCTCAGCCTCTAGCACATGTACAGTATTGTAAAAATGTGTGATGAAATGGT
This sequence comes from Lissotriton helveticus, assembly GCF_964261635.1. Classification (NCBI taxonomy): domain Eukaryota; kingdom Metazoa; phylum Chordata; class Amphibia; order Caudata; family Salamandridae; genus Lissotriton; species Lissotriton helveticus. The sequence continues at coordinate 256,192,581 of NC_136058.1, forward strand.
CTCGACCTTCTTTTCTGTATTAAGAGCCATTTCATCAATGTAATTTTCGCGATTCATTCAGCCAATATTTATATATGCATTTCCTGAATGATAACACTGCTTGAAAAAACGTACAGTATAAATACTCATTTTCGTGTATATACCATACACCATTTCAAATGCAATTTATGTATTTTGGGTTGGGTTGGAAAACACATGCATCGTTATATGTTTAGTATTGCTTGGTATTTAGTAATGATGGACATTAAAAGTGGAGTGGGTGTTGTGAATCTATCTAGGACCCTAATCAAGATATCCCCGATTCATGCCCTTATATGGTTTTTCCAAAACATATCCTTATAAAGGCATAGGAATCATATCCATATCTAGTCATAGCCCATGCAGTCCAAATACGGCAAGGCTACTCCCATAGACTCCTAGAAAGCACAACGCGTTCTTTAAACAAACCAAGCCTCCAGCAGCCCGGGAAATCCCCCTGCTTTTGTTTCGATTTGAACAAGAACTCCTAGAGTCCAGAAAGAACTGTTAGTTCTTAGTGACGTCTTATGTCCAACCTTACGTCAAACCCGGCACCTTTCAGGTATAAATATACCAACGTTGCCTTAGCAAACACACGGTGGTTTGGAGCAGAGCGGCTATCTACTTGCCAGACGCCCAGCTGATGCGAGTGCCGAAGGAAGCCGACCCTCCCATGTGACGCACTGAGAGAGACGCTGTCTTTTCTCCAGCCGAGAAATCCAGCTCCGGTGTTTCCAGTCACCCTTGCGGGTTGCTGGGAGATCGAGTCCCGAGAGAGAGATACAAGACCTCCTTCATTCTAGAACCAAGGTACGGAGCTGATTAAAACCTTGAGAGAATTCTTGATTCACATTCTTGGCAAAAACCAACTTAACTTAAACTGCAACTTACTTGCTCCTTCCCACGTATTAGGCTTAGGTCAGGTACACCGGGGTAGGCATACTTTAGAAGCACCAGTTGAGTACGTTTAGTCAATGATTTTATGTATGTATATATTTTATCAATTTTAAAGTATCATATGGCTAAGAAACCATTTCAATGCTTTTACAGTATTATTTCATAATACTCCTTTTACTGTACGCACTTTACTTCATGATAAGTATTGCACTTGTGGCAACTCATTTCTCTTGCATGAGAAAGAAGACTACTCAATAAATAACACCTTTTATTGAAAAAACCCGTCTCTCTATTTCTCTGCACTCCTGGTGAAATTAAGCATGCACGATTGACTGAGTGAAATATTTGTCTATTGTTTTCACATGACTCTAAAGATATTCTCTTTATTCTGAGGGAGCAAAGTTGTCATGTTTATATGGTTGTCAGAAACTAATCCCTTCTTGTCTAATCAGGAAAGTTAACTCCTTCCTGAACATTCGAGAAAGTTTCTAGTGACCTCTGAGCTAGCTGGCAAAACTAATTAAGTCTAACATAGTCAGTAGAGACCTAGATGACCTCAGTCCTACGTCTAAACTGCTGTTTTTGTTATTCCAATGCGCAGAGCCTATTGGGAATATAGGAACGACACTACAAAACGGGCTTCTTCCAAGTGTGTGAAATCATGCTTACAGTGCATTATTAAAGGCGCCAGCATCACGTTGGCTGAAGCGGCATATATCTTATGGCTAGAACGTGAACCGATCAGTCCGAACAACAGCTACCGTGTTATGATAACCTTGGAGGCTTTAGAACACTGTGTGCAGCCTAGTCTCTCGATGTAATTCTAAGGATGCTGAAAACAAGCCTTTCTCATGTGTAGCATTTCACGCAGCCTAACTTACAACAACATTCATATGTAGTGTCGTGTGCAAAAGGAGAAAAAAGGTAAACTTCTAATAAGCCTATGCTAACATAACAGTGTGAGTAACAAGGCCCAGCCCTCACTACCTACAATGGTGCTGACAGGTGAGCACCAGCCATGTCACTACCAGCTCTCTTCTTTCTAATGAAGTCTCAAAAGTATTTTACTTGCCCATGCAGTGGGTTATTGTGCTTTCTGTGTGGTATTTCGACTTCCATGAGATGTACCAATGGTCTCTAGTGTTGTTCTGAGTTCCTCTTCTTGTTGGAGCAGTCACAAACTGTGATCTTGTTTGATCTGGGGGTCATACATCATGGTTTTCAAGAAGATATTTGTGGCCACTATCTTGTGGGATTCCTCTCTACTATGGGCCCAATGAAAATAAACTCCCCAGGTAAAGCATAGATTCTCGATTGTTTCAGTTTAAAAAAATCACCTGACACTTGTTTATTTGTGTCACGTGCATATCTATTCTGTCATTGATTCTTTTCCTTTCTTTTTCACCAGCACACGAATCATCATGTATACGTATAATATTGGGGGCATATCAAACAAGTAAGATTACAGCAAACATTATTGAGATGGTTCCAGTTACAACATATTTAGATAACACAATATTTGCAGACATGTGTTGTCAGTCAATCAACCCCCTGTGGTTCTAGGAAAGTATCAATCTATAAATGTGGCTCTTCTTGTGTCAATCTTTTGCCCTCGTCACATTATGTAGGGGAGCCCCATCCTTTTTCATTTCACCGCGGATGAGACAAGCAGTCAAGTGATCTTATGTATACGGAGTTCTTTCACTTTACCCCAAGTATTCTTTAATTAAACACAATACATGTAAACCTTGCTAGATGTTGGATGTTAGGATAATGCTAAAACAATGTGTTAATAAAAAATAGAGTTATTTTAGTTTGAGGTTGCATAAAGGCTTGTGTTTTAGGTGTTAATCCTTCTTTCAGTGTGAATAGTTCGGTCAACAAGATATCATATTTTTGACAGTAGGATCTTTCCAAGTAGAGGTTTTTTTCCAGAAAGGCAGCTCCCAGTAATTATTTATTTGCATATGGCCATGTCGGAACTGGGGTAGTGTGGTGAGCAAAAAAATGGTGATTTAGGCCCAGATCTCTGTACTGGGGCGAATATATGACATTGTTCTGCAATCTGTCCATCCACTGTTGTTTTTGCAACTATCGGGCAATTGGGCAGTTCCCGATGGGCTGGTCTGACAGCTTAGTGTGTGAGCCAGTTTTATTATCTGCTCAGACTATTTTTACTGTTGATTTCAATAATATTACAATAAACTTTACCTGCAGCAAGATCAATTCCATGCAGTGCCCCATACCTTGCACAACACTTATACAAAGTGTCCTTACAAGTTCAAAACATCCCTGATTTGAAAACATGGGCCACTTTTCTAGCTTTTTAATTCACGTTTAGGACCACTTTTATTTTTGGTGCCACTTTTATTATGCTGCTAGCTGCTTCTCTGGTTACAGTGGTAATCCCTCATTCCAAGTCCTCTAAACAGCGTTGCTAGCTGCTACTCTGGTCCCATCGGTAATTCTTCATTCTAAGACCTCTAAGCAGTGCTGCTTGCTAATTCTCTGGTTCAGTGGATAATTCCTCATTCCTATCCTAGAAGCAGTACTGCTAGCTGCTTTTCTAGTCACAGTGGTAATTCCTCATTCTAAGACAACTAGGCAGTGCTGCTAGCTGCTTCTCCGGTCCCATCAGTAACTCCTCCGTTCTAAGTCCTCTAGGCAGTGCTTCAGCTGTATCCCTGTGCCCAGTGGTAATTCCTCATTCTCAGTCCTCTTGGCAGTGCTTCAGCTCCTTTTCTGGTCCTGTTGGTAACTCCTCCATTCTAAGTCCTCTAGACAGTGCTGCAGCTATGTCTCTGTACCCAGTGGTAATTCCTCATGCTAAGTCCTCTAGGCAGTGCTGCAGCTGTATCTCTGTGCCCAGTGGTAATTCCTCATTCTTAGTCCCCTTGGCAGTGCTTCAGCTGCTTTTCTGGTGCTGGTGGTAACTCCTCCATTCTAAGTCCTCTAGACAGTGCTGCAGCTGTGTTTCTGTTCCCAGTGGTAATTCCCCCTTCTTATTCCCCTAGACAGTGCTGCAGCTACGTCTCTGTTCACTAGTATATTTCATTTCCAAGCGTGGCGATGTTGCTTTAGCAGCACATCCCACATTTGACTAAGCTTCACATGCTGTGGCACCTTAGTTACAGTTGCCAGCTGAGAGATCAAACGTTTTAAGTTTGTGTTTTGCAGCGTTTATATATTTCATGGTTTCCGCCGCGGTTCATGTGGGATGCAGACTGCACTTTCATCGGGATGCTGAGAATTCGATTCAACTGTGTCGCAGTCCTTGGGGGGAAGGAGGGGGACTTTCTTGTCAAGAAGACATTCATGGTGCCCAGGAGGCTGGAACTGTAAAGGGTTCTTTGATGCATAGTGGACCAACACGAATATTTTTGTAGTTGCAGTTTTATAGAATGAATAGTTTTCTTTGTATAGTTAATTAAAAGCATTACAAAAAATATGAGTAACGCAAGAGATCAGTTTTTTTCCATATGCCACGAAATAACTGGGACGATTTTAAACAATACCAAAAACACAGTTCAAAAGATAATACTAAACTCGAAATTACAGTCCAACTTTAAAATTAAAACCTAATTGTAAAGTATTTCGGATGCAGGTAAAAGTGTAGAAAGTACTTTATTGGCATACATACACCACCCACAGGAGAAAACCTCGAGACAGAAGTGGACCATAATAGCAACTGTCAAGGAACAGAGCTAGCATTTCAAACCAGAATGCAGAATGCAACCTTGACAGCTGCACAAGCCACATAACCCAACACCACACTCTTTCTATGAACATCGACATAGAGTTATAGGGCCAGATGTAGGTCGGTCGGTAACGGCCGAAAATCGGTATTTTCGGCCGTTACCGACCGGTATTGCAGAAATGACATGTAGGGGCATGTGTTACTGAATCGGTAAATATACCGATCGGTAAATTTACCGATCGGTATATTTACCGATTCAGTAAATTTGAGATGTAGGTGGGACTCTTAAAAAGTCCCACAAGCCTTACAGAATCGGTATTTTACCATCAAATAAATTTGATGGTAAAATACCGATTCCGGTGTGCATGCACATGTATGCATGCACACCTATGCCATATGACAGGCAGACCTCCCCCTAGGGCAGGTATGCCTGCCACATGGCACCCGAGCCTCTTTTGGGGGTGCCAGAGGGTGTCAAAGTGACACCCCCTGCACCCTTGTGAAATTCGGTATTTACCGATTCGGTAAATACCGAATCGGTAATGCCCATTCATTCCTATGGGCTTCAAAGCCCATAGGAATAAATGGGCATTACCGGTCGGTATTTACCGAATTGGTAAATACAGATTTTTACCGATTCGGTAATAAAAACATCTGGATTGTCCTACATGTCCCCCCTTCATATTTACCGATTCTTAATTACCGAATCGGTAAAATTCGGTAATTAAGATTCGGTAAATACATCCTACCTACATCTGGCCCCTAGTTTTACACAGATCTGTGTCTAACATTTCAGCTGCTTCAGAGTGCAACAAGAGGAAACAGCAAAGTTCGAGCATCAGTAAATCTAGGGGAAATGAAAAGATTTAATCAGGTTTGGTAGATGTCCATAATTGATGATCCCACGCCCCCTAATCCCATGTAATTTCTCCAGAAATACAGCCTAAACCAATGGTTCTTCAACTTTTAACTTCTGCCCCCTCACCCCCTACTGAGTCACAATTAGAAGCATGTTATTTCTGTGATTAGAACCTCAAACATATACAAAACTAAACAAACATGTATACATAAAATAAATAAATTCAATTTTTTTTTAATTCACAAACTAAAGAATACAGAAAAGGAAAATGTAATTTTTAAACGGGAAGCTTGGAGCTTTTGAAATGTTGTTTTAAAAGACAAACCAATATGCTAGAGGCAAACATGTTGCTTTATCTTTTTTGCTCCTAATGCATCCTCTATTTTTTTTATCATCTCATACTAGTGCTTCAGTTGGGTATGCAAATGATCCATCCATGAATCAAACTGTTTTTTTTAACAGACTTTATTGATGACTTCATTATCTTATATAATGCAAGAAAATTATATAGAGGCAGTCTTTTTCCTTTTATAGTAGTTACATTGCATATGGTGTAATCAGATTCTGCGTATATCGTTCTATGTATGTTATAATACCAATGATCACGATCTCAAGTAATCCTATTGACCGTATAAGCTGACAGGACTCGATATAGGATTCATCAAACACAATGTAACCCTAACTCCCCCCTCCCTAACCCACCCACTCCCTCTTCTGGCCGGTCCTGCTCTCACTGAGAAAGTAATCAAGGGAAATCATTATAAACAACACACCCCACAGGCTGTAGCCTCCTTGTGGTATAAAGTGCGAGCCCAGATCACAGAGTCCGAGGTTAGATAGCTACTAGGTGACATTTAGCGCTATGGTGTTTGGGCATCCTGCGGGGGTACTAAGTCTATCGATTCCAAGTCAATCAGCGTAGCCTCCCACTCCAATGAGATAGGTTTTCCCAGCCCCCTCTTTTCTTCTCTACGAAGAGCTGAGCCCTCCGCTCTTCCCCACTGGAGCATGTCAGCCAGCCAAATGGATAGCGCAGGACATCTGGGGGATTTCCACCTCATGCTGAGAGCTTGCACCACCAATATAAGGGCTTAGTCTAGAAATTTTAGCCATACCTTTTGTACTCCTGAGTGCTTACGTAGACCCATAAGGCAGTTCAAAGCGTCAGTTGGGACCGGTAATTGCGTGACTGTATTCAGTGTGTGGCACACACCCACCCCATAGGCTCGGAGACAGGGATAAGACCATAACATATGCAGGAATTCTGCCTCATCTCCTCTGCAGTGGGGGCTGCAATAAGGGGAGTCCGGGAACATGCAGTTGAGCCTCTTACGAGTAAGGTATGTTCTATGAAGAATCATCGATTGTATGAACTTCAGTTTTGCGTTACGCGATACCTTCTTGGGGTGTTCAAGCATACATTTCCAGGCCTTATCAGTGAGTTCAACCCCAGCATCCCCAGACCATTGCGCCCTCAAGGAGGTGAGTGTGATCGCCGCAAGCGCTCGGACACCAGTATACAGCCACCGTACCAAATGCCCCCCATGTCCCATATAGTATAAGAGTTGTACCAGGTTATGCTGAGTGGGTTCAGTCCATTGTAAGGCCTATGTGTTCTTAATGTAATGTGTCACTGTGGCATGCAGTAAGAATAGACTGGGGTGCGCCTGTAGCCTGCACAAAGGAGTCGTGGTCAAGTAAGACTCCATCTCTGAAGAACGCCCGACATCCTCCACTATACTATCTGTCCAGTCCTGAATCCTGGCCCTTGTAAGTCTACCTTGTGGTGTGGGAAACCCCAGGATGGGGATGTTAGGGGCGTAACGGGTCGCCGCCGAAGTGTATGACAGTGCCTTCCTCCAGCAGTGTAAGGCTGTTTTCAATAGGGGAGGGCTATCTAGGGGAATCTGGGCTTTTGGTAATAGTAAGGAGTGTAGTTCTCCCCGATCCAACTTCTGAGGCGTAAACCTGATCTCCTGCAGATTCCTCCCTGCAGTCCAGAAGGAGAGCCATTGGAGTTGACTGGCATAGTAATAACTTCTGAAGTCAGGGACGCCCAGGCCCCCACTCTGGGTCTCCAGTTGCAACTTCCGCAGGCCTATTCGTCTGCGGGCAGTGCCCCAGATGAGATTCACCAGTATAGTATTCAGTGAGTTAAAAATTGACTGTGGAAGGATCACAGGCAGGTTTACGAAATAATATAAAAGGCGAGGCTGCATCACCATTTTCGATATGGTGATTCTCCCCATCACCAACAACGGAAGAGAAGTTCAGAAGGCCACACTGGCCCGAACGGCGGTTATAGCTCGCCCTATGTTGCCTTCAATCTGATCCGCCTGCCTTCTGTAGATATGGATACCTAAGTATTTAAAGGTGTCAGGGGCTACTGGCAAGGTATAGTCGCCAAACTGTAAGTTAAGGGGGTATGGTATTTCCCGGAAAAAGTAGGCTGTCGACTTCACGGGGTTTATAGTCAGACCTGACAGGCCGCCAAAAGTGGCAAATATATCGGGTAGCGGGGCATTATCTGCTTTCAGATCTCGTAGAAAGAGAAGTATATCATCAGCGTAGATGGAGAGCAAGTGGTCCCCCCCATCATTGGGGATGCCAAGCTGGTTCGCTGAGCCTCGTAAAGGTATGGCCAGGGGTTCTAATGCCAGTACAAACCGCAGGGGAGACAGTGGGCACCCTTGCCGTGTGCCCCTGTAAATAGTGTATTGTTTTGATATGTATTGGCCAGTACGTGCCCTGGCCGTGGGGAATGTATACAATAATCGCACCCATTTCAGGTACGTGTCCGGGAACCCAAACCGTTGCTGCATCACGAACATAAATTCCCAGGAGAGAGAATCAAAGGCCCGTCTAAGATCCAGTGCTACGCATCCCGCCGACGGGTACGCAGAGGGGGTGGCCGTCATTACATAGTGCACCGTCTGGTATTAAGGGAAGTGCTTCGGTTCGGTAGGAACCCACATTGGTCCCGGTGTATGAGTGTATTGAGAAATGGCTGAATAGGATTCTCCAGGGCCTTACTTAAGATTTTGTATTCTGTGGCTAGCAGGGAGAGGGGTCTATATTTAGCCAGCTCAGTATTATCCCGCCCCAGTTTAGGTATCGATGTGACCAGTGCTTGCATGGTGGAAGTTGGTAAGTGACCCGTCTCAAAGGCAACCTTGTACACCGATTCCAGTGTTGGGACCACGGCCTCTGAAAAGGTGTGGTAAACCTCAACTGGGAGTCCCTCGAAGCCAGGCGCTTTGTTGCGATTCAGACCCTTAATTGCGGCTCGGATTTCCTGTTGAGGTATATTGCCGTCTATGACTTTACGCATATCATCTGAGACTACCGGAAAGGGGAGATCTTGCAAAAACTCCTCGATAGAGTGGTCATCTATAGGAGGAGGCGGTGCATAAAGCTCTTCAAGGTGATCATAAGAGGCATTGTTTATTTTACTTTGTGTGTGAACCATGTTTCCCTCAGATGTACGGATACTAGTTATAGTAGGCGGATCTGGTCTATCCCTCACTATACGAACCAGTAACGCACCAGACCTATCTGTCTCTGTGTGTTTCTGTTGAAGGAATGCACGGTGGTCCACAGTCTGTAGTGTCTCTAACACTACAGACTGTTGGCGGCCTGCAGCTCCTCTCGTTTGCTCGGGTCAGATACAGCCTCCCGTTCAAGTATATCCAAGCGTTGTTTTATGTACTTTAAGCGTTGGTGTATTTCCTGTCTGGCCCCCACTGTCCGCCCGATCGATTCCCTCCTCATAACCACCTTCAGGGCGTCCCATTCAAATAAATTAGAGGAGGCTGTGTCCCAATTTTCAGCTAAGTAGTTAGTGATAGTGATGGAAAGTGTTGTGCGAAAGGGAGCGTCTTCTAGTAATTGTGGGGAGAGCCTCCAGGTGGGCACATGGGTAGGCGCCCTGCCTCAACCAAGTGTGAGCTGTAAAGGGCTGTGGTCAGAGAAGGTTTTTGCTAAGTATGTGGAGTGCTGAGTCAGGGTGGTGATGGACCTGGAACAGAGCAATCTATCAATTCTGGTATGGAGACTGTGCACTGAAGAGTAATAGGAATATTCCTTGTGGGTAGGGTAGAGGCATCACCATGTGTCAGTGAGTGACCACTCCGTAGCCCAAGTCATGAAATGTTCATCCAGTTTGCCAACGCTCGTACCCTGAAGGGGAGGGTGTGACCTATCTTGGGTAGTATCTAATATTGGATTCCAGTCTCCTCCCAGCACCCAGGGGATACCGTCCCAGTCCACCAGTGCCGTTCCCAAGCGGTGTAAAAAATGCTCTTGTTCAAAATTGGGCGCGTAAATGATTCCAAGGACCACCAGGAGCCGTCCAGTGTGCCTTTCACTAGACTATACCGTCCCTGGTCATCAACCCTGCGTTCTAGCTCCAGGAAGGGGACCCCGTGGCATACCCAAATCGTTGCACCTCTAGCAAAAGCACAGTAATTAGTAGAGTAATTCTGCTCCCTCCAATTCTTGCGTATTTTTTGAGTCTCAGACTCGGTCAAGTGGGATTCCTGGAGGCACGCCATCTGCGTCTTATGTCTGAGGAGATAAGCATGAATGCGATGTCGTTTCTGGATTGCCCCCAACCCTCGTACATTCTAAATAATTAGATTATAAGACCCTACCGTGCTAACAGTTCTTGGCATGTCCCTGTGTGTAGTGCGTGGTTCCCCCACACGTGGGGCAATATATCACAGCTGGCCAGAAGTACCCATCCCCCAAAAACATCAATGGGACTTAGCCCAGAGCCGGAACTGCGCTGTGCTCAACAATATAGTCCAAACAATGCATAACAGATAACGGTGCATACGCCAATGGGGGGGTAGCTGTCCATAGACGTGGTCCTACTCATACAAAGGTCCGTGATCCAACGGCTCTAAGGGACCTTCTCCCGGGGGGGGAAGGTGGGTGTCATAGCCAGACGCATCAGAGACCGTCTTCCAGTCTCTGCCGGGTGTGGGTAGGATAATTACGGAGCCCCACAAGTGTTCAACCCAATATGTACTATATGTACTATATAAGGCTTCATAATCTACATCGATGTACCAAATCTTTTAGGCATTTATATTAGAAAACAGTTTGAGTCAGAGTAATAACATGCACAGGACCCATATTGATAAAGTAGAAGAAGGATATGCCAGGCTCCAGGTTGTGGAGTCCACAGTGTTCGTATGTCATCATTGCATAGCAGTTCTCAGAGTCTAATTCACTCCCCATTACCTATCGGTCATCAATTATATTATCAGCTGCCCGTGGCGTGATTGTGGGGAAAAGAGTTATGCTATGTTCAGAGTCTGAATGTAGTGTACTATCCTCCGAATCTGTGTGGAGTTTGTTGGAGTCCTCACGGAAGGCACCAGTGACAGCAATGGCTCCCTCCTGATCATGCCATTGTTGTTCCCGCGAGGGGCCTGCACCTCCGCTGTTCCTGCTGGTGTTTTGAGATCGATGAGAGGTCCGTTTCGTAAGGGCACATGAGTCCTGTGATGAAAAGTCTGAGTGGCTGAGTTGGCTAGAACTGATACACATGACTTCCATCCACTCTTGGGCATCCGCCGGGCTTTCGAAGAAGTGAGTCTTTTTGTTGTGAATAACTTTCAGCCGGGCAGGATACAGCAAAGCATATTTGAGTTGTGTGTTCTGAAGTTTTTTCTTTACGGCTTGATAAGATGATCTCTGCCTCTGCACTAAGACGATATACTCGGGGTACAATGATATACGATGATTTTCAAATTGAATGAGCGACTTTTCCCTCGCCTTCTGGAGTAGTATGTCGCGGTCTCTGTAATTTAGGATTTTAACTATTAGGGGGCGGGGTGGTGCGCCGGGTCTGGGCTAGCCAGTCGGGATCCTATGGGCACTTTCAATGCAGAAGTATGGGGAGAGTCCCTCAGGGGCTATGTGGTCTCTGAACCATTGTTCCATAAATTCTGCCACCCTACCCTCTTTGCTGCATTCCGGCAGACCAATAACGCGTATATTATTGCGTCTATTCCTGCCCTCTGCATCTTCCACCTGATGCATAAGCGTTGTCATTTGCTGTTGTAGCTCTTTGATAGTAGATGAGTGGTCCGAGACCCTGTGGGTGAGGTCAGCGATAGATTGTCAGTGTTATTTAACTGTGTCAGCTCGCTTGCCATGGTCCGCCCTGAGTAGCGTCAGCCCTGTGGTAAGAGTCCCCATCTGCATTATGAGCGCCGACCGAGAGTCCCAGATCTCTTTAAGTATAAGGTCTAGCTTATCAGGTGTACCATCAGTGTGACCCATGGAAGCTGTTCCCGGTGAGGGGGGCCGGCTAGAGAGTTCAGTACCAGCGGGTGGGGGGTGAGTCCCTTGGTGGCCCTTCAGCGGCTTCGTCCGATTCCTGCCCATGTTGTGGACCCTAGGCTAAGTCCAGCCCCAGCTCGTTTCCGTGGGTTATCAGGAGGAGTGTTTGCGACTCCCTGAGCAGTGGTATGCTCACGACTCTGTTTCCCAAATAGTGGAGGTCAGGGGTTTGCCGTTGTGGAGACCCAGCAATCCCAGGAGAAGGCAATTCTGAAAGGGTGAAACTGCGCCAAATCCCCCTTCCCTCTGGAAACCTGCAAGGTCGTCTCACCCACAAGACAACCAATCAGTTCGACCGTCCACAGGGGGGAGTGAGACAGTCCCACACTGCGCTCAGCCATGCGGGCCCAGATGTTCTAACAGGGATAACTATGGGTGCACCACAGTAGTCCAAGGCCAGCCAGTGTGCGTGTCTCTATAGATGCGCTATGGTACGTGCCGTAGAAGGACTACACTTGGTTCCCCCAGGTAGATGCAGACAGTCTGCACTGGAAAGGCAGGTTCAGCAGGTGGGGGGGTGCAAACAGGAAAGGCAGCTTGTACAAAGTCACTCTATACGGTGGGGGGGAGAGAGAACCGCCCCAGTCTGGACCCCCCACAGTAATGCACCGACTCTCCTTCAAGGCCTGCGGCAGATGTCTATAGCAATCTAGCTTGTCTTTTCACCGTGGACTAAGGACCCATCCAGACGTGTTAGTCCCTCCAGCAATCTCAGGGCCAAGGCGCCAGGGCCAGTGCGGGAGCGCACCCTGCCTCTATTCACCACATTAATCCATGAAGGGGCTTACTGCCTCGTTGCCACTCCATCGCCATTATGCCGCAACTTCGCCCAGTTCCCGACTCCAGGGCGGCTCCGCCTCTGAGTCGCATGGTCAGCCGCAGCCCCACACTAGGGGCTCCCACGGTGTGGCGGCACTTTGGTGATGATGGGGAGTGACGGTGGGTCCACAGTGGGCAGAGGCTGACGGCCGTAGCGTTATTCAGTCGCGGGGACGAGCCCATGCCGCAGCACCTGCCGTCATCTGCATCAGACGCGGGCTCAGTTGTATCACAGGCCCCGGTGTCCGCCCGCACCCGGCAACAGGTAGGCCACAGCCAGTACCTCCTCCGCGGCGCAGCCTCCAGGGACAATTGTGTTGCCCCCACACCGTCCAACATTCAGCGTTGACAACTCGCTGCACAGTACGCCACTTCAGGGCAACGATCCCTGCACGTCAGTGTATGGCCGCACTTCACCTCATGCTGGGGTCCTTCACGAGGTGTAGCCGCTCCTCGTGGGCGATCGATTGGCCAGCAGAACAGCACCAGTAAGAGTCGGGGAGTTCTTGCTCAACCTGGCTAGTGTCCACTTTCAGGCCGGGGCAGCCACAGCCGTCCTAGCCGCGCGCGGAATCGCGCCTCGCAGTGGGGCTCGTGTCAGTGTGGCCTCGGGCTGTATCTCCAGCCTCTCACCGTCGTCCAGGGCGATCGGGGAATTTTCCAGCACAGGGGGGCTCCAGCGATCCGGGACCCACGTTCCGGTCCAGCCTTAGGCAATGCGGCGGCACAGGATAAGTTATCCCCCCCCAGGAGGTCCAGAGCTCTATCGGAGCACGACCGCCATCTTAGGCAGCCAGCCACGCCCCCCTTCCATGAATCAAACTAAGGATTCCAATTTAATCTTTAGTCACCAATTTCAAATTCCTTTACATTTACAAAACAATTTTAATTGCTCAATTCTACATTTTTAAATTTTACAATCTGCTAATATTATTTAAATTTTCTAAACAGTTGCAGGACACCTAAGTAGGCGTCACAGACCCACAATGGTTCACGGACCATTGGTTAAGAGCCACCGTTCTAAACCATTTAATTAAGTCTCTGTAATTGCAGGTAGTTAAGTTGTGATCTCAAGGGCAAGCCACAGTTATTTGGTTGAAGTTCAGAATATTGGTAGGAAACATAGGGGCATGTTAGCAAGAACCTCGTTTAAATTATCGCCGTTTTAGCGTCAGGAAACTGCCGCTAAAACGGTGATAATGGGCTTTCTAATATGCGTTATAGTATTCCAGTAGAAGCCCAGGTTAGATGTGCAGGACATCTAACCTGGGCTTCTACTGGAATTCTATAACGCATATTAGCAAGCCCATTATCGCTGTTTTAGCGGCAGTTTCCTGCTGCTAAAACAGTGATAATTTGAACGAGGTTCTTGCTAATATGCCCCATACTGTCTTTCAAAAATATTGGGTCCTAAAAATTATTTTCAAAAGTATGGTTTCACTGAGTGCAGATTTTCTATTATTAACTCCAATGCAGTGAGATTTTTGTAAATTATATCTAAACTTTCTTTGTTCTTAGTGTCAACATTTGGGAGATGTTTCACTTTGGAACTCATTTGTGTTCATTTAGTTGCCAAGTCCTTTTATTGAATTGGCCCCAGGCTTTCATTTAATATTCTTTACAGTACACAAAGCATCTAATGTTCTTTTGTCTTTTCAATTTCATTTTCTTTTTTTTGAGAAATACTTAATGTCAATTGCATGGGCTAACAATGTGTTTCTTAACCATTTGACTTCTGAGGACACCCATTTAGTCATTACAGGAATCCATGATAATAATAATTTGAATACTGGTAGCCTCACCAAGTCATTAGTAAAACCTGGGACCTCGCCTAATTAATTCTGATGATCAGAACTGCAAACAATATTCAAAAATACAGACATGACCATTTATCAAATAAATACACAAATTATGAAATGTTTTATTTAATTCACAAACAAATATAAAAAAAATCAAATTTTAATGTCAATGGTCGGGTTGGAGCTTTTATAAATTCAATTGCAGCCAGCCATCCTCATATGCACTTGCAGTGCTCTGTCTCTCAAGTCGATTTGAGGATGTCTACCTCATGTTTAGACTTCGAGGGGCATATTATCAAGGGCCAGATCGCCGCTTTAGCTGGCTTTTTCCCACTAAATCGGCGATATTTTTATCGCCCTATTAGCAACCTGTCGCTAACAGCAGTTAGCGACAGCTTGTTGGCGATAGCTACAGGTTTAGGGCCGGCTTTGCATGTCAGCGATATTTATCGCTAATGACATACAAAGTGGGCGTACCCAACCTGTTAGCGACTGAAAGCAGTCGCTAACACAGCTATCGCCTATTAGCTAGGCAGGCGATGCGATCAAAAAATTTACGCTAAGCGCGAATATTGCTAGAAACTAATGCCTGTTCAGGCCAGGACTTAACCTGTATATCAAATGGGATGTGGATATTCAGGTTAAGTCCCCATTAGCGATAATGCCTGAATATCGCTGGATTTCCAGCGATATTCACGCATTGAGCCGCTATCGCCGGATATTTTATCGCTTTAGAGTTAAACGTTGCTAATAGCACGTTATCTCAGCGATGATAAAAAATACGCTAAGCTCATTTAGCGATAATTATCAATATATGTTGATACTATGCCCCCTAATTCCTTAAAATTTACAGAACATTTTAAAATGTGCAGTTTTACATTTTGCTCTTTTAGTTATATAGACTATAGTAATATGTTAATAATATTTATTTTTCTAAGCAGCCGCGCACATCCTGACAAGGAGTTGCCCCCCACAGGAGCTCCCGGCTCACACGTTGAGAACCACTTAGGTTGTGTTTTAGTATCCAAAAACTGTTGTTGTGGGGAAAAGGATGTCAAAAGTAATCACTTATGAGTCATCACTAAGGGAAAGCAAAACAATAGCAGGAAGGGGAATCAGGTGAAATCTGCTTTTCTTATAGACCACGCACTGAGTTAAATTAGGACAAAAACTGGCAAAATTCATTATGTAGGTGAACTGAAATAAACAGGTAGATTTCTTGCCTGAAAACTGGCATTGCTTGGACTTCCTTGTGCCACATGGGCCAGGAAAGTCTGGACTGCCCCCATGCATTCTGATTAGCTTTAGCTGCCAGTCAGAGTGGTCTTAAGACATGGCCCTATTCTGGATGTTTTAATGGGTGGCGACCCTTTCAACCAAACAGACCATGACCAATTGTTGGCAACATTCTTATTGGCTGCTGAAATGAAGTTAGAAAAGATCTAACCAAAACTTTCTGATCTGCCCACGATGTATGCACCAGCTGAACCCTATGTAGTGGTCCCTGCTATAGTCTTTCATCCCATAATAGGATGAAGTGGATCCTGAAAAAAGAATGGACTCATGCTGTAATATTCCTCTGTGCATCATGGACTTAAAGAAAATTCCCCCATTGGTAGACAATCACGTAGATCGGTCTATCTTTTTGGTGTTTCAGAGCATCTGGGCAGTACCCTTAATTTGTATGATGTTGGTGCTGTACTGCAAAAGCCTGATTTAGTACCTAGAATGTCTTACCCTGGGAACCATGGTCGTTCAGCCCTCTGGAGTGTGTTACTCTCCTTAGAATTGAAGGAAGATTGTCGCCGTAATAGTTGGACCCAGGAGCCTCGGCAGTCCCGCCATGAAGCTAATCCAGATTGTAGGGGAAGACATACACTAATGAAGCCAGGGGAACTATAGAGTAATAGACCTGGAAGTCCTCAAAGTATACTAAATACTGGCGAGAAGGAATTAGGACCTAGAATAATTCTACAAAGAGCTGCAGTTCAACTGGTCGTTACTAGATGTCCCTCACGAGTCAAATGCAAAAGCTTCATGAAAGGGTTTCAATGCTTTTGCATTTGGATCGTGAGGGACATCTAGTAACGACTAGTGGAACTGCAGCTTGATGTAAGAATAATTTCAATGCTTTTGCATTTGACTCCTGAGGGACATCTAGTAACGACTAATTGAACTGCAGCTCTTTGTAGAATTATTTTGATATTGGATACTATAATATTCACTGCCCACTGCTAATCTCGTCTCATAATACTTTGCAGGGCCTTTGGTTGGGATTGTTTTTTTGCTAACAACTGTGCTTGGGGTGGTCCTCAGAGGATGGGACGACCACCGAATTGTTCAACAAGATGTGCTTTTTGTTTTCAAGGCATCTGCTTGGTTCTCTCCCTAGGTTAGGGTGGATCCCAAAATCATCACCTCTCTCACTGCTTTTTCATTTTTCAGTTTCACTTTTGTAAAAGTGCTATATCTTTGTTAGCATATAAAGACAAGACAGAGATACTTATTTTATCTTAACTGGCACTGTGCTTGTTGTTATTTGCAATTATTGCACGGTGCAGACAAGTACATAGTGCCATCAGCTGTGCTTGGGGTGGTCTTAACCCCTTCAGCGCTGATGACAAAGCCAGCTTGTCATGGGCGTTACCTGCGCTATGCGCATGATGAGCTGGCTTTGTCACGTAACGCGGGTTTTTTGAAAATCCAGCGCGCAGCGGGAAAACCCGCTAGCGCGCATGCGGTTAAGAGAATGGGACCACCACCAAGTTCAACAAGATGTGCTTTTTCTTTAAGATCTTTGTGTTCAAGTCATCTGCTTGGCCCTATCCCTAGGTTAGGGGGACCCCAAAATCATCACCTCTCTCATTGCCTAATATTTTCATTAAAAAAACTCACTTTTGTGAATTGGTTAGATGCTTTTTAGCATGTAATGTTGCTTATCAAAGCATTTGAGGATGTTGTTGATTTAGCTGCTACAATTTGCTGAGTGTGAATTAGTGCAAACTACATCCATTAGTGTAGCGTAGTACTGCGCCTAGGGTTAGTTGTAAATAGTGTCAGTTTATGTACTTTTTAGCCCTGAAGAAGTCCGCTTGAGGACGAAATGCGTTCGTGAATTTTAAAGAATATGAATAAAGATTCACCTCTACAACGCAAGATCTTACCGGCATTTTTTCTGTTGGGAAAACAACTGTTGATTATAAATCTATTTCATTAAGAATATGGTCAGATAATGACATGTATATGTATTCAACACATGGAAGTGTGCAGGGCCGTTTTACCTACAAAGGCAGATGTCAGCCTACCAAGTGAACACATTAACACAATTCTTGAATGTTTTCATTATTGTAGATTGTGCAACTGAGGTTTGCATTGTGATGGTTTCCATTGCGTTTCACTCAGTTTGGATAATATTTATCAGAAGCAATTTCATTTGAATAAATCAAATAAAAGCAATGCTAATTTTTCTGTATGCAAACCATTTACAATGGAACGTGTACTGCTCAATGGAATTAAAATATTTTGAGCATTGTAGACAAATAAGCATTGTCAAACTTAACACAGTTGTACAGTTCATGTTCACAGATACTTACAACATACGTGTGCCTTTTCATATATAGATTAAACATCCTTTCACACATAGTCACAATGAAACACACCAACCTACACTCATGAACTAACAAACACTCCTACACTCAACTATACATTAAAGCTAACACTCCAACATATACTTATGTACAGCAAACAGACACAAAAAGACGTGTGCACACAGACCAAAATGCTTAGCTGAACCAATAAAGACAGAAAACCGACATAGATGTACCTATGTAGAGGGAAAACACACATGTTGGTATAGGGAAATAAAACATTTAGAGATGTTTAAGCGCACACAAAGTATCATTAAAATGCACATAGAGCAGCTGATATACAGCCACAGACATACAGACACACTTGCACGCAGAGTTACTGCCACCTATGACACATGAGAAATATGTAGGGAATCCCTAACACATATATATATATATATATATATATATATATATATATATATATATATATATATATATATATATATATATATATATATATATATATTGTATGCTTAATATAGTCAAGTAATATTCTATTGGAACATGGAGACCCAATGACTCCACTACTTCCCATGGGACACCGGTGTATCCTTCACAGAAGACTATGGACACATAGTTATGACTGTCACTCTTTCAGCTCTCTAGCCTGGGTGGGCGAAGGAGCTTCATGAAAGAAGGTAGAGCAAAGCTTAGAGGATAAAAGCTGACCCCTTGGTTTAAAGATTGGAACAATAGCTGCTATGTGCCAAGTGTCATAAAGTTTTAGGCAACATTTGCTACTCTTATTGGAAGAGATGGTGTGGTGACCATACCTTGACTACATAGGCAAACTGGCACCTTGTTGGGCTTACAGCTGTATAAACACCTCACGCTCCAAAGTTAGGAATAGTTTTTATAAAGATCAGGCCAGGTAGGCCATATGTGTGTCACTATGTGTGTTAAGCAATCAATGGAATCATTGTATTAGGACTATCACCTAAGAGTACTTTGTCCCTTTGGGAGCTGTTGCTTTCGGTTTCTTAAATGTCCACCAACAGTCTCTGGTTGATGAATAGTTTTTTATAGATTGTCCCACCAAGTTTTTCCCTATATGGAGAGGCGCTAACATGTTCTCGGTCCCTGCACCTCATTTTCAATGATTTGGCGGTAATAAGTGAGAATGCATTAGGGGTGGATCTAGGATATCTCCTGTCCCTTGGGTATTGTGTCTTGGCATCGGATTATGCTAGGACTAATTGGAGTATCATCTTGTAAAGCTAAAAAACAATCTGACATTGTTGAGGGTGTTTAGTCAGGAACATTTCAGTCCTTTTCCTTTGTTCTTGGTCGGCACTTTTTTCATTGTTGTGGAAGTTAGGCGTAAGGGTTTAGCAACAATCTTTGGGTGTAGGCCTACCTAGGAGTAGAACCTAAACGAACATTTTCAGGCAGGTCCCGCCTTAAGTCCTCCACTTTGAGCTCCTTGATGCTGGCATGCTTCCTAAAGGGTATGTGGCAGGAGTAAAAGCAAGGTACCCAGAACATGGTCAACACAGACCAGCAGAGGCATGTACAACCTGGCAGCTCTAAGCTCCCAAAGACAATTCATTCAGAGACCACACTGCCTGTTCCTCTCACTATCCCTTTCAAATCTGTTCCTGAAACAAAATGGGACATCTCTGTAGGTGTACAAGGGTGTGCCTAATACTTTGTAAGCAACCCTGGAGAAGCCCAGCACCGTGCAAGCAATGCAAACAGCGAACAATGACCCTCTCACCAGATTCTCCAAAGAGGCTATGCCAGTTGCATGACATACACTAATGAAGCCAGGGGAACTATAGAGTAATAGACCTGGAAGTCCTCAAAGTATACTAAATACTGGCGAGAAGGAATTAGGACCTAGAATAATTCTACAAAGAGCTGCAGTTCAACTGGTCGTTACTAGATGTCCCTCACGAGTCAAATGCAAAAGCTTCATGAAAGGGTTTCAATGCTTTTGCATTTGGATCGTGAGGGACATCTAGTAACGACTAGTGGAACTGCAGCTTGATGTAAGAATAATTTCAATGCTTTTGCATTTGACTCCTGAGGGACATCTAGTAACGACTAATTGAACTGCAGCTCTTTGTAGAATTATTTTGATATTGGATACTATAATATTCACTGCCCACTGCTAATCTCGTCTCATAATACTTTGCAGGGCCTTTGGTTGGGATTGTTTTTTTGCTAACAACTGTGCTTGGGGTGGTCCTCAGAGGATGGGACGACCACCGAATTGTTCAACAAGATGTGCTTTTTGTTTTCAAGGCATCTGCTTGGTTCTCTCCCTAGGTTAGGGTGGATCCCAAAATCATCACCTCTCTCACTGCTTTTTCATTTTTCAGTTTCACTTTTGTAAAAGTGCTATATCTTTGTTAGCATATAAAGACAAGACAGAGATACTTATTTTATCTTAACTGGCACTGTGCTTGTTGTTATTTGCAATTATTGCACGGTGCAGACAAGTACATAGTGCCATCAGCTGTGCTTGGGGTGGTCTTAACCCCTTCAGCGCTGATGACAAAGCCAGCTTGTCATGGGCGTTACCTGCGCTATGCGCATGATGAGCTGGCTTTGTCACGTAACGCGGGTTTTTTGAAAATCCAGCGCGCAGCGGGAAAACCCGCTAGCGCGCATGCGGTTAAGAGAATGGGACCACCACCAAGTTCAACAAGATGCCAATCAATGTGCCATAGCCATACTTTCACTATGCGGTCATTGCAACGTATTACCTTTTCTACGCATATTTTCGTTCGCAGATGTCATTACTTAGCATGCATTTACTTAGCATGCATTTACTACTTAGCATGTACTTACTACGCATAATGGAGTTACTGTGCAAATTAAAGTTTTGGGGTACAGGAGTATTTTTAGGGCTCAGGGTGGGTTGGGGCTTTTGGGATGTAGGGGGTATTTTTAGGGTTAAGGGTGCATTTTTGGGGTGCTGGGGTATTTTTGGGGTTCAGGGTGCATTTAGGTTTTGCGGTGCTTGGGTAATTTTAGGGGTCAGGGTTGGTTAGTATTTTGGGGTGTAGGGGGTAATTTTAGGGTTCAGGATGCATTTGGGTTTTGGGGTACTGGGGTATTTTTAGGGATCAGGGTGGGATAGGGTTTTGTGCTGCATGGGGTATTTTGAGGGTTCAGGGTGCATTTAAGGTTTTGGGGGGCTAGGGTATTTTTGGGGTTTAGAGTGCGTTTAGGTTTTGGGGTACAGGGGTATTTTTAGGGGTCAGGGTGGGTTAGGGCTTTGGGGTGTAGGGGGTATTTTTAGGGTTCAGGGTGCATTTAGGGTTTTGGGGTATTTTTGGGGTTTAGGGGCGTTTAGGTTTTGAGATGCTGGGATATTTTTAGGGGTCATGGTGAGATAGGGGTTTGGGGTTTAGGGGGTATTTTTAGGGTTCAGGGTGCATGCCAGGGGATAGGTAACTATAACCAATAATTTTTTGTTTCAAAGTACCAATAACGCGTTGTAACGGTATGCGTAATAAATAACTGCAAAGTAAAAGCATGTATTTGTATATATTTGCAAAGTAAAAGCATGCACACTAAAATCATGCATAGTAATGGTATTTGAGAAGTGAAAACTTCGAAGTAAATACCTGCGGAGTAACGGTATGCTAAGTAACATCATATATTCCCAGCCGCTCTGGAAAAGCAGTATGCTGTCTCGGCCCTCGAATATCTATGGCGCTAGGAGTTTAGGACTTAGATTTTAGATGATGCAGGCTACACTCACACATGAAAGTAGTATCAAGCCCTCCATCTGCCATGGCACAAGTGCCCAGGTAACCATTCAGTTGAGATACAGCCACTACCTTGATAAGAGTCTTTAAGGGTGTTGCCCATATATTTGAGATTGGTGCTCTTCAGTCTTTTTCTAAGTTGTACACTGCCACAACGTCTTCCTCCTGACCCTCAGGTTTGGGGATCAGCGGCACAGGAAGCCCTGGTTAAAACTGAAGGTAGCTTTGGCATATGGCGTGGGCCATTCACGCGAACACCCAGGCCAATGCGAAGAGTGCAAGGGCTGGTAAGTTTTCTTTCTTGGGTTTTAATTCAATGGCTTCTGTTTCAACTTAAAATGTTCTTATTTGTCTAAGGAACAACTGAGGATCCTGAAGTTCTGACCATAGTCTTTAATTGATAATGAGTTCCTTTTGCACTAAGACAAGGTCTGGCAGATTTCGTTTAATGCTAATGACGTTCAGGATTTTAGGCGTCTAACAGCCTGATTCATCAAGCTTAATTGCGCTCGCAAAGGGCCAGATTCTGAGAATCTGGCCCTTTGCGAGTGCAATTTTAGCATTTGGGATTCATCATCCCAAATGCAACATTCGCTATTAAAAAATTCGCATATTTCGAGGAATTGCATTTAAGGAATCTCTATTTGAGATTCCTTAAATGCAATTCATGAACCATTTTAAAATACCGAAATCGCTATTTTGGGCCGCTATTTACCGCGAGGTCAAACCTCTTGGTAAATAGCGAAAACTTAAAAAAATACATTTAAATGCATTTTTTTAAATTGCATGTTACACACACACATGTCCTTTGGACATGTGTGTGCGCAACACCAATGTAGATTGCATTTCAGGGGTGCTACAGGGTGTCCTTTGTACACCGCTGGCACCCTTGAAATCGCTATCTTATTTGCGATTAGCAAATTGCTAATCGCAAATAAGGAATTACTCCCCATTCATTCCTATGAGCCTTTAGGCCCATAGGAAGGAATGGGGAGTTATTCCTTATTTGCGATTAGCAATTTGCTAATCGCAAATAAGGAATGTGTAGGAATCGCATTTCTTTATGCAATTTCTACATGAATCCTGTTTTGCAAGTCCTTAATAGCGATTCCTTATGAATCGCTATTAGGGGCTCGCAAAACGGGAGAATGATGAATCAGGCTGTAAACTCCTTAAGCAACATCAAGGCGCATAAACAATTTTCATATTAAAAGGAAGGAAGGTGCAGCTCCATGTTTTCAACATTTAATTTAATAAACATTTTTAGAGTTTAGACATGCTGTTATTCAACATAATGTTTTTGAGAATAGAGCCATTTTCATGCAACTTCGACTTACATTACTTTAGTACTGTTGAATGTTTTATAATAGATAGTCATAGTTTGTACTACTGGATTGTGAAATTGGGAAATCAATTCAACATAGGTTTTCATATAAATCTAAGAATATTATGTTTTTACCAAAAGTCATATGCATCTCTCATTAAACAAGAAGCTTGGATTTCTAATTACCACCTCTTACGAAAAAGGGTGTTTGTTTTATCGAGTTATAAGATAAAGAGGAATACATTGTATGTACCATTCTATTCAGTCCATGAGACTCCATTCTGTATTTGTGTAATGACATATGCTTACCACTATACATTAAGATCAAAATAAATAAATTAAATACTAATGTTCTGTTCAATTCACGAGGCTTGAATACGATTTTCGTATAAGGAAAGTTGCTCCACAAATATACATTTTTTACCTGTTAATAAAATAAAAGGTAGGTTGTGTGTCTTTCAAACATTCAGCTTATTTTTGGCATTGAGAAATATTTCCAAAATGCTGGCAGGAAAGAGGCAGGTGGAAGTAAAAAAAAGCCATGCAGTAACACAGGATGCAGCCCCATACATATTTATTCATGTATGACTCACCCTAAGGGAGGACTTGACGGGTTCTATTTCTGTTCCCGAGACAGCCTCGGTTTCTCTGACATCCTGACTGTGCAGTCAGGTGTGTGTGACAGGATATTGTCCTCACAGCGTCATAATATCCGAAAAGGGAGAGAATGGAGGGTCAAGTGACAGAAGAGAGAGGAGCATCGTCTGTTCCCTGTATATGCTTCTGTTAAACTTAAGAGTGAAAGAACCAAAAGTACCCATCACTGTGAGTGATTATACTCATTATTTCTGACCAGGGCATGATGCTCCAGCTCCATATTAGATATAATGGCTGAACATTAAACATTTAGCACTATTAAGTATTGGGCAGTCAGCTAAATAATACAAAAGTATAAGTCACATTAATCACAAACATACAGCTTTCTGACATTACCTCACAAAGTAGGTTAAAAACAAATGTATATCTTGCAAACTGTGCAGATGTATTAAAGGTCACAAAACACAAATCATCAATTGTAAATGTATTAATAGAGAAAGAGTCCGCCATTTATGAGTTTTTGCTATTTTTAACATTGAAGGTTTTTGAGGTTTAAATTACAATTGTATTGCAATTTGAAGAATCTTTACATGAACAGCACGCAGGATTCTTTTAGGTTTTCCCTTTGCACATTTCAAGTTTCCTTCCCCTATTAACTAGTAGAACAGTGACAGATTACTCATGATTGACACTATGAGCCTTTTGTGGGACTGGTTGTTATGTCAGGAGCACTTCAACAAGGCAAAACAACATATGAACAAAATATAGGATTATTACTTTGATAAAAGAAAAGGAATAGTATTAATGAATATCAACACGGACAATATCGAGTTAGAAGAACATCGAGGATGGAATATTGAGGAACAAAATATTGAAATGTAAGTGCATATAGGTATGTATTTATTTACTACTCTTAAATCCACATCTACATACCTTGAAGGTATATGTACTATGTAGGTAGATATATGTAAGCCTGGCCGGAGCTTGTGGAGTTTCACTCTGCAGAATTCCACGAAGTTATCGAAAACCTCAGCGAGATTCTGCGGAGTTCCGCAAGCCAACGGAGTTAATATAAACGCTGACTCCGGTGTCAATCAGCCTTTTTAATTGTACGGCACTCTCCTGCCAGCACTCTCTGCAGATCCTGGTGGTAGAGATGTTTCACTAGCTGACTGGATTACATAAGCTAAAGACCAAAATTAGGGTTGTTGTGTAGGGTCTGCCTGCTGCACAGCATGAACCATAACTCCCACTAGCTTCGGGCGCGCCTTCATTCAAGCTGAGATATAATATGCACTGCCGCTTTGCTGCTACCAATCCCCCGTAAACACAACGGGCACTTGTTGTTCTTTTTCAGAATTAAGAAACATTTGTTTCTTTTTCGCCCGACCCGGACAGTAATTTCATGGATG
This sequence comes from Lissotriton helveticus, assembly GCF_964261635.1. Lineage (NCBI taxonomy): Eukaryota > Metazoa > Chordata > Amphibia > Caudata > Salamandridae > Lissotriton > Lissotriton helveticus. The sequence continues at coordinate 256,217,708 of NC_136058.1, forward strand.
GAGTGCGGTGCAGACACTTCTGTGACAAGGTCAGGATCGAAGGAGGAGATATATTTGTGAAGGTGACAGGAGTGGTCAGCGCAGTATTTGTAACGTCTGCAGTACGCACTCTGCGCACACACAAAAGTGGTATCAGTATTTTACCAACTAACCCAAAGTAACATATACATTTGGGGTGAATGTCTGAAAAAATATAGAAAGACATAATATCGAGGTACAAAAATATCGGAGCATTAATATCAATGTCAACAATATCATCATCCTATCTAGAACAAGGAAAGTACAAAAATTTCGGGGGGAAAATATTGATGTCAAAAATATCGTTTTTACAAAAATATAGGGGCATATTACCAACCAATAGAGATAATTTTTGTCTCTAACTTGTTTAGAGACAAAAATTATCGCCGCAAATCGGCGATTTTTATCGCAGATAAACCTTGCTATTAGCAAGGTTTATCGCAAATGCGATAAAAAACGGCCACAATGCATGAATATCGCTGAAAAGTCAGCGATATTCATGCATTATCGAGCAAATGCTCTTAGCCATGTTATCCACCTCCCATTGGGTAACATGGCTAAGAACTGCTGAGGGCAGGTGTTAGCTTTTGGAGATATTCGCGCTTAGCGCGAATATTTCCAAAAGTTGGTAATAGGAGATAGCGATGTTAGCGACTGTTTTCAGTCGCTAACATCTTGGCACGCCCACTTTGCATGCCATTAGTGATAAATATCACTAACATGCAAAGCGGGGCCAAAGATGGTCTCTATTTCCTATTAGCTGTCGCTAACTGGTGTTAGCGACAGCTTGGTAATAGGGAGATAATTTTATCTCCGCTTTCCTGGCTTTTAAAGCCAAAAAAGCGGAGATAAAGCCCCTTGATAATATGCCCCATAGTTTTTTTATTATAGAAAATATGTAAAATAAATTAAATATTACTTAAAAATCTAATAAACACAGCTAAGAATATTTTATAATAATTAAAATGAATAAAGAATTAATTAAACATTTACATATAATATATAATATATATACTTAATCAGTTTAAAAAATATCTTTTAATAAATTATAAATAAGTAAACATATTATAAATTACAAATTCATCAATACACATAAAATATTAACATAAATAAAAAATTATGCAAAACAAATTAAAATAAATAAATTTACTTTTAATAATTTTAAAATTAATATATACATTAGCTATACCTATACAAAATATATTAAATAACAGAGGGAATAAAATACTATTATAACTCCAAAAAAAACAGTAAGTAAAATGTTGGATAGCGTAGAGGTAAAAATTACTATTCCCACTCTAAAGAGTGCACCAGTAGGGAAAGTGTTGGATAGCGTAGGGGTAAAAGTTACTATTCCCACTCCAGAGAGTGCAACAGTAGGGAAAGTGTTGGATAGCATAGGGGTAAAGAATTACTATTCCTACTCCAGATAGAGCAACAGTAGGAAAAGTGTTGACTAGCGTAGGGGTAAAAATTACTATTCCAACTCCAGAGTGTGCAACAGTAGGGAAAGTGTTGGATAGCGTAGGGGTAAAAATTACTATACCAACTCCAGAGAGTGCAACAGTAGGGAAAGTGTTGGATAGCGCAGGGGTAAAAATTACTATTCCCACTACAGAGAGTGCAACAGTAGGGAAAGTGTTGGATAGCGCTGGGGTAAAAAATACTATTCCAACTCCAGAGAGTGCAACAGTAGGGAAAGTGTTGGATAGCGTAGGGGTAAAAATTACTATTCCTACTCCAGAGAGTACAACAGCAGGGAAAGTGTTGGATAGCATAGGGGTAAAAATTACTATTCCCACTCTAGGGAGTGCAACCGTAAGGAAAGTGCTGGATAGTGTAGGGGTAAAAATTACTATTCCCACTCCAGAGAGTGCAACAGTAGGGAAAGTGTTGGATAGCGTAGAAGTTAAAAATAACATACTTATAAATAAATTAATATTTTAAAATATAAAAAAATGAATTATTAAATAAATCTAAACTATTTACAAATACCAGTTACCAATTAATAAATAATCACCAATAATATAATTGACAAAAGCAATGAATTAAAATACATTATTACTTAATTCCATTTAAATTACTTCCCACCCTACTCCCCTATAAACTCATAACGCACTACAGAACATAATTATCAACTAATCAATTAATAAAAAGTTATTACCAATTCATAATTAATTAACAATAATATAATTAACAAAAACAATTAATTAAAATAAATTATTACTTAATTACATTTACATTACTACCCACCCTATTCCTCTATACACCCATAACCCGCGACAGAACATAATTATCAATTAATTTAAATTAATTACCAATTAATTCAAATTAATTTATAATTCCTAAAAATAAATAAATAATTTAGTATAATTGAATTACTTCCCACCCTATTCCCCTATAAACCCACAACACGCTACAGTACTAAAATACAAAATGTAATTAAATTTCATAAAAAAAAAGAAAAATACATATTAGATACATAGTAATATACATAAAAATCATATACAAAATCGTTATTAGTAACATCGATATTACTAACATCGATATTAGTAACATCGATATTACTAACATCGATATTAACAAAATCAATATTACTTACCTCCTATATTCTGTCCCTTCGATATTTAAACATCGACATTATTGTATGTCGATATTTAAAAATCGATATTTTGTCTGCCTACAATTTATAATCCCATGATCAGGGAAGGTAGTAAAGAGAAGCAAATAAGCAATCCAACACAAACACTTGCCGCCTCGCAGCTGACCCGTGCTTATGGCATCTCCTGGAATGAAGCAGCACTTCATGCATATAAACATGCACCCACGAGGTTGGGTCCATACTGCAACAGGCCAACGTGCTGGTAAATAGCACATGCACAAAACCAAGCACGAAGGGGCATATTATCAAGGGATTTATCTCCGCTTATTTGGCTTTAAAAGCCAAGAAAGCAGAGATAAAATTATCTCCCTATTACCTAGCTGTCGCTAAGACCAGTTAGCGACAGCTAGTAGGAGATAGCGACCATCTTGGGCCCCGCTTTGCATGTCAGAGATTTTTATCACTAATGACATGCAAAGTGGGCGTGCCAAGATGTTAGCGACTGGAAACAGTCGCTAACATCGCTATCTCCTATTACCAAACTTTTAGAGATATTCGCTCTAAGCGCGAATATCTTCAAAAGCTAACACCTGCCCTGAGCAGTTCTTAGCCATGTTATCCAATGGGAGGTGGATAACATGGCTAAGTAGTATAAGGAACAGAGGTCCAGAGCACTTTCACGGATAGAAATTAGTGGATACTAGACAGACCACAATGGGCCGCTGTCAGATTGTCCATGTCCAGCCAGACAAGGAGTTTATTGATATACAGTAATCAAAAGATTCATAACATTTCATTAGGAAACAGGGTTTCAGAAATGACTGGCACAATCCTGTGCTGAACTCAGGGGAGAAAGTAAAGAGAGATATAGTGGTAGAGTAAAGGGGAGGTTTTCAGGCAAAAGAAGAGTAGAGCAGACTGGTGCACTTTTTAGATCAAGTGTGCAAGTGTATACCAGAGTAGTACAAACAGCAACTAATACAAAAATAGTGACACTGTATGGCTACTTAAAAAGGTCGACGTTTCGATCCCGCGCTCTAAATTACATAGGGATCATCATCAGGACTTTATAAAATTACAATGCCTGGTTTGAGGGTTGATGCGCCTGTTTGGGAAAGGAACAGGGAAAAAGGAGAGAACGATTCACAGTTAGTTTGTTAGGGTAAAATTGAAGAAAGAGAGATGTCATTATGCGTCCTAAAAAAACAGTTACTATTGTTACAATCGGATTCGCAGTGAGTAGAACATTTTAACCTCGCTAGGTGAGAATGGGGCTGGATAGGGTGAGGATTCGGCGGTTGATTTGGACGTGATAGCTGAGAAAAGGGCTCTGTATGCATCATGAAGAGCAATTACTGTAATTTACAATCGGAATCGCAGTGAGGTTGATTGGTGAGACTGGGGCTGGATTTTTGTGAGAGGCCGGTGGTATGGATTGCTAGGCAAGTGAGTAATGCGACATGCAGGTGAACGCAAGTGGTTAATAGTCTGAACAGTTACCCGTGGACTGGGGGTGGACTCAGATTGTGTCCGTAGTATGGATAGCCATTCATAGGTAAGGGTTTACTTCGCTTCTGAGTGGAAGTAGACGACCGGCACAATCGGCACGGTGTTTCTGTTGAAGATAAGCATTGTTAAGGATTGCGAGACATTTTAATGGTAGCAGCAACACTCGGGGTGAAGATGATTACCTTTAGGATATGGAAAGTAGATTCCGGATTGGTGAGGAGCCGGAATAGGGGTGGCGGCAAGATTGCTTCGTGATTTCTGTAGAAAAATTGCATCATAAGATTGTGACGTGAAAAGGGGGGGGGGTTTTCACTGGTCATGCGCGTGGTGAAAAAATACGTTACCGTAGCCGGGGGTGTTTTTCTTGGATAGGCTCAGTGAAATAGGGCACAATGGCCTCGTAGATAGGGTAGCGGTCCTTCAATGGTTAGATCCGCTGCGGATGTAAAATGGGAGCGTTTTAGGTTGAGAATTACAACCAGTGGTGTGAAAGGGTTTTCACAATGACAAACTCTCGAGACTTACAGATTAGCCGGAACGATGTCCGTCAGAGTAGCGCAGGTTACCACGATCGTCTGCTGCACTGAGGCTGCGGGAGCCATGGCGTTTAGTGCATGCAGTCTCAGGATCATGTGACCAGGGAGGGCGGGACAGTGAGTCAGTGAGTGCAAGAGGTGGTCTAAAGCGGCGGCCATTTTGGAGTGGTGGTGGTGAAGGGTAGGGCCATGCAGTGAAGTGGTGACATTGTACTTGTTTGACATTTGCAAATTATATACAACAAGTGATTGACAAAGAAGTACAGTTTCATTTGAGGGGCATACTCCTTATGCCTCGGGAGTAGTATTCAGTAAAGCAAAGTTCAAAGTTATATCAGAGTAGTCCAATCCTCACTTTTGTTGAGTCCAGTCCTTATGGTGTCGAATTGGATTATACTTTTTAATTCCTCACGATTTAACAACTGGGATAGGTTGCCCCCTCTTTGTGGTAGTTTGATCAGCTTGAGGATAGTCCATCTGATGTCATCTTCATTGTGGTTTTCTTCCAAAAAATGGTCGACCAGTGGCGCGTTTGGAGTTCTGCACCTGATGCGGCTCCTATGCTGGCAAATGCGGGTCTTGGCCTTTTGGGTTGTCTGGCCAACGTACATTTTAGGACAAGGGCACAATATTGCATATATAACATTACTGCTGTTACAATTAGTGAGGAATTTCATAGCAACAGTACAATCTCTGTGGGTGAACTCTTTACCTTCTATGGTGAACTGACAAACATTGCATGCACCACATTTTTTATGACCAATTAGCGGGGGAAAGCCCCAGTTGGATTCAATTGTCGACTGAAGGGGTGGAGCAGGAAGTGCAGCCCTAACTAGGTGGTCCCTTAGGTTCTTACTTTTTCGGAATGCAAAAAGTGGTCTTTCCAGGTTAATGCTGCCAGCATTAATTGTGGGCCAGTGTTTTAGAATGGATTTTCCAATTCTGTGTGACACTGGGGAGAACGTGGTGACACATGCTATTCTTTCCTTTTTTTCTCGAGTTTTAGGTGTCAGCAGTACCTCACGTGGGCAATACCATGCCCGTTTGGTGGCTGTTTTAACCAGTCTATGGGGATAACCACGGTTTTTCAGTTTGTTTGAGCATTAGCTCGGTAATGCATGAATATCGCTGACTTTACAGCGATATTCATGCATTTCGGACGATTTTTATCGCTTAGGAGATAAACCTTGATAATAGCAAGGCTCCTAAGCGATAAAAATCGCCGCAACACAGCGATAAAATTATTGCCGCTAAGCCAACATAGCGATAATTATCGCAGTTGTTGGTAATATGCCCCCCAGTGCTTTACTTTCCCAGGTATTGTTCATTTAAGAGGACGCGCGCATAACTGCATACAGTCCATATGTGCCTCCCCCATTCGCACTCAAAATGACTTTGCTTGTTCTCAAATTGGAGCCCCCGGCTTTCCCCTCACCATTTCACTTTCCCGCTCTAGACACTGGGGAGTGTGACAAAACCATAACTCCTAGCAGAGCTCCTTGATGTAGTCAGAACGGGAACAGAGCTGTGCATAGCGCTATTCGTCAGTCATCTCTCAAAGAGATATGTACTGGAAATGAATAAATATGTCATGACGCGTTTGGCAACAGTGGTATCCGGGCCCGCGGGTTAAGTCAAGGGTAGCGGGTAAACAAAACAGTTTGCTTAGAAGTTGTAGCAAGACTTGTAAAACCTTGCTTACAGCCAGAAAACTCAGTGGTTCACAGAGTTTTTTGACAAACTACAGTGTTCCAAGCTGAGTGTGGAGTCAGCAAAATTCTGCAAACACTAATGGCGGAGAGGAGTTAACCGCTCACAGTTAGACAGGTGTGGAGGTACAAAAATTCTAGGGGTATATTAGCAAGAACCTCGTTAAAATTATCGCTGTTTTAGCGGCAGGAAACTAAAGCTAAAACGGCGATAATGGGCTTGCTAATATGCGTTATAGAATTCCAATAGAAGCCCATGTTAGATGTCCTGCACATCTAACCTGGGCTTCTGTTGGAATTCTATAACGCATATTAGCAAGCCCATTATCGCCGTTTTAGCTGCAGTTTCCTGTCGCTAAAATGGTGATAATTTTAACGAGGTTCTTGCTAATATGCCCCCCAGTCTTTCTTGCCTGTCGATATTTTAGTTTCGAAATTCTGTCCTTGAAATTATGCCCGTTGGATATTGTGGTTTCGATATTTAGGGTGCACACCCGAAGAGGTCTTGGGCAGAGGTGTCTCAATGTACTATTCTGTGCAGGTTATTTGTGGCATCATAATTGCTACTTTCTCAAGATGCCTTTCTCAAGATGACACCTAAGCGCGACTTGACGATCCTTTCCAAGAAAGCGCTCATTTTTATGGTTCGCCCCATAGCAGTATAAAAACAAGACACAAGTAAAAGATTGAGGGGCATATTACCAACAACTAGCGATAATTATCGCTATGTTGGCTTAGCGGCAATAATTTTATGGCCGTGTTGCGGGATTTTTATCGCTTAGGAGCCTTGCTATTATCAAGGTTTATCTCCTAAGCGATAAAAATCGGCCGAAATGCATGAATATCGCTGTAAAGTCAGCGATATTCATGCATTACCGAGCTAATGCTCTTAGCCATGTTATCCACCTCCCATTGGATAACATGGCTAAGAACTGCTCAGGGCAGGTGTTAGCCTTTGGAGATATTCGCGCTTAGCGCGAATATCTCCAAAAGTTGGTAATAGGAGATAACGATGTTAGCGACTGTTTCCAGTCGCTAACATCTTGGCACGCCCACTTTGCATGTCATTAGTGATAAATATCTCTGACATGCAAAGCGAGGCCCAAGATGGTCGCTATCTCCTACTAGCTGTCGCTAACTGGTGTTAGCGACAGCTAGGTAATAGGGAGATAATTTTATCTCCGCTTTCATGGCTTTTAAAGCCAAAAAAGCGGAGATAAATCCCTTGATAATATGCCCCTGAATTCTTGGCAACATTGTTACAGTTGTATCTTTGACTTCTGATCCTATTCTCTCATAGCTACTCTTATAAGGACTTATGTTGTATTTTCTAATGACACTTGTGTCATTATCATCATGACCGTCCATAAAATCTTGTTTGAAGAACCAGGTCCTGGCCCTCATTACAAGTGGAGGAATTTCACCTGTTATGTTATGTTAATGTAATTTGTAAAGTGCGCTGAATCACCCCCGAAGGGGTATCTCTGTGCTAGTGTGAAAATGCAGACAGGTAGAATTACTTCCTGAAAAGCTTTGCTTTGAGAAGCCTTCTAAAATGAAGGTGATCAGAGCTTGGAGCAATACCTCTGAGTCGAATTCTGACACCCACAATTGTGAGCGTCCTAGAGTCTCCAGGCTTGGAATTATTGGGTGTGTAAACTCCAGACATGATAATTACAGGTATAGGGACATCAGACCCTTTGTTTCATGGTGCTTGGCAGGGGTTGTGGGCAGCAGCACAGCCTGGTCACCGCCCAACCTCTGCAGCAGCACAGGGGGAGCAGACAATATTGCCCTGGACATTTACACACCTGCCCTGACTCCCCGCTCCCCATTCTATGTAGAACAACTTGTAATTGCTGGACTTTGGTGTAGGGATACAGTCCAGAATCAGAGATTCTGGTCCGCCTGTATGCACACTGCCTCATTCCATCAAACTCGTAATGAGGGCCGAGGTGAAAATGTTTTCTAACCCCACCTACATGAGAGCCTTTGTACACTTTTGTAATTCCTTGGTCAACTGTGAGGATGTGATTAAATAGGTGGTATGTACATACCTGTACAGTCCTGGGAGGTTACTATTTATTCAAATATTCCATACTATATGTTGTCTTTTTGTTATTTCACCAAAGTGTGTAGCTATCACTGTGCACTCAGGTGCAGTGGCACCATAACCTATTTGTATGAGTGGCCCATTGCATCCCAATTATATTTGTCCTTTACTATCCAACCAGAAAACCAACCTTTTTGCTTGGGCTACTGGTATTTTTATAATTGTTACGCCACTAGGGGCAGCCTGCTGGTTGCTGGGTCTCCCCCCTTCCTCTAATAACCACCAAAGCTGCAATGCGCCCCTACTAAGCTCCTCTGCCCCTACCCTTTCTGGTGTTATATATTGTAGGCCAAGAGAGCGTTCCTCCTACATTGTAGTGAGAACTTAATCACATTACCCTGAGGATTTCATGTTTCTCTTAATATTTGCAGGAGATTGGCAAAAATACTCATATTTGGAGAATGTACTTATCTTTTATCATCAGACTTTGACCCAAAGCATGAGAAGGAAAAGCAGAAAATAGTGGCCAATGGAGAAAACAGGAATAACAAGCATTGCTAATAGGTCTCACCTTTTGAAGGTGAGTGACAGGGAATTGGAATTGCCAAGGATTGTTTGTATGCCCACATATAGCAGTCATCTTGGAATAATAAGACAAATCATTTCAAAACAGCTGCATGTGTGCTCATACATCACAATGTATGCATATTATGCTTTGCAATGCAAGCATCGATGCCAATGAGCATTTGAGAATGGTAAAGTAAAACAATTAAAGTGTTTGGAATGGAGCAAAACAGAAGTGAGCAGCTTAGTGGCGCCTAGTAGCAGAGGGCCCTTAGAAAAAGAAGAAAGAAAGGCTGGGTACTTTGAACAAATGCTGTTTGAATGTGTTAGCACATTAAAGTCAGACCTATTGGCTTTGCAAATGCTTATTTATTTCTCTTCTGATCAGTTCTACACATCTGCTCTACAAATGTACAGTGCACTCCTCATCTAGGGTGGGCTTTGCATACTCAAATAACATCAGTGGACAGCGTTATCTTTCCACATGCTCATTTCCCTAGCAGACAGGAATGCATTGCCAATACCTGCTTGATCCCATTGCAGACATGACGAGAGACTGCATTTTATCTTAAATTACATGATTAGTGGATGGTTGATCCCATAGTGTACAGCAACAATGGTTGCTTGTTGTTTTGGCACACATGCCTTTAGCAAATGAATCAGTTGCTTGCTTATTCTCTGATTGTGCAAAGCATGGTCAGGAGGAACAGGAAGCTGCAGGGTGCCCTTGCTCATTTTCTATGAAATTGTAGTGGATTCTGGAAAGAAATAGAATTTGAGTTGTGGGAGGATTGTGTGTGCCATGGTCAGGAGATTTAATATTTAGGGCCTTATTACGATGTCGGGCGGACCGTTACTGACAGGCCATCTGTGGCGGTTTCACCCGACTGTCAGCCCTTCGGTCCGACCGACGCATTATGATGCATGTGGTCAGACCCTTGTTGGTCGGGGGACAGATTGTCGCCTGTGACAGGATCAACTGACCCCGACAGGGTGGCAGTTGGACTCGCAATCCCTAATGATTTTGATGCCGAGGGGATACAAAAGGGGATGATGGACGGAGCGTTTGAGCAAATCAAACACTCACCCCCAGTCAACTGATCTGGGTTTAATCCATCACCATTCTTTAGCTCACTCGGCCACCCCAGTTCAGACATGGCTATATGCAAATCAGTCTGACCCTGTGCCTCATGGGAACAGTCCAGCCCAAACTGCCAAGCCATGTCTTCCCTGGACCGGAAACAAGGATCCTGGTACCGGTTTCGGATTCATAATCCTCATCAGCCAGGCTATCTTGAATCCAGTGGCCAAGTGAGCAAGGGACTCACGTCTGAGCATACCCTGCCACACTTAGGGCGAACAAAGCGATACAAAAGGGGATGATGGACGGAGCGTTTGAGCAAATCAAACACTCACCCCCAGTCAACTGATCTGGGTTTAATCCATCACCATTCTTTAGCTCACTCGGCCATCCCAGTTCAGACATGGCTATATGCAAATCAGTCTGACCCTGTGCCTCATGGGAACAGTCCAGCCCGAACTGCCAAGCCATGTCTTCCCTGGACCGGAAACAAGCATCCTGGGACCGGTTTCGGATTCATAATCCTCATCAGCCAGGCTATCTTGAATCCAGTGGCCAAGTGAGCAAGGGACTCACGTCTGAGCATACCCTGCCACACTTAGGGCGAACAAAGCGATACAAAAGGGGATGATGGACGGAGCGTTTGAGCAAATCAAACACTCACCCCCAGTCAACTGATCTGGGTTTAATCCATCACCATTCTTTAGCTCACTCGGCCACCCCAGTTCAGACATGGCTATATGCAAATCAGTCTGACCCTGTACCTCATGGGAACAGTCCAGCCCGAACTGCCAAGCCATGTCTTCCCTGGACCGGAAACAAGCATCCTGGGACCGGTTTCGGATTCATAATCCTCATCATCCAGGCTATCTTGAATCCAGTGGCCAAGTGAGCAAGGGACTCACGTCTGAGAATACCCTGCCACACTTAGGGCGAACAAAGCGATACAAAAGGGGATGATGGACGGAGCGTTTGAGCAAATCAAACACTCACCCCCAGTCAACTGATCTGGGTTTAATCCATCACCATTCTATAGCTCACTCGGCCACCCCAGTTCAGTCATGGCTATATGCAAATCAGTCTGACCCTGTGCCTCATGGGAACAGTCCAGCCCGAACTGCCAAGCCATGTCTTCCCTGGACCGGAAACAAGCATCCTGGGACCGGTTTCGGATTCATAATCCTCATCAGCCAGGCTATCTTGAATCCAGTGGCCAAGTGAGCAAGGGACTCACGTCTGAGCATACCCTTCCACACTTAGGCCGAACAAAGCGATACAAAAGGGGATGATGGACGGAGCGTTTGAGCAAATCAAACACTCACACCCAGTCAACTGATCTGGATTTAATCCATCACCATTCTTTAGCTCACTCGGCCACCCCAGTTCAGACATGGCTATATGCAAATCAGTCTGACCCTGTGCCTCATGGGAACAGTCCAGCCCGAACTGCCAAGCCATGTCTTCCCTGGACCGGAAACAAGCATCCTGGGACCGGTTTCGGATTCATAATCCTCATCAGCCAGGCTATCTTGAATCCAGTGGCCAAGTGAGCAAGGGGCTCACGTCTGAGCATACCCTGCCACACTTAGGGCGAACAAAGCGATACAAAAGGGGATGATGGACGGAGCATTTGAGCAAATCAAACACTCACCCCCAGTCAACTGATCTGGGTTTAATCCATCACCATTCTTTAGCTCACTCGGCCACCCCAGTTCAGACATGGCTATATGCCAATCAGTCTGACCCTGTGCCTCATGGGAACAGTCCAGCCCGAACTGCCAAGCCAAGTCTTCCCTGGACCGGAAACAAGCATCCTGGGACCGGTTTGGGATTCATAATCCTCATCAGCCAGGCTATCTTGAATCCAGTGGCCAAGTGAGCAAGGGACTCACGTCTGAGCATACCCTGCCACACTTAGGGCGAACAAAGCGATACAAAAGGGGATGATGGACGGAGCGTTTGAGCAAACCAAACACTCACCCCCAGTCAACTGATCTGGGTTTAATCCATCACCATTCTTTAGCTCACTCGGCCACCCCAGTTCAGACATGGCTATATGCAAATCAGTCTGACCCTGTGCCTCATGGGAACAGTCTAGCCCGAACCGCCAAGCCATGTCTTCCCTGGACCGGAAACAAGCATCCTGGGACCGGTTTCGGATTCATAATCCTCATCAGCCAGGCTATCTTGAATCCAGTGGCCAAGTGAGCAAGGGACTGACGTCTGAGCAGACCCTGCCACTCATAGGGCGAACAAAGCGATACAAAAGGGGATGATGGACGGAGCGTTTGAGCAAATGAAACACTCACCCCCAGTCAACTGATCTGGGTTTAATCCATCACCATTCTTTATCTCACTCGGCCACCCCAGTTCAGACATGGCTATATGCAAATCAGTCTGACCCTGTGCTTCATGGGAACAGTCCAGCCCGAACTGCCAAGCCATGTCTTCCCTAGACCGGAAACAAGCATCCTGGGACCGGTTTCAGATTCATAATCCTCATCAGCCAGGCTATCTTGAATCCAGTGGCCAAGTGAGCAAGGGACTCACGTCTGAGCATACCCTGCCACACTTAGGGCGAACAAAGCGATACAAAAGGGGATGATGGACGGAGCGTTTGAGCAAATCAAACACTCACCCCAAGTCAACTGATCTGGGTTTAATCTATCACCATTCTTTAGCTCACTCGGCCACCCCAGTTCAGACATGGCTATATGCAAATCAGTCTGACCCTGTGCCTCATGGGAACAGTCCAGCCCGAACTGCCAAGCCATGTCTTCCCTGGACCGGAAACAAGCATCCTGGGACCGGTTCCGTATTCATAATCCTCATCAGCCAGGCTATCTTGAATCCAGTGGCCAAGTGAGCAAGGGACTCACGTCTGAGCATACCCTGCCACACTTAGGGCGAACAAAGCGATACAAAAGGGGATGATGGACGGAGAGTTTGAGCAAATCAAACACTCACCCCCAGTCAACTGATCTGGGTTTAATCCATCACCATTCTTTAGCTCACTCGGCCACCCCAGTTCAGACATGGCTATATGCAAATCAGTCTGACCCTGTGCCTCATGGGAACAGTCCAGCCCGAACTGCCAAGCCATGTCTTCCCTGGACCGGAAACAAGCATCCTGGGACCGGTTTCAGATTCATAATCCTCATCAGCCAGGCTATCTTGAATCCAGTGGCCAAGTGAGCAAGGGACTCACGTCTGAGCATACCCTGCCACACTTAGGGCAAACAGAGCGATACAAAAGGGGATGATGGATGGAGCGTTTGAGCAAATCAAACACTCACCCCTAGTCAACTGATCTGGGTTTAATCCATCACCATTCTTTAGCTCACTCGGACACCCCAGGTCAGACATGGCTATATGCAAATCAGTCTGACCCTGTGGCTCATGGGAACAGTCCAGCCCGAACTGCCAAGCCATGTCTTCCCTGGACCGGAAACCAGCATCCTGGGACCGGTTTCGGATTCATAATCCTCTTTAGCCAGGCTATCTTGAATCCAGTGGCCAAGTGAGCAAGGGACTCACGTCTGAGCATACCCTGCCACACTTAGGGCGAACACAGCGATACAAAAGGGGATGATGGACGGAGCGTTTGAGCAAATGAAACACTCACCCCCAGTCAACTGATCTGGGTTTAATCCATCACCATTCTTTAGCTCACTCGGCCACCCCAGTTCAGTCATGGCTATATGCAAATCAGTCTGACCCTGTGCTTCATGGGAACAGTTCAGCCGGAACTGCCAAGCCATGTCTTCCCTAGACCGGAAACAAGCATCCTGGGACCGGTTTCAGATTCATAATCCTCATCAGCCAGGCTATCTTGAATCCAGTGGCCAAGTGAGCAAGGGACTCACGTCTGAGCATACCCTGCCACACTTAGGGCGAACAAAGCGATACAAAAGGGGATGATGGACGGAGTGTTTGAGCAAATCAAACACTCACCCCCAGTCAACTGATCTGGGTTTAATCTATCACCATTCTTTAGCTCACTCGGCCACCCCAGTTCAGACATGGCTATATGCAAATCAGTCTGACCCTGTGCCTCATGGGAACAGTCCAGCCCGAACTGCCAAGCCATGTCTTCCCTGGACCGGAAACAAGCATCCTGGGACCGGTTTCGTATTCATAATCCTCATCAGCCAGGCTATCTTGAATCCAGTGGCCAAGTGAGCAAGGGACTCACGTCTGAGCATACCCTGCCACACTTAGGGCGAACAAAGCGATACAAAAGGGGATGATGGACGGAGAGTTTGAGCAAATCAAACACTCACCCCCAGTCAACTGATCTGGGTTTAATCCATCACCATTCTTTAGCTCACTCGGCCACCCCAGTTCAGACATGGCTATATGCAAATCAGTCTGACCCTGTGCCTCATGGGAACAGTCCAGCCCGAACTGCCAAGCCATGTCTTCCCTGGACCGGAAACAAGCATCCTGGGACCGGTTTCAGATTCATAATCCTCATCAGCCAGGCTATCTTCAATCCAGTGGCCAAGTGAGCAAGGGACTCACGTCTGAGCATACCCTGCCACACTTAGGGCAAACAGAGCGATACAAAAGGGGATGATGGATGGAGCGTTTGAGCAAATCAAACACTCACCCCTAGTCAACTGATCTGGGTTTAATCCATCACCATTCTTTAGCTCACTTGGACACCCCAGGTCAGACATGGCTATATGCAAATCAGTCTGACCCTGTGGCTCATGGGAACAGTCCAGCCCGAACTGCCAAGCCATGTCTTCCCTGGACCGGAAACCAGCATCCTGGGACCGGTTTCGGATTCATAATCCTCATCAGCCAGGCTATCTTGAATCCAGTGGCCAAGTAAGCAAGGGACTCACGTCTGAGCATACCCTGCCACACTTAGGGCGAACAAAGCGATACAAAAGGGGATGATGGACGGAGCGTTTGAGCAAATCAAACACTCACCCCCAGTCAACTGATCTGGGTTTAATCCATCACCATTCTTTAGCTCACTCGGGCAGGCTCAGCCATCTGGATTACGATATCTCTTTCTGACAGCCTTTTCATGGCAGTCCTACCAGCATGATAAGGCTGTCGGAAAAAACCTTTGGGGGACCAAAACAGGGCCCCTGTACCTCGTGGGCCACTGCAAAGTGCTCCTGGGGCAAATGTAGTGCCCCCACGCACATCCATGCATCATGATGCATTGCACAGGGTGCATGGCACACAGTGCATGGATGTGCACAAAGTGCTTTTTAACACTGTGGCTTCTGCTGCGGGTGAGGTTCCATACGAGCAAGGGGGTAGATCTCATTCCGTAAACCAGAATCCTGGAGATTTTCAAACAAGTGACACATTTAATGTGTCTAAATGTCCCAAAGGCCAATGATTAGCTGCAAGTCCAGGGGAACAAAGTTCTAAAACAGGAGCAGTGGTTCTTTAGGTCAGATTTTGGCTGGGGATAGTAATTCAATAATGTCTGAAGTCCTGGAAACATTTATGGACTTGGAGACTCCAAGACTCTTGATTCATAGATTCTGGTATGAACTGAGGTGGTGGATAGATCAAATGAATCTAATGACCAAGATAGCCCTCCATCCTCTCTCTTTGAAAGCCATCACAACAGATGACAGCTGCTATGGGTGGAGACTAAACGTAGTCCATATAAACACAGGGAACAGGGCCTCCACAGTTTAAGACCCATTCCTCAAATTGGAAGCACTGGAAGCAGTCATATTGGCTCTTGTGAAATTTCCCCTTCCATTAAAAAAGCAACAGTGGAGATAAGAACAGACAGTTAGTCAATCACACTGTATGCAAATAGACAAGTGGGAGCCAGTTCCAGATCTCTGTCAGCACTAGCAGACTAGATGTTTTGCTTGGCCAAACAGAATCACTGTTCTTTGACAGCTACTCATATCAGGGGTGTGGAGAAGGTAATGGCAACAGGCTTAGCAGGGTATTACCATCTTTTCAGAAGTCTTGGCAGGTTCTTCTGCCCTAAGTCCCCACAAGTGTACCTCACCCGTAGCTGAAGTATGGCACCAGTAGTTATACTGGAGTATGCCTTTGAAGTTGGGGGTGGTAAAAAGGATATCCCTTAGAACCACAGATGTCTCCCCTAAATGTCAGTCCTGTCTGTCATGACGCCATGGAATGCAGATCTTTATCTTCAGTGGGGCAATGATCTGGTTCCAGAGGAAAAAGTGTCAAAACCTCTTTCTCCAATCTCTCCAGCCAGCCCACAAGTCGCAGAGGTCTGTCGTTCCAGCTCCGTGCCCAGTGTTTTATAACTGTCACTGGGGAATGCTCAGATGTGCTCCCCCAACATCAAGGTGGACTTTAGCCAAGTACCAAGGTACGCAAAAACGCCCAGAAATGCCAACTTTCTAGTAGTGGCATTTCTATGCAAATTACAAGAAAGCCACCATTAATACTGGCAAGGGGCTGCCACTGTGAATTCAATGATAGTAAACATCATGAGGCTGCTCCACTGCATTCATATTTTGTAGCATGGAGAGATTTCAAACATTTCCCCATGTTGGCCTATGGGAAAAGCAAACCTCATAGGTAGTGAAAACACACATGGGTATTCCTCACTACCTAAGCAGGAGACATACATGTGTGCCTGCCCTGTTTTTCACCTACCACTCACTTCACCCTTTAAGCCGTACCCTCAGAGTACTCAGGTGGAAGTTAAAGGGCCTCAGGATGGTGAGTGACTTAAACAAGCCAGCCTGAGTAAACACACAATTGCGTGCACCAGCCAACAATTGCAGGCTGGACACGTAATTAGGAGCAGCAGCAGTGCAAAGGGCATACCAGCCTGCAATGGCAGGCTGGACAGGTATTTAGGGCCACCATCAGTGCAAGGGTGCTCACCAACCTGCAATGGCAAGTTGGACACATGTTTAGGAACCCCATCAGTGCAAAGCGCATGCCAGCCTGCAATGGCAGGCTGGACAAATATTTGGTGATACCATTGGTGCGCACACCAGCCTGCAGTGGCAAGCTGGACACCTGTGTAGCACACCATTGGTGCAGAGTGCACACAAGCTTGGCATGGCAGGTTGGACACGTGTTAAAAGGCACCATTGGTGCAAGCGCGTACACCAGCCTGCGCTGGCAGGCTAGACCCAGGTCTTAAAACATCATAGGTGCATATGCACACCCACCGGCTGGCCATGGAAGACCTGACCAATGCTTAGAAACCTCAGGTGAGCACCACTTCTTAATGTGTGTAGGAAGAGCGTACAAACATTGGCACTGCATTTACAGTGGGAAAGTGACCCAGGCCCTAAGGCCCTAACAAGAGCATCAGCCACACCCAGGAAGTGTCCAGGGAGAGCCGAACCCCTGGGTAGGGAAAACCCACTTGGGGGTTCATCCCTACACCAGGCAATGCACACTCAGATGTACCTACCCAGCCACTCGCCTACCCCAGTTTGGTGGTAGTGAATGCCACTGGATTCGGAGTGAACCTGGCCAAACTGAGCAGGAAATATCTTTGACAGACTATTCAGGTGGGTTGCACCCCCTTATTAGCCAGTGGTGTACCTTCTTGCAGGGCACTCAAAGGTCCAACACCAAAAGCAATCAAGCAAGCACCAGATCCTGGCATGTGCAGGAAAGGCGAGTGCACTCTCCAGCTGCAGTACAGCGGGAAAGTGCACAGTGTCCTAAGGTCAGGAAAAGCGAGTTGGCAAAAACTAGGTGGACAAAAAGCCCCTATGTAATACCAACAACTATTACTGAGGAGACAGAGTCAAGTATTAAAAGTAACACTGAAGAAGATCAACAAAGACTGAAGATCAAGAGTGTCTTCTTGAAGGTATTCTGCACCTAAATGGGTTTAGTATGTGAATAAGGTACTGAATGTATCATTGGACGAACTGTGTGATGTGAAATATGAATTGTTCGAACCTCAATAACATCTCTTCAATTAAAAGAATCAGATAAAGCTGTTTGACAAATACTTTTTTAAAAGCACTGAAAGGCACTCAAACGACTAAAACTGTTTGTAAAGTAATAAAGGCTGAAATGAAATGTTAATTTATTTTGTCTAAAAATATTTACCTAGGGCCAAGGTTGCAGTAAAATAGTAGGGGTAACATTTTAGAAGAACATGGTGTAGGACTAAGGTTTTCTATGCGAAGATCCTAAATTTAAACAGACTTTGTAAAAAAGAGATTGTTTGAACATACAATTTGCAAGAAGAGTAATTGGAAAAAACTCTGAATTGAACTCTTAAGCTGTTTCTGTAAACTTTGCTTGAAGCAATTTGACTGCAGACCAACATGGGCTGCCTTAGAAATAGATGCATAATTATTATGGGTTACATTTTTGTAGTATCAATACTAATGATTACAATAGTGTTAGTATGGTTCTATTTAACATCTGATACAAATATTAGGTCCACTAATGTAACTACCACATTTGCACACACCACAGATGAGGAGCAGTTAAAAGCATCATTTGCAAACTACAAGAGAGATTATTACACAACTAATGTTTATTCTAGGTTCGTGAAGGAAGACACTCAAGCTATGAAGCCACAGGACTGTTATGTCTGTGCCCACTTACCATCAGCAGCAGAAGGAGTTACATACGATCATATTACATTGTTATATGCAGTTTCATGAAGTAAATTGCTTAAGTTTGTATATAGGTGAAGCCATTCTGAATACTTTTATTTAAATCATCATTTAATCCTTTCCAGAGTACCACTAGTACAAGCACAATCAAAGGAAATGGGCATAGCTTGGTGTTCTTTTAAATTGTCTATGCCTATAGATAGTGTCAAGGCATACCAGAACAATCTAACCTGTTTAATGAGACAACTAGAAAACGTCTTTAAAATGACATTAGAGAAAAGGAACACTAACATTTCACATAGTAAGGATAGAAAAAACAATGTTTTGAAATAGTTGTGGAAGAAGGAAGAAGATGAATTCAAAAAGAAAATGATTTGATGGAATGCAAAAAGGAAAAAAATGTGTTTACAAAAGAAGAACACACAAGAGCCAGACATGTGGGAATTAGTAGCTGTGAACACACATTTGAACTGATGGGGGGCACTTGACAAATTTTAAATTGGGAAGAAACCGCAATTCCCAGAGTTAATTTTGTTTGTGGACAAGACACTTACTTCCAGTTACCTGCTTATTGAGAGGGTACTTGCTAATTAACTATATTGTTTCCTAAAATGTATCATGTATATAGCATAGATGCATTAACAATGTCACCAGCTCACTGACACACCTGTAATACAGAAGAAGGAACTCAGTTGAATGGATGGACTATTCTCTCATCCAGTCATCATATTTTGCTTTCTATTCCTATTTTTTCAAATATATATATATATTTTTTCTAGAGCAATTGATTGAAGAATCCAAGTCACATACATGGGTCATCTGTGTTAAGTCGTATAATGATTTATAAGTAACCTTCCCAGAATCCCCCTTCTCTATACAATGTAGTTAAGGTTTTCGGTAATTTAAATTGATTCTCCTTAATAACACTGTCCAGTATTGATCTCTTACAAACTGCTTGCACTCCCCAAAACACAAATTAGTGTCAAGCAAAATATTTTGCTGACAAAAATCATCATATCCTAGGACTATGCTTTACAGTATCAGTGTTTAATTTTAGCCAGTGATTTCCAGTGCTCGGCACCGGCAGTTAATTGTTAACACTAGAACGTGTCACAGTCTGCCAGATGGTGGCACTGTTTGTCTAATTTAGAGATGAGCAAGAGCATCAGTTGTTTATTAATTCAATATTCATTAAAAAAAATGACTATTATCTGTCCGCCCAATTCATTCTTATAACTTTGGGGGCCAAGAATAGCCTGAATCGTCGCACTGGCAGTAGTGTAATGGTTAGTAGTTGTGTTGGTATTGTCATTGACAGCACTGGCCGAAGCAATGTGTGGTGCAATCTGCAATGGTCCCCTGACGAGGGCCTCAGTGCTTTTTTTTTTTTTTAAACATCAAGCACTGCCAATACCGCAACACTGATATTGCTTTTGTAAAATACATTACTTGGTCTAAGATGAGAAATCCCAAAACGAACGGGTCTCAATGTAATAAAAGCAATAACCAGGCACATTCCTAGTTCTCATGTCCACCTCAAGTTATAGTTGAACAGAGACCCCCAAGGAGTTTCCTCTGGAATGTATATGCTAGGATTCACAGTGTTTTGCTCAGATCTCGTGAAATGCCTTCAGAGCCCGGTTTGCTGCTGTTGTAGCCGTTCCGCATTTTGTAAGACAATGCAGCCTTCTTTGGTGTCAGCCAGTGGCTTTCCAAACAGTTTTGGGTTCTGCCATTGTTTGGAGTCAAAGTAGTCAGCTATATGGCTTTTTAGGTCTTTATAGCAATAATTCCGTTCTGTGTAATATTTATTGTTGGTTCACTTTGGTTAATTCTTCAATGATTTTGCACAGAATCTTTGTGTGTGTATTTTACATCAGAAAATGATGGTTATATGAGGAGCAGGCAGGTCTATAAGGGAGCATGGTTTTCTCAAATATATGGTTTTGGTACAGGTTTAAAAATGCAGAAGCATTTCTCAAACATGCTGAACAATTACAGACTGTCATCTCTCCAAGGTGTCCAGCATTCACAGGGCTCTAGAGGCAAGCCCAGAGCCCTCACCTATCCCAGTGTGATGGGTTCTTTCCTTTCAATGTTCTAAACCTATCTGTAAATTGAGTGGTGAGCTGCTCCAATGAGGTCAATGTGTGTTTGGTCCAGCAAGGACTCGAGAATGCTTTGGGATGCATTCCAGACATGCAGAGGACACAGACCCCAGTACATTCCTCATCAGGACCCCTGGGAGAAGGCAGATCTGGAGAACCTGGGTCTTGTGAGCAGTGGGTTGCTTGCATAATAGTTGCAGAGATTACGGGCCATATTATCAAGAACGGCGATAACATTATCGCAGCTTTAGAGGCAGGAAACTGCAGATAAAGCGGCGATAAGGGGCTTGATAATATGCCCTTGTGAATTCCCATAGACCAGAACCTTGGCTTCTATGGGAATTTACAAGGGCATATTATCATGCCCCTTATCACCGCTTTTGCTGCAGTTTCCTGCCGCTAAAGCCGCAATAATGTTATCGTCGTTCTTGATAATATGTCCCTTTATTTGCAAAACAGCACCATACTGTTTAAAATGCAGTATTTCACGCCCAAATAATGGCATAAGAAAGATATGAGGGTCCTGCTAGGAACTATGGGGCCTATTTACAAGCCCCTTGCACCACAGTTGCGTCACTTTTAAAATGTGAAAAAATGATGTACCAGAGGTGCAAGGAGCTTGTAAATAAGCCCCTATGTTGGAATTCAACCAACCCCACCTTTTGTACCATGTCACCACCTCCTGTTCTACAGGTTACTTAAACCCACAGGTGCTGCATTTGACATTAAAACTGTTTATTAGGACACACGGCAGAACCTACAGGCTCAAGCATTTACACACAAAAGTTTCATTCATTTATAACTATCTTACAAGTGTTGCATAATATGCAGCAGCAATGTTACTCATGTTTACATATCTTACACGTTTAGCAGACCTCACATAGCAGAGTTAAAAATCGAAGTTTATGCAGATGATGCAGACAGTTTTATAGGACACAATACACTCTCATTTTCACAAACAAACCTTTGGTGGGACAAAACCTTTCCATTACTTTTTTTCCCTTTCTATTACCTGTCTTTTTTTATTTTTGATGAGCTTTCGGAGGCTCTTAAAGACATGGTTGTTCAACCAGTAAGCCTGCTGCTCGGTCTTTCTATCCGCCACATGCGCCGAGACACCTTCGGGTATTTGTTTGCGCAATAAAAATCTCGAAAATAAATAAATAAAATACATTTTGCTGACATTTAAGATATGTGTTCAGGTTACAGTAATCCATAGCCAATAGCACCTTTTGCTTGTGCCAATAAGAATTATACATTTATGTAATTTATGTGACGTGTAATAAGATAAAAAAAGGCTTAACTTATTAAATTAAATAATACTTCTAAAATAGCTTCTACAGCTGTACACCTGCGTGCCAGAAACACCCATACAGGTCTATTAAAATTGCATGGAATTTCTATTATTATTTCTTAATTTGTTATTTAAACATTTATGGTGCAGCCACTCTTAGGTAGTTTTTTTATTTCTTTTAGCGGCATGTCCTTTCTGTAATAAAAACTTAAGCTTCTCACCAGATTGCTAAAGGCAGAATATTGGCTTTGCCAACGCTTGTTTTTCATGTATTCACAGTAATGAAGCTTGACAAGAAGCTTAAAACGTGTATATTTTTTTCATTTGTTTCATTCCATGGCGTGTTCCAAAGAGTGCTGAATGCATTTATTGTACCAAATAGAAAGTGTAATGCAGAAAGTAAACCGCTCTCAGCAGGGCAGTGTTTACCTCTTCTCTTCAAACTGCTTTTGTGCCCTCTGAAGCAGTGGCGTCACTAGGGTTGGTGTCACCCGGTGCGGGTAACTCATGGTGTCACCCCCTCAGGCAGGTAGATTTGTCCACACACGCCCACTGTGTTAATCTGAAGAGGTTCAAGTGCACAAAATCTGATAGTCTTTCTGTAGAGCATCACCCCCATTGGGCACACCATGAGATGTGCCTGCATTCCTATTGTGCTAGGAGCATGGGTTACACCTTTTGTGCAACAAAATGCCCACTGTACACATCCAGACAGAACACAGTCTGTCTAAATAACCACCCCCGCTCCTGGTGTTTGGTATTAACAGGCTCTGACCGGCTGGCAGGGTACAGCAGGGGCCACATCACATGAGGTGTGGTGGGGAGGGCCCGGGCCCAGGCCTATCGTGACTGTCACTGCCCAACTGGAAGGAAGAAAGGCAAGCTTTAAGGCCCAGCTATGTTACCATGTATTTGTTCTACAGCAATATCCTCTGTGCACGTGCACAAGCTCTTTCCAGGGCTAAAGGGCAAGGGCATCTTATTGGTCTGAGCCTCAAAACACTAGGTTAGCATCAGAGAAGAGTTTGTGCCAGTAAAAAAAACTGAAAGCATGTACTGAATCAGTTCATTTGTGTGCCACTGCACTGCCACAGTTTTAACTTAGTTCATGCAGTATTCATATATAAATAAATAAATTATATTATTTCTCTCACCGTTTCAAATTTGAAGGGGAGACTGATGAGAGACCACGACGGCGCTCGCGAATCGCGATATCATCAAAAGAAAGTGCCGGTGGTCTCTGTCGTCATCGGTATTAATTCTTTATTCTCACGACGTCGGACGCACCGCGCACGCACTCTCCCTGGCGGGCGCATGACCGCCGTGACGCGTCAGTGCAGCATGTGCGCGTGGGGGCTGTCCCAGGGCCGTCATTGGTAGCGCTAAGATTGACGGCCCTGGGACCCAAACTGCTGGGTAGTACTAGTAGAAAGGATTCGAGTAGCCGGCATGCTGCATCGCAAATTCGTGAAGGTAACGAACGGGTGGAACAAAGATTTCTAGAGGCTACTCATGCTTGCTAGATAATCAAACCGCAAACTTCAACTACCTAGGGCTTCAAATGTCATTCAGAGACACGTCATAAAGCTTTTTTCAAAGCCATCGATTCGTGACCTATTTTCACAGTTTACAATAAATGTTTTTCACAACAATCACACAGATCGGCTTGCTCCTTAGCTGATGTGCTGTGCATTTGCAATGTAATTGTTTCTGTTTCTCTGGTTTCTTCACGCGGCTTCCTCATCTAAATGACTATTATACAAATATGACCTCAGCTAGCCTAGGCGCACAAAAATGAACCTGCCTGCCTGGTATCGGAAATTAATGCGCCACGAGCAGTGTTTGGTAACTCCAAGGTAAAGTACTGCATCGTTCATTAAAATGTCAACTTTGACGATGTGCAGCAGTCTCTCCACTCAATTCAGTTCTGCCAGCCAGCTTGTCCAGTAGGTCCGCCGCGCGTATCCCCATCGCACCACCTGACACCAGTGACGATCGTCATCACAACATGATCTGGTCTGGTGAGGTGCGGTGCGTGCGTGGCCTGACCAGGCTAACTAACTACTAGATTGGTGTCACCCCCAGATGGGGTGACACCTGGTGCGGTCCGCATCCCCCGCACCCCCTAGTGAGGCCGCTGCTCTGAAGTCATGGGCCGCAAAGGCAGTTTTAGATGTTGCAAGGGGTAAGTCATGAGCTGTGACCCCTTGTGACCCTTAAATATTTTCCATGGTAGTTTTCATGAACGCTATGTGACATTATGTGTATTTGTGTAATGAACTGGCCCGTATCTTGATTGAAAATTGCCCTTAAGAGTATATCAACAGGAGAAAATGTCTCTCTGCTTTGGTTTTGCTGTTTCCATGAGACATTTCGGTGCCCTTTGCACTGCAGGTGCGTCACTTTTTGTGACGCTCTGGTGGTGCAGTAACCTGCTCCATATTTACCAGGCAGCAATAAGCCACTCTTTTGGCTGATTGCTGCCTTGTAAATATCGAGCCTCATTTAAGAGTTTTTGCCGTAGGGCAGCACCGCAGGCCTTCCTCCTGCGCTGCCTTACGGCAAAAGAAATGGGCAGGACTGCACTGTATCTATGAGATACGGCGCATTCCTGTCCTTTTCCCCTACACTGGCATACAATGGGCTGCAGTGCACCAACAAAGGCACCTTTGCACCATGATGCAAGGATGCCTGCCTTGCGAGGATGATTGTTTTTCTGCAGGAACAGAAACCTTTATGCACAAAAACAATCACAAGAGGCTTTTTTCTCTTTCTATGTTTGCTGCAGAATGCATATAAACAAGCCCCATTGTTACCTTGAACGCAGTTTTCTGCTTTCAAGGGGCTTGCAATGGGTGTTGCTTGGGGCGTTGCCACAACATCCATGGCTTTTTGACACTGTCCCAGATTTACGAGAAATCCTAAATCTGAGGCAGCCCTAAAAACCTATGCCTCCCCAGGTGCCTGCATTGGCTTATGGCAGCCCGTTGTACACCAGTGCAGGAGAAAAGGACAGGAATGTACCGTATCTGATAAGTACAGCGCATTCCTGCCTGTTTCTTTTGCCATAGTGCAGCATAGCAGGAAGGCCTGCAGCACTGCCCTTTGACAAAAACTCATAAATTAGGCCCTTTCTGTTCTACCCAGCCTGCCACAGATGGAAATTGAGTGAAATATGGTGACAGCATAATAGCATGGGGTCAAAAATGTCGAAATTAGTAGAACAGTAAAGGCCAGGGTTTTGCAAGAATTTGGCAGCAGAATACAAACTTTGAACTGCAGCATTGAGAAAGGGAGCTGTTACATTGTTTTCTTCTAATTATGTTTATTTGTTTAAAAAAGGGTGTCAGTGGGCTTTACATTGAAATATACCAGGAACACATAAATCTTGGTTGTTTTGTGCTATAGAAACAGTAAAAGATTATGCAATTGAAGATGTATTGAATGTATATACATGTATATACGTGGTCTGGATAAGACAGGATGTATATTCAATGATCTGCATAAAGGAGGGGTGGATCCTGGAGGACAGAGGTCTTAGGTTAGACAAGGAGGAGAGATGAGAAGCTGTAAAGATGTTTATCAGAGATGATGCAAAACACAGGGGCAAAGAGCAGGGGAGGAGGGGTTTGACAAAAATGGAGGAGAGGAGGACAAAATAGATGGGAGTGGGATATGAGGGGGGCAGGATTGAGCCTCACTATTTCAATATCACACTGCTTACAATTTCATAAGAGCTACTCACAGCTCTCTTTGATTGACTAATCTGAAATCCAGGAATAGATCAATACAAGCAATAATAAAAAGCATACTGTTTTTTAAAATATCATACTTAAAGATTGAGAGAAAATACTGTTCTGGAGAGCTAATTCCCATTCCAAAATGTCCCTAGAAGGATAAGAATAGATTATGGTCATTATTGCAAGCCTGTCAATCACCTCATCTGTGTAATGATGCCATGGGGGTTGACCAGCAAAGAAGCAAGACCCATTTGACCGGTCTTATGTAGGGGTTGTAACCCTGTAGCATATTTCCAAGTCCAAGGCATTTAACAGTAATTAAGTATTTAATTAAAGAAGCAAACATGTACTGTACCCTGTAATATGTGGTCAGTGTAAAAAAAGGTCTGCTTGTGTTAAATCTGGGTCTGGTGTTGCGTCTGAATATTGTGAAGCTAAAGCAAATGATGACACTGCCAAGGTGCAAAAGAGTAGCGCTTCCACATGAACCATGAACACAGTGGTGTGGGCTCTACTTTATTGAAATAGTTTTAACTACTTTCCGCCCTCTTTGCTGTGGTGCCCTATGTTATAATTGTGAGCAGGCAATTATCTGCAACAGAGAGGAAGGTTTCCATGGTCCTTTGGGTGCAGACTCTTTTGGGGCTAGGGGAGTAGAATAGCTATGAGGAGAGGAGTTGGTCTAACGGTTTGGGTGGTCGTCCTCGAATCTGTGGAACTGGGTTTGAGTCTCGGCAACGACGCTGAACATCCTGTGATTCTGGGAAAATCAATTAATCTCCCCGTGCCTTACAAAAAATGAATGTGTCCTCATGTCTGCTGCTATGTAAAGCGCTCCGATACCCGATTTGAGTCACGTTTGCACTATATAAAACTCCGTAAATTAAAATTACATTTAAAAAAAATAGACACTGAAGAGCTGGCAATAGTTGTAGAGTAGTGTCTCATTTTAGAATAACTGAATTATATTTAGGATGGCCAAAACTTTGAATACTCTACTTGGATGCCTGTCATAGGAGACTAGAATAGTCTTACAGAAATGATTGCAGGGTAGTGGTAAACAGTACCACCAATAATCAAGAAGTAATGCAGATAGCCAATGAAGAGAAGAGTCAGTAGGCAGTGTAGATGGCCAACAGAGAGAGAATAACATGGCCGGCAATGGGATGAGCAACCAGTAAGGAGCTGGATGACAATAATTGGAGAAATGGATAGGATGCTATTCCCGCCCTGTATCACTCGCTCAGGAATCAAAAACCTTGGAGGAATTAAATCTTCTTATCCCAAGGGTACCACCTAACTCAGGTTTGATAGTAGGTGGAGATTTAAATTGCCACTTCGAGCCCCTTTTAGGCTCACACGACGCCATCAACAATGAGGAGGACCTACAGTGGGCTATACCTGACCCCCAAGCGTATCCAGCAAAATCCTGGTCACCTCTGGTTTTACAAATTAATGCCATTGCACTAACTCACTCTCTGAGGGCCTACAATGGCCGTACCCCTTCGGATAGGCGAGTAGGCCGACATTTAATAGCACTGGCCAGACCTCTCAAATAGATTATATTATGGTTGAGTGTAGTTCCTGGCACCGGGTGAAGGACTTTGAGGTTATCCCATGGACGGATAGTGACCAGAATGCTCTGTCTCTATCCTTTGGGGTTCCAGACTCAGGCTTATCCCCTCCCAGTGAGACCCCGATTGATGACCGGGCAAGGATAAAATGGGGGGCAATGAAACAGTCTCCGGAGAAATTGCCAGAGCTCTATGGAATGGTTACCCCGATATTGCAGGAACTAAGTATGCGTGAGGTTGACGGAACTAACCCACTCCATCTATACTCGGTTGCAATACTCCATAATCAGCTTATAGATAACTTAGCTGATATTTTAAATCCCATTAGTCACTCAAGGAGAACCAATGACTCACCACATTCGTGGTATAATGATAAATGCCGTAAGGCCAAGAAAGCGTTGCTGGAGGCTACTAAAGGGGAAGAAAAGCTATTGATAAAAAGCAGACGGGTCGACTACAAAGATGTTGTTTCCAGTGCAAAATTGGCCTGGGAAGAAAACAAATGGCTAAACATTAAATCTGCCCTATTGACTCGGGACATGAAAACATTCTGGTCAATAATAGGAACGGGATGTAAGGAGGATACTCTTGTCCGTGAACCTAGCCTGCCGAACTATGGACCGAGCACTTCTCAGCTTTGTTTGCAAACGATTTAGAACAGGACCCCCAAATATACCCTAGGGGTACGCTATGCTCGAGAAATGCATGTGCAGATGTCCATCCGGCACCACTGAGTAGACAGGCAAATGATGCTTACGAAGGAATAACGCTTCGAGAGGTCACCTTAGCAATAGAAAGACTACCAGCCGGAAAAGCATCTGGGTTGGACAAACTCCCCGGGGACATGTTCCGGGATGAACCGTCAATTTGGGGCCCTTATTTTCTAGTCCTATTCAATGCCATTATGAACGGCATGCCCATCCCTGACACCTGGGCTGGGGCTGAAATTGTTCCAATCTTTAAAAAGGGTTCCCCGCTATGCCCAGCAAACTATAGACCGATCAGTTTGATCGATGTCACACAAAAACTGTTTGCTCAGGTTATATTGGACCGAATCCAGGGCTGACTGGAAGAAAATGACATCATCAGCCCATTCCAAGCAGGATTCAGGAAAAATACCTGCACACTCAACCAAGTGTTTAGATTCCAACTATTCACATGGAAAACAGTATCAATGGAGGGTGGGAGCCTCTACTTGATATTCGTGGACCTGAAAACTGCTTTTGACCTCGACCCCAGACCCAAATTGTGGGGGGTTTTAAGAGATATGGGGATCCCTCCATATCTACTCGACATCTTGATTAAGCTGCATGATGACACCTATGTGGAAGGGGAGGAGATTTAACCAGCAGGATTTTAGTTGGCAGAGGTGTAAGACAGGGCTGTGTGCTCGCACCAACCCTGTTTTGCCTCTTTGTCAACGCATTAATTCCACTTCTGGCTGAGGTAGCAAATAATGATGCCCCAAAGTTAGCAAACACCAAGGTGGCAGCATTGATGTTTGCTGACGGTACCCTCCTTCTATCAAAAACACCGATGGGTATCCAGAGGTTATTGGACAGTTTTGCCTCATTCTGTAATACTAGGGGTTTGGCGATCAATATCACTAAAACCAAATTCATGATCATCAACCCTCCTAAGACAACATGTCCCAACCCACAATTGAATGGTACTTGTTTGGAAAGGGTGCCTGTCTTTGAATATCTTGGCGTCACCCTTTCAGAAGATATGCAGTGGGCGTCTCAAATAGCCAAAGCTAAGCTCAAGCTATCCCAGATCGCCATGAGTATAGCCAAATTAGCCAGGGAATCATCTTTTAAACCCATTGGTCCCGCGCTAGAAATGTACAGGGCTCAAGCGCGTGGAGCCACCTTGTATGGGGCAGAACTATGGGGGCACTGTTCGTCTTCTACCCTAGCTGAAGTCGAGAATAGTTTTTTAAGACAAATAACGTGTCTCCCAGCGGGTACCCCATAAATTTCCTTTTGACTAGACTTGGGAATTACGCCGATTGAAGATGAGATTGCCCTTAAACCTTTAACCTTTTGGCGAAGACTCTGGGCAACTCCTGAATTAGCATCATATCAGGCAGAAACAAATGAGCTTTTATCCTACCCGGGTTTGCTGAAAAGGGTCCCTTGGTTTGCCCACGTGAAGCATGAGTGCGAAAAGCTTGGTCAACTCTCTCTGTGGAGCACTCCAGGCATTACTAGGCCCCTAGTTCCCCAAGCTTTATTACCTAAGACCTATCGCACCCTAAAGCTTGAAGACTTGCACACAAATCCCAAACTGGGTTCCCTTACGACACAGTTTCTTGCAGTGAAAGATAATTATGAGCTAGAAATATTTCTGGATGACATCCTTCCTCAGGTCGCAAAAAAAAAAATTGTATCTACATTTCAGATACATCACCTTACCTGTATGTGCGGTGACTAATAAATGGGCTGGGCAGAAAGAGGAGGGTTGCCCTGTATGCATTACACAAGAGGAAACAGAAATGCATGTTTTATTCTTTTGCCCTGGTTACCAAAAAGCGAGGCGCTATGGGCTTGTACAGCTTTGTCGGAATTTGGGTTTTGAACATTATAGGAAGGCTTTACGGGTTTTAAAATATGATACATCTAAACCGATTGTGTTTGCTGTTTCACGATACTTAAACACAATGTGGCGAAGGAGATGGGCTTTTATTCAAAAGGGGAAAAAATCATAAAATGTGTATTGGCAGTATATTTGTGAATGTGACCCCTATGCGTCCAGTTTCGGTCAAGATACCAGTTTTAGTTTTATCTAATTTTGCACATAGAAGCATTCTTGACGAATCGGATTTTATTGTAAATAGTGTATTATCCTTTTAAAAATTATTTATTGAAATATGGCTGCTATTTTTCTAGTCACATGCCGACTGTATCACATTAATTGATATAATCCCTTCCTGCTGCTTTAATTCATTGCCTCCCTAGCTCTCTGGCAAAATCTCTGAATTTGACTCAAAATTGGAATTTGTATTACTTATGGAGTGTCTTTTAATCATGTATCCATTGCTTAATAATGTATGTATTTTACCTCTATGTTCACTTTTTATGGTCCAAGCGACCGAAATAAAAGTTTTTGTAACGAAACGATAAGATGCTATCCATCAAACAGTGAAGTGCCTCGTCATTGGAAAGTAGGAAAAACCTGCCATTGAAGGCAAGACAGTATGATGATGGACACACTGAGGAATGTAGTGGTCAGTCATCTGAGAAAAAAAGCTGGTCCCTTGGCCTCTCAGAATGAGGACCAAATTTCAGTGAAGAGAGACCTGACATTTCTATGCAATGCTATATGTGATTAGAGAATCAGAAGATGGTTTTGATAAAAATTGAAGGATCTGGTCTCTAGAAAACTGGTCTCAGGGGAGTGACTATAAAAAAAAAGAGAGAGGAAGACAAAGTCCTCAACAGAAAACAGTGAAAGACAGCCTAGAAAGCAAATGAGAAGACACTGAACATGCGTACCTCAAGAAAAACTGGTCCAAAAGCCCTTTAGATGATACTCACCACCTTGTCTTTAATAAAATCTTAAATTTTCTCTGCACCAAAGTCTGTCAATCCTGGAGATTCTGCCAAGTCATAGTCTGTAACCTGGCACTGTCCAGTAGCATCTGCTTCAGAACAGGAGGGTGCCTAGTGCCAGAGAGTGCA
The DNA here is from genome assembly GCF_964261635.1 of Lissotriton helveticus. Taxonomy (NCBI): domain Eukaryota; kingdom Metazoa; phylum Chordata; class Amphibia; order Caudata; family Salamandridae; genus Lissotriton; species Lissotriton helveticus. The sequence continues at coordinate 256,248,749 of NC_136058.1, forward strand.
GATTTAAATGTGGAAACCGCTGTCTCTGGGATACAAAACAGGGCAGCAGAGCAGACCCTGAGGAGGGGGCCAGGCATCTGTGGATATTCAGACAAGTGTCCTGGGGATAGAGGCAGGAGAGATATAGTTTGGTCAGTGTGTCAAACATGGTTAGGAGCTACGCAATGGACGGAATGCCGGATTAATCATACATTTACCTCCAGTCAAGAGATCCGGGTTAAATCCATTGTTCTTTTGCTCACCATGACACGCCAGTTTAGACACAACCATATGCAAATCAGTCTCTGCCTCCTGGGAACAGTCCAGACCGAACTGCCAAGCCAGGTCCTCCCTGGACCGGGAACAAGCATCCTGGGACCAGATTCTGGGTATTACCCTTCATCAGCCATGCTAGCTTGATTCCAGTGGCACAGTGAGCAAGGGACCCACGTCTGGGCATACCCATCCCACTTAGGGTGAAGAGTGCTATGCAAACAAATGATGGCAAGAATGTTGAATAAATCATACATTCCCCCCAGTCAAGAGATCCGGGTTAAATCCATCGTTCTTTTGCTCACCATGCCACCACAGTTTAGAAGCAGCCATATGCAAATCAGTCTTGATCCTGTGCCTCATGGGAACATTCTAGACCGAACTGCCAAACCAGGTCCTCCCTGGACCAGAAACAAGCATCCTGGAACAGGTTTCTGGGTATTACCCTTCAGCAGCCATTCTAGCTTGATTCCAGTGGCACAGTGAACAAGGGACACACGTCTCGGCATACCCATTCCACTTAGGGTGAAAAGGGCTACGCAAATAATTGATGGACGGAATGCGGAATAAATCATACATTCACCCCCAGTCAAGATATTTGGGTTAAATCCATCGTTCTTTTGCTCCCCATGCCACCCCAGTTTGGGCCCAGCCATATGCAAAGCAGTCTTAAGCCTGTGCCTCATGGAAACAGTCCTGACCGAACTGCCGAGCCAGGTCCTCCCTGGACGGGGAACAAGCATCCTGGGACCAGATTCTGGGTATTACCCTTCATCAGCCATGCTAGCTTGATTCCAGTGGCACAGTGAGCAAGGGACCCACGCCTGGACAAACCCATCCCACTTAGGGTGAAAAAGGCTATGCAAACAAATGATGGACTGAATGCAGAATAAATCATCCATTCACCCCCAGTCAAGAGATCCGGGTTAAATCCATTGTTCCTTTGCTCACCATGCCTCCCCAGTTTAGACCCAGCCATATGCAAATCAGCCTTCACCCAGTGCCTCGTGGAAACAGTCCAGACCGAACTGCCAATCCAGGTCCTCCCTGGACAGGAACAAGCATCCTGGGACCGGATTCTGGCTGTTAACCTTCATCAGCCAGGCTATCTTGATTCCAGTGGCACAGTGAGCAAGGGACCCACGTCTGGGCATACCCATCCCACTTAGGGTGAAAAGTGCTACGCAAACAAATGATGGACGGAATGCTGAATAAATCATGCAAGAGATCCGGGTTAAATCCATTGTTCTTTTGCTCACCATGCCACCACAGATCAGACCCAGCCATATGCAAATCAGGCTTGACCCTGTGCCTCATGGGAACAGTCCAGACTGAACTGTCAAGCCAGGAAATCCCTGTACTGGAAACAGGCATCCTGGGACCGGTTTCTGGGTCTTACCCTTTATCAGTCAGACTAGCTTGATTCTAGTCTCACTGTGAGCAAGGGACCCATTATCTGGTATACCTATCCCACTCAGGGTGAAAAGTGCAATGCAAACAAATGATGGATGGAATGCAGAATAAATCATACATTTACCCCCACTCAAGAGATCCGGGTTAAATCCATTGTTCTCTTGCTCACCATGCCATCCCAGTTTAGACCCAGCCATATGCAAATCAGTCTTGACCCTGTGCCTCATGGGAACAATTCAGACTGAACTGCCGATTCAGGTCCACCCCGGACCGGAAACAAGCATCCTGGGACCGCTTTCTGGCTATTACCCTTCATCAGCCAGGCTAGCTTGATTCCAGTGGCACAGTGAGCAAGGGACCCACGTCTGGGCATACCCATCCCACTTAGGGTGAAAAGTGCTATGTAAACAAATGATGAAAAGAAATCCGAATAAATCATACATTCACCCCCAGTCAAGTGATCTGGGTTAAATCCATCGTTCTTTTGCTCCCCATGCCACCCCAATTTAGACCCTGCCATATGCATAGCAGTCTTCTCCCTGTGCCTCATGGGAACAGTCCAAACCGAACTGCCAAGTCAGGTCCTCCCTGGACCGGAAACAAGCATCCTGGGAGCGGTTACTGGCTATTACGGAATACCCAATAAATCATACATTCTCCCCCAATCAAGTGATCTTGGTTAAATCCATTGTTCTTTTGCTCACCATGCCACCCCAGTTGAGGCCAAGGCATATGCAAATCAGTCCTGACCCTGTGCCTAATGGGAACAGTCCAGACCGACTGCCAAGCCAGGTCCTCCCTGGACCCGAAACAAGCATCCTGGGACCGGTTTCTGGGTATTACCCTTCATCAGCCAGGCTTGTTTGATTCCAGTGGCACAATGAGCAAGGGGCCCACGTCTGGGCATACCCATCCCACTTAGGGTGAAAAGTGCAATGCAAACAAATGATGGATGGAATGCGAATAAATCATACATTCACCCCCAGTCAAGAGATCTAGGTTAAATCCGTCGTTCTTTGGCTCACCATGCCACCCCAGTTTAGACCCATCCATATGCAAATCAGTCTTGACCCTGTGCCTCATGGGAACAGTCCAGACCGAACTGCCTAGAAAGGTCCTCCCTGGGCCGGAAACAAGCATTCTGGGACTGGTTTCTGGGTCTTACCCATCATCAGCCAGGCTTGCTTTTTTCACCCTAGGTGGGATGGGTATGCCCAGACATGGATCTCAGATGTGGGACCCATACTCACTGTGCCTCTGGATTCGAGCTAGCCTGGCTGAAGAAAGGGTAATAGCCAGAAACCGGTTCTAGCCCCAATGCCCCCACGGTCTCCCCGGCTCCCCGCCTATCATTGCTTTTGCAAACATTGACATTGCTTTTGCAAAAGGAGAGCTGCTGACATAAAGCTCCCCTTGTGCAAAAGCAAATCTGCTTTGGTTTTTTGAAGGGAGAGCAGGTTTTCCTGCTCTCGCTTCCAAAAACCAAAGCAGGAATTTGCTATGGCAGTGCGGGAGCAGTGCTCCTGCCCTGCCATAGCAAACAGCAATGTCCCAGAGGTGGGCACCCCGGGACATTGCAGGAGCCAGCCCTGGGGGGAGGCGGTCCCCAGGGCCATTTGAGGGTTCCAGGTGGGGGGCCGCACAGCCACCCCCCCATCATTTTGACAGCCCCAGAGAGGTGGTGGTCCCCGGGGCCTGGGGGTCCGTAACGGACCCACTATGCATATAATTATTCCCGCTTGGAGGTGGTGGAACCCGGAGCAATGTGGGGGTGGGCAGGAGTCCCACACACCAATTTAGTTGACTTAAGCCCCGGGGAGATGGTGGTCCCTGTGCCTTCGGGGGGCCCGCGTGGACCCCTGAATATAATTAGCAATGCCCTGGGGAGATTGTAAAATACATTATAAAATCCCAGCAAAGATTGTTAAAAGTAATGGACTATACTGTTCACTCTGACCAGATTGAATTCCTGAAAGACAGACTATCTCCACATAAGTAGGCCTGGGCAGAGTTTGTGGAGTTTTACTCAAAGCAAGCGGTCGTGACTTGCCATGACCGCCTGCGTAGAGAAATCTCGCTGGGAGGAGGTCTAGGGCACCATTTTTTCTCATGAATGGTGCCCAACTTAACGTTGGTGAGCTGCTAGAGAGAAAAAACTCTGCCCCTCATCACTTCGCTGAGTTTTTCGGAACTCCAAGCTCTGCAAATTCCACTAGCAGAGCGTAATTCTTCGCCCCCCCACACATTAGAAAAGGCTTGTGTGCCATGTATTTTCTTTAGTTCATTCAAATTACCTTCCTTAATGACCTTTTAGCCCGGATTGTAGGAAAAGCAGTCAATAGAGTGAGATTATGTTTTCTCTTTATTATAATGGGTTTTTTTTTCACTTTGGGGTTTACATTTTGAGTATGGCCAAAACAGTATATATCAATCCAAATGCCCAGATGTTTGTCAATCGAATACCTCTTAGTTGATTATCTAATCAAGGGTAGTCGACAAGGTTGTGTTTACCATCTATTTTCTTCTTTTAGCTAACGGGCCTTATTTTGTAATATTCATAATTCTGAGAAACATAAATGAATAATTATTCACAATATAATTGTTAAAACCTTTGTACTTACTGATTGTTGTTATTTATTGAAGACCCTATTACGATTCTGATCATTCTCCAAATTATTAAAGAATACCAGGTTAGAGTTTTAGCAATAAAAATGATGTATTTCCCTTTAAATGCACATTATAAACCTGATAAGATACAAAACACCTGGATTACTTGGTGTTCAAATTTCCTCAAATATTAAGGTACAATTCAAGGAAAGAACAATTGTCCCGCTTTGTTTTTAAGTTGGTGGATGCAACATCGAAACTAATAAAATGTTAATTGAGGCTTAAGTATTGTACTTACTATCTGGAGGACGGTATAACTCATATTTATAGGTATCACATTGCTTTTTTAATTAGGTGAGGCGGTCAATCATTTTATTCTACTTTATGTCCTAAGTACCTCTCCAAAATTTAAAGCAACCAAATACCCTCTTTTACAATATGATGCATTATTTACACTGGGATTAAGAATTCCCAAAAATATCTCTATGGCTTTCTCAAACTGACTGACATTACTCTTTGGAATTCAGGGATATTTGCTGATATTTTTTACTTAGAAGATAAATGTTAAGGTAATGTATTCTTATAATGTTTGGAATTACAAAAAATATCATCTTTAATTGTATGTTCTTTAATAAATATAATATATTATATTTATATGATTGAATTCTTAAACAATTTCCAAATATTTAACCTATTGCTAAGATTTGTGATCTCAAATATAGTTTAAAACTGTTAAACCTAACTATGCTGCTTCACAATTGTTTAAAAAATCATCACCAATATTAATTCAAATAATATTTGTGGCTTATGGAATACTGAAGTTTCTTTATGTTTATCAATGTGATGTACAGGAAAATATGGTGTGGTAATATTTCTGGTAGGTTGCCATATTACGTTTATAAGGTTAATTTATATGTACGATATACCTCTTTGTTGAACCTGTGCAAGTTATTTAAAGCTAAGTCCTTGGACAACTAGCAATGCTGGTAGTGTAAAGATAACACTGGCTCTTTAAACACTTATTTGATAATGCCCACTTATTTTGGATTTGTTCCCTAAAGCATGGGACCTAATTGCTAAATACTTGACATTCCAGACAATATTTCATATTAATTGATTAAAAGTAAATACAGAGTTGGCTGGAGGACAACGAGATTCTATCCCCTTTTCAGGCTGGTTTTAGGCAGGGCACATCAACGGTGGATCAGTTATTTAGACTGCAGGTCCTATATTGGAAAACTGTGACTGTAGAGGGTGGCAGCCTCTACATGATCTTTGTGGACCTGCGGTCTGCATTTGACCTGGTACCTAGAAACAAACTACGGAGGGTACTACAGGACTTGGGCCTACCTCGTTATTTTCTTAATGTTTTAATGGGACTATATACTGGCTCTTATGCCCGTGTTAGGTGTGGGAAGCATGGGGAATTATCAGGTCATTTCTCGGACAACCAAGGGGTGCGCCAGGGCTGTGTCCTGGCTCCCACCCTTTTTTGCCTTTACATTAATGGATTGGTTGACCATCTTCTTGAAGTAACGAACAATGACATCCCGAGACTAGCCACCAGCAGGGTGCCCGCTCTGATGTTCGCGGACGACACTCTGTTGTTGTCCAAGACATCATCGGGAATCCAACGCACTCTTGATGGGTTCACCAACTTCTGTATATTGAGGGGGTTGGAGATCAATCTAGAGAAAACTAAGTTCATGATCTTTAACCCGCCGAGGCAGACACGCCCGAATCCCCTCCTAGGTGGATCCCTACTGGAGAGAGTGAAGACTTTCGAATATTTGGGTATCACCTTTGGAGAACACCTAGAATGGGATTCACAGTTGGCCAAAGCCACGCTTAAGCTAACTAGGGTGGTGGGGGAGATTCAGAAGCTCTACAGAGCATCTGAATTCAAGCCTGCAGGCCCAGTATTTGAAATCTACAGTGTCCAGGTCAGATCGGCAGCTTTATATGGGGCCGAGGTTTGGGGGCATGTGAAATCCCAACATCTAGCTAGGGTGGAACATGCATTTGCTAGGAATATATTGGGTCTTCTGGTTAACACTCCACTTGTACCATTGCGCATGGACCTAGGGCTACTCCCTATTGAGGAGGTTATGCCTTTACACCCACTATTGTACTGGAAAAGATTGTGGTCCGTGCCGGAACTCTACTGCTACAAAAACGAATTTTGTGGAAGTCTGGGATGCACTGAGAAGTAAGAACATTAGGTGGGTGTCCCACATAAAGCTAACTACTCGCAGGCTAGGCTTACTGGATCTTTGGGAAACTCCGGAAATTGCTTGCCCAGAGATATCCAAAGCCGACCTGAAACGCCACTACAAGAACCATAGTTTAGCATTCCTGCATGAGAGTTTCCATGGAGGGTAGATTGACCACTGTTAAAACATGATACGCTCCCTCCAATAGTTTTTGTAGTCTCCCGATTTTTTAATGCACTGTGGCACAAACGCAGGAAATTAATTACTGTACCTAGTGTCTAGCATGAGTTTATTGTTAGAATCACTATAAAGTTCGATTATGAGAATAGTTTAATCCTTTTTATTCTTTGTATATCATTGTATGTATCTATTAACTTGTACATCTAATGTATTTTTAAATGATAGTCTTATTTATTGTCTTACATTTTGTATTATATGTATTATGAACTTTTATGGTCCTTGGTGGCCGAAATAAAGTTATCGAACGATTATAAGTAAATAAGATCTATCGTATTAATTACCCTTTGCCCAAATGAAACAGTTTGATGTTCTTATTGCATTTGCTATTAAAATTAAAGCAGTTTCATATAATTGAAAAAACTTCACTTTACTTTCTTTCCAATCTTGGTGGGCTTTGGCGATTTTTATCAGGAAGCAGGTAAAATGACTCTTTGTAAACTTCACATAATATTTAATAGTCATATGTTATTCTACAAATGATGATTATGTTTCTATCTGTTGATAAATCCTAAAGTTTTCCACATCAAACATTTTTCATATGGCACTTTATTTATAGATGTAACATTATCTTAGTATAGTCACACATTTGGTACCGTAAGGTACCTGATTTCAAAGGGACGTCTCACTTCTTGATACACAAGAAATTACAATTACAATTGTTTGATGAATACAGACATTATAAAAGGAAGTTTAACAAATATATGATTCATTGTTTATAAATTTCTTTCTACAAAAATGCAATTTTTTATGCAAATGGCTTAAAACAATTCCATGAATGGGTAAATCTTGATAGCATTCTTCTTAACAACAGGCAATACGTGTTTTGTGGTATTAATGCTCCACTTCTTCAGGTTTGTGTAAACAATATCCAAAATACATTTAGAATGCAAATACAAAAACATTTTAAAAAACTAATACCACAATGCAGAAGCATAACCAAAAATTGCTGCTATAATAATTGGTGTCTCATAGTCACCCACCACCTAAGATCAAATTCTAATTCTAATGACTGTTGAAAATAAATGCTTGTATATAATATCCAACCATTAATATATTAGTACATTTCTGAAAGTGCCTCCCAGTATTTTTCCTTTTTATGTACCTTTCAATTTTGTACTGTACCATAGTTGTGTGCATGTATTTATAAACATTTTTCTGCTTTATGTTGATTAATCGTGGCATTATTCTGCAGTGGTTTTGTAAGGCTTAATGTTTCTTTTAAATTCAATAAATCCCTCTGAACTCAAAGTCAAAGTGATTTTTGCGTGAAGCACATCCTGAGTAGAACAGGCCTGGAGAGGCAATTGGGGAAAGAATGACACCCTTAAAGGGATAGACAGATATAACATTTGGAAGGAAAGAGTGAGGGGCGTGAAATGTGCATTATCAGAACAGGGCTACAAGGTACCAAAAGGGAGCATGTAATCACAATCAATGTGAAAAAATACACAAGACCTCCTGGGGAAAGTGAGAAGATGAAACAGCGAAAAGAAGACTGTGTGTAAGTCATCCTTTTTGCACTGATCACCCCCATCTTTTTTTTTTTTGACTGATACTGGAGGCAACTGACTCTGGCTGTGCCCTGGGCTCTACTAACCAGGCCCAGGGCCAGTGCTCTGATTAAAAATTCATATGATAATTAGGTGTAATTACAATTGGCACTGACAAACTACCGATAAGTCCCTAGTATATGGTGGGGTGTAGGTTGAGAAGCACAGCAGCTTTGAGGCACTTAAGTGAGCACTGATGTGTTGCTTGCTGTCATTTTAAAAGTCAGCCCTGCTTTTTTTTTTTACATTTAACTCACCCAAAGGTCTACCCTAGGTGCCTCCAAGGTAGGGTACCCGTTAAAAATAAGCAGGGGCCCCCGAGCGCCACGAGTCCTACCGCCCCATCTCCCTTATTAATCTTGAAGCCAAACTCCTGGCCAAGGCGCTTGCGAATCGCCTGCTTCCCCACATTTCGGCCCTTGTTCACCCGGACCAGGCGGGATTCATGCCGCACCGGGCGACGCGACACAACATCCGGCGGGCGCAGGCGGCGATTGACGCGATCGGGAAAACTGGGGACCAGGCGGCGCTGTTCTTGGCTGACATAGATAGTGCCTTTGACTCGGTCAGCTGGACCTACCTCCTCGCCCTCCTGCCACTACTGAACCTGGGTCCGGTTTTCGTCTCCTATGTGAAACTGCTCTATACCGATATCACCGCTTCTGTGCGCGTCTCTGGGGCGATTTCCGCGCGATTTCCCGTGGCCAGGGGCACTCGTCAGGGGTGCCCCCTCTCCCCGTACCTCTTCGCGCTGGCCATGGAACCTATGGCTGCCCGAGTGCGCCAGGACGCGCTCTATCGGGGCTTCGTGTGGGGGACGGGCCACTCGGACCGCATCGCCCTATATGCGGACGACGTGCTCTTCTTCATGACCGATTTACAACGTACAGGGCCTTGTGTTCTTGACATAATGCGGGAGTTCGGTCAGGCGTCGGGGCTCTTTCTTAACCCTCGCAAGTCAACCCTGTGGATTCTGGGGGGAGCTTCGGTGAGTTGCCAGTGGGCTGCGTCCCTTCAGGTGGCGGTCGATGGCATGAGGTACCTGGGCATTTACCTCTCGGCCTCGCCTGCCGTGGCATGGGATCGTAACATCCAGCCGGTGTGGGACAGGGTCCAGGTTGACGTTAAGACCTGGACGCGTATGCCCCTTAATATCTATGGCCGGTCGGCTATCTTCAAAATGGTGGCCCTGCCTCGGCTCCTCTACCAACTGCAAAATCACCCGTATAAAATAGGCCCGCAGTGGTTCCGTGGTGTCAACTCGGTGCTGGGCAGATTTCTGTGGGCCGGGGGTGCTTCTAGGGTGGCACTGCGTACCTGCTTTCTCTCTGCCTACTGTGGCGGCTTGGCGTCCGCGGACCTGCTATCGTATTACCAGGCCTCCCACCTTCTAGTGCTCAACGAGTGGTGGTATGGGGATCGTAGCGATCCGGCCTATGCACTGGAACACTCCTTGATGGGAGGTGCCACACTCCACACTCTGCTGTACTCGGCCAGGCGGAGGGGGGCTTTGCCAAGGGTCACCCAGGTGGTCTTCGCGATCTGGCGGCAGGCTCTGCGCCGTATGGGGTGGTGGGGCAGGCTGACGGCCGAGACGCCGCTGTGGCATAACGGTCTACTACCAGCGCTGGCCTCCTTGTCCGGGTTCGGCGGCTGGGATGCGATCGGGATCTCGTCCCTTGGTAATGTTCTCAATGGAACCACACTTAAATCCTTCCAGGACCTTAGCTCCGAGTATAATTTGTCCAGGTCCCAATTCTTTCGCTATCTTCAGTTCCGCCATGCCCTTGGCCCCAGCCTGGTGGGGTTGGAACAGCTCCCCGACTTTAGTCCTATTGAGGCTAAACTGTTTATGGGCGACCTGGGCGACAAGAAAGTCTCTCAGATATACCGCTCCCTGGTCGTGAACTGCTCCCCCTCCCTCTCGACTTTGAAGGCCTCCTGGGAGAATGATGTTGGCCCCTTGGATGATGACGATTGGCGGGAGGCCCTCGAATCCCCTCGTGGCGCAGCTATAGCCGTCCGTCTTAGGTTCATTCAATTTAAATACCTCCATAGGGCCTATTATACTAGGGAGCGGCTGTGGCGTGCGGGTCTCATAGCTGCCCCTGAATGTCTGAGGTGTGGTACTGAGAGGGGGACGCTCTTCCATACCGTATGGTCCTGTGAGAGGCTGACCCGATTCTGGGCGGGTGTGTGGGACTGCCTGTCGGAAGTACTGGGGTGGGACGTTCCCCGTACCCCTAGGCTGGGTCTCCTTCATATTCTGGAAAATGTTGGGGGTAACATTTACAAACGCCACCTACTGCTGTTGGGACTAGTGGTAGCTAAGCGTGATCTGGCCCAAGCATGGAAGAGCGAACGTGCCCCCCCCCTAAGTGCGTGAAAGGCTGGATTAGACTATCTGATGGGTTTAGAATTACCCGTATTTGAGGCCAGGGGGTGCCCCCGGAAACACTATAAGATCTGGAAGCGGTGGGCAGACTACAGGGGTCTGGACCTCGATCCCCCAGCTGATATTGATGATGTACTGGCCCTCGATGTGGACCCCGGGCCCTAGGCTGTTAGCCGACTCTGACTTCGATTTCCGTCTCCTGTTGCTGACTTGCGATCACGTGCACTGGGTTAGGGTGGGATAAGGGGTGGGTAGTGGGAAGGGGTGTTGGGGGATACTGTTGGGGATGGGTGGGTCGGGGGGGATTTGGGGCGTGCCCCTTTTGTTTCTACAAAACTCTGAGTTCACTACCATGCTTTTATCTGTACGTGTTGTTGACGGTCTCCTCCTGACTGTGGAGGGCTGTCCTGAATCTTGATTGAACTCTTAATAAACACGGTTTTGAAAAAAAAAATAAGCAGGGGCATTTTGAAAGATGTTTAATTTGTCGTGGCGACAAAAATACTAAACATTTAGGAGTCTATTAGGATGGTGCGGAGGTCCCGCTCCGCCAATTAGGATGCCACCGTCACGTTGTGGTGGCATCCAGCATATAGTACCATGTGGCGGGCAGTGCTGTAAGCAGCACCCACCACAATGCAATATATGCATGTTGTGCTTTGGCATGCACAACTTGACAGGCCCCACGTGGTGCCTGCCACCTTGTGCATGCAAATGTTGGGGGTACAATGGGTACCGCCCAAGTGCAGCCCCCACCCCCTCACCCCCCTTGGGGCCCACAACTGGCCCCCAAAGAAAACTCTGCATGCCTTTCCATTGCGGTGTCTCCGCCATGGAAAGGCTTTGAAAATGCCACATCATAATATGGATGGCGGTGCCGGCAAGGCACCACCACCATATTATAGGCCTTTTCTGCCAGGTAGGCAATTGGGACGATTGCCTACCGGCGGAAAAGCAGCAGACCGTCTTTCCATCCGCCGCGGTACCCCCCAACCATGCTAATGTGGTGGGGGGGTAAAAGGCTGTCCGGCAGGGTGTTTTAGCGGGCAGATCGGCCCGCCATCCTAATAGACCCCTTAGTTTTTCCCCATTGTAGGCATTTAGCTCCATAGGCTAACATGGGAATTGTAATGCAGTGCAACTATGGATGGCAGTGAGCTAAAATAATACTTCAAGTACTTAAAAGATTGGTAATGATAAATCCATCAACTTACCGCTGTTGAATTTATCATAACTAATACAGAAGAGACGTTATAGAACTTTATTTTCTGTGAGCCAAAATCCAGCCTCTAGGAGCCTCTCCTGATTTGCCAGCCCTTAACAGGCTTAGCCAAACTGCTTTAATGAGGAGTTAAGTGGCCTACACAGAGGCAGAGGTTATCTGGGGGGCTGGGTAAATCAAACTGGGCTTCAAAGAGAGCAGGACAGTAAAGAATGCTAAACAGGCCTATCCCCTCTTCCTGTACCCCCAGCCAAATGGAACCGCCAGGAATGGAATTTGTAGATGGTTTGGACAGGAAGTGTTAAGGGATTAAGCTACACCTGTGGGTTGGTTTAGCCAGGTCTTACTCCCAAGGAGAGGGATTCTCCATCTTCAATTTTAATATGCAGTGCTTTGATGGACAAGAATATGCCACATTTTGGAGGAATGTGTCATGCTTTTGGGTGGTATCCTGTACCCCATCGCTCAGGGATGCCCCCTCGCTTGTAGCCCCAAAGCTTTTATTAAATATGTGAGAGCTGCATAGCTATTGATATCTGCTGTCTGAAACTAAAAGGAGAAGGACGATGACCTCCTACAACCCTGGTCTGCACCCCAAAGGATTGCAATGTGAAGGACTGCTGCTGCTGCACAATTGGAACTACAGCCCTGAGACCCTTGCCTTGCTTCAAAAAGGATAAAGGCGTGGACTCCCTGAAAGCAACACGTCATCTCCCCCAAAAAGTCCCCAGTGTGGCGTGAAGGATCTGGACAGGTGCATTGTGGAAATTGTAGTCCTAAACCTCCAAGGACCATCTTAGAACTTCTAGACCCTTGTATCTGTGTTTTGGACACTTTGAATCCTCGAGATAAACTTCAAGAAGAAGTTCCTGAAGTTCAGAAAAGTTGGGAGCAACTTTTGGAAAAAGCTCTATAAAGTGACCCACCCATCCAAGAGAGTCGACATTGACATCGAACCACGACCCAACCTGGATTTTAGGTTTGTCTTGCTGAAAGCTCCAGAGTTCAAGACTTCCAAGATGTCACTGAGGCCTCGCGCTGAGCAAGCCTATGTCGTTGACTTGAATCCTGGCCTAAAGTGGAACCTCAATCGACGACAAATTAAATCCTCCAGAAAGGCCTCAAACTTTGACTTTGTCCCAGTTAAGCATGACCAGATGCTCCAAAGTGGCACTATATGTTTTTAAGCACTAGAACGTGTTTATTATTTAAAAATTCATATCTCTGTTTCTCTTTATTGAATTTTTTGTCATTTTGGTGTCCTTTTAATCATAAAAATATTTCTTATTTCTATAAATGGGTTGTGGATGTATATTGTGTGTTGTGTCTTGTTTAATGTATTGGTGTTTTTAAATGCTTCACACACCTGTCTCCAAAGTTAAGCCTGCCTGCTCATAGCCAGCTACCAAGGGTTGAGCAAGGTAATAATTTATTGAGAACTTGTCAGGACCTTCTATTGCATTGGTGGCCTTATTGCTAATCGTAGGTGCACACTTGCCCCTACTAATAATCTACTTTCCAACAAATACCATTTAAAGAGATAGATGGCCTTGTAGGAGGGGAAAGAAAAGACATTGAATGAAGCATTTCCATCTTGGATATTGTGAAGGTCCGTGGACTAGTTAAAAATGTCAGCTCACACAATGGTTGACATTCAATTTTGCACTACAGGCTAGTCAGATTCTTTTCAGATTTAAAATACTGTGCACTTACTGCCAATTTCACAAACAATTCACACACAAAAGTAGAAAAATTAAGACAATTAACTCTTTTACTGTTCTTCCATCCCATTTTTGTCTGTAAGGAATATGTTTCAAAAACTGCTGAGCCATCTAAGCAAAACATCTATTATGAGTAGAATTTCATTTTCATTCTAATTGCTTTACTTTTGTTACACAGTTTCTACAATAGCAAAGACAAAAAATGCTTAGGGATATTGCAATGTAAAATTATATTTTTGGATTGACCTTAAAACATTTGAACATAACGTCCCTAATATACATTGCAGAGGCTCTCCTGCCTCTACATTTAAGGTTGAACCGCACTTCATGGAAAATTAGATTTTACAGCCTTAGTAGCTTAGAGATTCCATAGTCAACCAGAAGAAAACTTGGGGAAACAGCCTCCATAATGTAATTTCTTGGCTTGCTAAATTTGTTGCTGATCAAGGGAGTGTAAAGTTGTATGTGGGGACCAAACTCAGTCGCTTCTCCAAATATCAGGGGAATCGTAGTATGCATCTTTCCTGTTGGAAAAATTAAAAACTCACTAAGCAAAAGACGATCTCTTCCACCATATAAGGCGTAGATTAGGCCAAACTGAAGAAGAGTACCATTAAAAAAAAAATTCAAAGCTCTTCTAAGGAGTTGTGGATAAAAAACTATGGGGCACATGCATCGAACTCAGAATTAGTGATTTCTTAATAGCGAATTTTAAAGAATTGCTATTAAGATATCGCTATATTCAATGCATGAACAAATTAGGAAATAATTAGTGAATCGGCAAAAATCGCAATCGCAAATAGCGAATGCGTTTTACCAAATCGCTAACAAAGAAATAGCTATTTGCGACTTTGCTAAAAGAGAAATTGCAAATTGCGACATCGCTATTAGCAATATCGTGTATTGCGAAATCGCTAATCGCAAAATTGCAAATTGCGAGTCGCTTTTGATGCATGGTAATGACATCCCAACCAGGAAGTGATCCATCCCATGCTTTTTTCAGTGCACGGAGATAGTCAGAGAAGGAGGCTGAGTGCAGGAGCACAGCAGGAGAAAGCAATTTTGGGCTTGCAAAACTGTCCTGTGCCAAAAACATGGAATCAGCAGCACCAGGTAAGAGTGTAGCAACAAGAACACTTAACCAAAATTCAGTGAGATGGAAATAGAAATCCTCATTGAGGAGGTTGTGAGGAGCCATGATAACGTTTTTGGGAAACTATCTCTCGAGGTACAGGAGTCAGTGAAGAGAAAAATCTGGCTCAGGATCCAAAGAAAAGTAAGTAAACACAGTGGGGGTCACCCACCGCCAAATTGACGACCTGAAAAAAAAGTGGTATGACCTGTACAGCTGTGCTAAGGAGAGGACTGCAGACAGGCTCAAGGAGGCTAAGAAGATTGGAGGGGGACCAGCAACACTGCCTGGGAATTCACCCCTGGAGGACCTAGTCAAGCGAACACTCCAGCCTGAAGCTGTAGTGAGAGTGATACAGCTGGATATCTCATGAGCTGCCAGTACTTCACAAGGTAAGATGCATGCAAATGTCCTTTTAAAGACGTTTAATAATCTTGAAACATCACTTCAGTTCAGCTCTAGTGTTCAGAATCAAAATCCAGTCCACATTTTTCTTGCAACACACAAATGCATTATGGGATTAACAGGCAAGGATGGCAAGTTGGAAGGCAAATACAAGAGAGTAAAACACGTGAACATTGTGCGTCAGATGGTAATTTAATTAGGCAAAAAAAATGCTGGATGTGACATGACATTCCGTTTAGAATTACTAAATATAGCACTGTTTCACATCACAGATGCAGCAGCAGATGAGTCAGAGGAAAGTGAAGGCGGGGACACACAGGAAACTCTTGCTGGGGCAGATGTGGAAACACCTGTGGCCCCACAAAGCACAGACCCTGCACCCACTAGACGCAGGTCCCCAGTCCCACCACTGCAGCCCATGGAAGGAGAGTGAACCAACTCCATAGACAAGCCAACCTTGAGGAACAGTCACAACAACACTCCAGTCACAGGTCTGGTGCAGCACAAACCAGAGGCGCACGTCAAGGGCACTGATGTCATCAAAGGAGGACGAAAGTCCAAATGTCTGGGGTGGGCTGGAGAGCCAGATGCTGAGGGTGCAGCGCTTGCAGGCAAAACACATGCAAAATGGCAAACAACATGGCAGTAATGAGCGACTGTGTGAAAGAGCTGACAACAGCAGTGGTGGAAGGCAAATGGCAGTCCAATGAGGCCATGAAGGAGCTAAGCAGGGTGATGCAGGAGGACCAGGTGACACAAAGTAGAAAGCATCGTCAATTATTATTGCGCCTAGATGGCTAAACAAAATCAAACAACCGCCTGAGCAACAACACAGCACTACTGTTCGGTTGGTCTGTGGCCATGCAGCGCGAAATGAGCCATTGTTGTGGGGATGTGGCCAGGGCACTGGTCCAGATTACGAATGCCGTAGAGCGATTCTAGGCTGCTACTACTGGGGGCAGCAATGTAACAGGGGAGAGGGGAGTGTTGAGGCGTCCAGCCTCAGTAGCCTGTTGGTGCCAGTCACTACATGCAGGAGGCGCACCAATAGGAGCACAACACTTTCCGAAGTCTCCATGAGGGTCGAGAATGAGGCCAGCGAAAGGCGTTTGGGAGTGCGTGGTAGAAAAACATAGTGTGGCATTGCCAGACTAACTCACAGATGTTGATGTAACCATTGACAATGCCATAGTAGTGACTGTCATACAAGTCTGATGATGAGGTATTGTTGTGTATGTTGTTTACACTCACTGTGCTAATTTGCACCTGGTATGTGTGCTTTAACACAAACACATAGTTACATGCAAATACAAATAAATGCAGTCCAGTTCAAACATTCTGTGTCATTTCTCATCATTACCCACCTCAAAAATAATGTTGTGTAATTTCTGCATGTCTCCTTCTCCCTTCTGCTAAGCTTGCCCCAGCTGCTGGTCGTAGTTGTGGCCCTGGCTGGTTGTCCACCTCAGGCTCGCTGTCTGACAGTTCCAGGGGTATGCCTCTCCTGGTAGCAATATTGTGCAAAATGGCACATGCAGCCACAATCCTGCAGCAGGTCTTGGTCCAGTACTGCAACGCTCCACCAGTCTTGTGGAGGCAGGGAAAGCGACTTTTCATCAGCCCAAAGTTGTGCTCCGTGAAATTTCGTGCAGCGATGTATGCTGCATTATGCCTTTGCTCATTTGGGGTGGTTGGGTTTAGGTATGGTGTCAATATGTAGTTACGATTGGCGTATGCGCTGTCACCTACAGGGTAGTAAGCAAACGGTTAGTGACAGTTGTGCATTGCCATTTGGCCATTATGTGAGAGCAATCATAACATATGTTTACCAAGCAGATGTCCTTCTCCAACATCACCCCTGAGCAGACGAGTGTGTATGCCACTGTATCAAAATATATAGGAGTCATGTGTGCTTCCAGGGTATTGAGCCACAATGTCTGTTATGATATTGTTAGCATTGCAGACTACTTGGATATTGAGTGAATGAAAGGATTTACGGTTCCTAAAAATGCATTCATTTACTGCTGGTGGACAAATGGCAACATGTGTACAATCTATGCTACCTATTACATGGGGAAACCGGGCTACCTCATAGAAGTCCAGCTTAGTCTTAATCAATTCTTGTGGGGTTGAGGGGAAGCTAATGTGGTTGTGGATCCTTGTCATCATGGTGTTCAGGAAAGAATTAAAAATACGTGACAGGGAGCTTTGTGACACCTCTCCAGCTACAGCTACTACACCCTGACAACTGCCTGACGCAAGTAGGTGCAGGCAACCTAGGACCTGAACATGAGTGGCAATGGCATTGGTCCTACGAGTCTGGTGCCGCAGTAGGGGATCCAATTCTGCAATTAGATCAAGGATCATGGCACCATTTAGCCTATACTTGTCGTAGATTTCCTCATCTGTTTGTCCCGACAATGTGATGCGCACTCTGAAAATATGCTCCTGTATTCTCCTTCTTCGCTGAGCTGCTGCATGGAGCCTCATCCTCCTCGCCATAACTAAGAGCACTGCCATTGTGAAAGATTTTGAGGCCTCCTGGGTCTGTTTAAATAGTTTGCTAATGTTTAGCACTTGTAGTGAATTCTTACACCTGGTTACCACCTGCCTGTAATATTCTGTAAATAGCGCTTGCAAAATAGCAAAATTCACCAGAATCGCTATTTGCAATTTTTCAAGCATGGCTTTGTGAATCATTATTAGCAATTCGTAAATAAGTATTTGCTCAATTGTTGATCGCAAATAAGGAATCGCAAAAATGATGTTTGTAAATTTTGCAATTCCTTATTTTTGCGATTTTCATGTTTTTTCGCAAATTTTGTTTCATGCATTGGGAAGGCTAATTTGCGGTCGCAAACGTGCTTTTTGGCAATTCCAACATTTGCGATCGCAAATTAGCTTGATGCATGTGCCCCATTGAGAGCTGGACAAAACACATTTTGGCAACTGAAAATAATGAAAGTATAGTCCACCTAAACATAGTAATCTAGACAAGTGGTTGGGGTGGATCGGCGTGGTCCCCTTTGCTTCATCTGCAGCATGCTAGTTGGCCTATATAAATAGTCGGGATCTAATTTGTATATGGTTCTGAGCTGCAAGAATTTAGTAGTCACAACAAGTGAGCAGGGACTCCTCGGGGTACTACTTTGTCATGTCATGGAATATAAACACTTTCACAAAGGTTGCATTGCTAATCACTGCACAGAAAGTAGCCAAAAGCATACTTGTTAATAGATCATGCCTATTACTGGGTCCAGAGTCAAATGACCATCCACTAATGGTAAGGTTTGCAGAGGGCATGATGGGGAGTGGAGAATCTGTTAGCTCTATATCATCTTTTTGACACATGTCCTGGTTACATACACCTTAATTAATTAACCAAAAACAGACAAGAAATTCTGTTGGGAGGGAAACTGGAGCAATCCCTAACAGTCATAGAAAATTGCAAGATAATGTACGAGTCAAGGATAAGTCTTCATCAGCAACTAGAAATTCCACACATGCCTTCTATTTAACTGGGTCGAGGTGCTGAGGCTTCCCAAGGAGGTTACAACTAAGACAGGCAAGAAAACCAGGTTTGTCCCACTCAAGGCCGTTTGCTGCACTGAAGGCAGGTTTAGTATCCAACCTTGAGAAGCCTGGCCCATCTACAGCTTCCAGCCTTACCCCGTGGGAGGATTTTGAAAACCAAAATAGTAACTAAGAGCCTGAATTAGATCTTGGTGGGACTCCCTTCGTCCTCCCATGGCGGTGATTACAAGTACTCTGTCAGGCTGATGGAGTCCAGCCTTACGTATCTAGATGTGGGCTGCCTGAATTGCCATCTGCATCAACAGACTGTTTACTATCGTGTAACAGGTGCACCTATGTGGGCGCGGGGGACTCCTTCTGCTGACTGACAGTACTCTGTAGCCATCAGCCCTGCGGGTTTTCACTGAACCTATTTAGATTTACCCATTGTGCTGGCGGTGTCCTGGCAGCAGATCCATGACGGAGTGAGTCCCTGGTGGAGTGGAGACTGGTAGGTACTACTCAATAAAGTGTCAGTACACATATATGTTGTGTTTGCTTCTAAAGTACATATAGGTAATGTGTTATTTCCCTTTTTAATATATGGAATTGCACACAAACAACACACACACACTATTGAATGCACACCCACAGGCACCACAAGCACAACACCCACAACAAAGTTATAAAATGAACACTAATGCATAACATACAAAAATTGCATGAACAGCAATGTAAAAATACACGAGGCCAAGGCAATTGTCAACACATGATTCATTGCAAGACAATTGTAAAAGACATTTACCTCAAATCCCAATGACAACAAAGTTGATTACTGTCATGGTCAAGTAAGTCAGCAAAGAAAGGACCTAGACAATGGGTTCAAGATGGATCTGGAAGTGGGAAACAATAAAAAATGGTACGTTTCTACCTCATTTCCTTCGATTCTGCCAACTAAAAGTAGGATGTATCCCCGTCACAGTTTCCTCAATGGAATGGCATATCGTGATAGGCCCGGCGGTAATCTTGGCTGGATTCCCATCACAGCCACTTCTGCTTATGATGTCTATGATGCCTATGATGCCGTCAATGCTGTTGATAATTCGGTGACATTCAGACGTTCTTTTGTCCATAGACACATCAACATCTAAATAGAGCAGGCAGACCGCCAAGTAGGCGGGCAGTGAAATCGTTGAAAACATGATAGCGGGGCCAGATCCGTCAACATCAAAATCAAATCCACTCCAACAGGGACTCACTCCAGCAGGAATCCTTTGCTAGGACAATGCCAGCACAATGAGGAAATCCACATAGGCTCGGCAAAAACCTGCCGGACTGGCGGCGATGGAGTACTGTTAGCCAGCAGAGGAGTCCGCCGTGTTAACGTAGGTGCGCCGCTTACATGACGGTAAACAGTCTGTTGATGTGGATGGCAGTTGAGCCAGCCCATATTTAAATACAGCGAGCGGGCCTCCGTCAGCTTGATGGAGTACTTGTGACTGCCACCACAGAGGGAAGACGGGAGTCTCACCAAGATCTAAATCAGACCCTAGGTCTGAAGGTAAATCTTGAACTAGGAAGAGGCAGCAATCTTATTCAACAGGTGAAGTGACCTCAGAAGCTACAAAATCCAGCATTGCCCTGCTTGTAGCTGTTGCTGCCCAGGCAAGCTACTTAAGAGGGAGTTCTACATGACATATCCCACTTCAGGGGACCTGCAGGCCTTATCCTGGGACCTTGCCTTGCTGAAGGATTTTGATTTGTGCTTCAGAGACTAAGCTCAAAGAAAAACTCTTTGACCCGAAAAACCTTCTTAGTGTATCTGGTCTACAGTCCATCATGGTGGGTCTGGAATCACACCTAGGACAGGGTCAACTGTAAACTGTTGCTGTTCAACTGAGCTTTACTTTTTGAGGGCATTTTTTCCTTAAAATTTGAAAAAATCATATCTCTGGTTCCACTTATCCAGTTTTAACAATGCTGGTGTCTTTATGATGGCCCATTATTTTTCTCTATTTTCTAAATGGCTTTCTTTTAAAAAAGCTCACACAATATTTGTACAAATTTTGCTCATAAATGTGTACCAAAATACATTTGGGGGATTTGAAAACTCATCTAGCCTATGCATAGTTTTTTTTCTTGTTTTAAGGAATTATGACCTGTGAATACAACAGCCTTCATCAATGATTAAGGATGTCTCAAAATCCCAGTGGTTTACAGTCGTATTCATGCAGTGCTTCATATCTCTGCTGAAGCACCTCAGCGCTTTCAGTGAGCAGGTAGTACCCTACTCTATACATTTCGGATCAATATCTAGGATATGCCCTTAATTGTCCCACCTGAGAACTTACAACAATTTGTAAAGTTTTTGTCGTTTGGAAATTACTAATTTCCATTTATATACACAATATTTAGTGCCTTTTCTTTCAACTGTGCAAAATACACATGAAATGTAAATGCTAAATTATCTTCTGCTAGTGCAGCAAGCCCTCATGGGGAGCAAAAGCACAGTTCTAAAAGAGGATCATTCATCAGACGGGTCGAGGTTGACCCCAGGGTTGGATTGGGATTAAAAATTGGCCCGGGCACGCAAAAAAAGTGGCCCACATTTGCATATTGCCTTTCCACAAAACAGTGCTTCGGCAAAATTTTATTTAAATAAAGGAGGGGGGGGGGGAATAAATGCACAGATTAATTTACACTGGTGAAACACCTTAAAACAAGTGAGGCCACTTTTGCTCAGTTCTCCTGCCCCCGCTCAATATGCATATAATAATGGGTCGGCCCAGAGAGAAAGGGAGTGACACCTCTGCCGTTGATAAAAGGGAGGTAATGGATGTCCATCAACCTCCCACTGGGCCTCTGGCGGCATCGAACAACGCAGAAACTGCCCAAATCGCCCTCCAGGCTTCTAAAAAAATCAGCCCACAGCTGAAATTTGGATACCGGCCCTTTGGGCATTGCCCGAGTGCCCGCATTACCAATTTGATACTGGTTGACCCCTGGGCGATGTGTGAATCTGTTAGATTCGTCCTAGAGCTAAAGACAGACTGTTGCATGTGCCTGTTGCAATATATCCGTCGGTGAATGCAGGGTGCTTCACCATTGGTCAGCCTCTGTTTTGAGCAGACGTGCAAGTGCTAAATCAGCTTGTGTGTAAATTTGTGGCCTTCTGGGCAGCTCATGTTGTGTACTTAGTGAAGGGTGGTCCCGATGAAACTCCCTCAAGCGTAAGACAATAGACTGGCCCGGCGTACGCCCGGCCAGCGTGCAAAGAGTTAATAAATAGTCTGGGGCCCCGGGCGTGGTTTTAGTTACACACTGGCCACCACAGTTATCGTGTTGTCCAGCTACTTATTATCTGCCACCCAAGACCTTGAGCCACGACACTACACTGGCGAGGAGGTGGTCTTCCCACCTCACCAAGCCGCCTAACGCTTGCCATGCCTGTTGTCTGCGGTGTCTACTCCAGCGGCCCTTGCTGCCAGGCCCACATCGGCTCTCGGCGCTGCCCACGGCTGAGGCCCTCGCCCTTCATGGCACCCGCTCTACCCGCTGCACATGTGCTCGCGGGCGAGCACATGTGCATGCTCCTCTGTAGCCCAAGTAGAGCTGAGCCCTGTTCATTGGCTCTCCAGCGGCCCCCTGCCTCTGGTAAGAAGAGTGATGTGTGCTCCCAGCTGCCCCCCTGCCAGCGCCCTCCACACCTCACACCTCCTGTTGGAGCCCCACCCTGGCGCTGTCCCGCTTCTGAGGCCTGCTCTAATGCCTCCACCAGAGCACACCTAGCGCTGCTGCTGTGTCTTTCTCCTGCTACCTACGCATGTGGTGTTAGGCCATACTCACCGAGAGCTGCACCAGAACAGTGCGCACTTACCTGTCGTGCCTTGCCCCTCACGGCGGCACCAGCGCAGGCAAGGATCCACCGCCTGCCCCACCCAGCAGGACCCTGCCAAGCGCTGTTTCTTGGCACGTGTGCCCAGCTTGCCAGCACCCTGCAGTAAGTGAGTCACCGAGCCCGGCCACACCCGCTGCCTCATCCACATGACTTTGGTGCTGCACTTAGAGCCTTTCACCGTCACAGGCACTCCGCCCTCTGAGGCGGCTCGCTGGAAGGCATGGGTTGAGCGCCTCGAGACGTACTTCGACGCTGTGGACATCCCTGCCCTGAGGAGGCGTCCCATGCTCCTCCATCTCGGCGGTGCAGACATCCATGAGATATCTAAAACGGTGTGTGAGGCTGGCCCTCCACGGAGGTACGCTACTATGCGCGATGCCTTCACGGCCTACTTCGAGCGGTTTGCCAACCCCGTCTACGAGTGCTTCCTGTTCCACCAGGTGCGCCAATTGCCTAAAGAATCGGTGGATGTTTTCTACGCGAGGCTGAAAGAACTGGCTAGCACTTGCACCCTCCCGGACAAAGACGATGAAGTCCGGGCCCAGCTTATCCAAGGCTGCGCATCCTCCCAACTGCGTGAACATGTCCTGCAGGAGAACAACATGTCGATGAGAGACTATCTAACACTGGGCCGCTTCAAAGAATTGTCCAAAGCCAGGGCGGTGCATAAGGATCCCAAGCCAGCCGTAGCAGTCAAAGAAGAGCCGGTGTGTGCCATTCGCACCGATACTCGAGAAGTGCAACAGAAAAGCACCAAACTCAAAACTCCAGCCTGCCAACAGAGCTCACAAAGTCACCCATGTGGGTTGTGTGGGGGTCTGTACCCCCACGAAGGGGCCTGCCCCGCGCACGGCAAGACCTGCAGAGCGTGTGGGAAAGTGAAGCACTTCTCAAAGGTGTGCTGGTCAACGCAGAGGAGTAGGCATAATGGCACACCACGGAGAGTTTGCGCCATTAAACCACCCCCCGACAGCCCTCAAGACAGTGACATGGACGATGATGAGGCTGAAGCTGCTACTGTCCCGTGGTCAGAATGCTGAATGCCCTCTCAGCCACCCAACCTGCCACGCCGATGTGCAAGGTAAACGTGCAGGATCATGCTGTGGCCGCACTCATCGACACAGGAGCCACCATCAACCTCATGGCCGCCAGCATCTACAGGAGCCTGCCAAACCCTCCAGTGCTACGCAATACCAAAGTGCAAGTCTATGCATTCGGCACCCACTCCCCACAAAAAACTGTGTGGCGTATTTCAAGCTAACCTCTCTCACAATGCCATGCACCTACAGGCCAAAGTCTATGTGTCGCATGAAGGGTCGGGGTTTCTACTCATCTGCCCCACCTTGCAAGATCTCAGCCTGATCCAATTTGCATTCACCGTGCACGCCAATGACCTGGATTGCATGCTGCAGGGCTTCAAAGACCTGTTCAAGGGAATTGGATGCCTAAAGGGCCTGTCTGTCCAGCTGCACATCAATAAGTCCCTGGCCCCGATAGCCCTCTGCCACAGGAGGATCGCCTTCCACCTCCACCCTAAAGTATAAGCAGAGCTACGCCTTCTGGAAAGGGCAGGGAAAATTGAATTAGTGAGAGGCCCCACTCCATGACTGTTACCCATCGTTGTAGCGAAGAAAACAAAGCAGCCAGAGGCAGTCCGCATCTGTGTGAATATGAGGGTCCCAAACCTTGCCATGAAACGTAAACGCCACCTGACTCCAATGGTAGATGACATCATTGGGGAGCTAGCCGGCTCCAAATGATTCTCTAAGATGGACCCTCGCTCAGGGTACCACCAGATTCCGCTCCACCCAGACTCTCGCCCCAACACAACTTTCTCCACCCACGCAGGACTTTGGTTTTACACGTGTCTCAACTTTGGAATCTCAAGCGCAGCCGAGGTATTTCAGAACATCGCCAAGTATGGGTAAACATCACTTACAACGAAACTTTTACAACGCACTACCATTACAACGCGGTAATTACAACGTAAACCATTGCAACGCATTGCGCTGGGGGGCGCTCTAGGATAGGGAATAGGTTAATTTACTATCCAATAACCTTCCCTAGTGTCCACGGGGACTGGAGTTGGAATAGTAAATTAAACTATTCACTATCCAGCACCCAAAAGCGCTATGCGTTGTAATGGTATGCGATGTAAAAACCGCGTTGTAAAGGCAGGCGTTGTAATAGCCTGGGTTGTAACGTCATACATCCCCAAGAATGTCCTCCAGGGGCTAGAAGGGGTGCTCAACGTGAGCGACGACATTCTGGTACATGTCCCCACACTGGAAGAACATCTCCTTCGCCTCCAAGCTGTGTTCCCCCACCTCCGAAACAGCGGGCTCCTCCTACACCATGAAAAATGCGAGTTCTTAAGGAGACACATTAGCTTCTTCGGCTATCAGTTCTCAGACAAAGGCATTGGCCCAGACCCGGACAAAGTAAAGGATATACAAGTTGCCCCTGCTTCGACGTCAGTGTTCGCAGTTTCCTGGGCATGGTCACTTACTGCAGACGCTTCATCAAGAACCTTTCTGACTTGACAGGGCCCCTCTGTGACGTCACCAAAGCCACTAGCGACTGGGTGTGGGAAGCAGAACAAGAAGATGCCTTTCGCCGCACGAAAGCAGCCCTCTCAGCTGACACTACGCTAGTGTACTTCGACACTAGACATGAGTCCCAGCTGGTATTGGATGCCAGCCCCGCTGGGTTGGGTGCGGTCTAAGCCCAGCAACAGGTCTGTGGAGAATGGGCCCCAGTCGCTTACGCCAGCAGGACACTTACAACCACGGAACAACGTTATTCTCAAATCGAGAAAGAAGCCATTGCGATCCTGTGGGGGTGCCGCCATTTCCACATCTACTTGTACGGGCATCCATTCACTGTCATAACCGACCACAAGCCTCTCATCCTGCTGTTTCAAGGGTAGTCATCGCGCCCTCCCCCACAGATTGAAAAATGGGTACTGCAGCTGTAAGAGTTCCAATTCACGGTGGAGTACAAACCAGGAACCCGGCGGACTTCCTATCCAGGCGTGCCCGACTTTTCACCGGGCCAGAAGCTGCTGAAGTGGCAGCGACAGAGGACTATGTGTGGATGATCATAGAATGATCCAGACTGCGACAGATCTCGTTGGATGAAGTGATACAGGCCACAAGAGAGAATGACTGCCACCAGATAGCCATCCAGGCAATCACCTCTGGAGACTGGTAGCCTTTACAGAACCTGACACAATTCAGTACAACAAAAGCCCAAGCCACCTTGAAAGCCCTGCATCAAGTGCATCAAGAGTTGTCTGTGTCGCAGATAGCTGCCTCCTAAGAGGCCCGCGCCTCGTCCTACCAGAAAGCCTGACCCAGCAAGCAGTCCTCCTCGCACACGGAGCACACCAGGGAATTGTCAAGTCAAAGAACCGCCTCAGGAGTAAAGTCTGGTTCCCCGGTCCAGATCAGCAGATCAAATCAATTGTCCAGCGCCGCCCAGTTTGCCTCGTAACCAGTCTACCCAGTAGTCCCGAGCCAGTGATCACTGAGGCAGCCCCCAGCGCCCCAAGGGAAAGAGCCAATGCGGATTTTGGCAGCCTATCAGGCGGAAAATACATGCTAGTAGTCGTGGAAGACTTCTCACGATACCCTGAAGTCGAAATTGTCTCCTCCATGTTGGTAAGGGAAGTCATTCCCAAAGTGGAGAAAATCATGGCCACCTATGGACTAGTTGGAGAACTCTGTACTGACAACGGTCCGCCATTCTCCTTTGCAGAGCTACTCGAGTACCTGGCCTCCCACCGAATCAAGCACCGCCGGATAACCACAAGGTGGCCCCAAGCAAACTGGGAAGTAGAGCACCTGATGCGGACTCTGATAGATATGATCCAAATAGCTTTGGCTGATGGCCACTTCCTGGAACAAGCGCTGTACCAGTTTCTCAGAGAGTACCGCCTCACCCTTCACTGCACTACCGGCATTTTCTCGAACCGACTGTGTTTCGGTCGGGCAGTGACAGACACCATCCCACATCACCCGTTGTGGGCCGAAACCCAGAACCCCCCAAATCAATCACTGGCAAGGCGGAAGAAGACCAACCAGGAGGCATCCCAGAGGAGACACGCGAAAGAGAGCCCGGTCACCGTCGGTGACCGTGTGCTCATGCGGGACCACCACCCCGGAGAAAAGTTCAGGCTGCCTTTTGAACTGGACCAATGGACTGTAACCAACGTCAAAGGTACAATGGTAATAGCCTCGAGGGGACACGAAAGCGTAACCTGAAATGGCTCATTCTTCAAGAGGGTCCCAAATTACCCGGCCAAAGAGTTTCTGCCACCTGACGAGCAAAGGACAGCCAACTCGGAAGGTCCTTATAACTCCCAGGAAGATGCCAGTAGACCCACCGCATCCACCACAGAAGATGGTCAAGGCACCCTAGCTCGGGAGCAAGCCAGAGACAAGGAACTCGGAAGCGACCAGCCGTCCGGTGAGAGTGACAGTTGTCAGGAGGCATCACTCACCCCCTCTGCGAGAGGCAGTCAGAGTCGGTACAGCCTGCGGCCCTGCCCAAAGCCATCCCAGAGATCCTGTCAGCCTCCAAGCAGAGAAAGCAGCTGTGTGTGCAGACCAAGTAAGACTGTTCCATAAGTATCCTGCTGTCATGGACTGATATTTGTGATTCCCCTGTTTTTCCTGTTTTCCCTTTATTTGTATTTGCTTTTGTTAGTTTGTCGTTCTCCTGGTAAAGGAAGAATGTAATGGTGTGGCCTCCTGGGGCAGCCCATGTTGTGTACTTAATGAAGGGTGGTCCCAATGAAATCCCCTCAAGCGTAAGACAATAGACTGGCCCGGCGTACGCCCTGCCTGCGTGCAAACAGTTAATAAATAGCCGGGGCCCCAGGTGTGGTTTTAGTTACGCACTGGCCACTGATGGAGCAATGATTCGCACGTAAAGCGACTTGCTAGTATTCAAGAACCTCGAATAACCTTAATGAACTAAATCAATCTGTTTGTCTCACTAATTTTCCCTTTTATTCTGACATTTGGGGTGTCCCAGTGATGCTTGCATATGTGTTTACTAACCGTAATAAGCTTGCCTCTAATATGGCCGCTGCTTAGCAGGAATTTCTTTTGCACATGCATTGGTCACACTCACGTGACGTGACGTACTCGCAGTTCTGGTGGTAAATCTTTGCGCTTGCGCACTAGCTTTAAAATGGCTGCTTTGTGATCTCACATGCCGAAGCTTGCCCTGCAGGTTATGCAATGCTGTTCGTCTTGCACTAATCTTAAAGCTATAGTTAATATAAAGTAAGGGGAGTCATATAGGGATTCCTGGTATACAGTGTATTCATTTATTTCTATGTTCTAAATTGTTTTCCTTTACCTTTCATGTGGCGAATTTTTTGGGCCTGGGAGGTGTTTGAAATTCCATCTTAGAAGTCCCTACTGCGCATGTCACCCTGGCAGAGGGAAGAAAACCTTGTACCAGTGGAACCCAGCCAGCTGGCAGCCACAGTCAAGATGTTCATGAGAACCGACCTGTGACCCAGCAGGACGAAGCCGAACTGTACTACATTTGAAACAATTGTATATAAATTTGTATAATCCTTTGTTAGGAGAAGAGCACATATCATGGAAACCCCAAATTCAATAGGCGGTCCCAAAAGATGTAAATTGGGGCTTGTAGAAGTCAAATCCTGGTTGGTGTGTTGACCTGTCCATTTGGGGGGTGGTACACTGACCCGAAAACTGTATAACTAGCCTAGGTTTAGCTAGAGAAATTGTCCAACTTGTCCGAATAGCTGACCTGTCACTGACCCAACGCACTCTATAGGTGACTGATACAGAGAGCTGCGGAGCACTCTGTCCGTAATTTCCATAGACTCAATTAGGGTTTCAGAACCTTAAGTGCTGGTGGAGCACTTTGCTGGGGAAGTCGATAACCCAATCGGGGTTTTGTCCGATAACTGCAGAGAGGGTGTAGCTCAGGCGTTGCAGCTGAACTGCGGGTGCTGGTCTTACCTTGGTGGTCTTGTCCTGATCCTAATCTGGTTTCCTGTCCTGGGGTTCCATTCTGAACCTGTTGGCCTACTGGCGACCATTTCTTCCTTGGGTTTCTCCTGTCCTACACTGACCCGTGGCCAGGGTTGGTCTTCACACCGTTCTAGGTAAATATAACGCTGGGGGAACCTATTCTGCATCCTTCATCCTTTTCCTTTGCTTTAATAAAGACGCTCTTGCATATTGATTTTTCCATACTTCCTCTTTTGGTTGACAAATGATAAAGTCCTATATTATAGTTGTTATAGTAGCATGTTCCATTCTTCCCCGTCCTATAAAGGACATTGTGACGTATAGTTCATGAAATATAGATGTTCCTTTTCTTTACCCGATCCTTTAGTTGATTTATGCTTTGGGTACATCTGAAGTATATAGCGTGTTCCACTTTTTCCTGTCCTATAGCTACCTGAAACCTTCGAATTTTAAAGACTGATTAAGAGTTCCTTTGCTTTACCCACTTTTTGGGTATACTAACTGTGACATTTTAGCACGTTCCTTATCTTTCCCGTCCTTTAGGAACCATCCTGAATCTAAGCCCTAAAAATTCATGTTAGTATGTTCCCTGTTTTTACCTTCCCTTTAGAGTCCTAAATGGTTGGTTTTATTTACTTCCTCTATGGCTATGCGCTCTTCATAATCTTAGTTATTGACAGTTTACTTGCTGTGAACCTTATGCTTTCTGAACTTGACGAAATCTAGATAAAGGTTTTAAAACTTCCTGAGTCTGTGGTTATTATATGAGTGTAAAGAGAGTAAATTAGTATATGTATTTAGGTGTCTGCCTTTCTTTTACAGCTAGCTCCCTGATCCATTGAGGTCATTAGGTACCCGTAGCAGCGGAGTGGTAAGTCGGGTACATTTGGAAATAAATAGGAAGGAACTGGGTTACTGGTAGTAGAGTGTAAGGCTACCCGATTAATAAATATGATGAATTGAATTTATAGGCCCAATGTGCATATGGTAAAATTATAGTCAGGTGACCTGCGCGCTCCATCAGTAATTTTTCTGGTAGCAGAATGATGGTTAGGGACTAGTTAAAGGTAGGTAGGACTAGTTAAAATAGGTAGATAGGTTAATTGCTGCTAATTGTGAAAATTTTTGCTGCTAAATCGATCGATCAAACATTGATGTTTTATTGCTTTAAAAAGTATGAAATGTTTTAAATTGTTTTTCTTGCTGCTATATTGATTTATGTACCAATAATTCGTTAGTGATTGTTATATGTTTGTCTGGAATCCCCGGGGGCAGAATAGCGGGTGGTGAGAAGAATCCACTGCGAAGTGAGGTTAGTGGCTCGAGGAAAATTGGTGCAGGTTAGGCAGAACTGGAAGCACTAATTAGTGTTTCTGTATAAATGTACGAATAAATGGTAGCAAAGAGTACGCTGGCAAAACTCCTATTGTGATATAACCTAGCAAGGGTCACGCGGGAGGAGTAGCAGGTTCGTCTAAGCTTGAGTGATAGCAAAGGGGTTCACTGGTGAAACTTTTGACTTAGTATATATCCCGAAAAGAGTGGATGAGTCGAAGGAGTAGCAGGTTCACTAATGCTTGTGTGAAGAGTAGGCAGAAGGGTTCTACTCGCAGTATTTGAAAAGTAAATAGGAGAAGTTTACTTGCAGTGAAACAATTTTTTTCTTTCTAGACACTCGAGTACAGTGGCGAATGTGTTTTCGTTGTAAATTAAACAGGGCACTTGCACTTTAAAAGGTAGAAATCGAAGTGTTTCTTACCTTGTGAAGGAGGCAGTCAGTTGCGGAGCTGCGCTGACGTCACTCAGTGCTGCGCTGGTATTGGTTGAGACAGCGGGCGTGTAGCTGAGATGGAATTGTAAAGGAGGGGTGAGCACAGGAGCGTGAGAACTCGTTTACGAGAAACGCCGCACACCCATTGGTTGAATTATTTTGAAATCACGCATTTGATTGGTTGCAGAAAATTAAAAAACGCTTTTTGATTGGAAGTGATTTTGTAAGCAAAGTCGCTTGTGGAAAAAGTATATGTGGCATCCGTCTAATCCAGAGACCAGACCTGATCCAAAATATATAGGTTTCGGAAAAGATAAGTGGAAAGGTCGTAAAAGCTTTATGTACGGAAATAAGAGGAAAATGACCTTAGTAAGCAAAGTGAAAAATTATTTCAAGAAAGACAAACCTATCAAAATTAGAGAAGGAGTTGTCATTCCACCACCTAATACTCCCGCATCATTTATGATGTTTGACAGGGGCTACCATACTTGCGTATGGTTGGAAAATTGGGTGGAATATACTAAAAATGATGGGATTTTGGCATTTCCGTTAGATGGTACTTTTAATAGTAGGATTCTGTTCAATTTAAGAACCTGAATGAATGATTTACACCCCAGACCCAGACTAACGCAATATGAGGCCTTAGAAGAATGGGAGATAGAGGCTTTTGAGTGGGACAGACCCAGAATGGACAAGGGGTTGACTAAATGGTATCCAAAAGTAAATAAAGAGACCCGAGAAAAAAAGAAAGAAAGAGTGGAGACAGAACATGATAGTAGAAGAACTGTACCCTGTAATAGCACTAGAAGAGCCCCTGGGAGGGAAAAGGACAGAAAAAACAAAACATTTGATGACCAGTGGGGATTCAGATGATGATTATTTGGAGGAATTGTTAATGAAGAATCCATCTCCTTATAATGAAGGATCAAGACCAGTAAGTGCGAGAGACGCATGTCTAATACCTCCTTATCAGGAGGAGCCGAGACCTTTAAGTACAGGGAATCCATTCCTAAAACCTAACTATGGTGAAGGACCAAGTATGACACATCCAACTGCCCCGAATTATATTCCTACCCTAACTCCGCAAATAGTGCATGAAACAAACCTGGAAAGGGTACTGCAGGAAAGAGAGCGAGAGGCTCTAGCTAAACAAAGAACAGAATTAATTCAGAAAATCTCCCAACTAAATACAAGTCCTGAAGCTTTGACAATTCCAGTAACTATTGGACCAGTTGTTCCTTTGTATGGGAATAAACAGGGAAGTCCAAAGACTCCAATTATTACCCCATCTGTAGTGCAGCCGAGAAGAGAGCCCTTAATCGTAGATGATCAGGCAAGTGAATGCGAATCTGTGATTTCCTTGATGGATTTACCAGTACGGGAGCCAGAAAGGGGTTCACATAGAAAGACCACTCGTTTCACTTCGAGAGAAGTACAGATTGAGTCAACTTCTGGTACAAGAAGTGCCACCGTAGTGACTCCTGAAAAAAATTGAGAGATGGAGCCGAGAATTAGAAAAACAAAATCCTCAGCCAAAACCATTAGATATTTACAAACTAAGAATAGAATTGGAAGAACTATCCGCTGGAAATGTGGGGTTGGACAGACTAAACACCCTAACGGAGGAAGAATTGTTATTCATTTGTAAAAGTCTAACCCGAAATACCAGAATATATCATGAGAAATTAATGGACACCGCGGCTAGTATGGGAATAGATATTAGCAAATCAAAAGTGTTGCAAAAACCCTACAGAGTAGAATTCTCAGACAGAGACTTAGAAAACATGAATGTATCAGGAAATAAGGTACAGATCAGAGAATTGTTATGTCTGTTACAAAAATGGGGAGACTTAGACAAATGGAAAACCAGGTGGGCCAAGAAAAAAAGAAGATAATAGATCAAGGCAAATGACATCTGAATACGTGTTACAAGAAGCAGACAAGGCAGAGCAATTTTATCCTATGAGAGAAGTGCCAGATGGAAAGTATGTACATGTTCCATGGTCCCGACAGGACATTGTGTCCTTTACCAATGGCTTTCCAAAATTACGAGAAAAACCTGTAGATTGGTACAGACAGGTAGAAAGATTTGTGAAGGTCCAGAAGTGTCTCTGGAAAGATTTAGATGGGTTCTTCGACATTGTAGTACCAGTAGATCTGTGGACAGAATGTAAAATTGCTATCGATTGGCCTAGTGAGGAATACCCGAGAGACCCAAATACAGGGGCACCTTCAGCAGATGTAATGAAGAAATACAACCAGGTAATGTTGCATCTCAAAGGAAAGGTGCCTGCAAAAGAAACTGATTGGACCCGAATAGATAGAACTACCCAGAATAGAGATGAAACTGTGAATTCCTATTATGAACGACTGTTACAGGTGTTCAAAACGTACAGCGGATTAGACAACATTGAAATGAAGGACATGACCCACTTCATTTATAGATTTGTGCTAGGGTTAAGACCTGAGATTTCACAATGGATCAAAGACAATAAAATCTGTTGGCAGTCTAAACCAATTGATGAGGTCCTGAAGTATGCTAAATATTGTGAGGATGAGATGGCAGATAAACGAAAAGCATTAAAAGAAAAGGTCATGTGGGAACAGGTAAAGTTGGCGGAACAACAGGAACAGCAGTTAAATAAATTGACCAGTAATCAGAATCAGGTCCCTGGGGGTGGGGGAAAGCCCAAAGTAAAAATGAGCCGAGAGGAGCCAAAAATAAGTTCCCCTGTCACGGGTGCGGACAGATAGGGCACTGGAGAGACGAGTGCCCACATGTACAGAATGGTAATGTGCAAATAAATGATTTAAATCCACAGACGCAGAATGAGAAATCACGAAAGACCCAGCAACAGGTAAAGCAGAATCAGTTGCCTCGTGCACCTAGACAAAATTATAGGAGCAAAGCACAACAGGGTGAAGACACCGAAGTATGGGAAGTAAGGGAGAATGCGAATGCAGCAACCTCACAATTTCTGTTAAATGACACGTTTCTCTGTGATGACACCTACTGACGGTGCCTGAGGGGGTAGGACGAGGAGTGCGTGCTTGGCGCCTCCTTGCCGGTGGACCAGTCAGGGCCATACATTGAAGGAAAGGTTGGAGGAAAGGACGTCACCTTTTTGTTGGACACTGGTGCTACCCATTCTACTGTGAGAACAGCAGACGTTACAAACCTACCCCTCTCGGGAGAAGCGATCCAAGTAATGGGCATTTCTATTCAGCTAATTAGTACCCCAGTTACAAAACCTATGGAGATTAAAATTGGGAATTTTAAGGAGATGCATAGGTTTGTTGTCTGTGATTCCAGTCCTGTAAACCTGCTAGGACGAGATTTGTTGTGTAAAATGAATTGTACTATCTTTTGCACACCAAATGGTGTCGAGATTCAGACCCCAGACAAAGACGGAATTTACAAATTAATGCTAGCAAGACCCGACTCAGAAATTAAAAGACTGACAGTACAGGACTTACCTGAAGAGCTTCAAGAAACAGTGAAACTCAATTAAAATAGCCATAAAGGAAAATGCAGTATACCCAAATATTAAACAGTACAAAATGAGTGCAGAAGTAAAAGCAGGAGTTGCCATTGAAATAAAAAGATTGTTAGAAGCAAATATCATACAAGAAGTGATGAGCAGCCCATGTAATTCGCCCATAATTGGAATCAAGAAACCTAGTGGGAAGTACAGGGTAGTACAGGACCTGCGCATGGTTAACAAAATTGTGGTTCCTTGTTGTCCTGTCGTGCCAAACCCTGCAGTGATTCTATACCAAATTCCCTGGAATGCTGGATGGTTTACCGTCATTGACCTATGTCATGCATTCTTTTCGATTCCATTGCATCCAGACAGCAAATTTCTTTTCTCATTTGAGTTCGACAGTCACGTGTACGTCTGGAATCGCGTCCCTCGGGGGTATACAGAGAGCCGCTCTATTTTTAATCAGATACTGAAAAAGTGCCTTGAAACCCTAATATTGCCCGGAAAATCAGTTTTGGTGCAATACATAGACGACCTCTTGGTGGCGTCTAAAAGTCGAAAAGACTGTGGGCCATATGTATGAAGCAAAAATCCTGTCGCAAACGCTGCGAAACGCTAAAAATAGCGTTTGTGACATAACAAATCGCTAATCCCAATGTATGAAAGTGAAAATGCATGCAAAAGAAGGAATCGCTATTTAGCGAGTTCCAAACCTTGCGAAAGTGCTAAATAGCGGTTTCCATAGCGAATTCGAAATTTGCGCTGAAACCTGTTAGCGAAATTCGCTATTCTGGAAATCGCAATTAAGAATTCGCAATGGTATGTATCAACCATTCGCAAATAGCGATTTAAGCAAAATCGCAAATTAAGGAATCGCAATTACCATCAAGTGGGAGCAGGTGGTAACCAGGTGCAAAGTATAAAATGAAGCCCAGAATGCAACACACTCTTTTCCACTAACTCCATCTCTGTCAACCCCTTGTGGCCCTAATGTCTTGGTACCCCCCCAACACCCAGAGACAATATAAAAAGCCTTGGGGTTTGGTTGGACAAGTCTCTTTCTTTCAACACTCAGGCCACCAAACTTGCGGCCACTTGCTTTGGCCTCCTAAGGATGTTGCGGAAAGTTCTTCCTCTTCTTCCGATGGAGGCCAAGCAGGTGGCCATTCAGGGTTTGATTCAGTCCCGCTTGAATTCTAACAACGTTCTCTATCTTGGCGCTCCAGAATATACATTGCACAAGCTTCAGATTGTGCAAAATTGTGCGGCTCGCGCCGTGCTCCAGCTGCCGCGCAGGCTGTCAGCCAAACCTGATCTGCACAGCCTGCACTGGCTCCAAGTGCGACAAAGAATCGCCTTTAAGGCGTTATGTATATTCCACCAAGCTTTCTGGGACACGGGTCCGGCCATTACTCGGAACCTAGCAATACAGTACCAACCTGGCAGAATCCTTCGTTCTAGCCAGGCATGTAATGCTACAGTCCCCAGAATAAAAAAGGCAAGAGCTGGCGGCAGGATGTTTAGTTACAACGCCGCCAAGCTGTGGAATTCACTCCCATTTCAACTTAGAGCTAACACAAACCTTTCCACCTTTCGGAAACAGCTGAAGACTTTTCTGTTTAATGCTTCTTTCTAAACTTCGTTTCTGCCTTTTAAGCAATTTTACAGCGCTTGGACGCCCCAGGGCAGCAACCGCGCTTTATAAGTTGACATTTCATTTCATTTCACAATCCAATGCACATGTTGAAATCACAGTGCAACAATTTTAGTGTAATAACAGCAAATGCTACACTGTTGCTGGCCCTATTTCTCCCCTGTGAGTTATTGTCATTTGGCAGCAGTTTCTATTGGTGTGTGGCAGGCCTGTTGCTCCTGCCACTAAGGCGCCTCTCAACAGTGGGTGGTGGGGTGTTGGAGCTCCGCACTGACTAGGAGTCCTCCTCACTGGGGGTCAGCACCCCTGGACCAGCAGTACGCAGGGCGCGCAGTTCATCCAGGGCAGCAGTTGACTGCACTACCACAGTGGCGATATTCTGAATTCCGTGAGAGAACTCACTCTGGGTCTCTATGGTACGCCTTGCCAGCATATTGGTAGAGGAGGCCAGCCGGTTAATTGCGCGAGTGTAGTCGTCCATGCGGGCAATCTCTTTGCGCCTGGCTGCGCGTTCTGCACGCAACTCTGCAGTTAGCTTCTGCACAGCCCCCCTGATTTCTTGGCAAATTGCCCTGTTCCCTGCCCTAATCTCTCGCTGAATTGCCTTCATATTTTGTGCTTGTAGGCGGTGAACCTGAAGCATGTGCAGTTCGAGCCCAGCAAAAACAGAATCATCCTGATGCTCCCTGGAGCTGAAGACCGAGCGGGGTCTACGCCTGCCTGTGCCCTGTGGTCTTGACTCCTGCTGCTGGGAAACTGGTGCTTCAGACTGCACTGACTCATTGTTGTCCCTATGCTCTTCTTCCATGATTCTCAATGGCCTCACGATCCTCCTTCTGTGTCCCTGTGGTGGGATGAAAGGACTGTCCCCCCCATCTGTGTCCTGGCCCTGGCTAGCTTCTCCGGAGGCTTGGGGTCCTGTGTCACTTGCACTGGCGGTTGCATTTCCACTTGCAGGTGCTGTGGATAGAACAGCACACATCAATTTTGTGTTCCTGTCATATGATGTTCAAATAAATTATTTCACAGTTTTCCCTAACTTAACTTGTGTCATTCACCTTCCCTGACCTGCACATGTGAAATTGCATTAGATGGATGCTACTTCCAACACTACTAACTATTGTGACTACATGTCCCATATGCATTGCTGTGACTGCCTGTGTACTTGTTCTAGGCTGACATGTGGTTCCCCTTATCCCTAGGTTGCCTCAGGGGGTTGCTGGGGGTGGTTTAGGGTGGGAAGGCATGCTTCTTACCTGGTCTTGCAGCTGGTTGGGCTGAGCTGTCTAGGACGGACACACCCGCAACGCTCTGTGGGGGCAGTGTGCCCTCTACCAGTTTCTCCAGTGGTGTTGAGTCTGTGACATTGGAGGATCCCCCACCGGTGAGCTGGGACTGCTCCAGCCTGGCAGCCAATTTCTCCTTGGAGCGCTGGCGCAGGTCGTACCAGCGCTTGCGCAACACTTCTACAGTCCTGTGTGTCACTCCAAGGGCATTTACTTTGGCTTGAATGCCTTCCCAGATCCGTCTCTTCCTGGTTTCAGGCACCTTATGTGAGCTCCTCCCAAATAAAATGTCATTGTTTGGCACCATCTCTGTAATGAGGGTTTCAAGTTCTGGCTCAGAGAACTTCAGCTTTCTCTTCCTGGCTGCTTCCCCATCTTGCTGCTCCTGCTGGGTTGCTGGAACATCCTTATTTCCACCTTCTGCCATGGCTCCTGAGTGGCAAACAACCCTCTCACACTCTCACCCAATCAACACTGCTGCACCATGGGAAATCACTCACTTCCTGGATGGTGAAGTCATCATAAAGCATCAGGATTGCGATTGGATGTTTCCAGAAAATCGCAAATTAGCGATTTTTCCCAATGGGAGATCGCTATTTTGCGATTTTCATGGTGCGATCTCACTATTTAGCAATTTTCATGGTGCGAACTCGCAATTTTGCGATTTTCATGGTGCGAACTCGCAATTTTGCGATTTTTTACAGATTAGGGATTCGCTATTGCCCATCGCGCGAATATTTAGCGAATCTGGGCGAATCGCTAAATATTTGCGAATGTGTTGATACATGCCGTTTTGCGATTCTGAATTTGCGATTCGTTAAAATTCGCAATTTCAGAATCGCAAATCGTGTTCTTGATACATATGGCCCTGTGTCACTGACACAATTGCCTTGCTGAACCATTTAGGTGAAGGGGGACATAAAGTATCACCAGAAAAGCTGCAATTCTGTACCACATCAGTAAAATATCTGGGGCACCAGATAGAGAAAGGTGTCAGGAAAGTCACCACAGAAAGAATCAGGATAATTCGAAACATGGAATTGCCAAATACCCAGAAGGAAATCAGAATGTTCCTTGGAGTTGTAGGGTACTGTAGACAGTGGATTGTGGGATTTGCAGTCCTATCAAAACCATTGATAAAAATGACAAAGAAAGGAGCAAGTGACCCAGTAGAGTGGGATGACGAAAGCATGACAGCTTTTACAAAACTACGAGAATGTCTGTGTCCAGTGGCATACTTTTCTTCCACATTGGACCCAGTAGCAGCTGGATTACCTGGATGTCTGAAAGCTGTAGCTGCAACATGCATGAGTCTTGAACAGAGTGAGTCCATTGTTATGGGACATCCGGTAACTGTGTATGTTCCACATTCTGTTGTAATTTTACTGACAAGAACAAAAACCCAGTACCTCACACCTAGTCGGCTAACTAAGTATGAGAGAATCCTTGTAGGTACAGGAAACGTGACCCTTGAACGATGTAACATTTTGAATCCAGCTACCTTACTACCTAGCTCATTCGCAGCAGAGGTGAGGGAAGAATTTGCACATGATTGCATTGATTTGACTGAGTTCAGTACCAAACCACGCCCAGACATAAAAGAGAACCCTCTGTTTAGTGAAGATTATGAATTGTTCGTAAATGGATCATGCATGAGACATGAGGATGGTGGCCTAAGCGCTGCCTACTCTGTGTGCACTCTAGAGCGCCCAGTGGAAGCATCCTATCTATATGGAGTCAAGTCTGCACAAATAGCTGAATTGATTGCTTTGACAAAAGCTTGTAAATTTGGGAGGAATTTGAAAATATGCATTGGAAAATAAAATAAATAATACTGCTTGTTAAGAACCATGCTTCTTGTTCGTGATTTTGGTTGAGAGGTTCGGATGGCCCTCCAGATCATGAGAAACTTTGAAAATTAGCACTCCCATGCATGAGGGTGCAGAGAAAATGGATGACTGAACATTACATTAATCAGAAAGAGTAACATGAAATGATCGTGAATAAGAAATGATACATCGTTTAAATGAAGAAAATGGATGCAAAAGCGCTGTTTAATAAGGAGGCTGTCGCCACTGAAGTGGGGCAAGAAGGTAGCCCCACTGTTTTGGTGTTTCGTTTACACGTGCTAGTGTTGGCTTGGCATGAAACAGTGAGCACGCCGCTCGAGTAAAATATTGGTTAAAAAAAACATTGATTAAGTTGTTTGAAGTGAGGAGTGCAACCCATCTTATGTGAAAGTTTTATTGATTAGCCCCTCTGGGTTTGCACCCAGTGTTAAATCAACATGTGAAAAGAAGGAATTGAGAAGAATGAGAGCGCACTTCATGCAAGGAAGTAGACATGGGTTCGTTAAGCAAAAAGTTTTATTTTTGGAAGACGAGTCAGAAGACGAACGAATAGTATTTTGAACATTTTTATGGACTGTGCAACATTGATGCATACACATGAATCCGTTTTAACGAAATAAGTTCATGAGACTGTTTCAGTAATGTAGGTCTTGTGGAAAGAGAAACCACGTCATCATGGGCAAGGGAGTCAGTAGGAGGACTATGGGAGTTGTAGGCACTCTGGAAAAACGTGTGGTTATCCAGGTGCGAGTGAATAATGGGTGTGTCAAGGCTTGAACTAGAGGGAGGCCACTGCTTAAAAGGCGGGGAGGTATAAAATCGAGTCTCGATATTGTCATTATGGAAGAGGAGGATGTTTTTAAAATCAAGCAGGTATGTCCTAAGATAAATGTGGAGGGCTGTGAATTACGGATTGTGAAAGGGCGAAGGCATGTTTAGATAAGAGAGTTCATTATGGAAGAGGAGGATGTTAACAAATTGAGTAAAAGACGAGGGTAACACAGGATGGAGGTTGAAGGGGAGAAGCGTGGGGAAGTTCAGTCGGTAGTTTGCAGGAACGTAATGTGTTTCATAAACAGTGATGGAAATGAAGGGACAGTAAGACGATAGCGCTAAGGCAGTAGGTGTGTTGACTTGGAGGGAGGTTTAAGAATAAACAGAGCGAAAGGATGTTTATAAACAGGGGTTGGGCACCTGTTATAAATAATTAATGAAAAGAGTCCGCAAGCCGTGATGGCGTTTATAAATGAAAAACAGTCGGGAAGGATGAAATGTGACATTGCATGTATTTGACATTTTTCGAAATTTTTCAATTTTATAAATAAGATGTGCTAAAATATGTTCAATTATTATTTACAGTATTTCCCTGACGAAGGACCAGGAGGGTCCGAAATGCATTGGAAAATAAAATAAATAATACTGCTTGTTAAGAACCACGCTTCTTGTTCGTGATTTTGGTTGAGAGGTTCGGATGGCCCGCCAGATCATGAGAAACTTTGAAAATTAGCACTCCCATGCATGAGGGTGCAGAGAAAATGGATGACTGAACATTACATTAATCAGAAAGAGTAACATGAAATGATCGTGAATAAGAAATGATACATCGTTTAAATGAAGAAAATGGATGCAAAAGCGCTGTTTAATAGGGAGGCTGTCGCCACTGAAGTGGGGCAAGAAGGTAGCCCCACTGTTTTGGTGTTTTAGGAATTTGAAAATAACCATATACACTGATAGCCAGTATGGTCATGGGGTCGTGCATGACTTTGGCCAGTTGTGGCTACAAAGGGAGTTCCTGACTTCTTCAAGCACCCCTATCAGAAATGGAAAATACGTACAGGATTTACTGGAATCAATCCAGTTACCAAAATAATTGGCTGTGGTCAAGTGTGCTGCTCACAAATCTGGCGATGACAAAGTGACAGCAGGTAATGGATATGCTGACCAGTTAGCCCAACAGTGTGCAAAATACAGAATTTCAATCAATATAAAGGTTGGGGGAGAAGACCTCGCCAGGCCAACGACTCCAGCACATGCCCTGAATCCAGGTGACTGGGTTGTAATAAAGAAGCACACTCGGAAAAGTTGCCTTGAACCCAGGTGGGGAAAGCCACGACAGATGATCCTTGTAACCACCACAGCTGTAAAGTGTGCAGGAGTACCTCACTGGATCCATGCCAGCCATACGAAGAAAGTGACTGAACCTGACGAAACTGAGGCTGAAGGTTGCGCAGCTGAAGGATCCCAAGACATCGGCCCTGAAGTAGCTGAAGAAGAACAACCGAGCTCCAGTCAAGAAGATTGGGTCCCATTTATCGATCTGACAATCGACCCTATACGAACTAGAAGTCAAGCCCATTTAGATAGACAGTGGGATAGAGAGGACGAGACCGGTGAAGAAGAAGCTACTCAGATCATCGAGATACAGGTTAAATCTGATTCTGAGGAGGACCAGGTATGGAGAGAGCAGGTAATAGACACTTCTCCAAGAACACCTGCACAAGAAGAGGGACAGATAGAAATTAGGGCAGAAGTTCAAGCAGAAGAAAATCAAGAGCTCGAAGAGCTTGAACAGGAACAGGTAGGATTAGACAATTGTGTTCAGGAAGAAGAGATCGAAACAGATCAAACCCAAAATCAGCATATACCTGAACAAGGCCAGTTTAGGGACCAGGCAGAAGAAACAGATGAAAGACCTGGACCTAGTCAGTTAGGTAACAATACTGAAGATGAACTTGATCCCAATGTGCCACAACTGAACGAAAACAAAAGGGTGTTTGAAGAAGGCCAAGACACAGTGCCAGTTAAAAGACTAAAGAAAGGTGACTCAGTATCTAGATTTGTGAAAAGGCTGAGATTGCATCTAAAGACGATAACCGAGGAGCCTGAACAGATAAATGAGGTCTCGAGTCAAACTGACCCAGTGGTGACAAGACCAAAAAGAAGAAGTGCTCGTATCAAAAAGCTGAATAACAAGTATTCGAGCCCTGAATGGACTTACTTTGTACTGGAA
This sequence comes from Lissotriton helveticus, assembly GCF_964261635.1. Classification (NCBI taxonomy): domain Eukaryota; kingdom Metazoa; phylum Chordata; class Amphibia; order Caudata; family Salamandridae; genus Lissotriton; species Lissotriton helveticus. The sequence continues at coordinate 256,290,386 of NC_136058.1, forward strand.
GAATTTGAGAATTTGGAAATAAGTGACGAAAGTAATGAAAGTGATGAAGAATTGATTGCTGAACAGACCGAAGAAGAAGCAGAAGCAACCTGAAAAGTTACTCGAGTAAGCAAGCTGTGCAGAGTTACAAAGAGGGGTTGAAGCTTCTTTTTGAGCCAAAAATGTCTGATTCTTCTGAGAATGGGAGACCGAGACGAGTTTTTTTTAAAACATGCTGCCAAGTATGTTTATGAAGTGTAGCAATAGTACTGATACTTTGGATAGGACTACCAATACCTATTCCTTCTATGATGAGGAAATGATGCCGCTGCAAGGGCAATTTATGGTCTGAACAGGCGTTCCAGTGCCTCGGGCCTGTTGAAAACTCTGCACTGGCTTCCCATCCGCAAGCGGATCGCCTTTAAGGCTCTGACTCTGGCCTATAAGGCTCTGCACAAGGGGGGAGCTAAGTACCTCCAAAAGAGACTGGTCTTTTATCAACCGACCAGGTCTCTGAGGTCGGAATCCCTGTACTTGGCAGTTGTTCCACGTGTAAAGAAAGCGCGCCTCGGAGGCCGCTCTTTTGGACTGCTGGCGCCACAGCTGTGGAACTCTCTGCCGCTTGCTCTGCGGGGAGCCACCAGCCTGTTGGCTTTTAGGAAAGGCCTTAAAACTTGGCTGTTTACTCAGTAGTCTGTTTTTTGTGAGTTTTTGTCTGGCACTCTGGTTTTTCTTTTATTCGGTGTTATGTTATTCTGTCGCAGTTTTTCCTTTCTCCAATAAAGCGCCGGGACACTCTTTTTGAGTAGCCGAGCGCTATATAAATAAATAAATAACATAACATAACATAACATGAGTAAAAATCAGAGTCTATACCCAAATAATAATCTACCTGATGACACTGTAGAATCACACACTAGAATTACACCACGGAAAACAGACGCATTGGACAAACCGTTTAGCCTGAAACAAACAAGCATAGATTTAGAAGCACCAGATGAGGAAGGATTACACTTTAACAAAATTAAGAACAAGACTCATTTAAACGTTTTTGCGAACCTGTTAGTACATTATGTAGAAACTATGGAAATAGATGACTGTTATGTCTGCATGAAGTTACCCACTTCAGTAGCTGAAGGTGTGACTTACCACCACTTGCCCTTAACCTATGGAATCTCCTGTAGTATACTAACTAGTTTATTTTATAAAAGAGGACCTTTACAGTATTACTATTCAAACTCTGACGTGACATTTTCTGAACTTCCTGTTCGAAGAAACCTGAACCCTGTACATACAACTAGAGATGTAGCTAAATACATGAGTGATTATTTTCTAACTGTAGGTAAAATAGATATAGACGATGCACATAAAAATAACCTGACCTGTTCTTTACATGAAAAAGAAAAAGAATTTCTGGATATGGTAGAAAAGAGAAGAGAAAGTTTCCAAAAGAAAGCAAAAGACAAGAACCAGAAAGTTCCTAAATGGGCAGAGAGTATAGGGAGCACCTCAAATGGTGGAGCTAATGCTGCGATGCTTCTGGATTTCGAGAAGAAGGGGAAACTTTGTCTTAAAAGAGAGAAAACTAGTTATTATAACAATATTTTCATTGGTTCCAGTGAATGCAAACATAATTAAAAGGTAATTGGAGGTTGGGGTTTCAAAGATGGGACAGAGCCTGTGTTTCCTGGAATTTATTTTATTTGTGGGAATAAGGCTTATTTCAAATTGCCCGATCATTGGTACGGGAGTTGTTATTTTGATATTGTCTTCCCAAAGATATATCATGTGGGGAAAATCACTGGAAGTACTGAAAAAACTAATGAATTAGCGCGTACTATAAGAGAAAGTGCTGGTGAAATTGTAGGAGATATTTTTAGTGCACTGATACCTGCAGTGGGAGTGGTTCTGAACACACACAGAATTTGCAAATTGTCAACAGTAGTGGATCGGTTATCTACTGACACTGCTGGAGGTTTCCTGATGGTCAATACCGAAATGGTTGCGGTCAGATCAATGGTTTTACAGAACAGGCTTGCTCTTGACACCCTATTGGCAAAAGAGGGCGGAGTCTGCAGAATGCTGAAAGCGCAACATTGTTGCACCTACATACCTGATAAAAGTGTAGAAATCAAAGGGTATGTGAGGAACATTACAAATTTGGGAAAAGAGCTCAAACCACTTGAGGTTGACAGTGCCTGGAAGAGACTTACTGATGGTCTCCCCCCCGTAGGTCATTGGTTTGCTAACTTAGGTAAAAGTTTTTTGATTAAAGTACTGATGCCATTTGCAGGAATAGGCTTAGTAGTATTCATCATATTCATTTGTTGTAAATGTCGAAAGCACCAAAAGAAATACACTGTGAACAAGAGAGGAGTAAAGAGAAATGTGGATGAACTTGAATTAGAGGAACTGAATAATCAGATTTATGAAAGGGTGAAAAATTCTCACCCTAATAAAGAAACTAAAGAGAAACTGAACAGAATGTTTGAAGAAAATGAACGCACGTAAAGCGACTTGCTAGTATTCAAGAACCTCGAATAACCTTAATGAACTAAATCAATCTGTTTGTCTCACTAATTTTCCCTTTTAATCTGACATTTGGGGTGTCCCACTGATGCTTGCATATGTGTTTACTAACCGTAATAAGCTTGCCTCTAATATGGCCGCTGCCTAGCGGGAATTTCTTCTGCGCATGCGTTGGTCACACTCACGTGACGTGACGTACTCGCAGTTCTGGTGGGGAATCTTTTGCGCTTGCGCACTAGCTTTAAAATGGCCGCTTTGTGTTTTCACATGCCGAAGCTTGCCCTGCAGCTTATGCAATGCTGTTCGTCTTGCACTAATCTTAATGCTATAGGTAATATAAAGTAAGGGGAGTCATATAGGGATTCCTGGTATACAGTGTATTCATTTATTTCTATGTTCTAAATTGTTTTCCTTTACCTTTCATGTGGCGAATCTTTTGGGCCTGGGAGGTGTTTGAAATTCCATCTTAGAAGTCCCTACTGCGCATGTCACCCTGGCAGAGGGAAGAAACCTTGTACCAGTGGTACCCAGCCAGCTGGTAGCCACAGTCAAGATGCTCATGAGAACCGACCTGTGACCCAGCAGGACGAAGCCGAACTGTACTATATTTGAAACAATTGTATAAAAATGTGTATAATCCTTTGTTAGGAGAAGAGCACATATCATGGGAACCCCAAATTCAATAGGCGGTCCCAAAATATGTAAATTGGGGCTTGTAGAAGTCAAATCCTGGTTGGTGTGTTGACCTGTCCTACTTGTGGACCAATCGAAATTGGGGATTCTTACACTTGCAACATTTGGGGGGTGGTACACTGACCCGAAAACAGTATATCCAGCCTAGGTTTAGCTAGAGAAATTGTCCGAATTGTCCGAATAGCTGACCTGTCACTGACCCAACGCACTCTATAGGTGACTGATACAGAGAGCTGAGGAGCACTCTGTCCGTAATTTCCATAGACTCAATTAGGGTTTGAGAACCTTAAGTGCTGGCGGAGCACTTTGCTGGGGAAGTCGATAACCCAATCGGGGTTTTGGCCGATAACTGCAGAGAGAGTATAGTGCAGGCGTTGCAGCTGAACTGCCGGTGCTGGTCTTACCTTGGTGGCCCTGTCCTGATCCTAATCTGGTTTCCTGTCCTGGGGTTCCATTCTGCACCTGTTGGCCTACTGGCGACCATTTCTTCCTTGGGTTTCTCCTGTCCTAAACTGACCCGTGGCCAGGGTTGGTCTTCACACCGTTCTAGGTAAATATAACGCTGGGGGGACCTATTCTGCATCCTTCATCCTTTTCCTTTGCTTTAATAAAGACGTTCTTGCATATTGATTTTTCCATACTTCCTCTTTTGGTTGACAAATGATAAAGTCCTATATTATAGTTGTTATATTAGCAAGTTCCATTCTTCCCCGTCCTATAAAGGAAATTGTGACGTATAGTTCATGAAATATAGATGTTCCTTTTCTTTACCCGAACCTTTAGTTGATTTATATTTTGGGTACATCTGAAGTATACAGCGTGTTCCACTTTTTCCTGTCCTATAGCTACCTGATACCTTCGAATTTTAAAGACTGATTAAGAGTTCCTTTGCTTTACCCACTTTTTGGGTATACTAACTGTGACATTTAAGCATGTTCCTTATCTTTCCCGTCCTTTAGGAACCATCCTGAATCTAAGCCCTAAAAATTCATATTGGTATGTTCCCTGTTTTTACCTTCCCTTTAGAGTCCTAAATGGTTGGTTTTATTTACTTCCTCTATGGATATGTGCTCTTCATAATCTTAGTTATTGACAGTTTACTTGCTGTGAACCTTATGCTTTCTGAACTTGACGAAATCTAGATAAATGTTTTAAAACTTCCTGAGTCCGTGGTTATTATATGAGTGTAAAGAGAGTAAATTAGTATATGTATTTAGGTGTCTGCCTTTCTTTTACAGCTAGCTCCCTGATCCATTGAGGTCATTAGGTACCCGTAGCAGCGGAGTGGTAAGTCGGGTACATTTGGAAATAAATAGGAAGGAGCAGGGTTACTGATAGAGTGTAAGGTTACCCGATTAATAAATATGATGAATTGAATTTATGGGCCCAATGTGCATATGGTAAAATTATAGTTGGGTGACCTGCGTGCTCCATCACCACCACAGTTACCGTGTCGTCCGGCTCCTTATTGTCTGCCACCCAAGGCCTTGAGCCACGACACTACATCATGGTGAAGGGTATTGCCTTTCACGCAGCAGCAAATAGCTAAGTGAATCTCAAACATACTCTTAACCATGAATCTACACTTGAAGCAAGGCGAATTCCACTGGCTGTATGAAATGTTTTGCCAATACGACCCTTTGATGAATGGAGAAATGTTTGTTGGAGGTCACATTCCGGGCCCACGCACAGGAAAGGTCAGAGAAGGGTGAACGACGTCTACAGTGCACTGCGTCAGCGCCGGATGCTGCGTGGCGGAAGCTCACAAGCAGAACAGAAGAGAATGAGGTCGAACTCCGAGAGCCGCTCAGATCTCCTGCAAATTGAAGCATGAAATGGAAATGGGATTGGATGTCTCCATGATACATGATGGTCTTGTGTGTGCCTGCTTCATGGCTGGGATGTGACCGAGAACGCCAAGCATATGCTCACAAAATGTGCTCTTCGCGCGGGGGTTGAGGGAAGAGATGGTAGGTGAGGAGAGTGTCTCAGAAGCAAAAAAAGGAGAGAGTCAATAAGAGAGAGCGCCAAGGTGAACAGAGGGAAGAGAAATACAGGCTTGTGTGAGAGAAACGAGAGAGAGAATGAGTGGGGAAAGAGAAAGTGAAAGGAGAAAAAGAGATACGTCCAGAGAGTGAGTGATAAAGAGGGGGAAAAAAGAGTAGAGACAAAGCACACGTAGTCAAGAGAACCAGGACGAGGGAGACAAAAAGAAGGAAAGCAAGAGACACAATGTGAGTGAGAGAATAATTAGAGTAACAAGAGAGATGCTTGGTAAATGCTGAAGAAAATGATGTGCAAGTGTGTATGTGTGTGAGCAAGATAGAAAGCGAAATAAGGAAAGAGAGATGGCTACAAAAGAGAAATAAAGGGTGGACGAAGAACGACACAGAGAGAGAGAAGATATGCAGGTAGAATGTCAGCGATAGAGAGCATTAGAGAGTAGGAATAGATAGACAGACAGACAGACATATAGATAGATAGAAAGATAGAGAAATAGAAAAACAAGAGAAGAAAGACAGGAAGAAAGGAGTACAAGAGAGGCATAAAGATACAAAAGTGCATCAAGTCATCAAAACAATGATTTTTCTAACAAAATGCAGAATTAAGATAAGTAACTCACAGAACTCCAAACAGAAACAAGGGTAGAGACGGATATTTCCTTAGCCCAGCTCCATGGTGTGAACAATTTAGCAGTCATTTTAGGAGAATTATAGGACCGTTAATTGTAGCTTAAAGAGAAAACGATGAGTTGCCTGCTCTATTGTGACAATCTGGTTCTTCTGTTCCCTACAGAGCAAGGCCAGCAACAAAGACCGAACATGCTGGAAAATGACTGTGTCTTGTAGTGTCTCAAAATAAACATTACAGGAACTAAAGCACGAGCTTAAGCGAATACTGTAAAGTAAGCACAGCAAATGGCAGTTTGTGATATGACAAGGCCATCAATCATCCAACCAAATACACCTCTCTAGAAACTAAGCAGCACATGCTCCAATTTAACCTACCCATGAAATACCTACAAGAAAAATATGTGGCTGCTGCTCTGCAAACATGCTCTGAAAGTTCACATGATTGTTACAAAGCTCATGCAAAGTACCGGACCTGGCTTGACAGAAGTGGAAAAGTTCCTGGAAAGAACTTGAAAAGTACAAGTCTGTACAAAACCCAAAGCCATTGAGAGACACTGTAGATGAATTACATGTTTCTAACGAGTCACGTGATAATGACGTCCTCATCAATGCGCCCAGAAAAGCTGATTAGGGCACTGCTAAGTGTTGCACAAACTTTTGTACTCGAGGTCAACCCTTCTGTGCAAAAGTTAAAGCAAGGACGGACACCCCTGGGTAAACCCTGCAACGTAATTTGCACTTCACACTTAGTAAAATTGAGATATTCTGCTTGTAGCTTGTTTGAGCTGGTTTAATTTTGTGCCAGAATTCAGGCAAAGCCAGGTCATGATATATTATTATGTCCGGCTTTCTTTAACAACTTATGGCATATTTCTCTATTTGTTTTATAAACACATTTTTATTAGTTTTACGCCATCAAAATAACAATGACAAAGTAAGTTGGCACACATCGCTACGATGTAGGAGATGAATTGACAGTTATTTATGTCAGCGGTTCTCAAATCATGCAACATGTTCAATGATAATTTCATGGTAGAATACCTCATGCCCTTATAATAAAATAAATGGACATAGCCATTCGCTCATACTCGGCCATGTTTGTTAGGGCACCCCCTTGCTTCATGGACCAAAAGCTCTTGTTGCACGCACCAACCCACTCCATGTCGAACATCCCTTTAAAGTGGGGGCACAGGTGACTTCCATCTGGTGGCCACATTGCATTTGGCGACCAGGAGAGCAGTGCCCAGAAAGGATCGCTCCACCTCTTGTGCTACCAGAGCCCTCAAGCACACCCAACAAAATCATCTAAGAAGAGAGAGTGACCTCCCACTGTAAGACCTCAGACAGGTTCCAGGTCACCCTCCTCTAGTAGGTGTCAATTACCGGGCAAGACCACACCATATTGTAGAAATCTTCCAAATCCATGCCACAGCGAGGGCAGGATGGGGCTGAGTGGAGGCCTGCCTGATACAATCGTTTCGGAGAGAGGTAGGCTAGATATGTTTGCCCTAGTCATAAGCGGGTCGAAATAGTAAGCTTTCTGAGGGCCATCAGGGCATCACGCCAGTCCTTGTCTTCGATAGGTCCCAGCTATTCCTCCCACCGGTGTCTAAGGTATGGCAGTGTACCAGGGGAGTAAACTATCAGGGTTCAATAGATCTGGGAAATTCCACCCGACCCAGATTACACATAAGGAGCTTAGCCTTGAAGGGTTAACATTAGGGCAGGGATTCAGGGCCCGGGGTATGACCATAAAGGGCATGTCGGAGTTGGAGTTATTTATTGAATTGAGTATTAGCCAGGACATATACAGCCTGAAGCCCATGATAAGAGCACATATGCACCCCAGACCACACTTTCCCCAGCTGAGAAATACCAATAAGATCCAAGGTTATAAAGACCCGTAGCTTCGCCATCTCCCACTACCAAGTACTGTGCCAGAGGGGAGTCTGTTGTGTGAATTTGCTATTCCACTGCATGTGCCCAGGTGCCGCCCTTCATGCTAGAAACACCGCCCTGGTCACTTGTGGCATAGTAGAGGGAAGTGGCGAGCTGTACAGCAGGTCCTGTAAACGTGGAACCCCAGCAGGGATAGCTCCAGCCGATTGGCTGGGTCAGACCACCCCCCTCTGAGCCAGTCGTGAATAACAAGAAAATGGGAGGCCAAGTAATAAAGAAATAAGTGAGTCACCCCAAGACCTCCATCGTAGGGACCTCTTTGACAGTGTGCAAGAGCGAGACGAGGGATATTTCTCTATTTAATACATTTTAGGGCCCCTCTGCATTGATAAGAGGAAGTTGATGCTTCTACCAAAGTTGATTGGAAGTTGTTGTTTGTGCCGGTTTGAGTTGTTTTGTGTTGTCTTGTGCTGCAGATACACCCTAGCAGCTGTAGTGTCATATGATCATGTGCAGTAGGACCCTAACATAACATAACATGTGTATTTGTAAAGCACACGTTCACCCAGAGGTCTCTTGGTGCTGAATAACAGATGTTCATTGTTACCTAACTCAATGGTACTCATTTTATTGACCTCAGATGGATGAAAGGCTCAGTGGACCTGCCAGGATTTGAACCTGTGACCATGAGGTCGAACACATGCCCCTGCAATGGACGCATTTGTCCAGTGAGCCACCAGACCCAGCCTTTGTGGTCCTAGGCGGACCTCACAAAGTTACATATTCAGTTGGAAGGTATTTTCGGTGTGTCTGGGTGGGGTCAATAAAGTCTATCATGCAGTGCGTTCAGTTGACGGTTGCATGCTGAAGAAAAAAGACAATTTTTACAGAGCTCCATATGTGGCGTAGTCATTAGTGTGCTCCAGAGCTGGGGTGGATGCTAGAGCAGCATACTTACTGTATGTGAAAAATACAAATAAACAATATCTAATGTCAAGGTACAGTGTCAGTGATCAATGCTGGAGATCAAAGAGGGTGACACAGACTGACATGGATGCCGAAGAGATTGAATATGTGAACAAAACCCGAACCTAGTACAAACACAAAATATATTTCCTCATATATTGTCCTAAATATGAGGAAACAAACTTCTACTGTGAGTAATTTTCCCGCACAGTCAGGTAAATAATGAACAGAAGGTCAGAAGTCACTATGTTGAAGAACAGGCAGCACTTTTACGTAATTCTGGAAACCTGTCAGAAACCCAAGAGTTCTACTGTAAAACTACCGTGCTGCAAAGCTTTGGCAATAGCTCATCATTAAGTCATGTCAGCAAAGCACAAATTTAAAGAAAATTGACTAAATTGAGAGATAAAGACTATGGAGAGGAAAGGAGAACAAGAGAAAGAAAGTGGCGGAGGAGAAGAGAGAAAATGAGAGAACCAAAGAAAGACAGAGTAAGTGAGAGGGCTTGGGGAAATATTCAGAAATTTCACGCAGCGCAGAGGGCAAGCAAAGTTGCTACACTGCTTTGCGTGAATGGGAGAAAGCTGAACAACACCATGTCTACTAAGATATAGCGCTCTACAGCTTTCTACCTGCACTCCGGCACTTGCGGCTGCCTAGCGTCTACGCAGGCCCACTTGTACCATAGTGCAAGAGTGTCTGTGTTATGGGCAGGAATATTTTTGTGAAGGAAGAATTACCTTTCTGCACAACAACAATCCTATGGGGCAATTTCGTCTTTCTGTATGTCATGCAGAATGTATTATGCAGAGAAAGAGAAAAATAACAAGCAAAAATATAAATATTTTTCCTCATTACGGCATGGTGGGGTACCATTTTGGCTCAATCCCAGGTTTACTGATTTCAGTAAATCATGAAGTGTGTCAAATTCTATGGATGGATGCGTGAAAGGCCCATGCTTCAGCCATGGAACCTCTAACACTATGAAATAAGGTGCAACACAGGGCAAGCCACTGCGCTGCGTTACCTTTCCTTACAAAGTCACACAAGATGGTGCAAATCATTGCATGGCTTTCTAATCTTACTTAAGTCTTTGCATTGCCTTGCGTCGCCTTTGCAATACAACAGTTTAGTAAATCTGAGCCTTAGTGATATAGAGGGAGGGAGATGAGGAGTCTTTGAGATGTAAACAGCAACTGTGAAATTCAGCATAAGTGCAGTAAAAAGTAAACAAAGGAGAGTGGGAGATGGAATCATACAGCAGCAGAGGGTGCTACAGAATGTGAGAAAGAGGAAGAGAGAGAGAGACAGATGGAGAGAGAGTAGGTAAGAAACAATAATAGAAAGACTTTTGGGAAACGGAAAGAGCCCGCAGGGGCATTTGTAAGTGAAAGCGATATCTTTGTGTGAAAAGGAGAGAAAGAAGGCGAGGGAGAAAAAGAACAGAGAGAATCCATTTTTATGACTGCTTCTAGGGATATGACAATGAATACACTATCGTATATCAGACTGCCAGCCTTCTGTGGCATCCTTTTAAATTTGATTTTATTCCTATTTAAACATAATTGAATCTGCCAAGGCTGAGCTTTTGGATGGCAACGTAAAACTTGATTATCAGATGAATGTTTTAGTAAGAAGGAGTATGCACGAAGTTCACCCAGAAATGATTAATATGTGTGTCTGTTCTGCAGCACCGTCTGAGATGTAGTTGACAGTTCGCTGTCTTACACTGCGGAAGATGAAACTGCTGACATGCTGATCAGGGCTAAAAGGGAAGATACCACTGCTAGCTTGCCCATAAAATGTACTGAGTTCCAGAGCTGTGCTCAGAAGACATCATGGGTGGCTGACCCATAATGTCTCTTGAGTTATTCTGGGTAGACATCATGGGTGGTTTCCCGTAAGGTGCCTTAAGTTGTACTGGGAAGACATCATGGGTGTTTGGCCCAAACGGTGCCGTAGAAGACATCATGGGTGGCTGACCCATAAGGTGTCCTGAGCTGTCTTGAGAAGACATCTTGGGTGGTTGTCCTGTAAGGTCCCTTAAGTTGTACTAGGAAGACATCATGGGTGGATTTCTCATAGGGGGCCGTAGAAGACATCCTGGGTGGTTGACCAGAAAGGTGTCCTAAGCTACCCTAGAAAGACATCATGGGTGGCTTGCCTTTAAGGTGCAACAGACAACATCAAAGGTGGCTGTTCAACAAGGTGCAGTGCAAGACATCATAGGCGACTGCCCCATAAGGTGTCCTAAGCTATTTTGGCAAACATCAAAGGTGGCTGGCCCATAAGCTGGCGTGCAAAACATCATGATTGGCTGGCCTATAACATGATGTGGGCTGAGCCACACTGCAGTTTGCCAGATCCCAGACCATCAGCTGACTGGCTTTTAAAGGGGCATGTGGGTGGAGAGCACTGGGCACTTTGAACCGTTGTCCTTTTTCTATCTAGAGCATAGGAGTTAGAAGTAGGGTTGCTAGGATTGCTGCAGCACCCCAAAATAAAAATGCTGGACTTCAGGAGGTGAATGAGCAATAAGGAAGCCTTTACATTAAATTTATCTTGTCACATTTGTTGTGCATTCAAAGACAGAGGTCAAATATCAGGCTATGTCTTCTGACAAAATGCTGCTTATTTTCTTTTATAACTGGAGGTTGGTTTCGTTTTCTTTCTCCAGTTTTCTTTCCCTAACTTCAAATTTAGAGGATTTTGTAAAACGAACAATACAACAATCTTGCTGGGTTCAACGAGTGTGAAAGAAAAGGCTGCTTTGTGTTATTTTCTTTCCACAATACAACACAATTTTAATAATTGAAAATGAGCTGTACAATTATTTAATTATATTTCAGCAGTTACGAAAGCAAAAATGAAATACTTTTTTGTAATTCTGAATTATGATGAAAAGAAAGATTTTAACAGCATCAATACGCAAGATAAATATTCACTGACATCCAGTTTCCACACATCCTTTATGCTCTGTATAGTTTTATTAATAAAACTGTTTTTGTGCCAATTTAATGACCATTTCAATGGAAATGTGCTGCCTACAAATGACAGTGTGCTACCCCGCTATGCTTTTGCAACCTATTTGCTACAGTGTGCTCCAAAATGCACCACCAGCTACATATTATATCTTTATCATTCTCCTGTTGAATGCACTAAACTTGTTCTTTCTGTGACACTTGAATTTTTCACAATCCCTGTGACTTCAGTAATGTAACATTGATGACAACACCCCCACCCACAGCATCACTCACCCAGAGTGCTCATTTACAAGCAGGTGACTTCAGTTTCACTGTCATGAAAGGTGTTCCACGTAGCAGCCTTCCTGGGACCGATGGGGGCAGGCGGACTCTGTGCTTGGTCCTGAGATCCAGTACCTTTACCTCATGTGTCTGTGAGCCACAAAGAGTTGCATATTTTGAGCATACATGAGTCATTATGAGTCCTTCCAACTACTTTCCTTACTCTGAATCTTGTAATAATGATAAAGTAGACAAACAATTAGCTTAATGTACAGCAACACTTGAAAGTCTGAGTTTATTAACCACATGAGCGCTAGCGAAATTCTGCCCCTGTGCTCGTTTTTAAAAAAACCCATTATTCATGACGAGCTGGGCTCGTCATGAGCGTGCGAGGAGGCTACCTCATGACGAGCCCAGCTCGTCATGAGCGTCGAAGGGGTTAAATACTACCTAAATCTTGATATATCTTCCTTATACATGTATACCCTCTGTGTACTTATATATCTATATATTTATTACTTTACTCCTACTGTAAAAAAAAAACTTTGACTCCCTCCAATGCACTACCCTATGTTCCACCCTATGCCTCTCTCAATATATCCTCTACCTCCACTCTCTGACTCATCCCAAACCTCATTCTACTATTATGATCTCCAAAATACCCTTTCTATACTCTTCTTTCCTCTATCCCTCCTTGTATCACCACCAAACCTCATATTACTGCTATGATCTTCCAAACAACCCTTTCTAAATTCTTCCTTCATGTATCTCTCCTTTGACTCATCCTATAATCTCTCTAATCCATTATTAGGGGCTCTTACATCCTTCACCTCTCCTTTTACTCATTCCAAACCTCATCTTCCTACTATGATCTCGCAATAAACACTTTCTCGACTCTTCTCTCTTCTAGCCCTCCATTATCCTTTTCAATCCAACTAACAGACTCACATGTCCATCGCTCGAATTAACTAATATTTGCCTATCCTAATCCACCACTAATCCTTTGTAGGTTCCAGAGTAGCGTGCAACTCAATGCCTCGTCATGGGTAGTAAACGCTATATAAATACAATTGCAATTACATACTGTTTGCATCTTGTTTCACAAATACTAGTTTTATGCCAATTGCACCTAGTCCCACGGTGTTTGAAGTAGCAATTTCTTCCAGGTCCTTCCTAGAAGACATGGCACAAATAAAACAGTGTGATAGGTAGAAAACAACACGCAAAGACTTTTTTTGCACATTGTTTCTCATTTGTGTAGCACAAAAGTTGAAAATGAGTGCAAAGGTCAATGCAACATAGTGTTAAAAAAGTATCCCGATTCTAACAGGGAGTGAAGAATGAGGCTGTAAGTATTTATGTACATCCAGCTTTGCGGAGGGCAATGGCCTCTGAGCAGTCATGATTAAACACCTATGAGAAAAGTGCACATGTAAGTAAACTTTCATTGAACAGCGTCCAACCTGCTGCTTAAGCAATTCATATGAACGGCTTCGGGATTTGGCTGACCAGCTGTAAGCAGGACACCATCAGACTGCAGACTAAGGAATATAACCAGGAAAAACAAGCATTAGCAAAGAATTAGGTCTTGCCTATGAGACCTACATCTTTGCCAATGTTTTTCAGCCATGCTGTACAGCATTGTGACTGCTGTGCAGCATGGCTAAAAGAAAAATAATTTTAAAAAGTTGCAATGACAAAAAAGTAGTGTATAAAACCTCTTTCAATAATTAAAATGGGTGAGCGGGTTGCTAGAACGGGTTAGGGAGAAGCAACATGGAAGGCAGCAAGAGAAGCAGGAAGGAAGAGAACACGGGCAAGGGGAGAAACACATGGGCAAAAGAGAGTAACTTGAAGCGCAGGGAGGGAGATGAACATGGGTGGCAGAAAGCAAGATAAGGGAATGTGGTGGAAGAGAAGCGCATGGATGAGAGGGAGCTCTTGGGCTGGGGAGAAAAGAACATGGAGAAAGATGGAAAACATATGCTGGTCATGAACAAATACAAATTAGTTCCCTAAAAGCAAGCATAGAAGCTAGCCAGTCAAAGAGATTGTAAAGAGGCTGTGCTCCATGGTAAGGACAATCACAAGCCTGACAGGCTGAAGCAAGGAAAGCCATTCAATAGGAAGCAACCAAATAAGGGTGACAATAAAGCCAACCAATGATAAGCAATTGGCGAGCTGCAAGCCTCTGTGTGTTTATGGTAAGCGCACAATATGTCTTTTTCACCCTTACAGCTTGCACTTTCTGGTAGGCTCAAACGTTACCAGACAGAAGGCATTTTACATCTATGCATGCAGGATATGGAACAACATCCTGATATCCATCACAACTGCCCAAAGCTGCTACAAAGTAGGAAAGATTTGAAGCTGCACCTCTTTAAATAAAGTAAGCAACCCAGGGTTGTTAGTTACTATCAGGGTCACTGGAACTGCACTTTTGTAGTTAGTCACTACCTCCATTATTTCCTATGGGGCGGTATTGCAGTACCAGGGGTTGGTCATGTGTACCATTGGACTTCCGACAAAGTGCCATTTTATTCAAAATTGCAAGTTACTACACAAGTGCAGTTAGTGAATACTTAAAAGTAGTACACTTACTCAATAGTGTAAATATACTCAAAAGTGTAAGTTACCGTTGTGAATTGGGTCCTTGGTTCCTGCTTGATCACCTCATCTGTAAGTACATGAAGTTCATGTTCACTACATACAATTTCCCTAAATCTGCTGGAGACCATGATGTTACTTGGGGATGGTTTCAGAACCAGATGACATAGATGGAGGATGTAAGTGGATTCAAAATTCCAGAGAGAGGTGTGGCACAGCGGCTAGGGCGGCTGATTCTGGTGCGCAGGGCTCGCGGTTCGATCGCTCAGCACCATGTGACTCTGGGCAATAGCTCACTTAATCTCCCCGACAGCCCCCAGCTCCTTGACACCCTTAGCGGCGAGTGTTTCGCGCTTTACAAATACAGGATTTAGATATAAAATTACTGCTGTTTATATGGAATGTGGTTGGATCTTTGCAAAAGTTGCCTTTGTGCATTGGTAGATTCAAGCAGATACCTCCCTATGTCAGATTGAGCATCCTCAAAGAGCTGGCAAAGCAGATGGCACAAGGAAATGGAGTAACTCCTGTTTTGATATGTCCTTTCCTGCTTGACTACTGTATTTTGTGCATGCATGCTTTGTTCACATAGTAGCATGTGGTAATATTAGCTGGTAAATTCGCATTTGATAAGTCTGCATGCTGTTTTACACACAGTAAATCCGTAGGTTCTGGAAAAAATGTGCAATTGATTGATCAACCTTTACTGCATGGTTATAGTATCTTCACGTGAGGAATTACCATCATCAGATACTATTTAGCATGTGTTCAGGGACAGTCTTCATTGCAAAATGCCAGCAGGGAGTAAGTTACAGTACTACTATAAAACTCAAAAGGCAATCCATCACCCCAGAGCCTTATTCCTGCCCATATTGTCCTCTAATCCCCTGATTTCTTGTATGTCCAGTAAGGTGTCAGTATGGTGATCTCTTCTTCAGGCAAATGATACACATTGACCTTAATCAGATTGTATTGGACTTGCTATGGATCTGCACACACATATGCAATTCATATGTTGGTGTAATGTTTTTCAGAAGTGGCAGTGATAGACGCTTAATCTTCAACAAGTCCATCTGCTTCATACCCAGAATAGTTTTAGGTCCCCTGTACCAGATAATCAGAAATGCCAAAGTGTGTTTGACATTGCCCCCATCATTGTGCTGTTTAATTACGTACACAATTACCAAGTTATGTACTATGCCATATTCTCATAAATGCCCAAAAGCTTTGGCTGCATCCGTCAGCTCTTGCTTGTGCATGTACAGAAGATGATGATTTTCCTAGGTTTGCCACTGCATATTTAAGCATGTTCAACCTACAAGCCTCTTGAGACATGGTTATGCAGCTCAATCAAATGACCACTGGCTATCTTAAACATCTGTCAAGCAGTGGCAAATTCTTTTATTGACACCTCTTTAATTAGTAATCATATAATACAGCCTTTGTAATGGAACATGAGGCGGCATAAAATAGCTCAAACGTGAATGCTCTATCTGAGAATAGAAGGAGTGAAATCTGATAAACTAAGCCAGATGCTACTGGATATCGGGTTCAGGGTAGGTTACAAGGACATGTTTAGAGATGTGTGTGCAATGTGCATGTTGTGTCCATGGATTAGGGTAAACATGGGGTGTGTCTTGTGCTTAACTAGATGGAGATAGGATTCCATTTGGGACATCCCATGTGTGAGGAAACAGACTGTCTGACAAGGATGTAATTTGTGGGAACATTATGAAATACCAAATTTTCTGCACCAATTTTACTTCCTCGTTATAGCCATATTGACAATACTGGTGAAATTCTGGATACTTGGAGGGAAAATGGAGTGGAACTCTTATTAAACCTATATATAAAACAGAAATATAACGGATATATCAGCATATCAATTGATTCACTACTAGAGATGTCCTCAATTGGTGATAGAGGCTTTTGACAAATTGGTCCAACTGTTGTGTGGCGTTTTAAGCTCCGAGTGAATTTTCCAGATTCATGCCCTTATATAGGTACAGTTCACATTGCCCTCATATAGGCATAGAAATCAAACCCTTATTTAGGCATAGCCCATGCTACCCAAATATAGGCATGGCTACTTCCACCCGTACCAAAGGTCACAACGACTTCTTGGAAAACCGTGTTGAGCAGCGCATGCGCTGCATGTGCTGTTTCAGCGAGACCTAAAGTAATCTATGTGTTGAGTGAAACTCCGCCTATTGGCGGCTAATATGTGCTGCTGCTTGCAATTTGTTTAACATTGCATTTCTTTTTCTTATGTTGCTTATGGTTGGTTCCCGATGCCAAACCTCACTTCCGTTGTGCTGCCGCTTTGCAGGAAGCAGCACCTACCAACTACTGTTTAGTTATGCTGCTGGGCTGGTATTAGTCACCATAGGGACTACTGTTTCTCAGCGCGGCTCCCATTTTATGGCCGCCGTTTGCTTATAATTGCTTACGGAGGTTTTGCCCTCCCCTAGCCCCCGTCAAGCTCCTCTGTTCGCTACAAGTGGCACGCTCGCGGCTCCCACTTCATGGCCGCCATTTATTTATACTTGTTAGACCAGGTGTCTACCAGCCTTCACGATAAATGAGAGCTACCCGCGGCCCGGCGGCGCTTTTTCCGCGATGTTCATGATGTTCACGAAACTTGTGAGAGACTTCAGGAGTTTTGCTCATTTCCTAACACTTACAGACGTACTTGACATATTCTCAGCCTTGTGCGGGGGCGGGGGATGAGGAATCCAGATGCACATGGACATGGCCTGGACGTCAGGATTTGTGTGCACGGGGCAGTATTGGCCATGTAACTTAACTAGTACCTGAACGTTCTTGACATATTCTCAGCCTCGTACATATTTGATGACGGGGCTTGAAGGGGCAGGGGATGAGGAATCCTTCTCAGGCACACAAATGCCTCCGCATGAAATAGCCAGTCGCTCGCGGCTCCCATTTCACGGCCGCCGTTTATTTATACTTGTTTCATTTACAAGCTGGGTCCTTGTTTTTGTGCTACCTACATGCCAAAGATGCCTGGCACACGTGAAGCTAGAAAATAACTATGTATTACGGCTTAATGTTAATTTTTGTTTAGTTTTGGAAAGGAAGGAACAGACAGCCCGCTAAACACACACAATGCTGCATTAAAATGTTTAGAACAAAGGCTGCTTCTCAGGCAGACAAGATGCATCCGTATGAAATAGCCAGTCATAGAGCGTATCTTTGGTGTTTTATGTGTGTTTTTAATGTGATTTGGAACATTGGTGGGTTTTTCTTAGGCAGATTTTGTTCATAAATGTGTTTCACATAATTCAAGCTGCTTCTGCCTCTGAGTTGTGACGTATAAACGTGTCTTCCTCAGTTAATTCTATCAAATCAGCGATCTTTCTCTCCTTGTGGTGCTGATAAAAAGTGTATTTTGACAGTCTCGACCTTCAGCCCTAACCTGGATTCCATTTTGTTTGGTAGATTTGTTTTGGTACTTTCATGCCGTATGCATTACATTTCGAAGACCGAAGGCGATGACACTATCATGACAACGTTAGTAATAACTTGCTAATTTGTCTATTCACCACTGCTGTTGCTGCTTTGTGTCTTGTTTTGGTCCCCGCCCCCTCCCAGCTTTTTCTGATAGCTTTCCCGCCCCCTGCCACACCACGCCACCCTCTGTCCTTCTTTAATTGCCCCCAACATTCCTCCCTCGTGTTTCTTGTTAATTGTGCTGCAGCTTTTCGGAAGACAGCACTTTTATTACGAGCACTCGGCGGAAGTCAAGCAGCATTTTAGGTCAACAAGCCGCCCCTACCAATTATTACAGAAAACCTTGGGGTATATTACCAACAAGTAGCGATAATTATCCCTAAATAGGCTTAGCAACGATTTTTTTTATCGCTGCCTATCGCTGGATATGTTAGCGGAGAAAACATGCTATTAGCAACGTTTTTCTCCATTGTGCTAAAATATCCAGCGATAGCGGCGAAATGCATGAATATCGCTGAGAATACAGCGATATTCACACATTAGCGACGAAATGCTCTTAGCCATGTTATCCACCTCCCATTGGATAACATGGCTAAGAACTGGTCTGGGCAGGTGTTAGTATTTGGAGCCCCAAACCGCTCGCTATCGCCTAAAAGCTGTCGCTAGCATCAGTTAGCGACAGCTTGCTAATAGGGCGATAGAATTATCGCTGCTTAGCGGCCAAAAATGGCCACTAAAGCAGCAATAATTGCCTATCGCCCTGCTTGATAATATGCCCCCTTATATTTTCCCCATAGTACAGTTCATTCATTCGAATAGCACATGTAAAATTAATTTCGCTTTGACTGCGCTGCCCCAGCTCCACAGAGCGCGCTGAATTTAAGGACAGGCGAAATAATTGTGATGCCAATCGAATGTGTTACAATGGGGTGTAGAATTTCTCTAGCTGGAAGCAAAAAAGGGTCCTTGTCTGCCTATGGAATTCATTTATTTTTCACAACTTAGGGGAATATTACCAACCAATAGAGATAATTTTTGTCTCTAACTTATTTAGAGACAAAAATTATCGCCGCAAATCGGCGATTTTTATCGCAGATAAACCTTGCTATTAGCAAGGTTTATCGCAAATGCGAAAAAAAACGGCCGCAATGCATGAATATCGCTGAAAAGTCAGCGATATTCATGCATTATCGAGCAAATGCTCTTAGCCATGTTATCCACCTCCCATTGGATAACATGGCTAAGAACTGCTCCTGGGCAAGTGTTAGCTTTTGGAGATATTCGCGCTTAGCGCGAATATCTACAAAAGTTGGTAATAGGAGATAGCGATGTTAGCGACTGTTTTCAGTCGCTAACATCTTGGCACGCCCACTTTGCATGTCATTAGTGATAAATATCACTGACATGCAAAGCGGGACCCAAGATGGTCACTATCTCCTATTAGCTGTCGCTAACTGGTGTTAGCGACAGCTTGGTAATAGGGAGATAATTTTATCTCCGTTTTCTTGGCTTTTAAAGCCAAAAAAGCGGAGATAAAGCCCCTTGTTAATATGCCCCTGTGTCTTCTTAATGGCGTAAGCAGTTTATCTGAAGCTCCCTCCCGTGGTTCATGTCTTCAGAATCATTATATTTTTGTGAAAATTGAACGGAACCTTTTTATTTTGTACTAAGGTGAAAAAAGCAGCCGGGGAGCTGTGCGAAACCGGCCAGACTGCTCTGCTCGCCCAAGGGCCAATGTCTGGACCAGTAACCTCTGTCTGGTAAAGCAAACCTAACAAATCAGGTTTGGGCTGAAATCTATTGTTCGGTTAAAAGTGATGTGCAGCATCAGCAGGGCCTGAATCTGCCTGCAGTGATGTATAGCAAACAGATGGGATTCAAAAAGGACGTCGGACGCTGTCTCGTCCTTCTGTTGCCACTCTGTATGTATACCATGTAAGTAATAAGTTAATGCAGATTACTTCTTTCCAAATACATTATCTTACATTGTCCTTATATTTTATGTAAAAACAGGTTGTCATCTACTTGACTAGGTTCCCTGAAAAGGATTGGGCTCAAGCATACATTGTACCACCTTGTACAAAGCTTTACCTGCATGGCCAGCCTAATGTTTAAAAAAAGTGATAAAAATACAGGCATACATTTTTATATCTTCATTCATTGGTCAGCTGAAGTCCACATCAGCCAGGACTAGCAGGCAAATCTCTACTTTCATTTTTTGTTTTCCCAATATTTTTTGTAATTTATTTTTGCAGTGGGTCATTTTTGACTTATTGTTTGCAAACACATGCATGCTCTAGACGGCATAATTTGTTACTTCTACAATTGTAATTCCTAGTTCATGTATTTACAAAAAAACATAGCAGACCAATTGGATTTGCCACTGCTTGTTATTTTTGCTTTAGACCAGGACTTGGCACAAACCACCAGATATATGTATTGTACTACTAAGAATGGAAGTCCACGATAGAAGACAATCCTTTTGCTTGCGTTGTGGGCTTCCATGCTGCATTCAGTCTTGTAGATTGTGCTTGCTGTGAGATGCCTGCTGGATTGCTAGCCAGGATTCGGTGCTTTTACATTAAATTGTGGGCTAAAGTTCAGCTAGGAATTAGACATGAATTTACTGAACAAATAAAAGTATCTCATTGTACCTGTGCTGTTTACATTGTTTCTATAAAAGTTCACCAAAGTTAAAAGTACCGCCCCAAAAGTTGATGGCTGGGTAGACAGTGTCTGACTGCATGTGGGTGATTTGATCCTGTTAGTATAGAAATTGGCCTTCAGAGTTAATTAAAGTCATTAGCAGGATGCTGTGAGTCTAATAAACCAACCATTAATGTTAATAAAGAAGCATGTAATGCAGTTTGGGCGAAGAGTTCAATTTTGTATGGCATCTCGATGATGGAAGATGTATTAAGTCTAAAAGTTATACATTTTTCGGTGTGACATTTGAAGCATCTTTAAACAGAATTAACTTAATATTGCAGTCTGTAGAAGTGCATTGGCGGCTACCAATATTTATACAAATAGAATCGATTATATAGAATATTTACTCTTCAACCTGCATTAAATGTCTATTTGCAGAGAAAACACCCTACTATAATGAATGAGGTAGCTGCTTTATTATTGGTACGTAAAATGACTTACAGCAGGGACCTGACAGATGAAGAGGAGGGAAAATTAAATATTTATTTAATTTTACCTTTTGGCCGTCTGTCGAATCCCCTCCCCCGCCCCTCCAACCCAGCCTCACCACTCTTACCTGCACAGGCCGCTGCTGATCACTTATGAGGTCATTGAAGGCAAAATATTAAAGAAGTTGTTCACAATGCCGGCCTATGGCCAGATTGAGGTCCATAACATAGACCTTGGATTATGTATGCAAACTCAGGAATGTTTGACATAAAATCTACCTCAGGGTTAATTAAACTCTAAGCTACGATAAGTTGCACGGAGGTGCTGGGGAGATCTGGTAAAGTCAGAAAAGTATTGCATTACACACATTTTTTAATCTAAACAATTTTTTTCTCTAAATATGAAATATCTGGTATAATTCAAAATAGTATGTGTAATTTTAACTAGGTTAAATTGTTAATTCTGGATGAAAACAACTTGACAAGTTAACACAGATACTTCTGCTCTGTTTTGAAATGACAGATTGTATTTTGTATTGTATCGATTTCGATGATGCTTACATGGTCATGCATATTAATAAACTATATGGTACTTCTGCCAGGTTGAGAGATGGATTGCTGGTATCCACAATGTTATTTGCACAGAAAGGATAAATAATGGCTATAAACTCAGGTCGGTGTGCCAGTATTCTCATTTACCAGTGTGAGGATCCACACCACTCTCTGATCAGGACTTGCCTGAGTTTCAGAGAGAGGATCTGTGATTGCTGGCTTCCAAACCAAGAGAGGACAACTTGAACAAAACCCTCACAAAGAGAGCTTCTAGTTGGAGAAAGAGATACTGTGGCTAGAGAAAGTGGATTGTTGGGCTACACCCCTGAGAGTAAAGTCCTATCTTGTAGAATCATCAATCCAGCTATTCGGTGACAATTGAGCAGTGCAAGGGACTTGGAAAATAAGATAACCCTGTTGGGAAGCTGCATCAGGCTTGAGAGAAGAGGCTTAACTTGTGTGAAAAAGGGTGCTGGGGGTGCAACGGACACCATCTACAAAAAGAAGAGAGCACTGCCTTGCAACAGGGGCACTAGAAGTAGCGATGTGGGCAGCCGGGGTCTGTGCAGGTAACGGCGGTGGGGCCGTGTAAGGGGAGTTTCCGAGGGAGGAAGCCAATCCCTCTGCATCGTTCCTCGGACACTGCTCTACCGCTGTTACCTGCAATGACCGCGGCTGGATGTGGGAGTTGCTGCAGCGCCTTTAACATCAAGCCCAAGATGCAAATAAGCAAGAAAACAGCCTTTAAGTTCTATCTTTTTGCATTTGCTATACGTTTAAAGACAGAGGTCAAGTGTTAGGCAATGTCTTCTGACAAATGACTGCTTATTCTTTTAACATGTTGGTGTTTGTTTTTCCTTTGTCTATCTGCACTGTGGTGTGAACCAAGTGACATTCTTACTGGGGCACAGGGAAATTGAAAGAAAAGGCAGTATGCTGTCAAATGTTTTATAACACTAATAGTTAAGTTGTTTTGAATGGATTACACAAATATTTCAAAATATATCATCAGCAAGAAGAGTAAAAATAAGGCATACTTTTTTTAGTACTTATGAAAACAAAGAACAAAACAAATTAAAACACGTTCTGCAATTAACTTTTGCAATAATTTGTGGAACACTAGAATGTGTAACACACAGAATGTGTGGAACAAATCAGCCACCATTTTAACTCAACATGGTAAGAATATTATTCAGCATATTCAAAAGTGAGTTTTAGGAAATTGCATTTTCCAAATCATGAACAGTGTAAAATTAATTAATGCAAAACAATTTTGGATCTGCAGTAACAGTATCTATGTTTTCCTCATTGTTTGTTTGTTCTTTTTTCAAAATTTTGAAGGAATTATTTTGATATAAATATATATAAAAAAGCGTTGTGCGTTTTCGCTGTATAAAATAAAAATATTCGCGCTTAAGGAATTGGACTGCGGTTTGTTTTCTTCAAGATTCATACAAGGGAATGATTGACAAAGTGCTGAGGTTCTAAAGCGACTTGTATAATATACTAATAGTTCAACATTTTCCAAATGTGAACCAATGTTATATTTAATTAATATCAATAATTAGTAATTTTATAAAATGTCAGGAGTCAATGAGAGCTTCATCATGCATATTTAATCAAGGTTAATTAAATTGAATACCAAGATGGTACATGTGTAAAGTTTCTACCTAAGGTGTACCAGGCATTACATACTCTGAAAACCATTCATCATAGCAGTACAGTGAATTAATTGCATTCATATTAAATTAAAAAATAATACATTCACTGAAAAAGGGATGTTATAATTGGGTTAAAATGTCAGTTCAAGTTCAAGTTCAAGTTCAAGAATTTGTATAGCGCACTACTCACCCAGAGGGTCTCAAGGCGCTTGGGGAGCGGGTTCATTATTTATCGAATAGCCAGGTTTTAAGTTCTTTCCTGAAGGAGATGTGGTTCTGAGTGAGGCGGAGGTGAGTGGGGAGTGAGTTCCAGGTCTTGGCCGCTAAGTAGGAGAAGGATCTACCTCCCATGGTGGACCCTTGGATACGCGGGACTTTGGCGAGGCCTTGATTGGAGGATCTTAGTTGGCGGGTGGGTGTATAGAAGGATAGTCTAGTGTTGAGGCATTCGGGTCCTAGTTTGTAGAGGGCCTTGTGTGCGTGGGTGAGGAGACGGAATGTAATTCTCTTGTTGACGGGAAGCAAGTGGAGGTCTTTCAGGTGGCCGGTAATGTGATCTTGGCGGGGGATGTCTAAAATGAGTCTCGCCGATGCGTTTTGGATGCGTTGGAGTTTTTTCTGTAGTTTGGCTGTAATTCCGGCATAGAGGGTGTTTCCGTAGTCTAGTCGACTCGTAACCAGTGCGTGGGTGACAGTCTTTCTTGTCTCGGTGGGGATCCTATGGAAGATTTTTTTGAGCATACGGAGTACGTTGAAGCAGGAGGATGAGACGGCGTTGACTTGTCTGGTCATCGAGAGGGAGGAGTCTAGGATGAAGCCTAGGTTACGTGCGTGGTCTGTGGGTATGGGAGCGGAGCCCAGATCCGAAGGCCACCATGAGTCGTCCCAGGCAGAGGGGGATGATCCTAGGATGAGCACTTCCGTTTTGTCTGAATTAAGTTTTAGGCGGCTGTTTTTCATCCATATGGCTACTTCTTTCATGCCTTCGTGGAGATTGGTTTTGGCGGTGTTGGGGTCTTTGGTGAGGGAAAGGATCAGCTGGGTGTCGTCAGCGTAGGAGATGATGTTGAGGTTGTGTTGGCGCGCGATGGAAGCGAGTGGACTCATGTAAACGTTGAAGAGGGTGGGACTAATTGATGATCCTTGTGGTACCCCGCAGATGACTTCCTTGGCCTCTGATTTGAAAGGGGGGAGGCGGACTCTCTGGGTTCTTCCGGCAAGGAACAAGATGATCCAGTCCAAGGCTTTACCTTTTATGCCGATGTTGCTGAGGCGTTGTATGAGGGTGCTGTGACAGACAGTGTCGAAGGCGGCGGAGAGGTCGAGTAGAATGAGGGCCACTGTTTCTCCGTTATCCAGTAGTGTTCGGATGTCGTCTGTTGCTGCGATGAGGGCGGTTTCGGTGCTGTGTTTGGCTCGAAAGCCGGATTGTGATGGATCAAGGGAGTTGTTGGATTCCAGGAAGGTGGCGAGTTGGCTATTGACGGCTTTCTCAATGACTTTGGCCGGGAATGGGAGGAGGGATATCAGTTAAAAAATAAAGTTTGAAACTATCAAAACCACTGAAATATACCAGTTATAGTTAACAAAAATAACTCAAACTCGTGCCCTAGACTAACTATAACTCGTACCCCTGCCATGCGCAGTGTTGTTATCAATGATGTCATTTTAGATGTCATTAGGGATGTTATAAATCCAGTCTACAAACATATCATTGAGTTATGTACTATGTGATGATACAAGCAGTTATAATTAGGTGAAATTGTCAGTCATAACATCACACTGAAATTCACTGGTTGTAGTTTACTGAGCTAACCACAACTTGCAGCCCACCATGCCCTGATTATTTAGGAAGTCATGGAAGGATGAATGGGTGAGCGAGTGCATGGATGGATAACTGAAAGTATCAGCATCAGCACCTACAGTGAATGGCAGCACTAGCAACACAACCAAAACTCTGGCCAGAGCCCCTGAGTGGCCAGACCCCTGGGATAAATGTATGTGCTAACCCTGCTTCTGCTACATTACTACATCATTATGGTGCTTCACCATGCCTCTTCCCCGGTGCCTTGCTTTGATGGCATTCAAGTCCACCAAGCCGCCATTTCAATGATGCCCTTCGATACAAAGTGTCATCCGGCCTGTACTTACAACAGGTTAGTGGTACTCAGTATCATTGAAGGCAGCTGCTCTGGGGTCGACTCAGATTCCTAGTAAACCAAGGCTCTAGTTAAGAGAACTTATTTTGGGAAAACGGAGCTCCATCAATGGACTGATGACAAACAACAAATGTATCAAATAACAAGCTTTCTAGGGAAATTTTGGACAGGCAGATACTCCTGCTTAGCACAAAGTAAAATAACATTTGAATCAACAATCAGGTCATAGGCACTCTTCCCATGTCCAGGTATTCGATTATGTTGTGCTTACATTTACAGCAGCTCAGCCAGTATGCATATGTATATGCATGGAACCTTAGAATGCCTGATGACAGTGTGGAATGTTGGTGTGCCTGGTGGACTGGAAGAGTGACTGTTGGTGTGAGTGGGCTGAGCTGTGAAGATGCAGCTCCTGGTGGGGCCATGAACTAGCTTGAATTGATCTTGAACCAACCATCATTCTGCTTGTAACTAACAACTATGATCTTGTAACTTATAAATAAACCTCTACTTGGATTTACCTCGTGACTACCATTATACTTTGTTACAGATCCCTTATGACATTAATGCCAGAACATAAGAGAAGACCTTGGAATGCTCTATATTCCCTGATATATTTATTGTTTCACCACTTGTAACCACAAACTGCACATGTGTGCTCAAGGTCACATCCCAATGCACTTGGCTACTGTACTGTCAGATCCACTGCTGATTGTTTCAATAAATCTTTTGTGAAAAAAACTGTGAACACAACATTTGGTGAAACCTTTGCTCAATGCTAAAGGTTGGTGTTCATAAATGAAAAACAATAAGCTTATGTACAGGTTACCACAAGGACTACAGCCAGCACACGTATGTCTCCAAATAGGTTTGATGTGATTCCTATCCAGGAAACATGGACAACATCAAGCTATGTTTATCATGGCACTGATATTGGCAAAGTAGTTGGTTTATGTACGAATAAGGTGTCTATTAGCAAGACTATCCTACTCACCAAAATACGTAACTTCCCGAACCAGGCAGGGGTTGTATGTCAATACAACGTGGGCTTTTACCCCGCATGCCATTACAACGCAGGGATTACAACGAAAGTTGGTACAACGACTTTCGCTGGAGGGCGCTGGATAGTGGAATAGTAAAATGTTCTATTCCAACTCCAGCCCACGCTGACAGTAGGGAAGGTGTTGGATAGAAAATTAACCTATTCCCTATCCAACAGCGCCCTCCAGCGAAAGTCGTTGTAACGACTTTCGTTGTAATCCCCGCGTTGTAATGGCAGTGCGAGGTAATCCCCGCGTTGTTATGGCTGTTCTCCCAGTCAGGCATTGCTCAAGACGTGAATGAAATCTGACAACAGTAAATGTGCTTCACCCTTCACGGTGTGATCTCTCAATTGAATCCCTGGTGAACTGCTTTCTTGTGACTATAAATTCGACAGCGGACACCTAAACTAAGGTCACACCAGGTTGCACAAAAACCTTTGCACACTTAATTTAATGTAGGCGCCAATTGCATCACGACCACAAACTAAAACTCCATCCTTGGCAAAAAACTGGAGAAGTTAAAACATATGAAGAAACCCCTAACGACTTGCAAATGAGGTCAGCACAGCCATGAAGTGTTAGCTCTCCATAATCCTCCATCATAGCTCCTACATTCGTCCAGTGGGAGGTACGGTGTCTGTGGGGGAGGAAAGAACAAAAAGGGAAAAGTAAGCAGGGTTTCTAAAAGTCAATTCACTTTTCTGTTATTCATGTAGGAATTTCCTGGAGGCAGGACCAATGTCTAATTGATAGGAGGGGGCTCTGTGGGATTCTATTCTCCATCATTTCACATTGTTAATGTCCACTGACAGGGCACTCATGGAATGTGAATAATAGCGCGTGCACACACTTTTTCTTTTAAGTCCCTGGGGTGAGGCTAGCTCCTTCAAGAGAGGCCTGTATAGCTTTGTGCTGCTTTGAGCTGCTTACCTGCCCATGAGAACTATGAATGTGGTTCAGTTACAGTGGCCTTATATAGTGGTCTAGTCTAGTGATGTCGGTCATTGAGGTGTGTACAGATTTACCAACTCACACAGTGCCACTGTGTGTCACACGACATCAGCTCCCATCACACAGTCACCTCTTCAAGAATCAATATCACATGGCGAGACACAAAGAGAGCAAGAAAGCACTGTACATAGTGTACCAGTTTGCCTTTTGCGGCTTTAAGCAGCAGATGCCCATAAAGGGGTGTAAATTCACCACAAACAGCAAACAGCATAAGTAAGCTTTTTTGTGGGAGGAGGGGAGATTTGTGGGGTGGGGAGGAGCGTAGAAGTGCCTCCCAGGCAATTCTCAACATGAAGCCATCCTAATACCCCACTTCCTCCTTAGGCCATGTTTTTCTTTTTGAGATAGTAGATCTGAGAGTAGCTCCTGGCATCCATGGGCTTCAGTTACAACCCCAGACTGAAATTCTGTGTGAGCTCAGAAAAGAAAAAAAGTGATGCTTTCAATCATAGGCTTGAGTTACCTTACCACACTGACAATCTGTGTGATGTTGGAAAACAAAATAATTATGCTGGCAGTCAGAGAGTTCAGTCCCAGGGCTGCATTGACATTCTGTGAGCTATGGCATTGTGCAAATAGCTGCCGCCTGAAACTGAACTCGGACAAGACGGAAGTCCTCATCCTGGGATCTTCACCCTCCGCCTGGGACGACTCCTGGTGGCCCTCCGCCCTAGGCAACGCACCCAAACCAACAGACCACGCATGCAACCTGGGCTTCATCCTGGACTCCTCCCTCTCCATGACCGGACAAGTCAACGCCGTCTCCTCGTCGTGCTTCAACATCCTGCGCATGCTACGTAAGATCTTCCGGTGGATCCCCACCGAGACAAGGAAGACGGTCACCCAGGCCCTCGTCACCAGCCATCTGGACTACGGCAACGCCCTCTACGCCGGAACCACCGCCAAACTCCAGAAGAGACTCCAGCGGATCCAGAACGCCTCAGCACGACTCATCCTGGACATCCCCCGTCGCAACCACATCTCCAGACACCTGAAAGACCTGCACTGGCTCCCGGTCAACAAGAGAATCACCTTCCGCCTCCTCACCCACGCACACAAAGCCCTACACAACGAAGGCCCAGGATACATCAACAACCGCCTCAACTTCTACGCTCCCAAACGCCAGCTTCGATCGACCGGCCTCGCCCTCGCCACCGCCCCCCGCATCCGAAGAGCCACCACAGGGGGAAGGTCCTTCTCCTACCTCGCCGCCAAGACCTGGAACTCCCTCCCGACCCACCTCCGCCTGACCCAGGACCACCTCGCCTTCAGGAAGCAGCTCAAGACCTGGCTGTTCGAGCAGTAGCGGACCCCCCCCCCCGAGCGCCTTGAGACCCCCGGGTGAGTAGTGCGCTATATAAATGCTTTGATTGATTGATTGATTGACTTTCCACTGCTGTTAGTGTGGCTCCTTAAGTCAGCCTTCTAGAGGGGGCAAAAGGGGTCCCATGAACCATCAGACATCTCCCTGAGGTGGGCGCAGTCACTCACTACACCTACCTTCCTGCTAGGGGATCTCTCGCCTCTCTATAAAGTGCAGGTGGCCTGGCGCCTGCACTGTGAAGCATGGAGAGGCTTGTAAAGAGGCGGTAAATATTTCACTGAAGGCTTTTTGTGGCTGTCCTTAGGGCAGCATATTGTTTGCCCTGAGCCCACCTCTTAAAAGGACCACCATGGTGCAAACAAGGACAGCCCTCCCATCAACAGGGCAGGCTCAGGTGTTAAGTAGCTATATAGACCTTCAATCCAGGGCTGTACAAATTGTTGAACTTCCTCCTTTTCTTCAAAGACCCTTCCCAGTGGACCAGGGGCCAGATGTAGGTAACTTCAATTTACGACTCATAAATACCGAATTTTACCGATTCGGTATTTATGAATCGGTAAATATGAAGGAGGGAGATGTAGGTCATTTTTACAATTGAATTACCGAATCGGTAACATTCGGTATTTACGGATTCGGTAAATACCGAATCGGTATTTCCCATTGATTCCTATGGGCTGTGAAGCCCATAGGAATCAATGGTAAATACCGAATCGGTATTTACCGAATCCGTAAATACCGAATGTTGCAAGGGTGCAGGGGGTGTCACTTTGACACCCTCTAGCACCCCAAGTAAAGGCATGTGTGACATGTGGCACACATACATGCCCTAAGCGCATGTCTGTGTGTCACATTGCACAGTGTGCATGCACAGATGTGCATGCACACCTGGATTCGGTATTTTACCACACAATACGATTGTGTGGTAAAATACCGACTCTTAAGGGCCTGTGGCCCTCTCAGGAGTGCCACCTACATTTGGATTTACCGAATCGGTAAAATTACCGATTTGGTATTTTACAGAAACGGTAAATTTACCGAATCGGTAAATTTATAGATTCTGTAAAATAATGGCCCCTACATCTGAAAATCCAAATACCGGTCGGTAACGGGCGAATTCGGCCGTTACCGACCGGTATTAGGGCTCCTACATCTGGCCCCAGATCCTTTAGCTCTGGGGCAGACCAGTTAAAATCTGGCGTATCCCCTGTTGGAAAGTGGGTTATTAGTAGTGGTAAATTGGCATCTAACTCTGGCATTAAGGCCACTAACACGGTCTAGGGCTCAGTATAGGTCTCAATGGATTATTCCAATGCTCACCCCCGCTAGCTTGGCTCAGAGCAGGCAGGCTTAATTTAGGAGACAGGGTAAGGTTGATGTGTCAAAAATCCAAGATAGATGGATGACTGACCTGCCATTGCCACTCACAGAGGGCGAGTGGAGACGGGCGTTGCACTGGTCTGGGAGGTGGCTAGTAACACTCGCTTTAAGCACACACAGGGGCATATTACCAACAAATAGCGATATTTATCGCTAAGTAGGCTTAGCGGCAATATTTTTATCGCCGCGCATCACTGTTTTTTATCGCTAAGATAACTTGCTATTAGCAAGGTTTATCTCAAAAGCGATAAAAATGCAGGCGATAGCAGCGAAATGCGCGAATATCGCTGAGAATACAGAGATATTCACGCATTAGCGACGAAATGCTCTTAGCCATGTTATCCACATCCCATTGGATAACATGGCTAAGAACTGGTTTGGACAGGTGTTAGAGGTGTTAGTATTTGGAGATATTCGCGCTTAGTGCGAATATTTCAATCACTACGCCTGCCTTGCTAATAGGCGATAGCGTCGTTATCGACTGCTTTCAGTCGCTAACGGGTTGGGTACACCCACTTTGCATGTCATTAGCGATAAATATCGCTGACATACAAAGCGGGCCCCAAACCGCTCGCTGTCGCCTACAAGCTGTCGCTAACTGCTGTTAGCGACAGCTTGTGAATAGGGCGATAGAATTATCGCTGCTTATCGGCCGAAAACGGCCACTAACGCGGTGAAATTTGCCTATCGCCCTCCTTGGTAATATTTTTTTACTTGCACCGCACATATCTGACACCCAAGAGGTTTGATGCAATGCACCCATACACATGCCTCCGGTGTGGTGTGCAACCTGCGACATTCCTACATATGACCTGGGATTGCAACTGGCTTCAGCTATATTGGGCAGAGGTAATGTGTGTGCTATGGAGGTCACAGGTGTATGTGGTGATGAGGCGTCAGTGAAGCAATGTTCCCTGGGCGTACTCCCGATCCCCAAGTCGGCAGCTCATATGAAACACAAATTTACTCTCTTAGGACTTGTAATGGCTAAATGCCGCATTGCCTTCATTGGGCCCATCCTATACCCCCTTGGCTGGATAAGTAGAGGGCTGACCTGCGTGAGTGGGGTGTGGCTGAGTAGCGCCGTCTACACTTGTTTTGCACTGATGAGAATGCAGAGCCAGCCCTGGTGGCATGGGGGACATGTTGGAGAGCCTGCTGGTGGATGAGGTGGCCAGGCGAGGAGGTTGTGGTTTCACCATGGATGATGGGCCTCGCAACCCCTGCGTTGACTCCGAAGGGTGACCCCTTGACTGGTTGACTGAGCTGTTGTACAATTTGTGTCTATGCAGTGTGCCTGGAAAGGAGTGCCAGTCACTGTGAAGATTGTGGAATAGGCCATGACCTGGAGTGTGAGCCCAGGGGATAGTGTGGGTCAGTTTTCTGCACACCCCCTAGCTGTCACTGTGGAATAGTTAGATCATATACTTATTTTAGCAGATTGAACTGCTTCCAATTGCTACCCCACGCACGCATCCCGCTATTCACCTGTCGAGGTGGGATGGTGAACTGTGCCAGGAGGGCTTCACTTACGTGTATAATTGGTTCCTGCCCTCTGTTGAAGGATTTCTTGGGGAATACCGCCTGGCTGCCTGTCACTGCCAAGTTTACTGTTTTTCATTGTTACGTTTTTTTCTGCGCATAACTCACTCTTACAGGAGTTGTCCTGTGTGTTCTATATGAAGCTGTATGCCTAGCAATGACTCTCAGAAGCAGAGTACATGGGAAAACATAGAGGCCACTGTGATGTTCTGCACTAACAACCTGAAATGGAAGGTAATATGTGATTCTTTTTTCATTGCTTTGCGACCCTGTGGGACAACATGTAATGTGATACCTGTGCAATTCTGAATAAAAGACAAGTTTTTTTTAAAAACAAAAAACTTTGGAGACAAGTATGTAAAGCATTTAAAAACCCTAATTCAGTTAATAATTAAGACACAATACACCATAAAAATCCCACTATATATGGAACCGAAGAAATGCATTTTTAAAGAATAAACACTTTCTAGCACTCAGTAACCTTTTTTTTTTAATTTAAATTTTTTATTGAACATAGCAATGGATAATCAATGGTACAGAACATCTTTTCATTTTTCATTTTTAATAATCATTTCAATAATTTAAAAGGCTTAAAAAAAATAATATATATATATATATATATATATCAGACATGAGACACAAAAATTAGGAGGAGGCGAAAAAATTCATCAAACACAGAAAGGGAATACAATCAACAATTTTGTCAAGAAGGGTCTGTGCAAAATCCGCAATCTATAAAGTGGCACTGCAAAGAAGTGCAAAAACCTGCAATAAAGTGCTACTGCAAGTGCAAAAAGCTATAATAAAGTGAAATTTAGAAAGTGCTAATGCAGTCGAATGTAAAAACCCTTTCCTTATCTCCATCCTTCTTTTTCAACTCATCCCCCCTTTAATTGTTCCAAATCCCCAAAATACTTCCAATTCCTTTCAAACCTCCTAATAGAACCTACTCTGCCCGTGTATGCTTTTTCAAAAAGACAGGTTCTCCTCATCTTATTGAACCATTTTATCAGTGATGGAATTTCCCTTGATTTCCAGTTTTGTAGTATTAAAGAGCGAGCTAACGCACATGATATAAATATAAATACCTCTTCAGATTTGTTAAACCTGCTCCTATCCTTGCTTATACCAAACAAGGCCGCTACTACCATAGGCGAAAATGATTTTCCAATGGCCAATTCAATTTCCGCAAATATCTCTTTCCAGAAAGACTGCAGCATCGGGCAGGCAAAAAAGATGTGATACCATCCTCCCTGACCATGTGCTAAGCATCTAAAACACTATTTTCTGTTCCAGGAAACATTCTTTCCATAACCTCAGGCGTATAATAAGCTAGCCAACGGGACAAAAAGGCCATCCTCTTATAGTTAGCAGCGCGCAAAGATTTGTTTCCCAGTAAACAGAGAGCCTCCCAATCTTTCAAAGAGAAAATGCACTGGGTTGAGAGACTTACTTTATTCAATTGTTTATCAATCAATGGGGATTGACCTGAGCAGTGAAGCAATTTATACCACTGCCCTATCCCGCTGCTCTTCCTTCCGTAAAGGGTATTTAGTAAGTTATTAGGGGCATTCAACAGGCCACTTACATCCTTTTTGATAAAATAAATAACCTGTAGGTATTCAAAAAAAGACGGTCGCCTTAGATTGTTTGTTCTAGTTACCACCTCTTGCCAGCTAATAACCCTATTTTGGACTAGCAAGTCTCTCAACTCCCGAAACCCACACACTTCCCATTTTTTATTTTTAGACAAACTTAATGGAAGGCCTATTTTGCTACATTCAGACAAACTTAGATACTGGGAACCATCAGAACCATGTTTTTGAAAAAGCAGCAGCAAACGCGTTGTATATTCTTTCAACGTCTTATACCTCGAATTTTTAGGAAGCTTTGCGGTCTTTAAAAAAATTGGGATTTGGGAACCTGCTTCTTGTACCATTTTCTCCAAGAAAAAATTATCTCTTGTCTGGTAAACCCTCAAAAGACCTGCCACTATGTCAAAAAATTGCAAAAAACACAGTTGATGGACAGAATGTAGAACAATGTCATACATTCACCCCAGTACAAGGATCTGGGCCTAAATCCATCGTTTTTTTGCACTCCACACCACCCTGGGTTAGACACTGGCTATATGCAAATCAGCTCTGACCCTGTGCCTCATGGGAACAGTCCAGTCCGAACTACCAAGCCATGTCTTTCCCAGACCGGAATCAAGCATCCAAGGACCGGTTTCTGGCTATCAGCCTTCATTCAGACTGGATAGCTTGACTCCAGTGGTGTGGAGAGCCTGGGACTCACGTCTGAGCATACCCAGCCCACTCGGGGTGAAAATTGCAAAAAACACAGTTGATGGACAGAATGTAGAACAATGTCATACATTCACCCCAGTACAAGGATCTGGGCCTAAATCCATCGTGTTTTTGCACTCCACACCACCCTGGGTTAGCCACTGGCTATATGCAAATCAGCTCTGACCCTGTGCCTCATGGGAACAGTCCAGTCCGAACTACCAAGCCATGTCTTTCCCAGACCGGAATCGAGCATCCAAGGACCGGTTTCTGGCTATCAGCCTTCATTCAGCCTGGATAGCTTGACTCCAGTGGTGTGGAGAGCCTGGGACTCACGTCTGAGCATACCCAGCCCACTCGGGGTGAAAATTGCAAAAAACACAGTTGATGGACAGAATGAAGAACAATGTCATACATTCACCCCAGTACAAGGATCTGGGCCTAAATCCATCGTCTTTTTGCACTCCACACCACCCTGGGTTAGACACTGGCTATATGCAAATCAGCTCTGACCCTGTGCCTCATGGGAACAATCCAGTCCGAACTACCAAGCCATGTCTTTCCCAGACCGGAATCAAGCATCCAAGGACCGGTTTCTGGCTATCAGCCTTCATTCAGCCTGGATAGCTTGACCCCAGTGGTGTGGAGAGCCTGGGACTCACGTCTGAGCATACCCAGCCCACTCGGGGTGAAAATTGCAAAAAACACAGTTGATGGACAGAATGTAGAACAATGTCATACATTCACCCCAGTACAAGGATCTGGGCCTAAATCCATCATTTTTTTGCACTCCACACCACCCTGGGTTAGACACTGGCTATATGCAAATCAGCTCTGACCCTGTGCCTCATGGGAACAGTCCAGTCCGAACTACCAAGCCATGAGGATTGAGGCGGCTGCCCACTCCTGTAAGGAGATTTTCACCGTGGTCAGGGAGTTTACAGCCCCCAGGTCCAATCTTCAGCAAGCAGTCTCATCTGAGACCTGGGTCAGTGACTTGGCTAGGTTTTTCACTGATAAAATCAGAACGATCCAGGCCTCCTTCTCAGTAGAGTCGGTGGATGGGGCTGTTAGCATCGGGGAGGGACGAGCTCCATCGGCTACGCCAGAGGTTTTCCTGGCTGAGTCTCCGCCGGTCTCCGCAGATGCTTCCCTTGCACTTCTGGCCACTCTCAAGTCTGGGTCGCCACTCGATCCCTGCCCGGACAAATTTCTGGCCAGGATGGCGCCGCTGATGAACCCCTTGGTGAATCCTCTCCTGAATTTATCTTTGAGAGAGGGGCGGCTCCCTTTGCCCTGGAAAAGGGCGATGGTGATCCCCCTCCTCAAAAAGCCGGGATTGGATCCCGGGGTTCTGGCCAATTACCGGCCAATCTCTCTTCTTCCGGCCCTCGCGAAGCTCACGGAGAAGCACGTACATGGCGTGCTCTTGGGTTTCCTCGAATCAAATGATCTCCTGCCTCCCTCGCAATCCGGCTTTCGGTCTAACCTGAGCACGGAGACGGCACTTCTTGAGGTGTCAGAGGTCATCCGCGAGACTCTGGACGCAGGGGGGAAGGCTGTGCTTGTCATGTTGGACTTGTCGGCGGCCTTCAACACCGTCCCCCACGAGGCTTTACTCACCAGACTTTATGACATCGGTCTGAGGGGGACGGTGTTCAAATGGTTTACATCGTTCTTGGAGGACCGTCGACAAACGGTCTGGGCTTCTTCGAGCTCCGCTGAGATGCCGCCACTGGGAGTCGGAGTTCCACAGGATTCTGTGTTGAGCCCGACACTTTTTAACATCTTTATGACCCCTCTGGCGGCACTCGTGGAGACTTCGGGGGCCCAGATCGTGTCCTATGCAGATGACACTCAGCTTCTCTTCACCTGCAGGAAAGACCAGTCATTTGATGGGGAGAGCATCCGGGGTTGTTTGAAGAGGGTCTTTGAATGGTTCCAGCAGAATGGTCTTAAGGCCAACTCTAGTAAATCTGAGGTTCTGCTATTTGGCTGCGCCTCGGAACCGGAATGGCGTGATTGGTGGCCAGTTGATAAGTGCCCCCCCGCCCAGCCATCTTTGGCTGCCAAAAATCTGGGAGTCAAGGTCGATAATGGCCTTACGTTCAGATCGCACATTCTTGGTCTGACGGGCACCTGTTTTGGCATCCTTAAGATGCTCCGGAAGTTCCTACCCCTGCTTACAGAGGAGCATAGGAAGATCATTGTCCAAGCTCTTATAGGATCTAGACTGGACTATGCTAATGCTCTCTACTTAGGGCTTCCGGAGTATCTGATCCAAAGGCTGCAAGTGGCGCAGAACGCTGCGGCTCGCGCCATATTCGGCCTTCACAGGCGGGCAAGAACATCTGGGGTGCTACAGGCACTTCACTGGCTCCCCATCCGAAAGCGGATAATGTTCAAAACATTGACGCTGGTGCATAAGGCACTCTCTGGCTCCGGAGCTAAGTATCTGCAGCGCAGATTGGCCTTCTACTGTCCGGCCCGCTCTCTGCGGTCGGAATCTTTGTTCATGGCCGTGGTGCCTCGCGTGAGGAAGGCCCGCATTGGGGGTCGTTCCTTTAGCCTCAAGGCCCCCCAGCTGTGGAACTCGTTGCCCCTTGCTTTACGCAGCATCTCTAGTTTGCTCCTGTTCAGGAAAAACCTGAAGACCTGGCTTTTTAATCTTTAGGTTGTTTTTCTTCTATCCCATTTTTCTTTCTCCTTTCTGTCTACTGTTATGTTTTTTAACCGCTGAGCCGCCCTCTGAAAGCGCCGGGACACTCTTGTTGAGTAGCCGTGTGCTATATAAATAAAAGTTAACATAACATAACATAACATAACATGTCTTTCCCAGACCGGAATCAAGCATACAAGGACCGGTTTCTGGCTATCAGCCTTCATTCAGCCTGGATAGCTTGACTCCAGTGGTGTGGAGAGCCTGGGACTCACGTCTGAGCATACCCAGCCCACTCGGGGTGAAAATTGCAAAAAACACAGTTGATGGACAGAATGTAGAACAATGTCATACATTCACCCCAGTACAAGGATCTGGGCCTAAATCCATTGTTTGTTTGCACTCCACACCACCCTGGGTTAGACACTGGCTATATGTCAAGAAAAGCAGCTTCATAATATGTCTTTAGGTGGGGTAACGCTAACCCTCCCTGATCTATTGAGAGTTGTACCGCCGGGAGCTTAATTCTCGGAATTTTATTGCCCCAGATAAATCCTCTTAACATTGTTTCTAACTCTTTAACACATTAGTAAACAAAAATATAAGTAAAGGCAGGACTGACATTTTTTAATCATTGACACCCTGCCAATCACTGACAATGGAAGCAAAAGCCATTTATCTAACAGGTGCTTAATTTTATTTTTCATTCTGATGTAATTCAGGCCAAAAAGCCTATCATACTCTGCAGTTACAAAAATACCCATATATATAGTTGGGTCCTTTCTTGCAGCTTGGACCTGCAAGAAACTAGGGAGAAACCCTATATCTGTATTTAAAGCAAGAACTTCAGTATTTTTTAGCATTTATCTTATATCCCCCGATCTTTTCATAAGCTTTAAACTCTTTCAATAAGTTCTCAACTGCCTTCTTTTCAGGAGCTAGATAAAGGATAATGTCGTCGGCAAATAGTTTTAGTTTAGACATGCCGATGATAGGGGGCAGAATAGCCGCATTATCCCTAATCCTTGCCACCAAGGGCTCAATAAAAAAGGTAAAAAGCAAGGGAGGTAAGGGACAGCCCTGCCTAGTGCCCCTGGTTACATGAATCCTCCCGGCCTGTTTCGCATTAATTATTACCTGAGCAGATGCTCCAGCCTATATATTGTGTAGCATCTTAACTATTTGCGCCGGGAATCCAAATTGGCCGAGAGAATAAAATAGGGCTTCCCAATTCACCAAGTCGAATGCCTTTTCGGCATCGACCATTAAAATGCAGGCTGGCACCAAATTGGCATTCAGATAGTCCAATGCCTGAATTAGATATTCCGTATTTGTGGCCATATAGCGTCCTGCAATAAACCCAGTCTGATCATGATGGATTACTTCCTGGGCTGCCAGAACAAATCTTTCTGCCCATATCTTCATGAAAATTTTGTAGTCTGAGTTCAAAAGGCTGATTGGCCTGTATGAATTTACATCATCCTTATTTTTATCTTTTTTTACAAAGCATATAATTGTGGATTCTTTAAAAAACCCAGGAACGTGACCACCTAACTTGATATGGTTAAATACATTTTTTAGGGGTTGTTCTAGTTCTGCGAGAAATACCTTATAAAATTCAATAGGGTACCCGTCCTGGCCACAGGCCTTGGCCCCAGCAGTTGCCTTGACACTTTTACGAATTTCCGAAACAGTTAATTCACTACCTATTTGAGTCTTCCGAAGTTCTGAGATTTTAGGAATCTCTATATTCGCGAAATACTCGTGAATCCTTTCTTCCTCTACCTGATAGTTTGTGGAATAAATTCTCTTAAAGTGGTCCAGGAAAATCCCGGAGATCTTTTCACTTTCTACCTCTTCGATCCCACTCAGAGGGTCCTGAATTTTCACTATATGTGAAGATTCCTGTTTTTTTCTTGCAGAGTTGGCTAGTAATTTCCCAACCAACTGACTGTCTTCGTAAATTTTCTGCTGGAAGGCTTTTGAACTATTCATTTCTTCGAGAATAAAAAAGTCCCTTAAACATGCTTTCGCTTGTTCCAATTGATTTGGCTGAAGCTGGAGCTGTAATACATACTGCTCCTCAACAGCAGATTGTAATTTAGCTATTTTTAGCTTCCTCTCCTTCGCCTGGGCGCTTGTGAAAGCAATTATCTTACCCCATGCTGCTGCTTTAAACCCGCTCCAAACTGAGAAGGGTTCAGCTGAATCTTAATTTATTTCGAAATATTCCACAATCCATGATCTAAATCCTGATACCCAGGTTTGGTCTTGAAGCAAAGTACGATCCAGCTGCCATCTTGGGCGCTCCCTATCGACCCCTCCCAAAACAAGATCTAATTCGATTCTGCCATGATCGGAAAAAGGATTGCATCCAATCTGATTTTTTGAGATCTGCAGAGATCTCGATATCAAGAAAAAATCTATTCTGGATGCAGTCCGGAATCGATGAGAATAACATGTAAACAGCTCCCTCTCTACATTCCTGGAGCGCCAAGGATCCCGTAGTTAGTATTCACATACGAATGCTTCGAGAGAACCTTTAGTTCTGGGCTTCAGCTGTTTTTTATTTTTATTTGAAGTGTCCCTTTTCAGATCTTGGATAAAATTAAAATCCCCTCCACAAATAATCTGTCCTGGGACACCTCTTAAAGCCTCATGAATTTCTTTCAGAGCAGAAACATCATCAAGAATAGGGCCGTAATAGTTCACAAAATTTAGAGCTTTCCCATGAAGTTTAACTGAAACACAAAGCCACCTCCCTTTGGAGTCTCTTTTGATCTGGATAAACTCCCAGGGTAGATTCCTAGAGAAATAAATTGCGACCCCTCTCTGGGCAACCCCTGCAGATGAAAAAACACCTTGACTAAAATATCTCGGAATAAACAATTTAGGGTCATTTGTTTTCAGGTGTGTCTCTTGAAAGTAGACCACCTGAGGATTCAATGAGATTACCCACTTCAAGAGGGCCTCATACTTTTGTCTGTTCAACATACCGTTAGCATTAATTGACAGGATCTTACATACATCAAAATTCATCTTGAGAGAAATTTCTTGTCCTTGTTAAGTACCTAATGCTAAAAAAACAACTGTTACATCCATTGCCTATGTTCCTTTTTACTGCATTTCCCCCCCTTGGCCCACCCAGCCCAGGAATGTGGAAACCCCCTGCACTTCCTTGCTGACCACATTCCTCCCTCCCTTCCTTCTCAACTGGGTGTCTTCTTCCTACACCCTTATTGACCCGTCTAACTGGACCCACCCCGTTTTTCACAATATTTCTTATAAAGCGCTAGTTCGCCCTGCGCCTTTGCTCACTTTTTTTTCCGCAAGATACCATGAGAAGACCTAAAAACATTGCACAAAGAAGGGGAAAAAAGGCAAAAACACAAAAAAAAAATTCCTTCCCCACCTTTTCACTCCCTACCCCCTGAGGAAATCTCCTTCAAAAGAGATTGCGCCTCATCTAGATCCGAAAATAAAAAAAACTTTCCCTTGACCAGAACTTTCAGCTTCGACTGCTGAGCAATCGAAGCTTGGGCACCGTTTGCTTTGAATAACTGCAGAAGTTTTACAAATTCTTTCCTTCTTTTTGCTGCTGCCGCTGTCATATCAGAAAAGATCCTACATTTTATAGTTTCAGTCACAGCAAATTGGCGTTGTTGATAGACTTTTGAAAGAATCCTCTCCTTGATCCTGTAGTCCGCAAAGTTCAGTAAAATAGTTCTCGGGAATGTTGAATTTGCGAACCGCTGTGCCGGGACTCGATGGGCCCTAGTTATAGTCAGGTCTTCCTCAAACTCAGGTAAAACTGCTTTCTGAATGAAGGAATTAACCCACTGGACAGTATCAGAGCCTTCTGTTCCTTCCGGAATCCCCACAATCCTTAAGTTCGATCTTCGTGAGTAGTTTTCGAGCTCCTCCAGCTTGTTCTCCATAAAGATCCTCTTCTTTGCTGCCTCCTTAGCCTCCCCCATAGCTAGATTCATATGATCCTCGAGGACAGAGATCCTCCCCTCTGCCTCTTGAACTCTGATCGGGAGCACCGTGGATAACTCTTCCAATTTATCCATCCTGGCATGGAGAGCAGCTATCTCGATTTGTTGGTTGTTCTTTATTTCCCGGATTTCGTCCAGGATCAGGTTTAACATCTCGCGAATATCTAACTGATATCTTGGTTCCGAACTGGATAGACTAGAGTCTTCTGTCTCTTCCACTCTAGATACTTCGTTTAGTCGAGTCTCCCCTTCCATAGTTATCTCCTTTGTTGCTATGTGGGGGGTTTGCGGTGCAGATATCAATAAAGCCTCAGATCTTTGATCATCACCCTCCATTAGAGCAGAGTCTCTGCGGTCAGCAATGTCAATAGAGACAATAGAAGACTGTGAAGGAGGTGGCGGGAGAGATTTCGGGATGTTTTTTTTAACAAATAGAGGGAAATCCCTCAGTTCCTTTCCTCCACCACCACTCTTCCTCTTTTCCTCTGCTGCCTGAGATGGAGCTAAGACCGAGACCTGGGTAGGGGTAGGAGTGGGATTCTGCGCTTGAGCCCCTGCCTCGGGTTGATCCACAGTATCCAAACTTTTACACCCCTCTATGGCTACTTTCCTGTGCCCTTCGTCTTGCAGGGAGGGAGAGGGGGGGATAATTAATCTCCGAGGATGCCGGCGTAGTGTCTTCAGCTGAGTTCTCCTCTCTAATCCTGTCTTTGCTTTTCTCTTCTTTGGCTGCCTTGCGTGCAGCTTTTCTGGCTTGAGCAAGTCGAGTCCTTGCCTTTGAAAGAGCGGCCATTTCAACTTTGCTTAATTTTACTGCGTCTTCTCCCTCCTTCATGGGCTTACCCATTGTGGCCTCTCCTTTTTTTTCTCCCCCTTCTCTCCTTCACCCCCAAATTCCAAGGTTATATCAAAGTTATTTCAGCTTTTGGCAAAAAAAATAAAATAAAAATCCGCTCCGGGTTTTGGTAAGTTCCGGGTGATGCACCCTGGTCCTGGTCCTGGAATCTGTTGCTATAGCAGGCTCAGGGGGCGGCTAATGTCCATCAACAATCCACAATCCACAGTCTGCAGTCCGCAAGTAGCTGCCACCCCAAACAGCCCAAACAGCCGCTCACTTTTGAAGGCAAAAGGTAAAAGAAATACGCTCGAACTGACCGCCAACAGCGCACCTGGTATTGCAAGGCACCTCCTGTAGAACACACACTCCACTCCACAATCCATCCAGACAAACGTGGTGACAAAAACTGCAGCAGCAGCTTTCTCTGCGTTTATTTTCAACCTCCGCCCGATGTCCGATGTCCGATGTCCGATGCCTTTTCCGCCGAAAAATAACTCTAATTACTCTAATTAGCCTCCAGGCAGGGAGCTCCGGTCCAGAGCAGCTAGCGTCCCGCCATCGCCATTACGAGGGAGGAGTCCAGGTTCCAGGACACGGGAGACTACGCAGAGGCGTGGTTCTCTGCAGCCTCCATCAGCTTTGACTCACACTTAGTCATCTTATGGAGTTTGTCTTCCAAAGTTGCTCCAAACTTCTCCAAACTTCCAGAATTTCTTCCTGAAGTTCCTCTCGAGGGTCCAAAAGTCAATCCAAGAGTCTGGAAGCACCAAGATGGTCCTTGAAAGTTTAGGACCACAATTCCCACAATGCACCTGGCTCAAACCATTAAAAGTCCACTGGATGCACTCCAGGCAAGGGACTCTTGGTGGAATTGATGCAAGTGAGCTCTGTTAACCTGTAGCGTGAGGGAGTTAATCCTTAATCCTTCTTAAAGCAAGGTGCAGTCCCCAGGGCTGTAATACGAGATAGTGCAGCAGCCACAGTCAGTCACAGAACATGCCTTTGGGTGCAGATCCAGATTCCAGCGTGGCAGTCCTTCTTCTCCTTCTAGTTTCAGGCAGCAGATCTGAGAGACTATACAGCTCTCACATATTAAAATGTCCTTATGGAAACCTGCCTGGATGTATAATTTCTTGGTTGCCAGGTCAACAATGTGTTTCTAAAATTATCACT
This sequence comes from Lissotriton helveticus, assembly GCF_964261635.1. Classification (NCBI taxonomy): domain Eukaryota; kingdom Metazoa; phylum Chordata; class Amphibia; order Caudata; family Salamandridae; genus Lissotriton; species Lissotriton helveticus. The sequence continues at coordinate 256,333,170 of NC_136058.1, forward strand.
AGTAGGGCTTCCTTGCTTCAATAATAACAGAAATGACTCCAGGTCAATTGTAAGACATGCTCAGGGTTGGCTTCTGACCTATCCAATGTTTGCGGAATTAAAAAAAAAATGTGTGAAATAGAAAATGCACTGTTAAGACTTAGGGCTCTTCACTCTGTGACGCCAATGCCAGTGTTTGTAGACAGCAATTAATAGTGGTGTTACCCAGGGCTTTAAGTGGGCCGGGTCTCAAGGGGTCTGAGCACCGGCAGTTTTTTTCAGAAGGCCTCGAAACGGGTCTCTATCGGGCTCTGTTTTGAGCCCTGTCACAGTCGGTCCGTTTTTTTCCCGGACTGTAGTGACAGCAGTTTGCTGTCACTGCAGTCCGGAAAAAAGTGCCAGGGAGCAAAACAAAGCCTGATAGAGACCCGTTTCGAGACAGCAGGCACATGGATGTCTGCTGCTCACACTGCTCACTTCTCAGTAGTAGAGAAGTTACAGCATGACGTTATGCCAGGTGAGCGTTGTGGGGGAAGGGAAATCCTTTAAGAGTCATTTTTTTTCTGTATTTCCCTTCTCTTTCTGAAACTCAGGAGTAGCAAAATTGTGTGGTAGGGTCACCAGGGATTTAATTGGAAGCTTTGTCAATATTATATACAAGTCATATTTGCAGCTTATTTATCTTCTGAAACTAATAACCATTGACAAAGCCAATATTCTTTATTATTGTAGGTATGATGTTACTTGTTGTATCAAATATCTGGATGCAATGACAGAAACAGCAAAATACAAGTTGGGCTGCACACTATGCTAAGCACAGATTTTTTTGCGTAAGTGATTTACAGCCACGCCCCTAATTACACTGGCCACGCCCCTTTGAGAGACCCCCCAGTTTTTTCATCCCACTTAAAGCCCTGGTGTTACCCCTGTTTTTAACTGTGTCACATTAATAGACTAAAGGCCCATGTCCTCATAGAGATTCACCCTCAGATAACTGGGAAAGCTATGATAAGAACAAGAGGCTTCCTTTTTATACCATTTTTGTTGCTGGAGGATTTGGGCTTTACAGTGTTGTATATAACATATTCTGCTTCAGTGTTAATTTTAGTTAACATAACATGTGCATTTGTAAAGCACACGTTCATCACTACGGGTATCTTGGCTCTGAATAAAAGATGTTTGTTGTTAACTCGGCAGGATGAGGAACAGAGATAGGCCTTTTCGTACAGGATTCCCACAGATTTCTGCAGCATTTGCATGGACACGCTGAGCTGTATTATTGGCCTCAGAGCCTTCTTTAACATGGTTGTATTTTGGTGGAAACACTTTTAGGAGTGGGCACGATTTAAGGTAATATTTATTTCCCAGAACATCTTCTGCACAGATGAGATTAGCGTTGGGCAGTGAATGTTATAGTATCCAATATCAAAATAATTCTACAAAGAGCTGCAGTTCACCTAGTCGTTACTAGATGTCCCTCACGAGTCAAATGCAAAGCATTGAAATTGTTCTTAGATCAAGCTGCAGTTCCACTAGTCGTTACTAGATGTCCCTCACGAGTCAAATGCAAAGCATTGAAATTGTTCTTAGATCAAGCTGCAGTTCCACTAGTCGTTACTAGATGTCCCTCACGAGTCAAATACAAAACCATTGAAATGCTTTCATCAAGCATTTGCATTTGACTTGTAAGGGACATCTAGTAACCACCAGTTGAACTGCAGCTCTTTGTAGAATTATTTTGATATTGGTTACTATATAATATTCACTGCCCACTGCTAATCTCATCCCATAATGCTTTGCAGGGCCTTTGGTTGGGAATATTTTTTTGCCAATAACTGTGCTTGGGGTGATCCTAAGAGGATGGGACCACCACCAAATCGTTCAATAAAATGTGCTGTTTTGCTTTCAAGGCATCTTTTTGGTACTCCCCTAGGTTAGAGAGGATCCCAAAATCATCACCTCTCTCACTGCTTGCTAATTTTTCAGTTTCACTTTTGTAAAAGTACTATATGCACTTTAGCGTATTAAGATAGAGATATTTATTTTTCCATAACTGGTACTATGCAGGATGCCATTTGTAATGTTTTCACAGTGCAGACAAGTACACAGTGTCATCAGCTACACTATGACTACGTGTACTACTTGAAGTTCAAAGTATACTACCAAACTACACCCAGGTCTAGTTCTAGGCTTACTTGTTTTCATCCATGAACCAACAGCACCACAGATCTGAGCACAGAGACAGGGGTGGCTTCCCCGTGAGGGCGAGGACCATCCACAATGTCCCCAAAAGTCCAAAAGATGAAAAATAAAATGGTTATAAAATTATCATTGTATTTTTCACCCTCCCTTCCGAACTAGGGGTCAGGGCGGGCGGGGCTTACTGAGTCAGCAGCAGGGAGGAGGGTGGGGCTGCATGGCAGGGCCGGTTCTAGCATGGGGGCCGGTTGGGCCAGGCCCACCCAAACATGATCTTTGGCCCACCCATTCATGACAGAAGAGGCCATGGAGAAGGCACCTGTTAAGGGCTTCCTCCATCTCAAGTTCGGAATGTTGTAATGCTTTTTCACTATCATCAAAACTGAAATTGGGCAGTGTGTTTTGGGTGTAGTGGTTTAACTGGGAGAGCCCCAGCGGCAAGTTAAGGCTCTGGCTTGGCACTTTAGGCCATGCAAGTGTCAAGCCTTGAAAATATTTGCTAAGTAAAACATACAAAAAACACAACATTTGATACAGTCACTTCTAAATTAAAAAACTGTGGGGCATATTATCAAGAACAGGCGATAAAATTATCGCTGCTTTATCGGCAGGAAACTGCAGCTAAAGCGGCGATAATGGGCTTGTTAATATGCCCATGGGAATTCCCATAGCAGCCCAGGTTAACACCAGAACCTGGGCTGCTATGGGAATTCACAAAGACAAGTTATCAAGCCCATAATCGCTGCTTTAGCGGCAGTTTCCTGACGATAAAGTGGCGATAATTTGATCGCCTGTTCTTGATAATATGGCCCTGTATTTCTTTAACACACGGAAGCTTTGACATGAATATGTCAGAAAATGGCACTGCACTAAGAAGTACTTATAAAAATGAGCTTAGAGTCATTGCTGCCCCTGACCTCACTCTGGTGACAGTGCTGATAGTGAACAAACAGGCAAGAACGTTTTTCTGTGGACCCTGTATGTGGGCCAGATATTATAGGCAACATTAGTCTATTAAATCAAACACAATAGGTTTTGGTATCATTGATTTTCTGATTCATGTATTTGAATGTGCTTTCATGCACTAACATGAAGAGAAACGTGTTTTGGTGACATAAAATATTTGCCCAAGATTACACAGTTTAAGTGGGGAAGCTGCAGTTTATCTACGTTTATGTTTTTACTTTGTATGAATCAGCCACAAAATGGCAATCTATTTGTCTCTCCTTTTTATGTTTGTTTTTTACCTCTTTGTGCAGTTCAGTGCGAACTCAAACCTACAAGTATCAAAATGCTTTACATGAACACCAGTTACATTACACAAGGTCACATTTATTTATTGTATGCACTGGTGACATACCCAGAATCACAGGATTTTGAGCCAAAGCCTAGACTCAAGCCTAGCTTGTTCAGTTACAAAGTTAGAAGCTCTCACTGTAATGCCACATCCTGGGTAGATTGAGGGTGGCAGAACATAAATGCTCGGCTTGTTATGGGCTCGAAGTGCCAAGAGCACCTCAAACTGACCCAGAATCAGTCTTCAAACACAAGCACAGATCAGGCTTTTAGTGGGTCCCCCATTTCTAGTTGGGAGAGTTTGGACAGAGGTGTACCTGCCAATGATGCCACAGGCACAGTGACACAAGGGCCAATGCCTGTGAACGGCCTTCTGCACCTCAATTATGGTTTGTGTGGGGGTTCTGAGAGAGTTTATGCATTTTAGCACCTGTAAGATCCATGCAGTAATATATTGTAGGATGGGCCATGCATTATACTATTCTGATAGTAGCAGTAAACGCCTCATTGGATGAGCAGCCACTGGGGAGAGGGAATCATATATGTCGCCCAAGAATTAATGTGGAATTACAATGCCTAATAGAGTAGGGGCCTGATTCACAAATGTAAATGTACACTTTTATGTAAGTTTCATATTTTTTTGTATTCACGAAATATTTTGACTACAGAGATGCTGCAGTCAAGATGGAGAGCTCTCGACATGAAAAGATAGGACAGGCCTAACTTTGTATGTGTGGAGTATCTACCATGAGTGCGGAGTCTCTAGAGCCATAAAATTACTATTTGTAAAATTAAACTTGTAGTTTATGAATACCAAAATTAGTAAACTTACACAAAAGTTTGAGTTTACATTTCTAAACAGGCACTAAGAGTGTCTGCCTGTTTACTGCCAGATGCTCAGGTGTAGTAAATAACTGTGTTATCTCTAGTAAGAGATTGTGTTGACCTGAATTTGTTCTCATCGGTATGGCAGGGTTACAAATGTGACCATTTCATATTCTGATATCTTCTTACAGTACACTGCACGTTCTCAGGCTATAGTCAATGCCACCGGAACATTGCGATTTTAAGGTTGTGGTGTTTTCCACAAAAGTATGGATTCGCCTCAGTTGCTACATAATCTATCATCTATTGCATTATCTATAACTTTTAAAGAATTCTCCTAGCTCAAAGGGATCAAAAGTTACCAAAAATGCTGCAATACATGATGTAGTGCAGTTGAAGCCCCTTTGCAAAGATTGACTGTTCACCTTTCAGTTGCTTATAGCTATACTTGCATGTTTAACCTAGGCCCAAACAGTGATAACAAGCATAAAACAAATAACAAAATAATGAAGTATTACCATCACTAAATGTCACCGCATTACACCACATATTTAGCCCTTTCTTGCTGCACAATTTTGTCAACACTGCTACAAAATTTGGTCCTCCCATACCACATAAATTCAGTGGCCCTGGTGATGCTCTGTGCATATTACATCTACTAGCGCTGATCATAATTCATTTCAATAGAGGGCTACCCCGTATTATGCAATGTGGGATGATATACAAACATGGCATTATTGAGAATTATCCAGACCTACCTCAGAACTAAATAAGCCTAGCCAAGACCCTTTGGCTTGTTCTTGACTGCAAACTCATCATCACAGCTGAAGTCATCGCCATAAGTGCCTTATGCTTTCACGTACCCAAAAGGAACCACCCCTCCTCTGACCTCGCTATGTCAGAGATCCCACGCAACCACAGAACCAGAGCAGGCGGGTCAGCCTTCTCCTACGTCTCAGCAAAGACCTGGAACGATCTCTCAGTCAACATCAGACGCTCCCCCACTCCGCACACTTTCAGGAAGAACCTCAAGACCTGGTTTTCCGACTGATCCTGAGCTGCACCACCCGCCTCCCCACACACAGTACCTTGAGACCCTCAGGGTGAGTAGCGCGCTTTATAAACTCCCTGATTGATTGATTGATTGATTGATTGATACTGAAGATGCTGAGGCAGGTTTTCAAATGGATCCCAGTAAACATGCCGAAAATCTTTTCTCACACTATTGCCATCAGCAACTTAGACTACAAGAACACTCTCTACACTGGGATAAATATTCATCTCATTGGGAGGCTGCAGAACAGCCAGAACTTGCCAGACAGAATCCCTCCCAACGTCCCACGAGACACACATCTCAACTCAAGGAGCTACAATGGCTACCCTAACCCAACAAGCAAATTTCAAACTCCTCTTTCAAACTTTAAAGGCACTTTGGCCCAGCACACTTCAACATCACCTGCTTTCACAAACCTTCTGGACACCTCAGTTCAGCAATACTCCTACTTGCTAACAACCCAAGTAAATGGAAAACCAGATCCAGAAGTTGAGCCTTCTCCTACATTGCTCCTAAATTATGTGCCATTAACATCCGAGTCTCCTCTCTTGAATTCCACAGGAAGCTGAAGACCTGGCTTATCGAGTAACAACAATAGGCCCTAGGTTTGGCTAATCTTACACCTGTTCGGCACCAGGATACCAACCTGACCTTCGGTCCCCAGGTTAACCGAGTGGTTGGCACTTGCATTGGGATACTTAAGAGTCTCAGGAAGGTTCTGGAGCTCCTTCCCATCAAAGCCCGCCAAACACTAGTGCATGCACTAGTAACGTCCAAAATGGACTACGGCAACCTACTCTACCTAGGGACTCTGGAGAAGAATCTGAGTCGCCTGCAGGTCTTGCAAAATGCCGCAGCCCGCCTGGTTCTTAGACTGCCCAGAAGATCAGCGTCTAAAGCCGCGCTCCAAGCCCTGCACTGGCTTCTGGTGAGAAGTAGGGTGGAATTTAAAGCGCTTTGCACCTGCCATCGTATTGTCAATGGCAGGGCACCTCGGCCTCTGCAAGGCCTGCTGACACGATATGAACCCTCCCGCTCCCTTAGATATTCTGGTTCAGGGCGCCTGTCCATTCCCAAAGTGTTCAAAGCTCGGATGGGCGGCAGATCTTTTAGGTATCTGGCAGCATCGAGCTGGAACAAACTCCCCACCGCGCTGCGTCTGGAACCCTCAGAGTCCATCTTTAGAGCGAAGCTAAAGACATTCTTGTACGCCCGGTAGCTGCCCCACGCTCAAGTACTCTCCTTTGCTAACTCTCGCACCTCTCTCAGCGCGGGGACACGCCGTTGTGCGTCACCAAGCGCTTTACAAGACTCCCTATTATTATTATTATTATTTGATACCCTCCTGGGTGAGAGTGCGCTTATCTAACCAACATAAAAAATGAACAACTGACGGACGGAATGGTGAACAATGTCAAATATTTCATTTCCAGTACAGAGATCTGGGCCTAAATCTGTAGTTTTTGTGCCTAACATGCTATTCCAGTTTGGACCCAGCCATATGCAAATCAGTTTTGACACTGCTCCCCATGGGAATAGTCCAGCTCGAACTGCCAGGACAAGTCCTCCGTGGACCAGAAAAAAGCATCCTAGGACTGTTTTCGGGGTATCACCAAACAATCAACAAAAACTATGGATACTGGGGGTGAGTGTTTGACATTGTATAGTGTTCCGTCCATCAATTGTGCTTTTTGCATTTGTCACTCTAAGTGGGACGGGGATTACCAGACATACGTCAGGTGCTCGCCATGCCACTACATTCAGGCTATCCTGGCTGATGAGGAGTGATAACCTGAAACTGGTCCTAGGATGATTGTTTTTGGTCCAGGGAGGACCTGGCTTGGCATTTCGGGCTGGACTGTTCCCATGGAGAGCAGAGCCAAGACTGATTTGCATGTGACTGGGTCCATACTGAGTGGGCATGATGAGCAACATAGAATGGATTTAGGCCCAGATCTCTACTCTAGTACTGGGGGTGAGTGTTTGACATTGTTCAGCGTTCCATCCATCAATTGTTCTTTGTGCATTTCAAACCAACATAGCATGATATGACATGATCTGACCGAGAGAAGTAAATGCAGTTTATGGAACATTCAGTTCACGCTGGTACAAAACTCAACCATGGCTGGAGAATTCTGTTAGTCTGGATGAATGCTTTTATTTCCCATGTTATCTGCCTGTTTGCCTCTGTGCCTGCTTCTCTAATATAGGACAGGCTCAGGGGCATATTGACTCCCGTCATTTGTGTGGGGTCACCCCCATGCAAAGGAGGGAGAGTCCTCTGAATATAGCGCTGGCTATAAATGTGTGCAAACACTATCATTCTTACAGAAGGGGCTGCACAAGCATCTGTGGCCCCTCTGTAACCGAGGCACTCTGTGTAATATGGCCCCAAGGTTACCTGTTTGACTGCAATTACTGGTTGTACAATTGTTGGGCATGAAAACTGCTCTTCTTTGTCAACAATACTGCTTTCTTTTTTCCGAATGTGCAGCTATTTTTTTAACTTTTGTATCAATGAAAGTACACTGCAAACAAACATACAGCGATACCCCACCATTAGGAGCTATAAATCATGGAACGTCTACTGCAGGAATAGCCCACGACATATCAAAGATAGTACTACTAGAACTCCCCACGCATATTCCTCAAGTGCAGGTCCTTAAAATCATAAAAAAACGTAAGGCCTGAGGGAGCTCAAGGACCTAACGAATTGCCAAATGCTCTATTCTGGCACAACCCTTTATTTTGGTCTAATATCCTCACTCCGCTAATCACACACGTGCTGAAGCCTGGCCTGCTGGAAATGATAAGCGTGGGGGTTGTTGAGTATAGACATCAGCACTTACTCTCAAATAACTTTCTAGATGCACTGAATTTCTGTTTGGAAGAAGATATGATGCATATGATTCGCGCTTAGCGTGAATATTTCCATCGCTACGCCTGTGTTGGTAATAGGCGATAGCGATGTTAGCGACAGGTTGGGAACGCCCACTTTGCATGTCATTAGCGATAAATATCGCTGACATGCAAAGCGGGCCCCAAACCGCTCGCTATCGCCTAAATGCTGTCGCTAACTGCTGTTAGCGACAGCTTGCTAATAGGGCGATAGAATTATTGCCGCTTAGCAGCCGAAAACGGCCGCTAAAGCGGCGAACATTGCCTATCCCCCCCCCTTGATAATATGCCTCCAAGTGTTTCCATATTCTATGAAACTGTTGTCTTGCTAAAAGCATGCTGTAACATAATCAGAGTTATACCTCTCTATACTGCGATAGGTGTGGACTCATTACCTGGCAAATAAATGGTGGTGAGATTCACACCTCTGTACTCAAATTGTTACTTGTATTCCTTATAATGCACTGTCCAAGTTTCAAAGGTGAGCGCGAAGTTACATCAGTTGGATACAGTTTTCGTTGATAAGGCGTGTGGGAGCAGTGCGCAGGATTCACTGCGTGATGGAAATGAATAAAATGAAAAAAATGAAAGTACATTTAGAGAAGCTTTGGGGCAGATTTATGTTAACTGGCGCATCCCCAGGGATGCGCCAGTTAATGTGCGCCACAGTGCGCCACAGCTACGCCACCCATGGTGCGCCGCATTTATAATGCGGCGCACCATGGTGCAAGGCAGGGAAGATGCGTGACGCATCTTTCGGCGTACGGGCGGCGCATTGCTGGGGTCATGTCGCAAGTGCGACATGACTCCTGCAATGCACAGGGGCCACCCCTACAATGCATGGTGCGTCACCCTTACGCCTGCTTCAAGCAGGCGTAAGGAATTGACGTAGAAAGTGACTGAGTGAAATCTCATAGATTTCACTCAGCCACTTTTAGGAGGCGTTCCTGCGCAGGAACGCCCCCCCTGCGCAGGAACGCCTCCTTATGGCGCAGGGCTTTCCAACGTGACGCATCTCCTAGATGCGTCACGTTGTAAATAGGGCGCATTGTTTGCGCCGCTCTTGCGTCAAATTAAGTGACGCAATTGCGGAGCAAAGAGGCGCAAGGGCCTCATAAATCTGCCCCTTTGTATTTAGAGGTTTAACAGCACATGTCACGGTAAGTGTGCTGCAGAGCGCTTTTACAATTAAGATTAAATACAGGCCCCAGGGGTGAATAGAAGGTCAGGATCTTTTGAGCATTGTGGATGCCTGGATTTTAGATATACGACGAGCGTGGCTAGTTGATACTCAACATGGATTAGCGCTTAAAGTTATGACTTTAGAAATAAATGAGCAATGGGGATTGGAAGTAGCACTATTGCACAGTTTAAACATTTCGGAAACATAGTTGTGTTTGGCATGTTTATTGTATCACCAGTACTATGATGGAGCTCATAATGATTAATTGTTTGTATTTAAGATACCCCTGAAGAAGGGATTTTCCCGAATGCATTGGGGATTTTAAATAAAGGTGGCATGTGGAAACAGTCATTCTCCTGTGTTTTTATGGACAGCAATGAACAAAAGAGAAAATGAGAAAAATTAATTGAAAAAAAGCGAGAAAAAGGATGAACAATATTGGATAAAATTGAGGAATAATAGAAAAGTTTATTATGAATTTAATTCATTGGAGATTGGCTGTGCAGCTTGATGGGGATCGTAATGTGGTGACCTCGTGTTCCTCCTAGTGGACTCATTACCTGCCTAAAAGGAATAACAGGCTGGGACTTGATGTTTCTGCTTACATGGCTGTAGACCAGAGGATTCTCTTTAGGCATACATCAACGCTCTTGTAAAGCCCTCTCGTAAATGCTGGGCAGACCTCAGCTTTACAACCTGTCCAATAAAGTGGCCAACACCTAAACCAATGGGGGTAGAGTGAGGTATTTCAACCGCATGAACATACACACAAGGGGGGCGGCCATCTTTGAGGGGTGTTCCTTGGCTTGCCCCTTGCAACCCTGCATCTACTCTATCTTAGTGAAGCCTGCTATGCTTCGTTCAGGTTCCTGCAGTGTCACCACAGTTTTGGCACAAGAACTCCAATTAATCTAATCTAATCTACCTGAGAGCAGTCCAATCCCACCAGGTCATCATATCGATGACTTCGGGATCCAAATACCAGTTCCATCTTCCTCTCATCCTAAGACTATTAAATGGGGTCTCCTTCAAACATCATTTCGTATTGCTGTGGGCGACCTTGTGACGATTATATTTACAATAGCTGTTGGTGGCCTAGGTCATACCTATACCCTCCCAACTGGTATCAGCTTTCAAAATGACGACAACACCCATGACCTCCAGCTCCCCTCCATCTCCCCTTTCCAGATCTGACACCAATGCTTACAAGATCAAATACTCCCCATATCTTTCCACACACGCGATGAAAAAGCTGAAATATAGGAACTTGAAGGACTTCCCGGAAACACTTATCGCAGACCAATACCATTGCCCTCACAAAGGCTCCCTCAAAACTGACCTGCTCCTCTTCACACACAATGCTGGCCGATGGACACAGTACTCTCCCTTCCTCATCTCTCTCTTTGGCCGCAAACTCAAATGCTTTTCTTCCTTTGGACTTGGGGGTAACCTCTCTATATCCTTTTATAACAATGGGAAGATCATGTTCCAAGCCAATGACACAATACTGGCCACTATCAACTTAATTTATACCGCCCACTACACACCCCCTCTCCATCTATCCATAACATCCCTCCCCATTCTCCTTACCCACTGTTCCACCAAGATTGCGCATCTCCCCCTGGACTCTCCGTCAGTCCAATAGACCTCTCCCAATCCATAGCTCACTGCCAATATTAGACCTTGAACATCCCCCCTGCAGACCATCCCCACACCATTCTGCTCCAACCACCCACAAGCCATTATTATCTCCCACCCCGGTTGCCGCCACCACCCTTTTTTCATCCCCTCAACCGGCCCATGTATCTGCCCTTCCCCCCAACATATTTACCCCCATCCATAACATCTCCCAACACCAGATATCAGCAATCAACACCATACCTTCACCTTAACCCCCAGAGTCTGTCCCTGACAGCCCATCCCAATCCTCCCATAACTGCAGTACATAACTGTCCTCTGCTCAACCGCTACTTCCCTCGAATTACGCTGCTCCCTCTTCCTATCCTCCCGCAGGGGGTCGCCTGATTTCCACCAACATCTCTGACCGCATTCAAATTCACCCACACCAGCCCAGTACGTGCTCATCCCCTCTTAACTTGATACAAATCCCAACTACCCTCTCAGAATAGCCAAGCCAGAAAGAGAAAAGCTTCTCCCTAACTGCATGCTACACAATTGTCAGTCTGCATTCAATCTCTGCCGAGAGATATCTGACTTGATCCAGTCTCATAATCTTGACATCCTGATCCTCACAGAAACATGGATCAATGTCTCATATAAAAACACTCCCTGAGATGCAGAACCCTCCCAGCATCTCATTTTCAGTCCTTCAAAGGCATTTTGGTGCAACTGTCCACATCCACTACCTTCAACTTCAGATTGAATGTTATTTACCATCCAACCAGTCAAAATAAACAGCTTCATTGAGGACTGCATGGTATTCATCATCCCCCAACTCATCAGCTCAGACAACAATTTCTTCCTTGGTGCCATTCACTGGGGAGTAATGGGCAACAGTTACATGGATACTTTTAATTCCTTCCTCAAGGCCAATGATCTTCGACATCACTGTCAAAAACTCACACATCGCAAAGGTGCCATTCTGTATCTGATAACCTCCCACTCACCCAACCTAAAGACATATGGCCCCAACTAAATCGACTGGTCTGATCACATGCATACTTCATTTTCCCTAACCGGCTCGCATAAGAAAACATATGAACAACCAAAAAAAGAGAAAATATGGTTCAGGGACACATCCAACCTTGATACAGAAGCCATGGCCATCATGGCTTTTCCCACCCTAATTTTGATTATTGTACCTCATATGGACGTTATAATGCATACAATCCCTTATCAAGAAATGTGCACTGTTACATCCTTGTACCTTGTACCTTTAATTCCTATAGAATGTTTATATTCTATCTTGGGTGGAACACGGAGATTGTTATGGGCAGTTAAGATGGGCTGTTGCTTGAAGCAGTATCTCGGGGGTTTACTTTACGAATAAACTTCTCAAGAAAACCAACTCGTTCCTGTGATTCCACTTTGTAAAAGTGGCGACGAGGGTGGGATATGATTTTGAGGTGAAGTATGTACCTGGAATTAAAAATGTTAATGCTGTTTGTTTATCGCGTCTTCCAGTCGGTGAGGGTGACATTGTTATGGATCAGGATGAGGATTGGTCAGTAGCGACAGTGGATGAAGCTTGCAATGGTGCAATACATTTAGAAGAGTGGAAACAAGCTGTACAAGATGATTCCGTGTTAAAACAAGTGATTTCACGGTTAGCTTCTGTATGTGATCGTTTTTCATGGAGTGATTGTGAATTATCTGAGTATAAAACTGTTTGGCCAGAACTTTCTTATAATCCTGTTGTAGGAGTAGTTAGGAGAGCAGACAAACTTATTGTACCTTCAGGATTACGCAACTGATTGTTAGATCTGATTCATAAAGGGCATTCGGGCATGTCTGGTATGAAAAGAAGATGTAGGTGTGATTTCTGGTGGCCTGGCATGGACAAAGATGTGTTAGGAACTGTGTAGCGTGTACTTGTAGTGACAAGTCCCATTCTTCACAAGAATCCAACATTAGTTCTGTTCCATTTCCAGACAAACCGTGGCAAAGATTGGCTATGGATATTTGTGGTCCATTCAGTGTGGGTAACATTGCTGGCAAGTTTGCCATAGTTTTAATGGATTACCACAGTAAGTGGCCTGAGGTGGCATTTATCAGGGAGATCAAAGCTTCCAATATAATTTGTTTTTGTGAAGAATTGTTCCATAGAGAGGGATTTCCTGACACAAATACTACGGATAATGGTCCACAATTTGTATCTGGTGAATTTCAGAGTTATTTACGGTTATGTGGTGTTAAACATGTTACTACTGCAGTATATTGTCCAAGGGAGAACGGTATGGTAGAAAGATTCAACCGAGTATTGAAGGAATGTATCCAGTTGGCAGTGGTTGAAGGTGCAGACTGTAAAATTGCTGTCAAAGAAATGATTTGGAGTTATCGCAATACTCCACACTCTGCTACTTTGGTACCTCCGTTTGATATTCATAAGGGACGTTCTGCATGTAACAAAGTAACTCCAGCATGGATGTTCAACACTTCTGCTAGACATATTTCTAAAGATGGTCTTAGTGACAGAATGAATGCATACCAACGGAGGTATGTCAACAGACACAACAGTAAAATTAATAAATGTGTGCAAGGGTTTTGTGTTAGTAATTGGGTGAGATCTTCACGTTTGGGTTTGTCAAAAGATGGCTCTTCCAAATGGTCCCAGCCTAAAAAAACTTGGAAGTAAGAGGAAATTGTGTGTTGTTAGAGGATGGACGTAAGTGGAACTTCAACAATATTACTTTGTGTAGTGATTTGGAACTTAATATCTGGTTGAATAAGAACAGTGATGTTCCTGTACAATCAAATTCTGGCTTTGTTCCCTCAAAATCAACAGCAGAGTTTTCTGGTGGAAAGGCTCAATCTGGTGAAGTTCAAGCTAAGTCTGTCAATGTTCATCCTAAATCATCTGTTGCTGTTAAAAAAACTGTTCCTAATTCGAGAAGGTTATCAGGACGGATTTTGGAAAAACCTATTAAGCTTAATGACTATATTTTATATTCTTAATTGTATATAGCATGTATTTGTGTCATCATGTATGTCAATTATATTTAGATAAATATTTTTTTTCCTTTAGTTTTTTTTATTTAATCTTAGAAAGGGAGATGTGTTACATCCTTGTACCTTGTACCTTTGATACCTATAGAATGTTTATATTCTATCTTGGGTGGAACACGGAGATTGTTATGGGCAGTTAAGATGGGCTGTTGCTTGAAGCAGTATCTCGGGGTTTACTTTACGAATAAACTTCTCAAGAAAACCAACTCGTTCCTGTGATTCCACTTTGTAAAATGCACCCCTGAATTTAGAATTATCCAGACCAAAACCCTCAAGGCCATGGTTCTCTAAAGAGCTTTATGAAAAAAGAAATCTTTTCAGAAGATGGGAGAAAGAATGGAGACAAGCGCCATCTCACCTCAGTTTCACTAAGCTTTGCAAGGCGAGAAAACAATACAAAGACCAAAACCTTAGAGACAAATACTCCCACATCAGAGCCATTGGGAATTCTGCAAAGAATAGACAGAAGTGCTTGTTTGAGGTCATTGTACAGACTGCTAACCCCTCCACCACTCCGGCTCCAAAGTCATCCGAGGCCCGTTGCAACAAATTTGTGGATTTGTTTAATAAAAAATGAGAGGCATCCATATCTTGCTGCCCATCAATGACTCACTTGAAACTACCATGCAAGGCACTGCAATCATGGCCATCCTTCTCTCCAATTTCTGAACAGGACCTACAATGAACAATCTCCAAAGTAAAACCCTCAAACCACCATCAGGATGCCATTCCAGGTTATATCAGCAAATCCCTTGCCACACACCTTCTCCTCAAATGGAACATCATGGTGAACTCCTCTCTCAAACAGAGCCACTTCCCAGAACTTCTAAAAATGGGTCAAATCACCCATCTCTTAAAAGAACAACCTCTCAATCGAAAGAAACTGAACAACTTCCACCCAGTCTCCACACACTCATTCTTAGGCACAGTCATTGAAAGTTGTGTAGCCTCTCAACTAGCCTCACACATTCAAACAACCAATCTCCTAGACTCTTTCCAATCAGGTTCCCACCAGGGTGACAGTACAGAAACTGCAGTCCTCCAAATAGTCAATGACTCCCTCAGAATCCTCGACTCCGGCAACTCCTGGCTCCTGGTCCTTCTGGATTTATCCTCTGCATTCAACACTTGCAACCATTTGGACCTCCTTCGTACTCTTGAACTTCGCGTGGGATGTGGAGGCACAGTCCTCAAAAGGTTCTCCTCACACCTAGCCAAATCCTCCCAAATTGTGAAATCTCCAAATGTCTCTCATGGCTCGATCCTCTCCCTAACCTTTGTATCCACTACCTCAAGCCTCTTTTGTGATTCTCAGAAACTCCGGGATTCTCTTCCACCTTTATGCTGGCAACACCCAGATATATACTTAAAAATATCATCCCCTGCTTTCAAAAACACTCCTAAAGATTCAAAAGTGGATGTCCAACTAACATTTAAAACTCAAACCAACTAAACCAGAATTTCTTAAGAACCCACCTCTGATGCAAAAAAACCACTACAAGAATGGATGGCCAAACTTCCAGCCCTGGATGGCTGCCATGCCATTGTCCAGAGTGCCAGATTAACCTTGACATAAATTAAATTAATGAATTAAATTAATTAGTAGATTTATATAGTGCTGCTTATCAACCGTGAGAGTATCCAGGCGCTGTCCATGGGCAATAGGAGCTTTGCCCAGATTCACAGAAAGTTGAGCCGACGCCGAGACTCAAACCCGCATCCCCAGCTCCCAAATCAGCATCTCTGACCACTGCACCACATTCTCTCCCTGTGCCAGATCACTTGGCATCACCCTTGACAATCATCTCAATCTTCACTGCCACATCGCAGCCGTGTCCAACAGTGAAATAAGGCAGCTTTGGAGCATCAGCCAATTGATCCTGGAACAAGACCTCAAAATAGTGGTGCAATCTCTCGTTCTCTCTAAACTAAACTATGGCATTGCCCTTATCTCAGGCATTCCTATGATCCATATAGGCCAACTGAGAGCAATGCTACATGCTGTAGCATGCTTTGCCCTAGGTCTCAAGAGATTTGACCACATGTCCCCTGCCCTGGTAACCCGCTAGAAGCGTAGGCCCAATTCAAAATTGCTTGCATTACCCACAGAGCCCTGCACTCCTCCTCATCCTCCTATCTAAACGAAAAACTGCAAATCTCTGGAGCAAATAGGAGCTCCAGAAATGCCCAATTCCTACTACTGGAAACCCCCATCTTCAGTTGAGAATGATACAAGAACCAGTCTTTCTCTGGAAGTGCCACTTGAATCTGGAACTCTCTGGCTCTCTCCCTCCGTCTAGCCACCTGCCTATTACCTTCAAAAGGGACCTTAAGCTCCTCATTTTTGAAAGACATATTGGTTAAATTCATCCTCTATCTGACTTATGAACTACCCCCACTACGATCTGACCTGCACTCGTTTTATGACCCCCCCACAAAATCGATGCTTTTACTGTGTATCTCCCATGCACATTTGCTGTGACTATTTCTTATGATAACTCTTGCATACACCCTCCGTTGTTAGGTTTTGCCTTAGCCATGCGTACGAAGTACGCATGCGCTAGCAAAACCTCTTGATTTCTATCTGGGGTGATGACCCGCCTCTGCCTATCATTGGCTAGCTCCATAAATGGAGGCTAGCCATTGGGAGGCAGAGGCTGTCAATCGCGCTTTCTCTCGAAAACGCGATTCGGGGGCGTTTCTGGTGCTTTTTTTAAGCCCCGCCCCTTTGTCCCGGGCCGCGCTGCCATTGGCTGCCGGCCCGGGACACCCCCGTGACGTCATTCCCGGGCCGCGCTGTGATTGGCTGCCGGCCCGGGACACCCCGTGACGTCAGCCAATCACAGCGCGGCCGGGACCTGACCTGTTTTATTTTGTGTGCGTGCGTTGCCTCGTTCTCCTTACGGTCAGGAAGGAGGCATTGCAGTGGATGGACCCTCCTTGTTTTATTATGGAGAAAGTGCAATGTAAACGTGCATCTGCTGTTACGCAATGGCGATAGCTTGTTTTACCCGCCCCTCAACCCGTGCGGACTGCTGGCTCGCTCTGCGCCCTCACTCCGAGACAACAGGAACAGGAAGAAGAGGCTGAATCTGGAGCTGAGGAACAGACAGCCCAGGGAGGTTAGGCAGCCGTACGACGTGGGGTGTTTGGGGGAGAGGGCTGCCAAGGTGGCTGGACGGAGATGCGCCAGGCGAGGGAGGAGACCAGCACCTGCAGCTAAACTCCAACAGGCTGTCTTCAATGGCTTCCGCCGGCAACGGAACAAGCGCTTTCACTTAATTTTCAGCTGCGTTTCATCACAGCATGGCAGCTCCTTGCGAAGGTCGCGTGCCTTTCTTTGTTTCCTGCATGGCGCCCGCAGCTAAAACAAAGTAGGCTGCCATAAATGGCTTCTGCACTCTGCCGGCAACAATCAAGCTCTTTAACGTTTAATTTACAGAGCTTCATAGCGGATGAGCTGAGCAAGAAGCATCAGCTCGCCTTGCTTCCTACTTCCGCTTGTAAATTCGGCCGCCCTGTGCTACAGCACCGTATCTAAAAGCACAAAGTAAGACGCTCTGGTCTGCGCTAATCACAATACAGTTCTGCTAATTCCAACGCTGGTTATTAACATGGAGCACTTCTTAGAAGGGCCTGCGCCTTTAAATCCTGGCACGCCGCCCACTTTCATTGCAGACCCTTTATTTTACAGCCAAGAGGTCTGACTGGAGCTGCACGGAGCAGGGAAGATTTCTGGGCGAGTGCCCTTGCTGCTCGTGTTGACTGACCGTGCTTGTTGTGAACTGTGAATGTGTGCGTGTCTGCGTGCGTGTACATATGTGAATGTCTGCATGCTTTCGCGTGCCAATGTGTATGTAAACCTGTGTCGATGCGCGCCTTCATATATATGCATGTTTCTGTGGGTGTGTGTAAGCACATGCTTGTGTGTTTTCATGTGCCTCCGCGTGTGTAAGCTTTTGTCTGTTTATTGGTGTGTCTCGGCATTTGATCCCACCCATTACCCACCCCGAGATGTTATCTTTCAGAGTTGTTAGCTGATCAGCAGTGCTGGCTACTGTCTCGACAATCGTGGGCAAAAAACACCGAGAAATGCCCATCCACACAATCGGAGAAAAAAAATAAATCACATGACGTCAAATAAATTATCAAGAAACATCCATATAAAAATCTCACGGTCAAGAGATAAACACACAATCAGAAAAAAAATCTTTCAACCGAGAAACAAACGCAAAACAATGAAATAATAAGAGACGGTTAAGAGAAACGGGCGCAAACAGAATCCAATGTAAAATCAGAGAAACAGTCACAAAGGAATCCATTAGAAAAGCACCGAAAGAGTCACATACAAGCACGCAGACCCGCTTATAAACACTTTCTAAATCAGGCACAATTCGGCTCTTACTCTTTTTAAACTCTCCTTTGTTTTCTGATTTCTCTCTTTTTCCTTCTTTACTTCACTCTTCCATTCCGAGCGCATCAGTGCCTGTTCCCTTACACTCCCCTCTCCCCCCTCTTTATTTCTGCACCCACCCCGGTGTCTTTATTTCTTCCTCCGTTTACCTGACACTCTTCTCGTTTCAGTGTCCACGTAACTCTTGGCGTTTTCAGCCGAGACATCTTCTCAAGCAGGTCAACCATAATACATGTTATCGTATGACTCCTATTAAATACCATTAACGAGACACAGTTGACAGTGGGCTTCCCACGTCGCCAGTCGGCTCACACTTAGCCGAGGTCTCGGTCTCTGTTCCATTGTTCTTGTTTTGTTTTAGGATGACCCTGTCTGACCTTTTCCTCGGTTGACCTCGTGCGTTCATGCGCCCCAGACACATTATAGCCTCGGCACCTGCTCCCAGGACACCCGCTCTGACCCACATTCCTCGCTGCCCCCCCCCCCGTGCCACCTGCTCCTCGCCAACCTGCCGTGACCCATATCTTCCCTCCCTCCCCCCCCCCGTAGCAGCTGCTCCTCCAGTCCCAGGCCCATGAATGAGCGGCTTTTTCACGCACCCCGCCCCTCCCGTGCCACGTGCCTCAGTGGACCCGCATCCTCCCCAAGCTCTCTTGCTCTCCCCTGTTCGGAGAGTTCAAATCACCACCTAGTGTGTGTGTTGCTTGTGCAGCACATCAGCAGTTCAAACCTCTTCTAATCTTCATTCACTATAAAGCTGAAGTAAGCAGTGAGCACAGTTTCCCTGTGACCCACCAATTCAGCACCTATGTTGGGACGGTTTTTGAAAACAGGGTGCATATCACCCCAAGCAAACTAACACGATCTCTTTAGTTGTCATCTCCAACCAAAGTTTCCAGTGCAGGCCACCCCAGGGTCCTCTCAGTGGGTCTAATCACTATCGTACATCTACAGTGGCGACCCTCCAATATGTTTGTGTGCATGGATGTACAAAAGGGAGGCCCTGGTCGCCACTTGCTATATATTCCTAACCCAGGTGATAAATCCCATCGGCATGGGCAACGAACAGCAGACAGAGATATGGAGCGTTCAGTTCTCGATGGCAGATTACTTGTTCTCAGCACGAGTGAGATGCCTTTCATTAAAGGGAAAGCTGTTACTTATGCAGTTATGCTTGCACATAAACCGCTTCTAGATGTGGAAAGGCAGAAGATTAATTGGGAGAGTTTGAGCCAAGTCATCCGGTTGAGCCTTAAAAGCCACTCACTGGTCAATTCAAGCCATCACAATACTTGACGCCCAGATTGAGTAATAACGTGTAAAAACAGAACATACTTTAAAATAAATAAGTATGTTTAGTTAACATGTGAACATATTTCAATTTAGTACATTACATTCTATTACTGAACTGAAAGGCATTTAATGTAAAAGAAAGTTTCTAAACATGAACTTAGAAACATTTATAACCCCCCGAACACGTCTATCGTCCATGCCATGTGTGAACCAAGAGAAGGGCCTGATTTTGTTCCACGTGCACAGAGTGTATACATAGCAATATTATTTTATAATAAACCGTGTACAACAAAGATGACTTTGTACAGGGCTCTCCCAGAACTAAATTGCTTCAAGGTGCGCTCAAACATGATATTCAAGGAAAGCAAGGCTCTGTGATGTAAAGTGATCTGATAGGTACATATTGTGGTTGATTGACATCTCCTTCATTATCCCTTTTAACATCAAAGCAGAGTGATTTTGTGTTAAATAAATAATAGACCGATGACATGTTATCTCACATGTTAAATCAATATGACTGAAGACCTCTTTCTCAAACAGCACAAAGTTAATGGAAGTCGGGAGAATATTTGTATGTTAATATCACTGGCATCTCAATACGGAGAATGAGCTCAGTGAAGGCAATCACAGGCACTGGAGAAATAAAGAGGTGTTCAGGGCACCGAGACTTGTCTCTCTGGTTACTACAGGTCTTCAGTGAGACACATGGGAGGGCTAGGGAGGGCTAGGGAGTGCAGAGTGACTAGGGGGGGCTAGGGAGGGCTAGGGAGTGCAGAGTGACTAGGGAGGGCTAGGGAGTGCAGAGTGCTAGGGAGTGCATAGTGACTAGGGAGTGCTATGGAGTCCTAGGGGCTGCAGAGTGACTGCAGAGATTAAGCTAATGACAATGTAAATGACATCTGTTTTCAAAACCAACACATAAATACAAATTTTGTCATTTACAATGCCAATAGCTCTAACTTTTCTAAAGGCAAAACCATTGCATTGTAAATGCTTGTTTACATATGAGATTGATTACTAGTATTGTGACCCACTATAACCCTTGTATTCTAATTGTTGTAAAGCGCTCTGATGCCTTTGGGCCACATCCGCGCTGTATAAAATTGCAAAATAAAATAAAAATATGTAATAGTTGTTTCCTGGTCAAACGTGTGAACCGGGGAGGTGAAGATCAAACATTGGTCAAATGCAGAGTGAGAGATCTGAAAATCTTCCTGTATGCCCTTAGCATTCCACCTTATCGGCAAGTATTAAAACACTAGGTGCCACATGTATGAAAGTTTCTTCTATTTGCAAACGGTGCGATTCTGTAAAATTGTCCGTTCGCAAATGCAAAGTAATCTTTTATGATGTTTGAAAGGCTTTGTAGTCACAATTTTTGGTAATGACAAAATTGCGATTACCTTAAATTGCGACTACAAATAGGGAATTGCAAATTGCAATTCCCTTAGTGTCTGTATGAAGCATTTTCCAAATGCAAACTGCAAACTTTAAAAAATGCACAAAACTGCATGTATGCGCTTTACATGTGCACATTTCTTTTTGGGGAGTGCTTCAGGGGAGCCTTAGACCCCCGGGAACCCTTGGCTTTGCATTACCTAATAATATTAAGGAATCGCAAAATCTTTTGTAATTCCTTACATACATAGCATTTAGCATTTAAGGATTACCAAATATCCATTCGGTACAAATTTGTATTTGTTAATTGCAAAATGCTTATTTGATACATGTAGCCCTATCAGTTTTTGACGAGTACAATGCATTCTTCAACCAGTATCAGTAAAACGTTCTTAATAGGTGTTTGAACATGAGAAACTCAAGAGAAGAGAGTAAAAGAGTCAGTGTCCTCTATTAATAGGCACAATATCACTTTAGATTATAGGCTGGATTAAGATATAGCGCTATGGAAACCTGTGCATCCTGGGATTGGTTGGATAATCAGTACAGTACAATTTAATTCAATGAAAATCTACATATCCACTCAATGGTTGGCCAAATATCTTGTGAGAACCAGAGCTGGTTTCTGAATACATACCCTCTCCCTCATTGGCCGAATCTCACCTCAGCGACTGCCCAGTACTGGTCCCGGGAAGTATGGATAATAATAATAACAAAGCTTTTTTTGATGGTTAATTAAAACTATTCAAAAAGTTTAACTTACGCTCCTCAATACTTATAATACAATTTAAGGATTATAATCATTTAAAACATGCTTTCTCTCTCTCTCTCAGGGGATCAATCAAAAACTTTGTGGGTACCATCAGTTATCTCCTCAGCCCCATAGCGGTGAAGAGGTCGACCTACCGCAGTTTACCAGGATGTATCAATGTTTAAAAACAAGGATGTGGCGATAAAGTACCTAATACATATTTTAATGTCTAAAATAGCAAAATCTACATAGCCAAAGTGATCACTGAATAAAAGATATGCTGAAATCAGTCAATCCGACTACAGTAGCAAGCACAACCATTTCCCTTTTTTTTAGGTAGTCTAGGCTGGGAGCCACAGCTGCTCATCTCCAAAGATGTTGAGCTACAGGGTATAGATTGTAAAGTGCATAATGTGGCGGTAATGGATGATGTTTATGAGGCCCAGATGTTTCTCCCAGTGCCTTCTGATAATCTAGTCTTGCTGCTGCAGTGTCAATAAACTTCACAAAGCAGACAGTGAGCCTTCTATCTTTTCCCTGGAAGCGATGATTTATGGCCTCCTGAAATACCCGAATATTGAGAACCAGTAGCATCTATTCTACTCAAAGGTGGGGCAGATGCATAGTACGTGAGCCAGAGATTCCTTTGGAAAAGGGTAGAACTGACAGCAAGTCCTTGCCTGCGGATACTTCCAGCTTTGGGCCACCTCTCCTGCATCGAATAGCCCCATCCATAGTCTTAAAAACTTTATTTCATAGTTCCGTGGTATAGGGAGTTGCAATGGGCACTGTGCGCGGGTGATTAATTCATTAGGCGGCGGCAGCCTTAATAAAGACCTGACACCTAGTTTGGTCTCACGGCGTGGTCCCGACTGCTGGAGCCAGACCACTCTTCTTTATTTATAGCACACGCATGGCACCACGCACCAGCGCTCATGCATCACCTTCGGGCACGGGTAGACTGAACCGATACCACGCCGGAGGACATTACAATCCTTCCAACCTTTATTAAACAATAAACAAAATATCAACATGTAGATCTGTTACCAGTTCCATCATGCCATCTGTTATCAGCTCATGCTCAGTTACAGGTCACAGTCCGCTGCGAGTCCTTGGTTCATCACACCACGAACCCTGCCAGGTGGGAGGAGGGAGCCGGATTGCTCTTCAGGCCATATCTGGAATGCTCTCCCTGTGAGGATGGTAGGGATGGGGCCACTTCCTGCGAGACCCAGCCCTCCGGGGATCTCACCGGGGAGCCTGGCAGTCCTCGGTCTGGAGTTCCGAGCGGCGATAGTGTGCCTGTGTCAGATCTGTCCGGATTATCCATAGGGGTCGTCCCTTGGCCATCGTCCATCTCTTCATCCGCTGACTGTCGACTTGGCCCTGCTTCCATACTGTCCGATATTGACCGGTCAGGAAGTCCAGAATTGACCTTTTTGAAGAACGATATATTGTGTGTGAGTTTGTCTGCTCCTCTCTGGGCTGTTACCATTGTGCCAGTTCGGCGGATCACTGTCCATGGGCGCTGTTCAAATGGGAGATGGAATTTGCTCCCTGGGTGCCTGTCTTTGACATAGACCGTGTCCCTTACGTGAATGGTCGACGTTTTCGCTCAGCGGTTGACGCTGGCTTGGTTGTTGGTATTGGTCCTTTTGGCTAGGACTTTTTCGGTGTCAATCTGCAAAGGAGGCACTACAGGTCCACAGCAGGCTCTGACCAAGAATTCTGGTCAACCCTTGCCACTTCTCAAACCTTGAAGTAGCACTATTGAAAAACGAGCGTGTTTTCTTTGAGATGGGAATCCCCCACTCACACATAGAAAAACACTTTAGGGCGTGTATACACATAGTCTGAAATATACACCCACTAGTTCTTAACCACACACACCTTTTTATCAGTCCTGAAGAAAGCCAGCTTATTCATAAGGCACTGGCTGAAACATGTTGACACATTTCAGGATGTGGGAGGTCGTAACTCGCCTCTAACATCCAACAGCCTTATTTTTAACCGCTGACGGTGACCCAGCTATTAAAGTGTAATTTGCCTCCGGGCACTGGGATCCCCGCCAAGCCGTTTTAAATTCACTAATCATCACAGTCTTCACCGCACACACAGCGACATACCTGCTCCGCTGTAATCAGGCGTCGAAGCACACCCGGGACACGCTAGGTGTCACTGGGTGGGCCCGATGATGAAGCATGCCACCAACTAGGTTGGTGGGTGAGGGCTTCATGAGCACACCTACCAGGTGCCACCAACCCGCGACGAAACATACTTGAGTCCTTGAAAAATTACATTTTTTGTTTTTCCTTGTCTAACTTAGCTAGTCTCATTTTGATTTACAATCTGAGAAGGGGCACAGTTCGGGTGATGAGGGATGGTGTCTCGCATCACTCGACCCATGCATGCTGGTCCTGGGGCTGTCTCTGTCATGAATTGAGGCGTCAATCTGTAGTCTCTCAGGAAATTGTAGATGGGTCTCTCCAGGGGTTCTCCTTCGGCATGGGCAATGCGTGTCACCTTGTTGAGAGTGCGCATGCACCTCTCTACTTCCCCGTTTGCTTGGGGCCAGCGCGGGGTCCCTTTCTGATGTTGAATGCCCCAAGACTTGAGATAGTCGGCAAACTCTTGCCCCTGGAAGGACAGACCGTTATCCATCTTCACCACCTCAAAGATCCAGTGAGTTGCAATGGTTTTCTCCATTTTGGTGATTACCTCCATGGCTGTTTGACTTCCCATGATTTCTATCTCGGGGTACTTCGTCTAATCATCGATGACCACGAGGGCGTAGCGCCCATCAGGAAGATGCCCAAAGTCATACTAACGCACTCCCATGGTCGTCGGGTGTTGTCTTCAGTGACGATGGGGTGAGGACGATCCGGTTGGCCTGATACCTGGCACCATGAGCATGTTTTGACTTTCTGCTCGACCATTGGGTCCATTCCCGGTGTTGTGTGTCGATTTAGATTCCGTATGAATTTCCCAATTTATACCCTTATATAGGTACAATTCACATTACCCTTATTTAGGCATAGGAATCCAGCCCTTATTTAGGCATTACTCATGCCAACCAAATACAGGCATGGCTACCTACATCCGTTCATCTACGTCACGACGAGTTCTTGGAAAACCAGACTCTTAAGCCTTTAGGACTTCCCCTTGCTTGAATATTGATTTCTCCAATAAAACTCATTTATTATGCATGAACATCTATTCCTTAGGGGTTCATTCATGACGTTCTTATGTCCGACTTTTACACCAATACTGTCATTTCTAAACTCCTTCAAGGTATAAATATGCCTTCACTTGCCATGGCAAACCACGGTTCGGTCCACGGTTCGACTGCCTACTTGCATGACACGGCTTGCCACAGCAAGTTCGGAAGGAAGTCCAGTCGCCAACTGACGCCCTGACCAGACGCTGCCATCCTCCTCACCGAGAATCCAGCTCCAGTGTTACTGACTCCCCTTGCGGGGTGTTAGAGATTGAGACCTGGGAAAGAGATTCCAACCACTCTCATTCTAAGGTATGGAGCAGACTAGAACCTAGAGGGACTCTTGGCAACTATAGTTAAACTAAACTATAGCTTAACTAAACTATAGCTAAACAGCACCTACTTCTACCCTAGTACTACACTTAGGCTAGGTACACTGAGGTAGGATTATTTTAGAAGCACCAGATGAGTATTTTAGCCTGTGTTATTTATGTATGTATTTTTATGAATATATGTCATAACTACAGACCATGCTATTGCAGTATTATTTAATCCTACTGCTAACGCTGTACGTATTATACTTCGCATTCTGTCTTACGATTGTAGCAGTTCATATCTCTTGCATGAGAAATACGACTGTTCAATAAACCTTTTTTATTGAAACACCTGTCTATCTATTTCTGTCCAACTCTGTAGAAATGAAGCATGCACGATTGACTCAGTGAAACGGTTATCTATTGTTTTTCACGATTCTGAAGAGATTGTACCTAGAGACCTCTGAGTTAGCTGGCACACACAAGTAATTAAGTTTAATGTACTCGATAGAGACATACTGACCTCAGTCCTATGTCAAAACTATAGTGTATATTATTGCTATGCGCAGAGCCTATCAGGAATATAGGAACTACACTACACCGGGAACCACACCTTCGCTCTTAGCCGACCCTTTGTTTTTACCATGCCTTGGTGCCCTCTGTGTGTGAGGTCCATGGCTTGTTGAGCAAGGCTTGACGGGATCACCAGTCGCGGACCTCTGAGTAGGCAACCACTGCTGTCGACAGAAAGTTCGTCCTTGATCTACATGATGGACTCTAGGATGGTATTCGCTTGGGGAGTCCGTCAGGTCATTGTGGTCTGAATGGGGCACCAGACGTTCACCCGAACTGCGATGATGGCCAGTTGCAGGCACTCATCATCACGGGTAGCCTCCACTATAGCTTCAAAACTCATCGGAAGTGGTCGGGACCTTTCCGCTATGAATCAGACGTATTCCTCAATGTCCTCGGCATCCTCCTCTTCTGCTTGAGTTGAGGCCCTCGGATGTCTTGATAGGTAGTCCGCCGGGTTGGATGAGCATGGTCTGTATTCCACCCGGTAATCATACCCTTGCAGTTGGAGGATCCATTTCTCAATCCTCGGGGGGGCTTTGATGCAGCCCCTTGAAACAGGGGGATGAGGGGCTTGTGGTCGGTGCAGACTGTAAATGTGTGGCCATACATGTAGACATGGAAATGCTGAAAGGTCCAATGGATGGCGATTGCTTCTCTCTCTATCTGAGAGTAGAGATGTTCCGTGTTCATTAGGGAGCGGCTCACATATGCTATCGGGGCCCATTCACCATTGCCTTGTAGCTGCATGAGCACTGCCCCTAGCCCATAGGGACTGGCATCAATGGCAACATTGGTGGGCCGGGCCGGGTCGAAATATGACTGCCTGGTGTCTGCCAAAAGGGCTGCTCTTTAAAGGCTTGTTCTTGGTCAGGGCCCCACTGCCGTGTGGTGGTGGACTTCGTCAGCTCCCTGAGGGGCTTTAAAATAAAGGCTGCAGAAAATAGAAAAATGCCTGGCAAATGAATGTCAGAGTGGGCTCATAAATGTACACATTTTCAGGCATATATCTAAAAATGTTAAGACATAAGAGTTACCCGGTATTTAATGAGAAACTCTCATTAAATACTGGGACAAATGGCCCACAAAAGTTTACCATCTGGTAACACCTCCGCAGCACTTGAGATCCCGAAGTTGAGACGCTTGTATCTCCTGAGGCCGACATGCATAGAGAATGTAGTGATATATCGAGAGTCCAGGTGTAAGGGCAGTTGGTGGTATCCGGAATGTAGGTCCATCTTTGAAAACCACACCGCGCCATTCAGTTCCCCCAGGATATCATCGATGGTAGGGGTTAGGTGGCGTTCTTTTTTTACAGCTGCGTTTGGACGGCGCATGTTGACACAGATGCGGATCTTTCCTGGCTGTTTTGGCTTCCTTGCCTCCACGATTGGGGACACCCACGGAGTGGACCCGCTGACCTTCTCTATTATCCCTTGCCTCTCCAGTGTTTCCAGCTCTTCTTTGACCTTCTGTCACAGGTGGAATGCAATTGGCCTGTGCCTCAGCGCTACTGGTTGGACTGACGGGTCAGTAAGGAGAGAGGCTTCTTTCCCTTTTAAGCATCCAATGCCCTTGAAAACGTCACCAAGTTCCTCTTCTTCCACCGCCAGGGCAAATGAGATCAGTTTCAACTCTTCTGCTGTCTGTCTGCTTACCAGCATTCCACTTCCCTCCTTGGTCACATACATGTGGTGGGGATCTTGAGGTCCTAGTGTCTAAGTTCCGTTCTGAAACATCCCAGGAGTGATATGGGAGTCTTCTGTCCATAGGCAAATACCCAAATCTTTGCTTCGCACAAAGGTGGGCGTGGGCTCAATTGGTTGTATACATTAGCAGCCATCAGTTTGATTGAGGCCCGTGTGTCTATGGTGTCCCTTACGTCTTGGTGGTGGATCTTGAGTCTGCACCTTGGAAGTCGTCGTCTCTTCTTTCGTGGTTGGTCTACCGCAAATACATAATGGACAGGGTAGTCTCCCGTGTCGTCGTCCATGTCTTCACTATCTTGCACTTCAGCTACTGTCTTTGCTGCTTCTTTCCGGGGTTTTGATGACCTGCATACTGCCGCAAAATGGTTGATCCACCCGCAGGCTGTGCACCGCTTTCCTCTCGCTGGGCAGTCGTGCATGCGGTGGGGCGTGCCTCCACAGTAGCCACATTCTTTTTTTGTTGTCTTGCAGACGTTTTTCTGGGCTTTAGCGTGGCTTGGATCTCACACATTCACTTTCTCCATCACATTTATAGTTTGCGTAGCAGCACTACGCGTAGCTTCATGTAGTATATTTTGAACTACTTATAGTACTGCATAGCATAGCTGACGGCACTGTGTACTTGTCTGCATTGTGAAATAATTGCACATGGCATTCTGCACAGTACCAGTTATGATATAATAAGTATCTCTACCTTTATATACTAATGAACCTATAGTATTTTCACAAAAATGAAACTGAAAATTTAGCAAGCAGTGAGAGAGGTGATGATTTTGGGATCATCCCTAACCTAGGGGGAGTACCAAGCAGATGCCTTGAAAACAAAAAGCACATCCTAATGAACGATTCAGTGATGGTCCTATCCTCTTAGGACCACCCCAAACACAGTTATTGGCAAAAAAAATTCCCTACCAAAGGCCCTGCAAAGCATTATGGGATGAGATTAGCAGTGGGCAGTGAATATTACTAGTGGAACTGCAGCTTGATGTAAGAATAATTTCAATGCTTTGCGTTTGACTCGTGAGGGACAGCTAGTAACGACTAGTTGAACTGCAGCTCTTTGTAGAACTATTTTGATATTGGATACTATAATATTCACTGCCCACTGCTAATCTCGTCCCATAATGCTTTGCAGGGCCCTTGGTTGGGATTGTTTTTTTGCCAATAACTGTGCTTGGTGTGGTCCTAAAAGGATGGGACCACCACTGAAGTTCAACAATATGTGCTTTTTGTTTATGCTCTTTTTGTTCAAGGCATCTGCTTGGTCCTGCCCTAGTTTAGGCGGGACCCCAAAATAATCACCTCTCTCATTGTCTAATGTTTTATTTGAAAAAGTTTACTTTTGTGAATTGGTTGTATGCTTTTTAGTATGAACATTTTCTTTATCAAAGCATCTGAGTATGTTGTTGATTTAACTGCTACGCTACGTGATTAAGTACAGCTTTTGTGGAGTGCGAATTAGTACAAACTACGTATGCTCCGTTAGTGTAGCATAGTACTATGCCCAGGGTTAGTCTTGATGGGGCGGTGGAGGACTGCCTCCATGTGGGATGCTCTGGCCTGCGATAGCTCTTTCGACCGACCCAAGGTGACGATGTCAGCCATGGATTTACCCGACTCCTGGAGGATGTTCACTCTGAGCTTGGACGAGTAGCATCCCTGTATTATTTGTCCCGGGATCTCCTCTTGTTCCTGCTGGAAACCGCACGTGCTAGCCAGTTCCTACAAACTCCCATTGAACGCGTCCAAAGACTCTTCCGCTTCCTACTTGGCCTGGCGAAAAATAAACCTTTCATAGTCTCTGTTCGCCATTGGCTCAAAATGCGCATTGAGAGCGTTGAGTAGAGCTGGAGCCGAGCCACGGCTCTTTATTTATAGCACACGCATGGCGCCACGCACCAGCGATCATGCTTCACCTCCAGGCACAGGTAGACTGAACCGCTACCCCGCCGGAGGACATTACAGGAGTGACATATAGGATTGGGGTTTCAGATCCTTATATGTAGCGAGTGCATATTGGCTGCTGTGAAACTGCCAATATCTCACGTGGGCGAGACCTTTCGTCTTTTTGTCCAACGTTCCTTTAAGTCACTCTGAGTCATGTACTGTTTGCCTCTGTGTTTCTCATATTTCTATATTTGTTTCATTAGCTTAGATGTCATTTCGCACCTCAAAAAAGACAAATCCGTCTCTTTCAGTGTAATTCAAGCAAATAGTTTACTTGACCAATCCCTTACTCCTAAGATTTGTGTCTCCCTGTTACTTTCTTTTTCCAGTTCAATGTTTTTCCTCATGCATATTTGTTTTTAACATTTGTTCTTATTTAACACTCAACACTGTCACTGAAACATCACTTAAGGGACCAAATACAGCTAAAAGACATTCACATTGACAACGCCGATAGCTCTGAGCTCGAGCATTGCAGAGTCCTATTGCTACAGAGCAGGCATGCACTATAATTTAACATTTTACTGTGCCTTTTCACAGGCTGATTAACTGCTAAGTGAAAGGCAAGCTTGCAGCTTCACAGGCTGACATTATCACCAACAGTTAATGGGACAGGCACTGGACTTATGGAGCTATTTTTATTATAATGGTACTATCTATCACCAAGGTAGCTTCAAAAAGCCCAAGCTTAGATCACATAATTCTGTGATTGGGGTCTCGCGTGCTTTGCCTCCTGTACCTATTCAAGTACTTGCAGCGACTGACAGTGAGTGCAGCGTATTCTGCCCGCCATGATTTGCCCACATTATTCTCTGCCTGTCTGCAGTAGCGGACATCTTATTTTGCTCATTGAACCAAGAGAAGAACTTAAAGTAAAGAAATGAAAGTATTAGTTGAGGGTGACCCGTCTCCCTTTTAAAGAGATCCAATAAGACTATAATGCACATTATTTGATGTATGTTCACGAGTGGCCTTTATTTAATCAATTTCTCAAAATGCAGTTGTGCTACCAGAACACAGGCAAAAAGTACTGCCCCCTAAAGGCATTTGCTGTCTTCTACCTTAATGTAACACAGAGCATTTGTTTCATATAATTTCAAAATTTTTACGGGAAGAATTTATAACTTTAAATCTATACATTCCATGTCAAAACTTTTATCCACACTAAATGAGCCTCTTTTTTAAATTCAATGGCTTCAGAGCGTTGCCCCACTGCTTTTTGCACTGTAAAAAACAGGAAAAATAAAATGATATTAACCCCAGGTTATAATCAGTTTAGGTATTCTGCCGAAGAAGGGACTTACCGGAAACGCGTCCAGACACCAGACATGCTTCATTGTCTTACAGAATAAAAGCTGATGGGGTTAAAGCTACTTTGTACCCGAGTGCTTCTTTACTGTTGGACCAACCCTGGAGCACGATATATATATATATATATATATATATATATATATATATATATATATATATATATATATATATATATATATATATATATATATATATATTGGAAATTCACTGAAAAAAACCATAGGTTTCAGGTCATATATAGTTAGGTATTAGCATTTAAAAAACCATTGAAATTCACTCAAAAAACTATAAGTTTTAGTGGTGTTATAGTTAGCTGGACATTTTACTCATACAAAACCATTGAAATTGCTCCTATATAGTTAGTTGGACTAACTATATTTCGCGCACCCGCAATCCACTGCTGATGATGTCACATATTACATCATTCATGACATGGTCAGTGACATCACTGATGACATCACTGATGACATCTCAAATGAACCAAGGCACAAGAAAGCAGTGAAACAAAGGTGTGAAACTCGCAAAGGGACCAGAGTAGAATCACCCCGACCCCCTAGGCCTGCTCAGGGGGTCCCACAAAGACCCCAAAGGCAAATACCCCGCGATTTAAAAAAATTTTTTGCCTTGGGGGTCCTTGTGGGATCCCCTGAACAGGTCTAGGGGGTCGGGGTGCTTCTACCCTGCCCCTTTTTTGAGTTCTACACGTTTGTTTTTCTGCTTTCCTGTGCCTCTGTCTACCGAGGCACAAGATGGCTGCCATCAGTTTCTGTTTTGGAGTGTTGACAGACATTGGCAGCCAATCAGAATGCAGCTCGCACTCTAGAGGTAAGTGTACCGGTAAGCTCACCGGTAAGCTGCTATAGATATATAAATTTTTTTGAACTTATATTACTCAAAATCCACTGGAGCACATATCTTGAGACATAGCAAAGGCACATCGGGCTACCAGTCCCTACAATTTTGCCAAGTTTGGTGAAAATCCATTCAGCCGTTCGAGCTAAAAGTGCGACAGACCGCCCTATGGAAATTAACATGGGGAAACACGTTTTGGGACCCCCCTTTTATCTCGGCCCCCGCTTGACGGATCCCCCCCAAACTTTCAGGAAGGACCGGAGCGCCGCGAGGCAAAGTTGCTGAAAAATCCAGGCAGATTCCTCAACCGGCGCCAAAGTTATTCCCAATAGAATGTTGCGATTTCCTTATGGAAATCAATCCTAACTATATATATAGGCTTTCCTGTTTTCAGTTTCTATTTTTGGTATATTCTGGTGGGGTTTTTTCAGTGTTTTCAATATCTTAAAAAACAGTTGTTATCAGTGGTTACACATTTTCGCGCCACTAAAAACAACCGAAAAAGTGTTTTTCAGGTGTTTATAGAACGTTTTGCTTTTATTATTGCTTGCTTTCTGCACTGAAAGAACATGGTATATAGACAGTGTACTTATAGTGTATATGAGGTCCAAATATATTTTTGCAAATTAATCTTATTGTAGTACACCATACAATACTTCTTCAGTGAGTCTTTGGGTCATGTACGTTCGCTCTTTCCTTCCCATGTAAACTTCTTTGAAAAGGCCCTCTCAGCATTCATAGCCCCTTGGGCTGAGAACCATCAGCTAAGGGACACAGTTTGGATGACTCTTTCTTTGATGCCACATAAAGCACAAAATGATAAATATTTGTGTTTTAGTTCCTGTGCATAAGAAAACAGTGCACCAGAATGGACTAAAAAGTCAATAGCATCCCTCATTAACTCTGAAGATTGTAAAGATGCTTTCAGCATACCATCTAACAAGTGGCAAGGATCTCCTACAGGGAATCACTTCAGCTCGGGTATCAATTTTGACAGGTTATCACACAACTTTTTTATATACGTAGCTGAATCACTGCAAATACAAACAATATCACTCCAATCTTTGTTGAACTTGGAAAGAACCTTTTTTGCAGAGCATTACAAGTGACACTGCGTTCCATGATTTCCAAAAGTCTGGTGTCATGTTTTCACCACTATCCCAGATGCTTGGTGATATATATACTTGTCACTATACCTTGCATTGAATGTTTAAAGCCTGAGGTGTTGGCAATTCACCTACTATCAATACTGACCCAATAGAAACTATGGTCTGATGTAATAAGGGTTTTTACCCATTCTCTGTGGGTAAATGTGATGACACATATTAGGAAAGATTTTTATGAAACTAGCCATTTTACCTATCGCTGAAAGAATCAAATGCAGCCAAAATATCAAATATGAGTTTGATATTTCCTGTTTCTCTATAGTTTATAAAATAATTAAACTAGACCTAAAACATGAAACTAAACCATGCATCTTTAGACCAAAGGCCACAAAACGGAAAGAAGTAAAAGGAAGAAGAAACACTATTTTAGTGGCATCCCTAAAGAACAAATCTCAAGCAGAGTTAGTCTTTCTTACTGCTAGCTTGTATAACAAAGTTACATTGTATTGACCCCTTCAGGAAGAAAAAAATGTCTTTCACTCTCTTTTTCCTTTCTTTAATGGCATTTAGTTTGTGGTGGTCGAGGTGTTTTTTCAGTGTTTATATGTTTTCACCGGTGAGGGCTATTTTTCTTTCAGTGTTGTTTTATCAGTTATTATAGGTTTAAACCTAAAACCCCACAGCCTATATATATACCTATTGGCTATCGCCAGTAGGTAATATATATATATTTTTTTTTATATATGTATATCTAAAGGTCGATGGAAGAATAAATGGGTAAATAAGTGTCTGAATGGATGTTTTTTTGTAAAAATGATTGCATAACTGACTTATTAAGTGTATCTTAGTGAATACATGTATTAGCGAGTAATGTTTAAATATGTAAATATCTGTATCAGTGTCTCACTTTGTCTATAAGTGGCTGCATGGGTTGGTGAGTAGCTACATGAGTGTCTATATGGGTTATTAGTTTGTTTTTTGAGTGGCAGTATGAGTGTCTGTATGGTTTGGTGGGGGATATTACTTAGTGTATAGGTGCATGAATGAGTGACTCACTGTTTGTATGTGTTTTGAAGACAGCATGTGTGCAGGACTGTATGGGTGGATGAGTGTTGTTTATGGGTGTGTTAGTGAGTGAATGACTGTCTCAATAGTATCTTTATGAGTACCTACATATGTTTTAATCTAGTAAATGTGAATATTGATGTATATAAGTGATTATATGTGAGGTGTGAGAGATTGGACGAGTTTCTGTTTAAATAAATAAGTATGTGTTTCTATAAGTGATTGTTTAAGAGAGTAAGTATGTGTACGTTTCTGTAAATGTAAGTGTAGTGGTGTGTGTATAGCTGTATATGCAAATAAATGGATGTTTGATAGTTTATTTGCATGTGTGAGTATGTGTGTGAGTAACTCTATGGATGAGTGTCGGTGTGTAACAGGATGTATAGGCATATGAGTACATATGATGAGTGAGTACATGTATGAGTGACTATATAGAACTGTTGGTGAATGAGTGGATGTGTATGTGGTGGAATTACTGAATAGGTTATTGTAACTGGTATTGGTATCTCCATTTTTTTGAACATTTTTGTTTCTATTTTTGAATGTGTGTATCAAGGGTTATATTACGCTTAGAGGAGGTCTGCCACTCTTTCACAAGGATGATGTCATCAGTGATGTCATTTGAGATGTCCTCAGTAATGTCATGAGTGATGTCACTGACCATGTCATGAGTGATGTAATATGTGACGTCATCAGCAGTGCATTGCGGGCGCGCGAGTTATAGTTAGCTGAACTAACTATAACGGGGGAATTTCAATGATTTTGTATGATATGAGTAAAATGTCCAGCTAACTATAACATGTGTGAAAGCTATGGTTTTTTCAGTGAATTTCTAAGGTTTTTGAAATGCTAATTCCTAAATATAACGTGGCTGAAACCTATGGTTTTTTCAGTGAATTTCAAAGGTTTTTTAAATGCTAATTCCTAACTATAATGTGGCTGAAACCTATGTTTTTTTCAGTGAATATATATATATATATCGTGCTCTGGGGTTGGTCCAACAGTAAAGAAGCACTCGGGTACAAAGTAGCTTTAACCCCATCAGCTTTTATTCGGTAAGAACAAACGCCCTCACCAGAAACCTATGGTTTTTTCAGTGAATTTCAAAGGTTTTGTAAATGATCATTTTTAAATGTATTAATTGGGATCTTTTTGTTATACTAATTTACTACATTGTTTTAAAGTATTTATTTTTAGGTATTTTATTTTTTAAAATACATTACATATTTTTAATATAAATTGAAATTGTAATATTTAATTTTTTTATTTTATATTTTTTTAATTTATATATAATTTATATAGCAGGCAATGATATCCTAAGGAAGGAAATTCAAGTTACTAGTAAGTACAGTTAAATTTACTTTATGGAGCTGCGTTGCAGAGTGTTGTAAAAAGGGGGCGTGCCCTCTGAACACCTCTCTGCAACGCAGCTCCCTGGCACATACTGGAGGTACCTGGTGGGCTAGTTGTCTCACAGGGGACCTCAGGATTGAAGAGGAATTAATTCCCCATCCTAAAACGCGCCACAGGGCGTGTTTGCACACATGTCACCTCAGGCCCCGCCCCCTTCCTTCACTAAAGAGTGAAATATTCCTCTAAAATCAGCCGAACTACGAATTCTGATTTACTCACCTGTTATCACGAGAGACGTCAGTGCTGCATCTTTGAGACCAGTATGGACTCTGGAAAGTAAATCTAACCATACTTACAGTAACTTGAATTTCCTTCCATCGGCAAACATTGACTGGTTTCCCTTGGAAATTTTTCCAAGTGTAGAGTTTTGGAAGTTTAAACAATTCTTCAAAAATCAGCCGAACTATGAATTCCGATTTACTCACCTGTTATCAGGAGAGACCTCAGTGCTCCATCTTTCAGCCCACCACTGATCCTGAAAAGTAATTCTAACCATACTTACAGTAACTTGAATTTCCTTCCATAGGCTAACATTGACTGGTTTCACTTGGAAATTTTTCGAAGTGTGGAGTTTTGGAACTTAAAAAAATTCCTCTAAAATCAGCCGAACTACGAATTTCGATTTACTCACCTGTTATCAGGAGAGACCTCACTGCTGCATCTTTCAGCCCGCTACTAATCCTGAAAAGTAATTCTAATCGTAGTTACAGTAACTTGAATTTCCTTCCATAGGCTAACATTGACTGGTTTCACTTGAAAATTCTTCTACGTGTGGAGTTTTGGAATTTAAAATAATTACTCTAAAATCAGCCGCACTACGAATTCCGATTTACCCACCTGTTATCAGGAGAGACCTCAGTGCTGCATCTTTCAGCTCACTACTATTCCTGAAAAGTAAATTTAACTGTACTTACCAGTAACTTGAATTTCCTTCCATAGGATATCATTGCCTGCTATATAAAATATATATAAATTAAAAAATATTAAATGAAAACAAAAAATATTACAATTTCAAAAATGTTAAAACATTTTTTCTCAATATATATATTAAAAATATGTAATGTAATTTAAAAAATGAAATATCTAAAAATAAATACTTTAAAACAATGTAGTAAATTAGTATAAAAAATATAACAATTAATACATTTAAAAATTATCATTTACAAAACCTTTGAAATTCACTGAAAAAACCATAGGTATCAGCCACGTTATAGTTAGGAATTAGCATTTAAAAAACCTTAGAAATTCACTGAAAAAACCATAGGTTTCACACATTTTATAGTTAGCTGGACATTTCACTCATACAAAACCATTGACATTCCCCAGTTATAGTTAGTTCAGCTAACTATAACTCCCGTGCCCGCATGCACTGCTGATGATGTCACATGTTACATCACTCAATCACATGGTTAGTGACATCACTCATGATATCACTCATGACATCTCCAGTCATTTCCAGTGTTACCACAGAGGCCAGAGAGGTGAAGCTTCTCCTGTATGCTGATGGCATTCTCCTCATGCCCACCAATCCAGAACCCTTTATTCCCCACTTAATAGCCACTATCACCACTTTTGGCCATTTCCATGGTTATAAAATAAATTAGGACAAAAGTGGGGTCTTGCCTCTCAACCAAGCAACTACGTAGGAGGTGCTTGAACTTCTGCCATGCAGGTGTTCCTTCACCATTATCAAGTACTTGGTATCATGATTGGCAGCGATTTGGCACAGATAGCACAGGACAATATGGATGCCTTCATAACCAAAACTGCTGCAGACTTTAACAAATGGTCGGTTTTGCGACTCTCCCTGTGGGGTTGTGTACAGACAGTGCATAAGGTGAAAGCACCCCTCTTTAATTATTTCTGAAGATGGAGGTCCCGATTACCAGATATGTTGCCGCATCTGGTCTATTTTAATTCTTGGGCCCTAGAGCCCCCTGGTTGGGTGTCAATAGAATGTAATCTCCTTGAAGACAGTACTGTATGCGATGCTCATTACAACACCCTGGCATCGAAAGCAGGAAAGGAGAATCCCATGCTTAGTGAAGCCATCGGCTCATGAGAAGACACGCATCAGTTCTTGAGGACTCCTGAGACAATGATGGGGCATATTACCAACAAGTAGCGATAATTATCGGTAAATAGGCTTAGCGACGATTTTTTTTTATTGCTGCCTATCGCTGGATATGTTAGCGGAGAAAACATGCTATTAGCAACGTTTTTCTCCATTGTGCTAAAATATCCAGCGATAGCGGTGAAATGCGTGAATATCGCTCAGAATACAGCGATATTCACGCATAAGCGATGAAATGCTCTTAGCCATGTTATCCACCTCCTATTGGATAACATGGCTAAGAACTAGTCTGAGCAGGCGTTGCTTTTTGGCGATAGCGGGAATATTTCCATCGCTACGCCTGCCTTGGTAATAGGCGATAGCGACGTTAGCGACTGCTTTCAGTCGCTAACAGGTTGGGTACGTCCACTTTGCATGTCATTAGCGATAAATATCGCTAACATGCAAAGCGGGCCCCAAACCGCTCGCTATCGCCTAAAAGCTGTCGCTAACATCAGTTAACGACAGCTTGCTAATAGAGCGATAGAATTATCGCCGCTTAGCGGACGAAAACGGCCGCTAAACCGGCGATAATTGCCTATCGCCACCCTTGGTAATATGCCCCTGTATTCCTACACAGAGGTTGTTTCTGGACTGTGCTCGTGTTGCTCGATAATTTGCACTGACAACCACTCTGGAAATTCCTCAGAGATAAATGGCAGAGACGGCTGGGAAAAGAATACTCTGATGAAGAGTGGTTTTAGGTTCTGGGCACACAAGACAGGGACCTGCGTGAGGTCTGGCTCAAGTTTAGTTTAATTAAAATACTACAGGACTGCCACTGGGCCCCACAAAGTTTGCTAGTGGATAACCCAGCACTCTCGGCGGCTTGCTGGAGATGTGAGCATCCGGTTGGCAACATCTTACACTTGATGCACTCTTGTCCCTCTATGCGAATATTTTGGTGGCAAGTCCTAAACACCATGACCTCCAACAGCGACCTTGACCTACAGCCATCGACGGCACTGATTTTGTTTCACAATGCACAAGAAGAAGCGAATCTTGACAATCATGCAACGCAGTGGGTAAATACAACGATTTCAACGGCAACCGTGACCATCCTTCGCCGATGGAAACAGAGGGTGGCCCCTACTCACTCTGACTGGATGCATAATATGGTTGTGGCAGTCACATGAGCAGATTACTTATCATCTTCTGGGAGAAAACTATGGTATTTGAACAAACATTGTCACTGTATGACTCAAGAAGTCTCCCCCTTCCCCTAAATCTCTTCACACTGATGAACCCCTGAATATTCTTTTTTGATTCTTATTTTCCCTTTTCTTCCTTGTAAATGTCTTTGCTCACATGCTTCCAAGTTGGTGGGTGAGGGTGAACTCTTTATGTGTTTGATAGTATACTTGACTTGGTAGCCCCTTGCTGATACTAACTGCATAGTAGGTTAGGAGTGGATATTGTGCTGTTTTTTTACTCTGTATGACAGTTGTTGGTGTTTACCTGAGAGTAATCAGATTAAAGACTTTGGGGCATATTATCAAGGGGGTTTATCTCCGCTTTTTTGGCTTTAAAAGCCAAGAAAGCGGAGATAAAATTATCTCCCTATTACCTAGCTGTCGCTAACACCAGTTAGCGACAGCTAGTAGGAGATAGCGACCATCTTGGGTCCCACTTTGCATGTCACTGATATTTATCACTAATGACAGCAAAGTGGGCGTGCCAAGATGTTAGAGACTGGAAACAGTCGCTAACATCGCTATCTCCTATTACCAACTTTTGGAGATATTCGCGCTAAGCGCGAATATCTCCAAAAACTAACACCTGCCCTGAGCAGTTCTTAGCCATGTTATCCAATGGGAGGTGGATAACATGGCTAAGAGCATTAGCTCGGTAATGCATGAATATCGCTGACTTTTCAGCGATATTCATGCATTGCGGCCGTTTTTTATCGCATTTGCGATAAACCTTGATGATAGCAAGGTTTATCTGCGATAATTTCTGACGATGCTTAGCGTTAAAAAATTCGTTGCTAAGCATCGTTAGCGATAAATATCGCTTAACGTTGGTAATATGCCCCTTTGTTTGCTTATGTTTCAATCTATACAATCCCAATAAAGTAATGGTTATGAAAAAAAGAAATAGTAAACCTATACTTCCTTATATGCACTTATCTTCCAATGTTTTGTCCCTCGATGTTCATTCCTCAATATTCATGTACCATGGTATTCTGGCTGTCGTTTCCTACCACAAGAATATCATATTGGAAGTCTCAATATCATTCAATTCTTTGAAAATAATCCTTTGGAGTACCAAGTCAGTAGACCCTCAACCCCAAAGCAGTCTTCTAAACTGGAAAATACACACTGGTGATGCAAACATTGGCAAAAGCTTAGACTAAGGGCCCAAGTCCACTTGGTGATATGTTGACTCAATTGCAATTTTGCTGAAAAATGTTCTTTCTCCAAAAATTGTTAACCCCTTCGACGCTGATGACGAGCTGGGCTCGTCATGAGATAGCCTCCTCGCACGCTCATGACGAGCCCAGCTCGTCACGTAACATGCGCTTTTGAAAAAGTCAGCGTACGAGCGGAATTCCGCCCGCACGCATGCGGTTAATGGACCATAAGTACATGGCAGAGGATGACCTTCTACTGAAATCTCCTTATTTATACTTCTGCGATCGATCAATGCACATTCTTAAAGTACTATTGTTTTTTTTAACCTACTATTACGAGTGGTGTCAGCTACCAAATGACTCTACAGGTTCAATTATACTTGCATTACAAATTTCTATTGTCTTATCAGCCAAATCATCTCTAATTTATTTATTCAGCAATTCTACATAGAGCAAGAGCGCCCAAAGGTAAAGTAGTTCTTTACATAGCAACAGCAGAAAAACCTATTGGTCATACATCAAACAAGAAGGATAGCAAGGGGAGAACAGAGGACTGAGAGAATAGTTGGGAGAAGGTAGAAGAGGGAATGCAGAAAAGAGAATATTACACGGTTGCTCAATGAACCAGAAAACAGAGCAACGAAGGGTGGAAAAGAGCAAAAACAGAAGGAAGGGGAGTAGAGGGTGGGAGTGAGGGGCTGTGGTGATGAGAGGTCAAAATGGGCTGCAGGTATGTGTAAAAGAGAGAAAAGAGCAAGTGTACACAAGCAACTAAATACATGTAGGTTACTGAGACAAGTACAGTCAGACAAGATGAGTATTTGCATGACGGCAGAAGGTCTGAAGGATAGATTTGTGTAGGAAGAGAGTTACAGACACCAGAGGCAGTTCCAGAGAAAGACCGATGCAATGCGTGGGTGATTCTGTAACTGGGGATTTCCAGAAAAAGATTGTTTTTCTTCCTGCGTTTTCTCATGTCATTTGATGACCTGAACACAAACACAGATCGGGAAGTACCCAGATGATGAACAGGGCGTCAAGGATCGGCAACTGATGAGTATTTTTCCACATAGGAAAGATACCTTACACATAGATAGTGTATTCATACGTAGTTTTGAGGTTAAGTCTCCCTAGGTGAGTGCTACGAGTTCTAGACACATATATTTTTTGAGATAGTTACTCATTGACCCACTGCTACTCTGTGTTTGTGTACAGTTTGATTTAGGGGCTGTAGCAGTGTTAGGTCTCTAAACATCCCCTTGGGCCCTCCCCTCCCTGGTTGTTTGATTTGATGACCTGAGACATTTAGTCAAGTGATGAGGAGAGCTTGAGTGGGCTGCTTTGAAGGCTAAAATCCTGTCTTAGGTGAGAAGGCAGAATAGCTCAACCTGTTTTTTTAGCAACGTGATAGAAATGTCTTTGCTAAAGAGTGATGTCTGGCTGGTATATGTAAGACATGCCTGAAAGGTAGGAGGGCAGATTGAGAGGTGCTCCGAGAACTGTGTTGCTGAAATCTAGACATAATAGTATTAGGAAATTAATCACTATTTTCAGGTAAGCAAGAGACAGAACCTCTTCAAATGAACAGTACCTTTCTCATTTTAAGTTTCACAGAATTCTCATTTTCTCTAATACAAATTCTGTATTTGAACCCTCGAATAGTGCCCAGCTTGTGCCTGAATACTTCCTTGAAATCTTCGATCCCCCAAAAACCTCTTCACCTTAACCCCTTCGCTGCGGCGGCTATTCGGCTATTCGGCCGCAGCGCTAAGGGGCGGGGGGGCCGCGCGGCGCTCCGACACTTATGACGGAACTGCTCCGTCACGCTCCTCGGACGGGCTGTGCTTGTGACGGAGCGGTTCCGTCATGGACCGCCCGCTCAATAGAACGTGCCGCGCAGGCGCGGCGAGCGGGCCATGACGGAACAGCTCCGTCACCAGCACAACCCACCCGAGGGGCGTGACGGAGCGGTTCCGTCATAAGCGTGGGAGGGGTTAAATTAATATTTAGCTTCTTGCTCCTGGTTTGTATCAAACAAACCTTTGTGGTAGCACCCTAGAATATCGAAACATTTATTTGCTACATATAAGTCTGCCTGTTAAATTATAACATTGTTTTGAAAATTCCAAATAGTTGAATTATATGTCCAGGGTTGGCTTTAGTGCGGGTGGCGCCTGGTGCATCAATCTTTTTTGTCAACCCCCCCCCCCCCATGACCTCCTTCTCGGATTTCCCTCACTACCACCCTGCAAAAGTGCTCCTCATCTTTCCATTGCCCCTCTCTGACACACATTTCATTTGTTTTAATGCACGGGCAAAGGCTGGCTTTACTGATCCACTCAGCTGTAAAATACAGACTTGCATCGTACGCGTTGTTTACAGCAGGCATATTAACCCTCTGCGCTACATTATGGGAGTCAAAACTGTCACTAATCAAAACTCGGATCTCTGTCTGTAGCAGGAACATTATTCACAAGTGTTATCTTGACAATTTTATTGCAGCCTGAAAGCTGGACGCACAAGGTACTCTGAAGCAGGGGCTTATAAATCATAAGTTATTGGTAAACACTTCCAGGTCAACACCTAGGGCCTCATTTATGAAAAGTGACGCATCGCTGCGTGAAAACAGCGATGCGTCACTTTTCACTGTGCCCTCCTTGCGAGACCAATGATGCATCATATTTACAGTATGACGCATCATGGCGCAAGGAGTTACAGATCATCAGAATTTCTGACGTATATGTATGGCGCAAAAGTGACGCATTGCTGGAGAGTGTCACAAAAGTGACGCAACTCCAGCAATGTGTCCTTTCACATGGGGCAAGCCCCATGTGAAAGGGCCTGCGTCAGTCTTACGCCTGCTGTGAGGCAGGCGTAAGAAATTGACGCATTTGTGTCCTAGAAGTGGCGCAGTGAAATCTTATAGATTTCACTGCGTCACTTCTATGACCCTGCCTTGCGTCAGAACGCGCCTCCTGCATACATTATACCTGGCATAGGTATAATGTAGCGCAGGGGTTTACAAAGTGACGCATATGGTGCAACAAGGCACAGTTTTTACGCTGCTGGTGCATCACAAAAAGTGACGCACCGGCAGCGTAAAAGTAAAAGTGACGCACATCCTCATAAATGAGGCCCCTAGTGCGGCCGACCGGCCCTGTATATGTCTCTCGTACAACATGAGACCTGTACCAGGAGGTTTACCCTCCCTCTTGTTTCAGTGTTCCCTGAACAGCTCTTCAATAATCATTGTTACTCACTACTAGTGCAATA
Source organism: Lissotriton helveticus (assembly GCF_964261635.1). NCBI lineage: Eukaryota > Metazoa > Chordata > Amphibia > Caudata > Salamandridae > Lissotriton > Lissotriton helveticus. The sequence continues at coordinate 256,376,392 of NC_136058.1, forward strand.
AAAATTGGAACACACTTTGTTGAACAGGACTTTTTGTGGTATCTGGTAAATAAAAATGTTTTTAAATGTATGTTGCATGTTTGCTTGAAGGTGAGAGTGAGCTTATGTGAGATAGAGCATGTGTATGTCTGAGTATGTCTGTATGTGTAAGCATATGTGTGTGAGTGAAAATGGGTGTCAGTGATGAGTAGTGAGTGAGATTGTGTGAGCATACATGAAAAGTAGGAAAAGTGAGTAGAATGAAAACATTGCCTGCCTTGAGGAGTCATAAGATTTTGATGCAAATTCCTCTCTACCTTAAAGAATACGTTCACATTACTGATCAATACGCCTTGCAATGATCCCAGTCTAATGCACCAGGGTCCCACTTGCAAATGGTGTGATGTTGTATAAGCTTAAACGTAATATCTCGAGTCTTAGCACTGAACATTGCATATGCATAGTCGGTAGTCATGCGTGTGTAAATGGAGGCCTCTGGACTGCAGCTGCGTTGTATTGCGGGAATGCTTTCGCAGCTTACCATTGGAGGCTGTGCAATGCAGTCCAAGGCGAGACACCCCCTCCTCCCAGACTACGCTTATACTCCTAAACACCTTGGGCTTCATTTACAAACTTTGGCGCACGGCAGTGCAGCAGGCCTTCCTGCTGCGCTGCCCTACGGCAAAAGAAAAGGGCAGGAATGCGCAGTATTTATAAGATATGGCACATTCCTGTCCTTTTCCCCAGCGCCGGCGCAGAATGGGATGCCGTGCCCCAATGCAGGCATCTTTGCACCATGGTGCAAGGGTGCCTGAGTTGCAGGGATGATTATTCTTGTACAGGAAGGAAAACCTTTCTGTACAAAAATAATCACAAGAAGCTTTTTCCTCTTTCTATGTGTGCTGCAAAATGCAGCACACATAGAAAAAGGAAAAAGGAGGAGAAATAAAGATATTTCTCCTCGTTGTGCCTCGCGTAAGCATTTGGCGCTACCTCAGATTTATGATTTCTCGTAAATCACGGAATGTATGTCTCGCTGTTCTGATGAAAATGTCAATAAAAAGTGTTTTTTAAAAAAGTGACGTTCCGGAAGCGCAAGGAGTCTCATAAATGAGGCCCCTAGTCCTGAACTCCATTAAACCTAAGTGCAGGTTTCTCATGAGCGCACGCGCTGAGGGGGTACTCGTGCACCAGCAGGCATGGGCTGCAGTCCAGCTCATCACCAAGTGTGATAATCTAATGATACAAAGCTTCTCACATGGGAGTATTTAAGGTGAGCAGGTTTATTTTGCCGCAGCAGTCCATCAGCAGCGCCAGGCGTAAATTGGTCGCTAACAAGTTAATGGGATTTGTTTCATCACACCTTCCCCCCTCAGCTGTTCCCAAAGGATGCCATATGTGGCTATTTGTGTTACTGTGTGTTTAGTTGTCTGAAATACTCTTTAGAATATAATGCAACTGAAATTAAGAGTCAAAGAGGAAATGTCATACATTTAATACTAACATTTACTTTATTAATCTTGTTTTTCTCCCAGATGAGCTCTGTAAGCAAAAATGTTTATATTAATAATTTGCCCTAAATGAAAGATTCGTCTTCCTGGAGGGTGCAGTGCAAAGCACAGTGATGCTTTCGATTGGGAAAACACCTTTCTCTGGCATACGTGCCTTTCCTGGTCCAGTCTGAGGCCCACGTGATCCTCACGCAGCCCTAGGATTTCCACGATGACTAAACGCTCTCCCGCCTCTAACGTTTGCTTCCTAGAGTCCACAAGGTTCTCTCGGGAGAAAGGATGTTTGTCTGCATCGGCCACTTAATTTTTTTTATTTACTCATCCATGATAGTCCAGTAAATGTAAAAAGAAAACAAATTGAAGTAGGGCAGAAAACAGTTTTTTAAATGGAAGGACCAGCTGCAATTTGCTGCCAAGCCCACCAAAAAAACATTGTTTAAAAAGGACCGGTGGTTGGGGGTGGGGGCAGGGGGTTTGGATGGTGATTTACAAAAAAGCCGGGTGAAAAAGCGGGGACATTTTAAGCATTTTGGGGGCCCTGGGCCAATAGTATTTTGGGGAGCCCTGTTCAGAACATGCCTATATTGGACAGGTCACTGGCATTGCACAGGCGCACTGGTCCAAATGCTAAATGTGTTTACATCTCATATTCGGGGATAGTGATATGTATTTTCAGTATTGTAACACAGCAGCAGCTCACTAATATTACTGTAAATAATCTCTGTGAAACCCTCCCATGTTTCATATGTGAGGTCCTGTATTGATCTAAAATAAACTTTTTATATGGACATTGCATGAAACAAACACATTTGTCAGCAACATGTCTATAATAGACTCTCACACATTAAAAATAAATAAAATAAACTCTATTTACAACAATCTGTTTAGGAACTATTCAAGGTCATCGGGGCAAGACCCTGCAGAACAGAGCTGGCACTATCAGGGGGCCCCCTGAAAGGCTGGGGCCCTGGGCCAGTGCCCACTTTGCCCATGCCTTAAAACGTCTCTGTGAATAAGGTGGGGAAAAGCAGCACATCAGAGAGAACAATACAAAGGGAAGGAGGAGAAGCACATGAGGGAAAGAGCAGCACAAGGGTGAGGGTTGTAGTACATGTGAAAGAGAGCAACAGAGCGCAGGGTGGGAGAGATATACATAAGAGAGAGAGAGAGAGGGAATGCAGCACATGAGGGAGAGAGCAACAGGGAGCATAGCGGGAGGGAGAGAAGGAGAAGTAAATGATGGAGAGCGCTAGAAAACCTATGCATTCTTATGGAATTGTTAATCAAAAGTATTTTCCTAAAAGTGAGCAGTGGATGGATATAAATCAGCCAACCAAAAGGATGGATGACGTGATGCTGCGGAGGAGGGCCAAACACAAGAAGAAGAAGAAAAGCCAACAAACAAGAACCAAGCACATGTGTGAGATGTTGGCCTGGTATATGATGTCCACAGTTCTGTGGGCACCCTGTATCAGTCCAAACAATCCCTTATGGTGGTGGTTGTAAGTCAACCTTAAAGACAAGCTATCCTAGTGGTAGCATTGACTAAGCAGCCTAAAGGCTTAACTCAAGAGGACATGTGAAGCCAGGTGTTTTACCATATACAATCCTGTAATATCAAATGAAAGGACACCACACAAGTTATATATTATCAAAATATATGTATTTATTCTTAGAATAATCCCCACTACTCTTTATGAGCAATGAAGCACAAGTGTTTAAATAAAAGCATAGTATAACATAGACAAGTTGCACGTTTTGGATGAGGCCGGTGGCCACTCAAACCATATATCAATAAAGTGGTATAACAATCACTAATCAATCGGGGGTAAGGCCTAGGGCCTTGTGAATCGCTGGGACTACACTGGACTAACAGCAGTTAGGACGGGAGTAGCCCGCGGGATTCGGGTGCAGTGCGGGAAGCACAGGCTTGCACCAATGTAAAGTCAATAGTGCGTAAAAGTTATCGTATTACAGTTTTAAGAGTCTTCCGACTGGACTGGAAGGACAACATTTTAGAGTTAGACACTAGAGGTGTATACCACTACAGGAGCACTGGCGTTCAAGTGTTACCTCACCCACAGGTGCGAAGATGTGTTGGGTTTCGTCACGAAGATCTAGGGTGCCTGGAGATGAAGACACTGCAGGCGTCCAGAAGAGAAGTGTCCGGTGCGATCCAAGGGTGGATCGAAGTTGAAGAGTACCTGAAAGCAGAGGGGACAGAGTCTGGGTCACTAGCCAGTGACCAGGAAGGAACCAGCAAGGAGCCAGGCAATGTTGGGCGCAATCAGGTCGATGTTGTGTAGCTTTTCTCCGCTGCCACGTGGTCTCTGGGGCACCGAGGATGTCCTGGAGTGAATCACGAGCTGTCCCACAAAGGCTCTCGCTGACGGCGGGGTCGGCTTCAAGATCGGAGTCAACAGGCCTTGGCAAAGGCAGCCCACGCAGGATTCGAAGATGGCTTAACACTCAGACCTGCAAGGTCAGAGCGGGTGCTCCTTTTCGGGGGAGCGAGTGCCAGTCTGGAGCAACCAGACCAGCTGTGTAAATTCAAGGGTTCGTCGGTTCTGGGGCCACTAGCCATCGGGCAAGCGACCGGACCAACGTGTCGAGCAGGGAAATGCAAAAGGGCCCCACGCAGCACTCGTCGAGTGTGGAGGGGTGAGCTTTGGTGCAAAAGCTGCTCGGGGCTGGAGCTTCTCAAACTCGAATGCACAGCTTCAAAGGAGCCTCGTGTGCTGTACGGTCAGCGCTTCGTTGTTCCTCCAAGATTTCCGCTCCCACGCTTCAGGTCGCCTCCACGGGTCTCAGCTTTGCAGGGACTGTGGATCTGGCTGTTAGAAGGCAGGCACGCTGGGTCTTGTTGATCTCTGTCGCTCGAGTTCCGGCAGGACCTGCAACAAAGCAAACGTCGAGGTGCTGGAGGGTGCCTGTTTGCACAGGGTGGTCACTCCTTGACCACAAGGGAGATTCTTCAGTCTTCTACGTCGAGTAGGATGTCGAAGGGTCCAGAGTTTCGTTTCATAAGTTTCATTCAGGATAATCTGATGGGCATTGGCACTGCTCCCACCTATATTCCAAATCTGGGGGCTGGATTACCTGCTAGGTCCCTCCTATGGGTGGGACCCAGGAAGGGGGTGGTTACACCCCTTTCTTTTGTCCAGTTTGCCGCCAGGACTGGGGCTGGATGGCCCCAGAACCGGTTTGACTGGAATCTGCCCAGTGACACCTTGTGTGCCCCAGGCAGTGTCTAGTTTCTTTCAACCCTCCCTGCTACAATCCACTATCTCCTGTCTGGGGTGGTGTGACACCTCCTTGTGACAGGAGATCCTTTGATCAAGCCTCCTCTGTCGAGTTTCGGTTAGCAGCAGGAGTCCAGACTCGTGTCTGTGGCAGCAGCATCCATTTTGTGATGCTGGGGCTCTGGTTTGGATTAACCGCATTTGCAGTAAGTAACATGTCTTCTCCCTCTAGAAGGGTGGAATGCTACCCCCGTCGCCAGAACTGGCGAGGGGGTAGTATTCCAAAGTGTATGACACCAAACACGACATGTTTTGATAAAGCCAAACCAAAGTTAGCAATAACCGCGAGGGTTATAATGCACTTAAGAGTATATGGTATGGCAGTATCACTGGAACAGCAGTACGGAAATGGTTCCGAACACTGCAGACAGGCTCAGCTCATGCTAGAGCACCATCTCACATAAAACCAAGCACTCTGCCTCCAGGATTGTAAAGGCCTGCCATAGGAGTGACTGATAGGTATATATGTGTCCAGATATAGGTATAGATATAGGTATACTATATCTAAGCAAGGGGTGATTACACCACCTTGCCCTAGCTGTGTGAACAGCCAGTTGTGTCGATTTAAGTACCAGCCAGGGGTGGCAAAAGATATGCTGCAGCCCCTGGTAGGCCTTGGATGCACCTATGCCCTGGGCACCTATAGTGCACTGTACAGGGTCTGATAAGGTGTCCAGTACCAAATTGGTGATGTACCTATAGTACATGGAGTCCATTTAAAGAGAGAGCAGATAGCCTGGGGCCCTGATTAGCAGGATCCCAGGCCAACTAAGTCGAAAACCAGCTAAACACCAGGCAAAAATCTGGGGTAACCGTAGTCAGGTATCCACCTTCCTACATAGCCCCCCCCCCAAACGAAAGGAGTTAAGGCTATCCTTGACCAGGTAAGCCTATATTGCCTAAGTGGCCATATAAGGTAGTACCTGCACTAGCATGGTTACCCCCTGTCTCATGGTCCACTAAGCAATCCCTCACCCTAGGGGTATCAGAGGGTCTCCACCATAGGGAATCACTACCTGTGGTGTGTTTTGGCAAAGTAAAAGGCTGGTGTTGAGATGGAGTACTGAAGTGAGGCTCCACTAATGTAGGGCTCAGCTTCCTCCAATCATCTTCCACCATGTGTGCCTTTCTTTCCTTGACTGAGTTGCACTGTGCTCTCAGGGTCAACCTCTGGCTGCCTACAGCTGGAGGCTGGGTCCTTTCTGTTGGCTTACTGGAGGGACAGGTCAGGTTTGGGGCCTTTAGGTCCCAGGTTTGGCTGTGCCCAATAGTTAACATCTGGGGGAGGTCCCTAACTAGTGGTAAGGGGGATCCCTCAGGAGTTTTTAACTTTTTCACCTTGCTAGGGCTGCTAGCTTTGGTGCCCCTAATCTGCTGATGGGGGTGTTTAATTTGACAGGGGGCCCTTTGGGGCTCACTGACCTCCTTGACCTCTGCAGCCCTGGGCTGACTGAGGCAGGGTAGAGAGGGGCAGGTTACCTGCTCCAGACTGGGTCCCACCTTGGAAGGGTCCACTGACATCAGGGGCTCTGCCGGGCTAGGCCTGACTACCTCTGGGGCAGTTCCTTCACAAGGGGTAAGATCAGTTCCCTGAGGAGGCTGATCCTTTCCTAATGTCTGGTGGGAGGGAGATTTCTCTTCATCCTCAATGCTCTCTGTTTGTGTGGAGTGATCCATAGTTTCAGGCTTCACAACACATGAATCAGTTTGAGTTTGGGCTGTGGCCATCACAGCCCCGCCAACCTTTTCAGGAAGGGACTCAGTTTGGGTATGGGCTGTTACCATAACAGCTCTGCTAACCTTTTCAGGAACGGATTTTGCTGAAGATGGGGCCGAGTCTTGCACATCCCTACCAACCTTTTCAGGAAGGACATCTTGGATTGGGGCTGTAGCCAGTACAGCCCCACTAACCTTTCCATGGACATTTACCATTTTAGAATGGGTTTCTTGTTCCACCTCAGCCCAGACTGAGATTTCTAAATCATTCCCAAGTAGACAATCTACAGGCAAGTTTGATGACACTGCCACTCTCTTTGGGCCAGTGACACCTCCCCAGATGAGATTTACTACTGCCATGGTATGATTTCTCTGCACTCCATCAATGTTTGTCACCTGGTATGTGGCACCAGGTAAAAGTTGCCTTGAGGGGACTAGATTCTCAGTCACCATAGTGATACTAGCCCCTGTGTCTCTGTAGGCCTCAACTTTTTGACCATTGATGATGGGCTCCTGTCTATACTTGCTCAAAGTGTTTGGGCAATCAGTGAAGTTGGCAAACCCCATGCCATTCTCACAGACAAGAGTATCTGAATTAGGGGACCTGGTTAGGCCAGAGTCCACCTGGGCTCCAAAAGTAAAGCCACCCAAATTGTTGGGGGTGCTCCCACCACCTGGGGGATTACTGCTGACAGTAACAGGAGGTGTTGGAGCTCTACTTGGAGGTATATTTTCTTTATTACTGTTCTTTGGACAACAGCTATCTGTTTTCCAGTGGCCAGGCTTTTTACAAGCATGGCAATAGGGTTTCTTCTGGTCAGAGGAAGTGTTTTGGGACCCAACCCCATCCTTGCAGTTTTGGGGCCCTGTGGGAGACTTGTCTTTAGATTTATCCCCACCCTTCTCTTGAGCCTTGGAAGTATCCTTCTTTTGGTCATTACCCTGATTCTTAGGCCTAATCCTGGTTTTGACCCATTTGTCTGCCCTCTTACCCAATTCTTGTGGAGAGATCAGATCTGAGTCCACTAGGTGCTGGTGTAAAAGCTGGTTCTGACAATTACTTAGGATCTGCTCCCTCATAATCAAATTATACAATCCTGTATAGTCATGTACTTTGCTGCCATGTAGCCAACCTTCCATAGCCTTAGTAGCACAATCTACAAAATCAGTCCAGTCCTGAGTCTGAGCTTTTTGGGTGTCTCTGAACAACAACCTGTATTGTTCAGTGGTTAAGCCAAACCCATCAATAAGAGCACTCTTCAGGACAGTGTAATTTTTAGCATCCTCAGCTCTAACAGTGAGGAGCTTATCCCTACCTTTCTCAGAAAAGGAGAGCCACAAGATTGCTGCCCACTGATCTTTGGGGACCTGCTGTACCATGCAGGCCCTCTCCAGAGCAGTTATCCATTTGTGGATATCATCCCCATCTCTGTAGGGGGGCACAATCTTACGCCGGTTTCTATGGTCATAGGACCTGTCTTTATCCTTAGGAATATTGCTGCCACCAGTGGGTATTTCACCACTCAGCTTCTGCTCTTTTGCAAAAGCTAGTCTAGCTTGGGCCAGGGCTAATTCCTCTCTTTCTATTTGGAGATTCACTGCTCTCATCCTGGCCTTATGCTCTCTTCTTTGAGGGGAAGTCATTCCTCTCTGTGATTCTCTGGAGGCACTAGAAATGTGAGAATCCCTTGAAGGGCTTCTCTCTCTACTATTGCCTGGGAGAATCCTGTTATGTACTCTGGGGAGGTGCTGACCCTCTCCATTTCCATGTAGGTCCAAGTTGGCTTGGCTAAGCCTTACCACTGGTACCTGGTTATCCCCTTGATGATTGTCTGCCTCATCATTTGACTCTGGGTCCTCCTCTTCCTCTTCTGGGGTGGTGTTCTCATTGTCTGGGGGATGCACTCCTTCTCCTGATCCTGAGGGGACTATTCTGCCTTTCTCAAGGCCATCCTTCTCCAGGATGGCTATCATGATAGGAATGGTAGGGTTGTGACCCTTTTTCAGCTTCCTGGCAGTGCACAGGGCACTCAGGTCTCTATGGCTGAATTTGTCATAGTCTGAGGTTGCCTGTGGAGTGTCAACCACCACAGGTAGAGAGCCTGTAGCTTCACCTGTGGCAGACATGACTCTAGTGTGGTGTAAGTGATGCATCTACCTACACTAAGTGTTTTTCTACTGTACCTTGCTAGTGAGTTGTAGTCAGGGTGTGCTAAGCCCTTCTACCTACAACTACTAAGTTCAGTAGAACTTAAATATGCTAAGCTCTTATTTATATGTACCTATGGTACTTAATGTGATCTTTCAATTTGATAAAAAGATTGCAAAGGTAAAACAACAGCAAGCTCAAATCCGTACCGCTGCTCACCAATGTGAGAAGTTGGCCTGGTATATGATGTCCACAGTTCTGTGGGCGCCTTGTATCAGTCCAAACAATCCCTTATGGTGGTGGTTGTAAGTCAACCTTATAGACAAGCTATCCTAGTGGTAGCATGGACTAAGCAGCCTAAAGGCTTAACTCAAGAGGACATGTGAAGCCAGCTGTTTTACCATATACAATCCTGTAATATCAAATGAAAGGACACCACACAAGTTATATATTATCAAAATATATGCATTTATTCTTAGAATAATCCCCACTACTCTTTATGAGCAATGAAGCACAAGCGTTTAAATAAAAGCATAGTATAACATAGACAAGTTGCACGTTTTGGATGAGGCTGGTGGCCACTCAAACCATATATCAATAAAGTGGTATAACTATCACTAATCGATCGGGGGTAAGGCCTAGGGCCTTGTGAATCGCTGGGACTAAACTGGACTAACAGCAGTTAGGACGGGAGTAGCCCGCGGGATTCGGGTGCAGTGCGGGAAGCACAGGCTTGCACCAATGTAAAGTCAATGGTGCGTAAAAGTTATCGTATTACAGTTTTAAGAGTCTTCCGACTGGACTGGAAGGACAAAACTTTAGAGTTAGACACTAGAGGTGTATACCACCACAGGAGCACCGGCGTTCAAGTGTTACCTCACCCACAGGTGCGAAGATGTGTCGGGTTTCGTCACGAAGATCTAGGGTGCCTGGAGATGAAGACACTGCAGGCGTCCAGAAGAGAAGTGTCCGGTGCGATCCAAGGGTGGATCGAAGTTGAAGAGTACCTGAAAGCAAAGGGGACAGAGTCTGGGTCACTAGCCAGTGACCAGGAAGGAACCAGGAAGGAATCAGGCAATGTCGGGCGCAATCAGGTCGATGTTGTGTAGCTTCTCTCCGCTGCCACGTGGTCTCTGGGGCACCGAGGATGTCCTGGAGTGAATCACGAGCTGTTCCACAAAGGTTCTTGCTGCCGGCGGCGTCGGCTTCAAGATCGGAGTCAACAGGCCTTGGCAAAGGCAAACCCACGCAGGATTCGAAGATGGCTTAACACTCGGACCAGCAAGGTCAGAGCGGGTGCTCCTTTTCAGGGGAGTGAGTGCCAGTCTGGAGCAACCAGACCAGCTGTGTAAATTCAAAGGTTCGTCGGTTCTGGGGCCACTAGCCAACGGGCAAGCGACCGGACCAACGCGTCAAGCAGGGAAATGCAAAAGGGCCCCACGCAGCACTCGTCGAGTGTGGAGGGGTGAGCTTTGGTGCAAAAGCTGCTCGGGGATGGAGCTTCTCAAACTCCAATGCACAACTTCGAGGGAGCCTCGGGTGCTGCATGGTCAGTGCTTCATTGTTCCTCCAAGATGGCCGCTCCCACGCTTCAGGTCACCTCCACGGGTCTCAGCTTTGCAGGGACTGTGGATCGGGCTGTTAGAAGGCAGGCACGCTGGGTCTTGTTGATCTCTGTCGCTCGAGTTCTGGCGGGACCTGCAACAAAGCAAACGTCGAGGTGCTGGATGGTGCCTGTTTGCACAGGGTGGTCACTCCTTGACCACAAGGGAGATTCTTCAGTCTTCTACGTCGAGTAGGATGTCGAAGGGTCCAGAGTTTTGTTTCATAAGTTTCAGTCAGGATAATCTGATGTGCATTGGCACTGCTCCCACCTATATTCCAAATCTGGGGGCTGGATTACCTGCTAGGTCCCTCCTATGGGTGGGACCCAGGAAGGGGGTGGTTACACCCCTTTCCTTTGTCCAGTTTGCCACTAGGACTGGGGCTGGATGGCCCCAGAACCGGTTTGACTGGAATCTGCCCAGTGACACCTTGTGTGCCCCAGGCAGTGTCTAGTTTCTTTCAACCCTCCCTGCTACAATCCACTATCTCCTGTCTGGGGTGGTGTGACACCTCCCTGTGACAGGAGATCCTTTGATCACGCCTCCTCTGTTGAGTTTCGGTCAGCAGCAGGAGGCCAGACTCACGTCTGTGGCAGCAGCATCCATTTTGTGATGCTGGGGCTCTGGTTTGTATTAACCGCATTTGCAGTAACTAACATGTCTTCTCCCTCTAGAAGGGTGGAATGCTACCCCCGTCGCCAGAACTGGCGAGGGGGTAGTATTCCAAAGTGTATGACACCAAACACGACATGTTTTGATAAAGCCAAACCAAAGTTAGCAATAACCGCGAGGGTTATAATGCACTTAAGAGTATATGGTATGGCAGTATCACTGGAACAGCAGTAAGGAAATGGTTCTGAACACTGCAGACAGGCTCAGCTCATGCTAGAGCACCATCTCACATAAAACCAAGCACTCTGCCTCCTGGATTGTAAAGGCCTGCCATAGGAGTGACTGATAGGTATATATGTGTCCAGATATAGGTTTAGATATAGGTATACTATATCTAAGCAAGGGGTGATTACACCACCTTGCCCCAGCTGTGTGAACAGCCAGTTGTGTCGATTTAAGTACCAGCCAGGTCTGATAAGGTGTCCAGTACCAAATTGGTGATGTACCTATAGTGCATGGAGTCCATTTAAAGAGAGAGCAGATAGCCTGGGGCCCTGATTAGCAGTATCCCAGGCCAACTAAGTCGATAACCAGCTAAACGCCAGGCAAAAATCTGGGGTAACCATAGTCAGGTATCCACCTTCCTACAACATGAGAGTGTCAATAAAGCATTCCAATGCTGAGCAATGGGTAGGCTCTTTGCCCACTGTCACTCCTTCTCCTTGGTAAGCCACAATAGGTCTGGTAGGCAAGTCCTAAAAAGTGTCATTCTCATGCAGACTATCCCATGTCAAATAGGTTTTCGTCACCTAAGGTGCAGACAGGTCTGTTCTGTCACTACGCGTGATCTTTAGTTTCAGTTTCTCCAGAAACATTCCAAACGGAAAAGTACAGTATTGTTTGTAAATGAAGTGATATCGTTGTAGCAATCAATCCGGTAACCAGTTAGGTAGATTATATACGTTTATTAGTCATAAGTAAGATGGTACAAGAGAGCCCCACCAGGAGCAGCGTCCTGCTGCTCAGCCCCACTCACTCAAACTGACCACTCATACAAATCATGCATTCAGGAACATTCTGATTACATCACACACACAGGCTGAGCAGCAGGGAGAAAAGAGACACAGAATAGTACAGAATATAACACTTCTCCCTCATTCAAAACAAAAAAGAAATAAAAGAAAGTATGAGTGAAGAAATGCAGTATGCCAAACGAAGGCAAAGAAAGAATTTCCAAATAAGCAGATCAACAGGATATAGGATAAGACGATCACAAATCTAAACTACAAGCTGAATAAACAAAGGAGAGGCATAAGAACAGCATTGACACAATGCAGAATAAAATGGATGGAAATTGTACGGTGGCAATACAGTGTTAAAAAGGAATACCGGACAATGAAGATAAATGCAGAATGATGATGAAAACCTCACACCATATAGATAAAAGACACATCAACAACACACCACAACTCACACTCGCACTAAATATAAGAGAAAAGTCAGATGTCACAGAGACAAGAAACATCAACATCACACCACAACTCGCACACGCACTAAATATAAGAAAAATCTCAGACATCACATAGACATCACCTGACATCACCTGACAATGTACCACACATAAACCACCTTCTTTCATCACAAACCAAACCCCGAATGTCACGGATCATGCCAGTTGGCCAGACTGACACGAGAAGCAATAAACAGAGAACCAAAACTTAAAAATGATGCCCCAAGAAACAACAAACGCAGAAGCGCAGCAAAACAACACATCCACACAACACGGTACAAAGAACGGGGTGTATGACTCCCAAGAATGCACACCAAGGTAAAACACCCAACACAGGGTACACGACTCCCCAAAACATGCGAGGTACATGAACATGACTCTTCAAACACACACCAAGGCAAAACACACGGCAAAGGGTACGTGACACCCTGTGCACGGGGTACATGACTCCTCAAAACACGCACCATGGAAAAACATATAGCACGGGGTACATGACTCCGAAACATAACACACATCAAAGTACAACACGCAGCATGGGGTACATGACTCCCCAGCGCACGGGGTACATGACTCCCCGAAACGCACTCCAAGGTAAAACGCACAGCACGGGGTACATGACTCCCCAGCGCACGGGGTACATAACTCCCTGAAATGCACACCAAATAAAACACACAGCAAGGGGTACATGACTACCCAGTGCAGGGGGTACATGATTACCCAAAATGCACACCAAGGTAAAACACACAGCATGGGGTACATGACTCCCCAGTGCACGGGGTACAAAGAGCCACACACACAGTCCAACGTCCAAAACATACCTCTGTAGGCTGTCTGTTGTTAAAGACACCAGTGGGGCATCCAAGGCATTGGTTAGCTTTTCATTTCAGGCTCAGCTGGCTTCTCTAAGGAGCTTGTGCAGTTTCATCAGTTTCTCAACTTTTCCCACGTGGTTCTTTATTTCCAATCACAGCCACTTTTGTAAATGAAGTGATATTGTTGTAGTAATCAATCCGGTAACCAGTTAGATAGATTATGTAGGTTTATTAGTCATAAGTAAGATGGTACAAGAGACTATCCCATGTCAAATTAGTTTTAGTCACATAAGGTCCAGACAGGCCTGTTCTATCACTACGTGGGATCTTCAGTTTCAAACAGAAAAGTACAGTATTTTTTGTAAATGAAGTGATATCGTTGTAGTAATCAATCCGGTAACCAGTTAGGTAGATTATGTAAGTTTATTAGTCATAAGTAGGATGGTACAAGAGAGCCCCAGCAGGAGCAGCGTCCTGCTGCTCAGCCCCACTCACTCAAACTGACCACTCATTAAAATCACGCATTCACGAACACTCTGATTACATCACACACATAGTCTGAGCAGCAGGGAGAAAGGAGACACAGAATAGTACAGAATACAACAGCATTAAATCTTATGACTTTGATTAGTTCTCCCATGTCTTATCCGTTTTTGTCTCATAAAAACAGAATTTGAGAGCGAGAGTGGGATTGCCTGGGATACTGGGCTTGGCTGTATTTGTGCTCTCTTGTCAGCATGGGACAAGGGTAAGCAAGAGCCAGACATCTTGCTCGAGCCGGGATCGAGTTTGCTTGGCTCACCCAACTCCAGCTGCAAAGAAGACCCAGGCAAATGGCTTTAATGAACCAAGATGGCACCCTCACTTATATTTCTGCAGCTGGCACCGCTGCCACGTCACACACAGGGTGGCGGTTTGGGTTGGCAGCAGCTAAGTGCTGCATTCCCAACCAGCAAATAATTTTCTACAAAACAACTGGTGTTGTCTCAATCATTTGCTTTTGGTTGTCATGCATTTTCATGCATTTATTCACTACACGCAATATATACGTCTGGTTATAGGATATCAGGGCTAAGCCTCTTGGGTGAAGGAAGGATGACCCATACATGTTGAAGATAAATTGAACTGAGTTCTCAACATCATGCTCCGCATGGGCCCTCCCACAAGCCCTTTGTCACTCTTGATTAAACTTTTCTTAGAACCAGGTTTATTAGAATGTTTAACATTAACAACATAATTTAAACAATGGGCATGAGGGGATAGATACACTCATTCTAAGACTTAACTCTTCCATTTTAGTAGGTGTTGAATAGCTGAGTATTTCCAACACGCTCCTTGGATGTAGGAGAATTTTTTGAGGTCCCTTGACCAGTGGTGGACAGGTTAGTGGGATGAGGACAGCGAACAGGTGGAACAACACACTTTAGTAGTGAAATGGGAAGAACATGATGGATTTTGCATAACAAGTAAAATTAGTTCCAGATATACTAGTATTTGCGAGAGCATGAAGCAATGCAAAGCGACACAAACGTGTACCTGGTATTTACTGTCCAGCATAAAAGGTGTTTTTGGATGGAAAGGTGAATTTTTCCAAGTGGAAAAAGCACTTTGGTCTGTTTTGCGCCATTCTGCATCGCTTTGTGTCGATTGAGTGTTAATGAGGCAGATTCGCACAATCACCCATAAGTTGTAATGCAATGTCTCATCTTCTAAAATAGCACAGCTTTGAATCAAAAATGAACACTTACTTAAAGCAGGTGTAGGCAGGAGGAAATTAGCTCATTTATTTAAAAAAACAATATATTGCATGTGCACTGCAGTGCACAGCACTAATCCAATGTCTGAAGGATCCTTCTAAGATTGGCTACTCATTTCAATGTGTAGAATCCTTCTGAGATTGTCTACCCAAAGGCTTTTTAACTGGAATGTAATGCTTTCGGTGCAAATCTTACACTAGACAGCGCACACTCACCCCTGCAGTATGTCTATGTGGCACGCAAGGCAGCCTAGTTAGAGTTGAGTGCAGGGAATGACAGTAGAGGCAGATCAGTTGTAGCAGACATGGCTTTGTGCAGGAGTGCAGAGACCACAATACCTCTCCACTATTTCAGATTTGTAACAAAAGAGGCTACATAGGGCTTGTGTCTTGCACTTATATTCTTACAAAAAGCCTTGAAAAAGATCCGACTCAAAGGCCTTGCATGCGGTGAAACACGTGTTGGCTAATGTTTGACAAAGTTCCAAAACTCACACCATTGAAATCCGGATTTAAAAAGATGTCACATATCGAGTAACATGTAAAATAATAATAAAGAAGTCTTATGTCTGAAAAGGTTCCAAGATTCATAACTTTAAAAACAGGTTTTAAAAAGATTTTACCTGTTGAGAAATGTGAAATAATAATAATAAATAAAGTACGGAAATATATACAAGAAAATGGCTTTCAATGTATGCATGCTTAATACATATTCCACATTAGGGGAAGTTAGCCAATCCCCTAAGGAGTCTCACAGGTTTTCCAAACTAAATAATGAGGAAAATAACTGAATTGATGAATTTAAGGCATACCGGGAAGGTTGTGGAAAAGGTTGGGCCGAAAATCTAATGCATGGCTTTGGCAGGGTTTTCCCTCTTGAGTTGTGCAGCGTTGCCTGAAACATTAGAACTAGTCTGATGTCAAGGGGGTTGATCATCTTTTCCTTTGCTAAAGACTTTGTAGTGGGTTTTACGCTTTTTTACCCGTGGCTAGCACCTTTGTCATCTCGTTTTTTATGTAGCTGATGTGAACTCTCAAGGACACAAAGTGGCATATTTACAAGCCCCTATCACCAAAATTGCCATTGCTTGTTTATGTGCAGGAAGGTGACTCTTCCTGCACATAAACAATCACAAAAAAATCGACATTTTGCAACTTCTATGTGTGCTGCATTAAGCAACACACACATAAAAGTTACAAAACATCATTTAAAGATCGTTTATGTGCAGTAAGGGAGACCTTTAATATGGTGCAGCCTTGCATTTCTGAAATGGCGGAGTGCGGCGATAAGCCTTGGCTAACGCTGCAGTCCGTCACTTAATGGCCCAAAATTGGATACGTTTTATCACCATTTAAGCAACTAGTACTGCAGGAAATTGGTGAAGGATAGAGAAAGAGAGATTATATTTAAATTCAGCCAAGGTTACTTTGCTCACCCACCTTGGTGAGTGACTGTACCAATTCAACTTATAAAAGTGTCTGACCGCAACTACCTGTTTCGAATACAAGGGAAATACTAAATGTGAACATTTTAACCGAAAGTGACTTTCGCCTCTATGAAATCTTTTTGACATTTAAAATTGTAGTGTCAGTCTTTTGGGGCCTTATAATCCCCTTAAAGGGCATCTCGTGAGAGGATTTGGATGCAGGGGATTAATTTGACAAATGCTTTAGCTTAGCTATAGTTCACATAAAACTTGCGATGGCATAAATGAAATCATTGTTTCTCGCACGGGAATAATTTTCGAGAAAAGGCCCTGGTATAAGCGGGAGGTGAAGATAAACGCTGTTTCTGATTTATGCAAATGACCTTGCCTTGTGCTTGTTGAGTCATGGCTGTTTCATGTTATTTTGTGCACTCAGCCTGTTCCATGGAGACACAGTAACAATGAACTTGAGCAAACAGTTTCTCATGGGCCTTATTACTTATAATGACCTGAATGTTCACTCCACAAGTGTCAGTTTCTTGCCTGAAGACATTTAAGGGTAGAGAGTTCACCTTAACAGCTTCTACACACATTACTTCTCGTGCTTGCTTGCTCGCCTACCTATGACGTTCTCGCTCAGTTTACCATTTACTCACTCAGCCACTCACTGAATTGATCATAAACTCAATCAGCCATTCACTCACAAACACACACACTCAGCTGGCTCGCTCACCCGCTCACTGTCTCATTCACTTGCTCATTTACAAACTCACTTGCTCACTCATGCATTTACGAGTGCTAAGGGAACCATCCAGGAAAAATATTCAGCTTGTTCTCTTACCCACTTTTACATCAAGAAAAGATCTCCGTAGAGTTCCAGAATGTGCTTTTGTTGGATGATGTCTGGTCGGGTTGTAAAACCTGTTATGACATTATTTACTAAATGGTCCCTTCATTACACAAACATGTCATCAGTGCTTAATTTGTAAAATATGAAGTTCAGGTGCTCAAATATTGGTTGGCAGCCACACCCACTATCACCTGGCTCCACCCACTTCCACCACTGTCGCCACCCACTCTCTGTTGGCTCTGCATCCTTGAACTTATGGGGCCACCCTGATTACCGTTTTTAATATATTTTGGTCATCCATAGTATTAATGGTGTCTAGACCTGACACAAAGGTGGCATCCACGCAATGGTACCCATTATTGGCCTATTGTGTTGTCCTTGGCATTATGGTGGTCATCTCTGGCATTTGATGGTAATACCGATGCTTGTGGGAAATAATGTGTCCTGTGAGGGTGTAGTACATATGCGTACTCGATTAAGTTGCATGCAATTTGGAAGTCGAATACACAGTATTTACCAACATGTAAATTGTACATTATGTCACAGTTTGTGTTTCTCAATTACATATTTTTGTTTGGAGGGAGCGTTATTTTCGTTCTCTTGGCAAACATCAACCTAGCTGTTAGGCCGGCTTTCTGAGACCATCAGGGCTCAAAGCCTGCTTCAGCTCGCACTTGCCAACGATTGGGCAATATCCATCCACCTCCTGTCGAGTCTGTTTTCGTGATGAGGGTCCTCCCCAGAGCTGGGGTGAGAGTATAGGCTGAAGAGAGGCACGTTTCACTAACTGGCAGCATTGTGTTCCTGTTTACCATGGGCATTTAAACAACCCTCACTACAATGGCTCTAACCCCATCGCAAAATAAAAAATGTCGGCAATTTTTAATGGTTGCTGGAATTATTGCTGTCCCTATTTGGTAAACGCAATTTGCAGTGTTTCGTGTACCTAGGAAACACTTAAAACAGGGGCTCCTGAACCAGCAGAAACCGCCGTCTATGGACAGGAAGTCTGTACAGGCCCGAGCGTTACTGCTGGCCTGGTGGC
This sequence comes from Lissotriton helveticus, assembly GCF_964261635.1. NCBI lineage: Eukaryota > Metazoa > Chordata > Amphibia > Caudata > Salamandridae > Lissotriton > Lissotriton helveticus. The sequence goes on from NC_136058.1 coordinate 256,394,665, forward strand.
ACTTTACACACAGTGCAAATCACATGATGTGATTTACAGAAATATCATCACACCTTTTTAGGTCTCGCCTGCTAATCCGCTTGCGCATTGCTGGCGAGATATATAGGGGCTTATCCAGAGCTTAACCAAAGTGGCGATTTCATGCAGTGCACGTGGACACAAGCACGTGCATTTCCCCACATGAAAAGCCATCAGCCTCCCTCCCACAGGCTTCCCCAGCGTGCACAGTGCGCGCTGGCCTCACTTCTCCTCCCCCTAATTGCTTTTTTTCACGGCCGCCAGGCCGTGAGCTACATCAAAGGGTTCGGCTCCCCGCCCCCTGCTTCACGGACGGTTCTCAGGCCACCAGTCTGATTCACCCACAACTATTGATGCCCACCGTTCCTGTCCTCCATAGGAAGCGGTTTATTTTGTTTCGGAGATGTTCTTGTATTATATTGCCAATGCTTTTTTTTAAACTTGTTACTTTCACCATGGTATAGACTCTGCCACCACTGGACAGCACAATGCGGGCCTCCTCTCGCCGTGCTTTAATTAAACAGCAAACAGGCGACCAGCCTCGCAACATCTCTGTGTACGGTGATAGAAGTCACAAGTACATTGTCATGTGACCACTCTCTCACGTTCCCTCATTCTCCAGCTGCCTCAGTCTGCCCCGTCTTCCTCATCCTCCCTATGCTCTGGTAATTGTTTTAATCTCATGTTTCCTCAGCTGACAATAATCTTTAGATTAATAGGATGTCATACTATCACCCTTCATTTCTAACACTTGTTTTTTAAACTTTTTTTGATTTTTCGCCTTCATGAATTAAATTACTTTTTAGGATCCCCGCTGAAAAACACTATGTAATTAAAGGTAAAGGTTCATTGTGAGGCCGGAAAATACTCACAGATGCATTCTATATTGTTTATACACTTCGTGCGAGTTTGTCACACTTTTTATATTATTCTATGTTGTTATAAAATATTTATAACTCGTATTTCAAAATGTGTGACCCTATATCAAGGAATGGCCAGTCTATAAGCAATCCCCCATTTCCTCACCACATACACTTGCCAGACTTCTCTGGGAAGCTCGCATTGCGCGGCTCATTGCAAGCACTAGCTGCTTTTAAACTACCTGTTCCTGGGTGAGGTGCATGGAGCATCAGAGGGGCTGGGGGCTTTGGGGGATGGAAGCTGTTGCTAAGCAGCTATATATATGCTAATGTGACCACTTTTCCGGGTCTGTATGTGCTTTGGCTGGAGAGAGCAGTGTCATGCAGGCTAAGCCAGGTAAGGCTTTGTTTTGTATACTTGCGTCCTGCTCTGACTTGACCTCTCAGTTCGTCTTCATCAAGCAACAAATAAGTAGCAATTCACGGAAACCCAAGTATCTTAAAATGCAAATTCTTTAAAACGTTAAGCACAATGTAGGAGCACACCAGTAAAGTGTAAAACGAGTTATTTTCCCTGCAGTTATTATGTCTCTTCAAAAGGAAGACATGTGAAACATGTCCAAACGCGCATACTTATTTGCACATTATCTGTATGTCAAGTTTAACGTTTTTTTTAACTTTAATAATCCAGCTATCAGCAAACAACAAATCGCACATTCATGAACTGTACATATATTGTGGCAGTAACCCAATATAATTTCTTGGCCTTTCATCATGTATGATTTACGTGTTATCTGGGATCATTTGAGCACGAGCACTAGTACAGATGGGAGGAAATAAATAAATAACAAAAGCCCTCTGCTTGCATGCTACTTTCGCGGCTCCTTTGATGTGCGTCCATTTGCCACCAGCCACTTAGCCACTTTGTGTGCGCGCGCCACCTCTGCTGCCAGGCTTCAGCACACCAGGCTGACCACCCCTCACCCCTAGTGACTTCATCCGCGCCCACTTCACACGCGCTCTGCAGGTCATAAACAGGACCATCTGCTCCACTCCCAGCGCTGCATGACCGTCTTCAAAGCAAGCTTGTAACACGAGCTGCCTGCTTGCTCAGTGGCAGCAAGTACGTCAAAGTCAGAGACAGACACTTTACAGTAGACAGGGGTTAACATAAATTAGGCAAGGCCCTGCCTTTCCCAGCTGCCTCAGAGCATTGCACTGCACGCGGTGCCCCGTCCGACGCCGGTGGCATGCTTGCTGGGGCCTCAGAGGCTCTGACTAAGTTCAGGTGACCGTCAACACGAGCGCGCACCAGTAAAAGCAGCGTTGTTTTTTTATTTTATTACTCACTGCGTGGTGGCACCGCAGGACTGCCTTATTAAGAGGCCTGCTGCTGCTTCACGTCCTCCTAACCGGTGCTGCTGTGCTGGTAACTCATTCAGTGAGTGTGTGCTGCGGTTAGTTCCACCGTCCCTGGCATGAAAAAAGTTTACGCACGGCACGCTGCAACAGCCCCCTACCCCCAATCTTTGGCCCGCCGACCAGCAACACTGAAAATAATAAAAATGGTACGTAATCGCTTCATGGAACTAGATTTATTATCGGGCTGACTGGCTCGCTCTCGCAGCACTGTTTTTCACCGAAGGACTCCGGGGACTGACTATACAAGTGTGAAGTGCACAATACTGCAGTAAGGCAATTGTATATCATTTTTTACGTTGACGCATGACGTATAGACTGCAGTGCAGTCAGGCAGTTGATGTAAGTTGTAGACCCGGCCCTGATAAAAACGTGCCGGTGCTAAGCACCGGAAAGCACCAGCACAAATTAAGCACTGCATGTCATATTCAGCACAAAAGCCCATCAGTCAAGCATTGCCTGTAAGTTAGTAACCCGGATGTGGCAAACCTAAATAAATGCTTCTGGGTCACACTTAGAAAAGCAGAGTTTACTTCGTAAACTAGAGAAAGACTACTCCAAAAATGCTGAGCTAGGGTAGAGAGCACGTCACCATCTTGAAAAGCATAAAACAAACATTAATTTAGTTAAATACATAATGATAGTTAATATTATGTGAATAAACATGAAGCTGCCGCACTTCAATAGGCGCGCTTTCCAACAATCTCTTTGATATATTTATGGGGATTGTAATAGTTTATGAAGCCTTCTCATCAAAAGTGATGATACAAAACCAATATAATTATTGGGCAGATCATGCAAACAGGAATTACAAACATAGAAGAGAGCATCTGGAATGTGTCATCAAAAGCTCTCATTTTTCTAATGAACAAAAGAGTACAAGAGCCAGCACCGGACCTGAGGATTGCACCATCTTTGCCAACTCTAATCTGAGACTAAGGGGTTAATCCAGATTTTGAAGAACCTAGAGGACCACCGTAAACGGGTGGTGTTCCCGCACTGACAAATGTGCAGATCCCCTGTTTTGTTTGGAGTTGGGGTAATACCTTGTTTCAGATGGGTGCGCCCCAGCTGATTCATCAGAAATATCTAACCTTACAGCTCGTCCACTAGAGAGGAGTCAGGTCACTCACAGTGACAGTGTCCCTGCCCCCATTCCATAGTTGAGCGTCGAACCAGGACGCTCAAAACAATCACAACGCAGCATTGCAGCGTTGTGATTGGTCAGAGGAGCCTGGTATGGGGAGCCAGACTGTTCTTCCTAGCTTCCTGTCCCATGAGAAGAGCAGGACCAGAGACAACATTGTGATTGGTATGGGGAGCTTGGCTGTTCTTCCTAGCTTCCTGTCCCACGAGGAGACCAGGAGCAGAGACGCGGGACTCGATGGCAAGGTAAGTATATATTTTTATATATATATATATATATATATATATATATATATATATATATATATATATATATATATATATATATATGTATATATATATATATATATATATATAAATATATATATATATATATATATATACTAGCAGCCCGTCCCGACGTTGTCCGGGAGCAATCAGGCTTCTGGGCCCCCGCCCGCCCCGACGTTGTCTCAGGCTTCAGGGCCCCCGCCCGCCCCGACGTTGTCTGTGGGTCCCCCGGAGCGCACCCGCCACTTTCAAGGCCCCAATGAGCCGCATACGGGCCGCTTCACCTACCTCAGCCGCCACTCCTCCCCGCATGTCCGCCGCTCCTCACCACCTGCCCGCCGTTCCTCACCACTCCTCCCCGCCTGTCCGCTGCTACTCCCCGCTCTCATGTCCGCCGCTCCTCCTCGCGCTCTTGTACGCCGCTTCTCCCCGCGCTCCTGATGTCAGCACGCACGTCGCGGCCGGCGCTACTTCCAAGGGACTACTTTTTTTTTTAATCGTAAATATTTTAAAGAACGTATATTTTATTTTTTTATATAGCCAATGTCCATCTGCAGACCCTGACAATTACAACGATGTATCGGGTGTTTGGATTGGTGCTGTGGTTCCTGAGTTTACCCGCCTCAAAGGTTCAAAGTTCTCTCTTTATAATAGTAGTATAGATATATATATATATGCCTGTCTGTTTCAATCAGCAGCCCGCCCTCAATCCGGAACCACGGCAGAAAAAGAAACGGAAGACCCAGGATGCAGGTGAGTTTTTTATTTAGGCACACCTCGTCAGCATAACGTTTCGGCCTGCCCAGAGGCCTTGGTCACATGTATATATATATATATATATATAAAGTCTAAACAGGAAGCCCCAAATTAAAGCAAAGCCACACGAAGTTCAGATCAGCACGTTTATTTGCATCCATTTCACTGCTCGCTCCTTGACAGCTTTCAGAGCAATCTTTGAACATGTAAAGCCTGATGCATTGTTCACGAAGGGCTGGAAGAGCAGTTTTTGGCTGCGTCTGCTCATATAATCACTGGCACCTGCCACAGTGGGCGTGGCTAAATCGCAAAGCCTTCTGTGCCTTGTAGTACGCTGGCCCTCTTCCCACAGTGGGGCCACTCAACAGTCCTTGCAATTTGAACCAAGTATTCACCAAGTGCAGTAAAGTAAAGCACTGTAAGCCCTCAGATTGCTCTTTGAAGCAGTGAATTCGTGCTCAAGGCAGCACCACCTGCATTGGAGCTGCTCTTGTCTACGTTCCGTCTTTGCAAGCCCCTTCTCAGAGCCTGCACGAACCCTTCGTAAGGTGGGCCTCGCTTTTCGACTGGGCAAACAGCCGATATCCATAAAGTCTAAACAGGAAGCCCTCTGGGCCGGTCACCCCACGCACCACGCACACTCTCTGCGAGTGAGCCCAGGTTCCAACCCTGACGATTGCCGCCACTGCCCGCAGCCGTGCTCCTGGTCTGCTGGAGCGGTAGTTCCTCTGCTGCGCTGCGGTAATCAACGTCGCTTGTGTCAGCGTTACCCCCCGTTTGTTTTCCCCTTCATTTACTACCTGCGTTGCCCCCAGCTCTTAGTATCTTGTTTTGTGCATTTTTTACCTTCTATGCTGTCCGCTTGTTGTGCCCTCTGATTTTCGTTGTTCTCCCTCGCTGTTCCCCCTCCAGCCCCGGTCGCGCTTCCCGCCCGCTCCCCGCCGCTGCCCCCCTGCGGCCCCGCCCCCCTTTCCTCTCTCTCCCTTCCCATTCGCCGCCCCACTCCCGCCTCCCAGCTGCTCCTCCCTCGCTCCGCCCCCCCACTCTCCACATATGGCAGAGTGGCAAACGCGCAGCGTTGACGCGCAGCGGGCGCGCCCTAAGCGTGCCGAAGGTGCGCCAAAGGTAAGCCCGTCTGCACCCGTCGGCGCCTGGCCTGCACCCAGCGCCCGGACCCCTGTCTCCCGCAGTCACCAGCCCTCCCGCCGGACCTACGCCGCCACCGAACTCAACGCACTCAACGCCGGCCGACTGCCGGGTTGCTACCGAGCCACCCCGAGACGCACCCACGGACCCTTCTGCTGCAACTCCTGCAAGTTCACCTGCATCCGGATCTGCACCACTCCAGCAGTGCCCAAGAGCTCGACGAGCAACAGCGGCAGCCACCTGAAGTGCATCCTGCTCAACACCCGCTCCGTCCACAGACACGCCGTCGAGCTCTGGAACCTCCTCGACACCACAGCCCCAGACGTCGCCTTCCTCACGGAAACCTGGATGAACGCCTCCTCAGCGCCCGACATCGCCATCGCCATCCCGGACGGCTTCAAGATCATCCGAAGGGACCGCGTCAACCAGACAGGAGGAGGCATCGCCATCATCCACAGGAACTCCATCCGCATCACGACCAACACCGACGACACCCTCGCACCCGCCGAGCACCTGCACTTCCAGATCCACATCAACCCCAAGACCACCCTCAGAGGCACCCTCGTCTACAGACCCCCGGGCCCACGCACACAATTCAGCGAGGACATCGCCGACTTCGTCAGCCCGCATGCCCTCCCCTCCGCAGACTACATCCTCCTCGGGGACCTCAACTTCCACCTGGAGAACAACAACGACCGCAACACCACCACCCTGCTGGACAACCTCGCTAACCTCGGACTCAAGCAACTGGTGACCACCCCCACCCACTACGCCGGACACACACTCGACCCCGTCTTCTCATCCAGCAAGGACATCACCTTCAGCCACGCCACCGGACTCCACTGGACGGACCACAGCTGCGTCCACTTCAGCTTCAAAAGGACCACGATCCACCACCAACAGCAACAGGTTGCACGCAGAAGCAGGAACAAGATCACAGCCGACCAGCTCGCGACTTCCCTGAGCAAAAACCCACCCACCAGCGCAACGAACCCCAGCCAAGCAGCCACCAACCTCATGAAGTGGATCAGCGACTGCGCAGACGACCTCGCCCCTCTGAGGACCCCCCCTGGCAGACCCGGCAGCAAGAAAGCCCCATGGTTCACCGACGAACTCAAGAGCTCCAAGAAGGACTGCAGAGCCCTTGAGAAAGCCTGGCGCAGAGACCCAACACCGGACAACATGACTGCCCTCAAGCTTGCCACCCGAAAACACCACCAACTGATCCACACCAGCAAGAAAACTGCATTCAAGGAACGACTGGACAACAACGCACACAACAGCAAGGAACTCTTCAACATCGTTAAAGAGCTCTCCAACCCCAACACCGGAAACAACGACATCACCCCTTCGCAAGACCTCTGCAACTCCCTCGCCTCCTACTTCCACAACAAGATCGCGGACATACACAACAGCTTCAGCACTCAACCGACGCACGCCACGACCGAACCACCGCCCCCCACCACCACCCTCCGCGCCTGGACCCCGATCAGCACCGAAGACACCATCCGCACGATGAACTCCATCCACTCCGGATCTCCGACCGACCCTTGCCCTCACCACGTCTTCAACAAGGCCGACGCTGTCATCGCACCCCACCTGCGGGACATCATCAACACCTCCTTCAACACCGCTACCTTCCCGGAGAGCTGGAAGCACGCCGAACTCAGCGCCCTACTAAAGAAGCCATCAGCCGACCCCACCGACCTCAAGAACTACCGACCCATCTCACTGCTCCCGTTTCCCGCAAAAGTCATCGAGAAGACCGTTAACAAGCAGCTGGCCGCATTCCTCAAGACGAACGGATCCCTCGACCTCTCGCAGTCCGGCTTCCGGGCCAACCACAGCACCGAGACGGCCCTGATCGCAGCAACCGATGACATCCGTGCCCTGCTCGACAACGGAGAAACAGCGGCCCTCATCTTCCTAGACCTCTCCGCGGCCTTCGACACTGTCTGCCACCGTACCCTAGTACAGCGCCTCAGCAACGTCGGAATCCAGGAGAAGGCACTGGAGTGGATCACCTCCTTCCTCGCCGGAAGGACACAGAGAGTCCGCCTCCCCCCGTTCAGATCAGAAGTCACCGAAGTCATCTGCGGCGTTCCTCAAGGCTCCTCGCTCAGCCCAACCCTCTTCAACGTCTACATGAGCCCCCTCGCACCCATCGCACGCCAGCACAACCTCAACATCATCTCCTACGCCGACGACACCCAGCTGATCCTCTCCCTCACCAACGATCCCGCCACCGCCAGAGCCAACCTACAAGAAGGGATGAAAGAGGTAGCCAAATGGATGAAGAACAGCCGCCTGAAACTGAACTCGGACAAGACGGAAGTCCTCATCCTGGGATCCTCACCCTCCGCCTGGGATGACTCCTGGTGGCCCCCCGCCCTAGGCAACGCACCCAAACCAACAGACCACGCACGCAACCTGGGCTTCATCTTGGACTCCTCCCTCTCCATGACCAGACAAGTCAACGCCGTCTCCTCGTCGTGCTTCAACATCCTACGCATGCTACGCAAGATCTTCCGGTGGATCCCCACCGAGACCAGGAAGACGGTCACCCAGGCCCTCGTCACCAGCCGACTGGACTACGGCAACGCCCTCTACGCCGGAACCACCGCCAAACTCCAGAAGAGACTCCAGCAGATCCAGAACGCCTCAGCACGACTCATCCTGGACATCCCCCGTCGCAACCACATCTCCGGACACCTGAGAGACCTGCACTGGCTCCCGGTCAACAAGAGAATCACCTTCCGTCTCCTCACCCACGCACACAAAGCCCTGCACAACCAAGGCCCAGGATACCTCAACTGCCCCCTCAACTTCTACGCTCCCAAACGCCAGCTTCAATCGACCGGCCACGCCCTCGCCGCCGTCCCCCGCATCCGAAGAGCCACCACAGGGGGAAGGTCCTTCTCCTACCTCGCCCCCAAGACTTGGAACTCCCTCCCGACCCACCTCCGCCTGAGCCAGGACCACCTCGCCTTCAGGAAGCAGCTCAAGACCTGGCTGTTCGAGCAGTAGCGGACCCCCCTCCCCTAGCGCCTTGAGACCCCCCGGGTGAGTAGTGCGCTATACAAATGCTTTGATTGATTGATTGATTGAAGCCCCAAATGAAATCAAAGCCACACGAAGTTCAGATCAGCACGTTTATTTGCATCCATTTCACTGCTCGCTCCTTGACAGCTTTCAGAGCAATCTTTGAACATGTAAAGCCTGACGCGTTTCAGGAAATAATCCTTTCTTCAGAGGCATTGTTCACGAAGGGGGTGGAAGAGCAGTTTTTGGCCGCGTCTGCTCATATAATCACTGGCACCTGCCACAGTGGGCGTGGCTAAATCGCAAAGCCTTCTGAGCCTTGTAGTATGCTGGCCGTCTTCCCACAGTGGGGCCACTCAACAGTCCTTGCAATTTGAACCAAGTATTCACCAAGTGGAGTAAAGTAAAGCGCTGTAAGCCCTCAGATTGCGCTTTGCAGCAGTGAATTCATGCTCAAGGCAGCACCACCTGCATTGGAGCAGCTCTTGTCTTCGTTCTGTCTTTGCAAGCCCCTTCTCAGAGCCTGCACGAACCCTTCGTAAGGTGGGCCTCGCATCTCGACTGGGCAAACAGCCGATATCCATATAGTCTAAACAGGAAGCCCCAAATTAAAGCAAAGCCACACGAAGTTCAGATCAGCACGTTTATTTGCATCCATTTCACTGCTCGCTCCTTGACAGCTTTCAGAGCAATCTGCGGCCGGCGCTACTTCCAAGGGACTACTTTTTTTTTAATCGTAAATATTTTAAAGAACGTATATTTTATTTTTTTATATAGCCTATGTCCATCTGCAGACCCTGACAATTACAACGATGTATCGGGTGTTTGGATTGGTGCTGTGGTTCCTGAGTTTACCCGCCTCAAAGGTTCAAAGTTCTCTCTTTATAATAGTAGTATATATACTTATTCAAATGAACTGTGGGCATTAATTTACATGTATTAGGTGGATAGGAAATCTACATATATTTACTTTGATTCGTCCATGTTTAGAATTTCAATCTGCTTCATTCACAATATACTTCCGTTGGTTACAATGACTATCGAATTTTCTGTTGAATGTACCCTGATTTATGAACTGCTTTATTCACTTTTGAATATGGATTTCATGTCATTATATTTTTATGCACTGGTCAGTTATAGAGTCTTTTCACTATGTTTACTGTGAAGTTTAGAGAAGGCGTTTACCATTTGTAATTTATGCATTGTCCTACTTTTATTTTTCACTATTTAAATGCTTTTTTTGTTCCTGACGCGCTATGTGAACAAGCTCCCTTGTGGAGCGAAACGCGTCATCCTTATTTGAATAAACCGTCTTCCCTGCTATCCATTTTCGGATTTCTGAGGCTGTATTTCACTGCTGGACGTGAGGCTTCTGAGGTTTGGACCTACACGGTTCCGCCATTATTGGACGGGACTAGGACTGCTTTTGTATATATATATATATATATGTAGATGCACGTTTCTGTATCCAATTCCGTGGTTTGCAGAAAAAGAAGGCAGGCACACTGGAATCCGGTTTACAAAATTTAATGGCACCTAACCCCCCTCACCCCTTACAGACGCGTTTCGCCTTCGCAGGCTTCGTCAGTGTAAAAAAAAAAAAAAAAAAAAAAAAATATATATATATATGTATATATATATATATATCGAAACACTCCCTCACATGGAGAAAGTAATAAATACCACACTCGCAGGTCTTACATTGTGTCCAGAACAACTTCTTTATTGCTTATTCCATATAAAAAGCAACTCCCAGGTCTACTAAAAGAACCGACGCGTTTCGTTATCCCCTTATAACTTGCTCACGGTTACACATTTGCAAATTCAAAATCACCCAATAAATCACCCCACATCCTATCATGTGACTTGTGATGTCATTATGACATTATGTTCAAAACACAAAGGATTATGATGCTCGTAGTCATCTCAAATACTTTAGGAATTGTACAGATGTTTATCAACCCTCTACTGCGGTCTCATTTATTTACACGTATTTTAAATGTCTGTGACATTCTAAAATGCCGGTATATCTAATTAACTGTTTTTATTTCGTTTTATATTTTAACGCTTTTTACGTTTACATTCAAAGTTCCCCTTGAAGCCTTGCAGCATGTCTAATTAATAAATGTTGGTTTAGTATTGAGTCCAATATTTCATTGGTTCTATTACGACGACTTTTTTCTAATCTTAAATATGCCGGGCATTTGTAGTTTGTAGTTTAACCTTTCTATTTGTCAGCGTCTTACAAAAAGTTGGGCACGGAACCAGGTTGTTCCTTATTTAGTGCATTTTATGTGTATTAGCCCATTATGGCCGTTTTTGTGCCCTCCAATGGGCCTTTAACCATTTAGACTTTTTATGCCCTTCAGTGGGCTTTTATATTCATTCAGTTTTAATCCTATTTATCAATTTAAGAAGAAGGGGAAAATTTCTTTATCAACTCCTACCATTGATTGAGATAGTTCCATTATCTTATACCGGCATTTGGAGACCAACATTATGAGTATCTGCAGTTTAGTACCATATCTGCCAACCACTAGTTGATTACCATATTTAACAGGAAAAAGTTATCAACAGAAATAAACCCAAATTGATTCAATACAGTTACAGTTCCTCAAAGATGCACATACAATTCCTCACTTTGGTTTAGGCCATAAGGAGTAAAAGTTTGAAAGTTTAAGATATGTCGAGATTCTCTCTGTCTCAGTTTCTTTGGGAAACATCCTTTACAACGCAACTTTTACCACGCAGTGCCTTTACGATGCAACTTTTACAATGCAAACCATTACATCGCATTGCGCTGGGGGGCGCTCTAGGATAGGGAATAAGTTTAATTTACTATCCAACACCTTCCCTAGTGTCCACGGGGACACTTGGAGTTGGAATAGTAAATTAAACTATTCACTATCCAGCACCCCGAAGCGCTATGCGTTGTAAGGGTTTGCGTTGTAAAAACTGCGTTGTAAAGGCATGCGATGTAAAAGCATGCGTTGTAATATCATACATCCGTTTCTTTTCTCGATCGCCACCTCTGTCATTGGCGAGGATCGTTTCCAGTGCGTAAAAACGCAATTTTTTCCAGTCACCATCGTGATTAGCTTCCATGTGCTTTGCGACTGCGTTACTCCTATCACAGTTCACAGTCGCACGTACATGCTCAAGTATTCGTTTTTTCAGTTCTCATTTTGTGCTGCCGATTTATTTTAATGCACACGGGCATTCAATTACATATACAACATACTGACTCTTACATGTTATCAGATCCTTAATCTGCCATGTTTTATTATTTGGCAAAGTTACCATCATTGCATTTTTGGCAATTTGGTAGACTTTGCACATTTGGCATTTGATGAATCCTTTGGTTTTCAACCATTCTGTTCCTTTCTTTTTTCCAACTTTCTGGTGATGGCTATGTATCAGTTTGTCTTTTAAGTTTTGCGCACGGCGATAGGTAACATTCGGATGATTCCCCATGATTTTCCCTGCCGTTTGGTCCAATTGTAACAATTTCCAGTTTTTTCGTAAAATTTGGACAATCTGTTTGGATTCCCTGGTGTAATCCAGAATTAGTCTTACTGGATCCCCAGTTTTGTGTTCCTTATTGGTTTTCTTTTGTTTCGGTTTCAAAATTTCTTCACGTTTTTATCGTTTGCTCGTTGCCAACCTTTATTGATGATATTCTCCTTATAGCCACGTTGTTTGAATCTTCTGATGGTATTGTGGCTATTTTCCTTCCATTCTTTTTCTTCCGAGCAGATGCGTCGAAGCCTCAAAAACTCCCCATATGGAATGTTTTCAATTACCGTGGTTTTATGAAAGCTCTTAGCATGCAAGGTGGCATTGGTTGAAGTCTTTTTCCTTTGGAGCGTGGTTTCTCTTTTATTGTTGGCAATATACATTTCTGTATCCAGAAAGATGACCCTCTCACTGCTGATAGAATAAGTGAATTTGAAATTTGCCTCTGTTGAGTTTAGGATTTTAAAGTATTCTTCAAATTCTTCCTCCGTCCCATCCCACACAATTAAAAGATCGTCAATGTATCTTAGCCATTTTGTGATCTTGTTTACAAATCTGTCATTATTGGGGTGCCATGCAATTATTGTTCCCACCACCCCATGGTGAGGCATGCATATCCCGGACTAAAAGAAAACCCCATTCACGAATCCTTTCACTTGTAAGTAGATCTCATCTGCAAATAGGAACACGTTTTGTGTTAAACACATCTCTATCATATCCATCAACATTTGGTTGTGATGTTTAAATTTGATCTCTCATTCTTTAAGAAAGAAACTGCATGCCAACATATTATGGTCAATATTCGTATACAAAGATGTTACTTCCATCGTTATCAGCCGGTACGATGCTTGCCATGTAAGATCTTCTAGATGTCTCAGAAGATCCATGGTGTCTCTCAGGTAAGAATTCAGATTTAGTACAAAGGGCATTAAAAAGAAGTCAATATAGCTTGCTACTGGCTCCATCAAAGATCCCTTCGGGGAGACAATAGGTCGTCCTGGTGGTTTATTTGGATTTTTATGTACTTTAGGTAGGAAATACACTGTTGCCGTTATTGGGTGGTCTGTGGTCAAAAATTTACGTTCGTCATTATCAATTAGGTTTTCAGTTTCCCATTGTATGATCTTTTTATCCAATTTTTCTTTATACAATAATGTTGGATTTTTGTCCAGTTTCCTGTAATACTGTTTGTTTTTTAATTGATAATGGGCTTCTGATTCATAATCTTTGGTGTTCTGAATGACGACGTTGCCACCTTTGTCAGCCATTTTAATTATCATTTGGTCCTCCATCACATTTTTCAAAGCCAGTCTTTCTTCCTGTTTGAGATTGTCATTATATTTGTATCCTTTGATTTTATAAATATCTTGAATCACAGCTTCTTGAAACAGATCAATCCTATTGCCAGGTGGTAATTGCGGGTAAAAATGTGAGGGTGGCTTCTTGCCACTCAAGCCCGACCCCTTTTGGGGACATGCAGTGGATTCAGTGATTAGGTTCTGATCGTCTGTTATGTCCAGATTTACTAGGGTTAACAAGGCAGGCATATCCACCGTTTTCAAAGATGGTACTCCCATCCCAATTTCACTTTTTTTCTTTTTTCTTTTTGTGAAATTAGCCATTTCCTGGTTTTTCTGGAAGATTTTGGCCAATTTTATTTTGTCACATATTTGTAAAGGTCAATGCGTCTGAGCCACATCCATTGTATGAGTAGGGCAGAAGTTAATTCCATGTTTTAGAAGAGAAGTCTCATCTTCCGTGATCTCTCAGGTCGACAAATTAATTATCACTAGCTCCTCACCTTCTCCTTGAGTAAACATTGGGTTCACTTGGAGGTCTTCTGACGCATACTCCTTGTTTTTGTTCCAATCTCTTCGGAGCCACTTTCTCCTGTTACCTCTCCTTGTTGTTTTTTTGTTTTTATTTGTCCTGCTCCTCTTGGGGCCCACTTGCGTCCTCTTCCTCTGCCTCTCGGGGTTTGAATCTGCCCCTGATTCTGCTCCCAGTGTCTTTGTTGAAGAACTAATCGCATGTCCCCTAAAAAATCCCGTTTCAGTTCAGCCCCACTCAATTCAACCTCATTTTCACTGGGTTCCGTGGATGTGAGTGATGTAACGCTATTTGAACTTACTGCCATCGCTTCACAACGACGCCTTGGTATCCCTGATGACGACGCTCCACGCTGGACTCCACGCCGCTGCTTGCACCATGGTTCGGGGGCACCGCTCGTAGCGCTATACAACGCACTGCCCTCATTCTGCACCGCAGCCTTGGCCTTCCAACGGCGGTACCATCGACTCCAGTTGTCATCCGACGACAGCGACAGCAAAGCCGCTGCTGCCCCGCAACCTGCCAGCACTGTGACGATAACCGCCTCACCTCACACCGCGACCCTGGTCTCACAAACAACGCCATCATACGCCGCTGCTCGCACCATGACCTGAGGGCACCGCACCCCGCACCACTGCACTTTGCACCGCATCACCCGACGCCTGCCAACGCCAGTGCTCCTGATCCCATCAGAAAGGAGATCGACCTGCAGCGGGCGTGACAACGAGAGGTCATTGATGACCTGCATCTCTGAAAGGTACTGTTGGCGGGTCTTCCCGACACCGCAGTTGACCCGCGACGCCGCGGCCAGCCAGAACTGTTTGGACTTGCTTGTTCACGACAAACGTGATAGCCCGGACGGAGCTATCGACATCAAAGAACTGTGGTTTCAAGATATCTTGCAACGCAACCATTTTAAAAGTACTGTATTGTGGATTCTTATCGTAAATTGGTCTTGTTTGATTATATAAAAATATTGGATATTTTTGTAAACTTGTGTGGTGAACATTTGTAGTGCTTACACTGTATTACTGTTGGTTATGTACAAATGCATTACACACTGCCTCTCAGATAAGCCTGACTGCTCGTGCCAAGCTACCAAGGGGGTGAGCAGGGGTTATTTTAGGAGGGTAACTCCCTTATCCTGACTAGAGTGGTGGTGTCTGCCTGTCTTCGGTGCAAACCTTAGCCAACCAGAAATCATATTTCTAACAGGGCGGAGTTGTCACCTACGACACTTGCACTTCAAAGGCACTGGCTCAGCTCACACACAAAGGACTTCACACTAGCCTATTGTGCCTCCAGACAGACTGGGACCAGGGCGTGGAGGCAGGACATTTCATACACCTCTGTCAGGGGAAACTCTAGAAGCTTCTCCCACTTCAAAGTGGGCACCAGGTGTGAAAAAGGACCCACAGACCCACTCTTTAGTACACTCCAGGACCTGTGGATACTACAGAAGAAGGACGTCCTGCTGCTCTATGCTTATGGCCTGCCCTGCTTGCCGAGAAGAAAGATTGGACCTGCACCCTTCATCTCAGGCTGAAGTGACTCCGAGGGTCAGCTGTCTGACCTCTTGTTAGAGCCACAGGGACATAACATACTCCAGGGGCCTCCCAGCATCTGCCTAGCTGACCTGCTGCCTAGACCTGCAACTGGACCTGTCTGGGCTTTGCTGGCCTTTGCTAAAGTTTATTCCTGATCCCGAAGAGATGCTCCTCAGGTCCTGGACCCTTGGTGTGACATCAGTTGAACTCCTCTTTGATGAAAAGAAAAGAGCCTGACGTTTTTGGCTCTTTGCGACCGCAAATGGGCCTGTTCTTGCCAAGATCTTGCTAGCCACACTGCCTGCCAATTGAAAGCTCTGGTGAACCCAGCTATTCATACTACAGCGGCCACCAGTGATGACTGGCAATGCGAGATCTGCACTTTGCGCTACTGCATTAACAGCCCACCGTGAACGGCAATGCGACGCTCCAGCAATGACCACCGGCAATGCCGACATGATCTTCACCTTACAGCGATGACCGCCTGTGATGCCTGACCTACTATTCGCTCTACAGCGATGACCTTCTGCAATGCTCTCCCTGCTCCTCGTGGCCTCCTTCACTGCAAACAGAACTCTTCGCACTGGACGTTAGAAGTTATTTTTTTCAGCGGGACTAACCTTGTCCCTATATCCGGCTGAAGTGCCATCATGGACAGCTTGAACATGTGGCTTTCACACAGGCTTGCACGACCAGATAGCTTAGAGTGGCGCGTTGTGCTTTTATGGGCTATACTTACATGAAAACTTTATAAAATCTATTCCTCCGGTTCTACTGATTGGATTTTTGATGTTTTGGTGTAAAATATTTTGACATTTTCCTCTATTTTTCTAAATTGGTGTGGCATTTTTCTTCTGTTTTCACTTTGCTACTGTTTGTGCGCACCATAAATACTTTACACAATGCCTTTAAGTTAATCCTGACTGCTTTTGTGCCATCTACCAAAGGGTTAAGTACAAATTAATTAAGTGACTTTTGTGGTTCATCCTGACAATGACTGTGACTGTTGCTCGAGAAGGGTCTATGAAAGTAATGGGATCCCCTCTAAAGTGCTAATTCACAGGTCAGGGAGAAGAGGGGAAAAGGATAACATGTAACAACTACTCCGAATATACACTCCCTCATGACCTCTCTATTTATTTAAGGGTTTTAGCCTCTTACAAATAATCATGGGCATAACAGAACACCATTTAGCTGTTACTCATTTCCATTCTCTTTATTTATCATTTGAGTTACCTTTTCCTTTGTTAAATTCTTTTTTTTATAACACATTATAATTATTAAAAGATACAAAATACATTACCTATGTTCACAATTTTAGCAACATGAAAATCAATTCATAAATTCATTTATTAAACACAATATGACCAGGAAGAGAACAACTAACACACAAACCATACATACATACTTCACACACATTCACACCACAAATTATCTGTGCAAGTTGTCGCGTTTCGTTGGTTCTAATCTAAATGCCCAACCAAGGTCACTACAAAATGTAGGATATTATAAAGACATGGTCGAGAAGGGCTCACACCACCCCCAACCAAGAACCCAAATTTCTCACAGTATGATTATAGTGCTACATTGGTAGATTGTGTTATTCATTGTTAACAGTCCTATTCTGAATACTGTTTGTACTGTAAATGGGAAGGAGCAATTTTACAAAGTTTTTACACAATGCAGTGCAGCAACCTAAGTAGACATCACTATACGGTATAAGATATGACTGTTTCTGTCTCTCTACCTGTGCAGTCGCATTTAAGTCTGCGTGTACCTTGTGTGTTGATGCCTAGCATAGTCTTTGTACTGAAAAGTCATCCCTCCAGTACACATACAATGCTTTGACACAGTTTATAGTTACTTTCACAGTACAGTACACAAGCAAAGTTATCAAACTTTTGAGAAGGGAAAACTATTCTGAAACTCGAGGAGGCGAGGTTTTTCTCAAATTCCAATCTACCAATGTTAGTAGATAGGGACTTGCATCAAAGTCCATGTGTGGTTCTATGCAAACGCCCATCAACCACCCATTAAAGTAAAGAAACACAAGCTAGCACACAGTGCTTCTTTGCATAACTTTAGGCTACTTTCCAATGCAAATCAGGATGTGTTGTTAAGCAAATGCCAAAACATGCTTTGTGGTAGGCAAGCCTTGCATACTTTATTGTGTTAGTTATTACTGTTTCTAGGCCTAGAAGTAACTCATACTCCCTAGAATTTAGCCTAGGACTGCTCACCCACATCTATCCAGAGAGTCAGGGATGCTTCTGGCAGACACTGTTTTCGACTGAGTCCTTTGAGTGTGGAATGCTAGGTGCTCTGTGCTTCATGTCTTTAGGAGAACCAGGGGGGATATTTACGAGAAAATGCTGGAACGCGGTGTTACGCCAAATTTGGCAACGACCCGGCATTTTCAAAAAAAGGGAGGTGCTGTATTACCAGTTGCAGACACCCTGGCCTAACAGCTTTGATCAGCAAAGTTGCATTTTGTGAGGCAGCTGTTATCTGAAACCCACGTATAGGACTTGTGCATTGACTATATTGCATCACTTTCTTATTGATATTTTATGTGTCCTTGCGAGAATTAGGTACAGCTCTGCACCTTATGTGCTCAGCTGCAGGTGGTCAGTGCTTGTAACAACAGCTCCCCTACATGATGTGCTTTACACACCACATGTTACAACCCACAGGCTTCCAGCAATCCTCGCGCGGTGCATATTTTCACTGGTAGCCGGTACTTGAGTGCTCTACAAATTTATGGAAATTGCAAAATGATTGTTTCGAAATTATGCGAGGTTCGAGGATCCAAGCTGCCCAATTGTGCCAAACATAATCAGGCAACATCCACCTCATTATTTGCTCCTTGATGCTCTTCTTGTAATCAAAAAGGAAATTCAGGTGCCTTTGAAGCTTTTTTTTTCCCGCCACGGCTGTAATTATTTAATCCTGCGATTGAATAGTCAAGGCTGTAAACAAAGAAGATAGCTTCTCCTTTGCAAGAGGCGCTCATCTGGGATTCAGGATTTTATTAATTAACTGCTGCCTGAGGAGAAAAAAAAGCTGGGCAGAAGTGCTGTAATTGAATCCTGTTTTGAGGAGATGGGAAAAGACATTCGAAGTGATCCATGGAGGGTTCGCTCTTCCCTAATCTGCCTCTCCAGCTTCGAGGTTCACGCCCAGCCATGGGCGCGTCCTACCACAATATCGAGTTTTAAATATCGACCGACCAAGATATCATAATAAGACCATCGCATACCACATTATAGTGCAGGTAAATTCATAAAGGTAGGTATAGATGTATTATTCTTAATTCCACCTATGTGTTCCTTCATGGTAGATAAGTCGTCATTGGGGTGCCAATATTCTGTATGCAACATTTTGGCAGCGTGAAATATTAGTCCATACGTCGCTCATGTGTCCCTGAACCATCAGTGAGTTAGCTCCAATTGCAGCACCCCAATTTATGTCCCCCGCTCACATTTTTCTCTTGCTATTGAGTGACTTGATTTGATTTAATTTTGTAAAGTGCGACGTTTGCCCTTGTGCATCTTGATGCAACCTGTAATCTGAAGGAAGATACCAGCATCTAAAGTCTACAAAGGGAAAGTGAACAGTCATGTTTTAGTGACTTTCTGAAAGTCAGAAAGTTTGGAGATTTTCTTTATGTGCTCTGGCATTTGGTCGCAGAGGCAAGAGATGACGTGGGAAACGCTTCTACCTACCCAAAAGGCTTTTTGAATTTAAGGAACAGAGGGGCATATTACCAACAAGTAGCGATATTTATCGCTAAAAAGGGTTAGCGACGATATTTTTATCGCTGCCTATTGCTGGATATGTTAGCGGAGAAAACATGCTATTAGCAAAGTTTTTCTCCATTGTGCTAAAATATCCAGCGATAGTGGCGAAATGCGTGAATATCGCTGAGAATACAGCGATATTCACGCATTAGCGACGAAATGCTCTTAGCCATGTTATCCACCTCCCATTGGATAACATGGCTAAGAACTGGTCTGAGCAGGCGTTAGTTTTTGGCGATAGCGGAAATATTTCCATCGCTACGCCTGCCTTGCTAATAGGCGATAGTGACGTTAGCGACTGCTTTCAGTCGCTAACAGGTTGGGTACGCCCACTTTGCATGTCATTAGCGATAAACATCGCTGACATGCAAAGCGGGCCCCAAACCGCTCGCTATCGCCTAAAAGCTGTCGCTAAAATCAGTTAGCGACAGCTTGCTAATAGAGCGATAGAATTATCGCCGCTTAGCGGCCGAAAACGGACGCTAAACCAGCGATAATTGCCTATTGTCACCCTTTTTTTTTTTTATATATATTTTTATTGCAGAATCAGGAATAAACAAGACCAACAGGCCAACCTATACACTGACGGCCCCCAACATTCAGTTTGATAGCAATACCATACACAGCCGATTAGCCCACATCCCGGAGGCTGGGCGGCGCTTCAATGAACCAGTTCGCTGGAAGTACCCCAGTGCGTGCCCTATTCGGGCCATAGGTCAAATGCAACACATCGTATCTGCTTTTACCCCAAAACAACCAACCCGTCCCACTCCAGCTAGCCCTAGGCCACTCCACTGTCACTCCTCTAAATCGTCATGACGACCTCCCAGGGCCACCCGGTTCCGGGAGGCTGCCGCTGCCGGCAAACCACCCCCTCCATCGACTCCCTCCTAGTACTCCCCCCCCACCAACTGCTGCTAATGCGGGTGCCAATATTCCCCTCCTGTGCTAGGGTGACAACTACCAGGAAGTTCTGACACTCAAGTAGTCCCATGGAATCCCTACCTATACCTAATCGGTCTCTTCGCCCTCAGTTAAGTAGTCCCTTAAAGCCTGCACCACCAGCTCCCAGGACCGCGCCAGTTCCAAACCTTTCTCGTTACCAGTTCTAGTCGCCTGACGCATCCTTAGCACACTCTCACAGCCCGACCACTTCACCAATTCATTCCTCCATCTCCGCACAGACGGCCCCTCTTTAGATTTCCAATGCCAAGTGATTTCACGCTGTGCCAGTATTAAACCCAACCCAATGAATTTGCTCGTTACCTTGGTCTTTTTGGTGTGCGGGAACCAAAGAAGCAGACACGCAGCCATGTCAAAGTCCACCTCCCGATCCGTAACAGCGTTCAGGAGTTCCCCCACCTCAGGCCAGTAGTACCCTAACTTCGGGCATCCCCACAGCATGTGGTCCAGATCTACCTCAGGCATTAGACATCGTGGGCACATGGCATCAAGCACCTGGAAGTGTCGACGCAGCCTCTCCGGGGTCAAATACGCCCGATGGACAACGAAAAAATGCACTTGCTGAAACCTCGCATTCCTTGTCCCTTTCCAGGTCCTGTGCAACACCTGAGCCCATACGGAGTCCGGGATTTGTTTACCTATGCTGGCCTCCCATCGCGATTTCAAGTCATCCAAAGGCACCAGTCCTTCATGTAACATTCTGTTGTGGAGGCAGGTCACCGCCTTGACGGTGCCCGCGCCCATCACCACATACTGGCACACCATCGTCACCTCCGGTTCCACCAGTCCACTCCCCCAATGCCGCTGTATCGCTGTGACAACCGCCGCGTGCAACAGGAAGGTACCACTCGGCAGGCCGAATTGCTCATGTAAAGTCTGGAATGGGGCCAGCGTCCCGTCCACATAGAGGTCTCCTACCATCTGCAAACCCAGGTCTTCCCACGCTAATAATTGGGACCAATCACCTCCGTGCGGTAAGGCTGTCAGCATTCCCAGCGGAATCTCCGGTGCATACGGCCGGCGCTTCCCAGCCCTCTTCAGGTTCCTATTCCAACACAATCTAAGTGTCCTTTCCTCCATCGTAAGATCCCTACCAGCCAGTCTCTGTTGCATCACGATAGACGACAAGACATATCTCTGAACGCCGACCCCTCGGCCGTTATCAGGCCCCCTAAATTCCCTGGCCACATTCTGTGTCAGGACCTGGAGCTGCGCCGCCAAATAATATAACTCAAAGTCGGGGACTGCCATCCCCCCTCACACTTGGGTCTCGTCAAGGTGGTCAGTGCCACCCTTCGGCGACCCTGGCCCCAGAGAAAGCCAGTCACCAACGTCCTCAGCTCCCGAAAGACACCCTGCGGGATCCATACCGGTAACGTTCTAAAGTAATAGAGTAACCGCGGGAGTGCCACCATTTTCAACAGCGCAACACGACCCAGCACAGACAGCGGGAGAGAGGCCCAGAAGTCCACACTGCCCCTCAACGCTCGGATGCAACGCCCCACATTCCCCTCAAGAAGGTCCGCTGCGTCATGGTAGATGCGCACTCCTAGGTAAACAAAACAGGAGGGTTCCCACATTACCGGTCTCGTGAGCAGCGGGCAGAGCGTGGTCCTCCGCAACGGAAACACACAGGTCTTAGTCCAGTTCACCCTGAGGCCTGAGAGCCTCCCGAACCTGCCCAACATGTCCACCGCGCCTTCCAATGCCCTCCCAGAGTCCGCTAGGTACAACAACAGGTCGTCGGCATATAACGATATATAGTGCGAGTCAGGTCCCTGCGCAATACCGTCGTAGACAACGCCTGATCTCGCCTGCGCCGCTAGCGGTTCCATTGCTAGGGCAAAGAGCAGAGGGGATAGTGAGCAGCCCTGCTTCGTGCCCCTGCAGACCGGATAAGCCTGAGAGACCATGGTCCCCAGCCGCACCCGCGCCCTAGCCGAGGAATAAAGCACTCTCGTCCAACCCCGGAACCCCTCCCCAACTCCGAACTTCAACAGCACGCCATCCAGAAAATCCCACTCCAAACTGTCAAACGCCTTTTCGATATCAACCGCCAACACTACCGGGCCCGGTTCTGCCGTAGCAGCACTATCAATGACCCCGATCAGCCGACGGATATTCATCGAAGTGCTCCTAGAGGGGATGAATCCCGCTTGATCCCCATGCACTAAGGAGGTCATCAGCGGTAGGAGCCTGGTAGCTAGGACACGACTCAAGATCTTGTAATCTACGGTTAGCATAGACAATGGACGATAAGAAGAGACATCCAATGCATCCCTGCCCGGCTTCAGCAGCGGCACTACCAGCGCCTCCCTCATAGAGTCAGGCAACCGCCCCAATTGTCTCGCTTCCGCATACACAATCTGCAGCCTGGGTGCTAACACTTCCATAAATTTAGCGTAGAACTCGATCGGCAGTCCATCCACCCCAGGGGTCTTGTTCCGCGCCATATGACTAATTGCCCCTCTGATTTCTGCCAGGGTGATGGGGCCCCCCAGATCTCGGGCTTCCTCCCCATCTAGTAACGGTAAAGGGATCTGATCCAAGTAATCACCTATGTCCGTAACTGCCGCTTCGAGGTGGCTGGCATACAGTCCCGTATAGTAGGACTGAAAGCGCCCCAGGACCGCTGACTGCGAATAGACCACCTCCCCGTCCTCCTGTCGCACACTCATGACCGGGCACCCTCTAGGGTTCGGATCAGCCAGCTTCGCAAGGAGCGTGCCCACTTTATCCCGCTCCTCATGCACTTTCACAGCATACAATTTATAATCATAACACCGCAATCTCTCCGTCTCAGTCGCCACAGCCTCCTTAGCTTGCAACAATCGGTCCTGCAACTCCGGTCTCTCGGGTCTCTGCCGTTCCACCCCTCTCAGCACTTCCTCCGCTTTCGCAAGGTCATTCAGCACTGTTCCCCGCACGGTCAGAAACCGCCCCATACACACCCCTCTCACCACCACTTTCATCGCATCCCATTCAATCGCTCTGGTCACTGTCGACCCAGCATTATCCGTAAAATAGCCGTCTATGCCCTGGCGGACCGTGTCACAGAACGCCGGGTCATCCAGCGTCTCCGGGCGCAGTCGCCACGTAGGGACTGCCGATCTCGCCAGCTGCCATTGCATAGAGAGCAACAGGGGGTTATGGTCCAAGATGGTCCTGGACAAATACTCAGAGTGAGCCACCACATTCGCCAGTGACTCGCTGCACAGTACTGAATCCAGTCTAACATGCAGATCATGCAGTGCGGAGAAGTAAGAGTAATCCCTAGTTTCAGGGTGTTGCGCCCTCCATACATCCACCAGACCCCACTTTTCCTGCCAGTCCCGTCTATGGATCGCAAGCCGGCGCACTGGGGAGTCTATTAAAGGCGGGTGCGATCTGTCCAACAGCACATCAGATATGGAATTAAAATCCCCCGCCAGCAATACAGGGCCTGCCAAATAATATGCCAGTGAGCGCGATAAACCCTCGAAGAAGCGTGCCTGATCAGCGTTGGGGGCATAGATGTTACACAGCACCACCTCCCTACCATGTAGCCGTCCCTCCACTACCACATATCGACCCTCTGGATCTATTCTCTGACTCGTGACCTGGAATGGCGTGCCCGCCCTAATCCATATCAACACCCCTCTGGCGAATGCCGAGTAAGTCGTGCCAAACACCTGACCCCGCCACCTCCTCTGTAATGCCCCACATTCCTGCTGCGTCAAGTGGGTCTCCTGAAGCATCGCTATCTGAATGCCCCGCCTCACTAAGTAGGCATGTACCTTGTGGCGCTTCACCATAGTTCGAATACCCCGGACATTCCATGGGACACATTTCAGGTTAGGTAACGTCCCCATAGAGCATCAATCCCAACAGTGGCGCACGCCAATGAATGTGACCCGCATTGCAGCAATTGTACATCCCCTTCAAAACATGTCCCTCAACTCCCACCAACCCCCTCCACAGGACAGGGCCTAATAACCCAGCTTCAGCCCCGTTCCAAACCTCAAACACCCAACACATCACACTAACCTGTGGTCGTCACCACAGAAGACCTTAAGGGTCTAACGAGAGCTATGGAGCCCCTAACCAGGACGACAGAGCAACCACCCCGCGCCCGTAGCCCCACACTGCTGATGCAGCCCCATACCTGGCAGTCCAATGGAGGTAAGGATTGTCTGCTCCTCCAGGCCTCCCAAAAATGTTCAGTGGCCACGAGCCTCACCCATTAAAGATACCATCTGACGTCTGTGGGGTGACCTCCGGCCCCTGCAATCCTCCCGCCTCCGAGTCACCATCATCGGACTTCTCCCCTTCTCCCTCCGAAGCCGAGCCTCTGGAAGCGTCCTCTTGCTGCGATCCCGTGATGCTCGCCGTGGCCTCCAACGCACTCTGTCTATCGGCCAGCATTTGTGCCTCCCGTTCGGCCCGCTGGCGCCTATTCCGGAAGCGGATGCGCTGTGACTTCCTGACCTTGACCGGTTGTTGCCGATCCCTGGTGGGCCTGTGTGCACGATCCGTCCCTGCACGATACAGTTCCAGCCAAGACCATGCTTCATCGGGTGTTTGGAAAAAGTGAGTCCTGTCATCAACGATGACCCGCAGCTTGGCCGGAAAAAGCAAGGAGTATTGAATCCCTTCTTCTCTCAGCTCTTTCTTCACCGACAGAAAAGAAGCTCTGCCCCGCTGCACCTCCTGCGTGTAGTCCGGAAAAAGTGTCACCTTGCTGTTATCCACCTGGAAGGGCCCTTGGGATCTCGCCCTTTGGATCAGCAGATCCCGATCTTTGTAGTGCAGCAATTTGACCACCATCGGTCGGGGTGGTCTGCCCTCCAGGGGCGGCTTGGCGGGTACCCTGTGTGCTCTCTCCAGCGAGAAGAAGGGGGACAGGCCCTCCGGCGCCACCACTGTCCGAAACCAGCCCTCCATGTAGGCCACCGCGTCACCCTTCTCGATCTTCTCCGGAAGCCCCACCACCCGCACGTTATTCCGTCGGTTGCGTCCTTCCGCGTCCTCAGCTCGACGCTCCAGGATCGCCAGTCGATGAAGAACGTCCTCAAGTTTATGTTCCACAGTGACCACTGCCGGTTTCAGCTCCTGGAGCAGTTGTTCGTTGGATTTTACTCTGTCAGAGAGCTTGGCGTGGTCCGCTCTCAGCAGGCCAAGCCCCGTCGCCACCTGCGCTATGTCCTGGTGCAGTTCATCCTTTGTAGCAGTGATCGCGGCCAATATTGCATCAAGGCGGAGATTCAGCCTCTGTTCCTGTGTCGAGGGCCCTGTCGAGAAACCGCCATCCGTGTTCTCTGACCTCCTGTCCCCCCGCTCAGGCGGCTCGGCGACGCCAATTCCCTGCGCGGCCATCTTGAGCGCGGGAAACCTGCCGTGCGAACAGCCCCCACTGAAGACGGCCGGTGGCGGCAGCCCCCCCGGTCGTTCTGATCCTATGCCCACCCGGTGTCGCCCAATGGGATATCTGAATGAGCGCAACTCCCCGATCTCCAGGCCAAGAGTGACCGTGCGGGGCCAGCCGTCCTTCCTCCACGCCCAGCCGTCAGCCTCCGGTCCAGGGGTGCACTCCGTGCCGTCCCACCGATATTCTCAGTGCGCCTGCATTGCCCACCAAGCCCAGGGGGTGCAAGCCCTTCCGAAAAGGCGGGCAGCTGGAAGGTCGTGCCCCCGGGCAGATCGAGCCCGCCGCCCCCGGTAGCACCGTTACTTGTGAGTCTCAGCCAGGGTGACCAGGTGGCCCCGCTTCGCCAGGACGGGCCCCGTCCCAACCCGCTGCCCCAGCAGATGTCAAGAAATTTAGCTCACGTCCCCGTTCTAGGAGAGGGTCGACTGAAAATGGCGGGAGGTGCTGTCCATATTCTACAAAGCAGGGATAGTCAGCTGTTGTTTCAAGAAAGCAGGTCAATTAACAGGCAAAACACTGGGCTGAAAATGGCACTTTATGTATGTTCCTACTGCATGTCCTGCAACTCTCCGCCGAGGAGCGTTCACATCGCTTGGAGCAAAAATGCAGCCCTCCTTTGATGCACGTGAAACGTCCCTGTTGTGGCTGTAAAATTCTGGCACCCTAGCCTCAGCGCCCGTTGGGGCCGAAATACCGTGGCGCCAGTCCGGCGCACCCCTGCCGGCCACCGGGTGGGTCCTCCTCCGGCGACCGATCCGCCAGCAGGCGGCCGCTTCTGCAGCGCTCCGGCAACTCGCTGTATTCCTCCGCACCGCAGCGGCTCCCGCCGCGGTGCACTCAGTGGCCGGGCGGCCCCACACGCCAGCAGCACCTCCGCTTGCGCAGCGCGAGCCAGGGCCCAGCGCCCCAGCCGGCCGGGAAATCAGGTGGGGGAGGGGCGCCGCTTTCACCAGTTCTCCGCGCCGAACCCCTCCGCTGCTCAGGTCCCGCACCCACTGTCCGCTCCTCGGCTCACCGCCTCGCGAGTGCCCTCCAGGTGCCTTCCAAAGGTCCCGCACCTCTTCACCGCTCAGCCCGCGGTGCTCTTATTCCGCCGGCGCCGCCATCTTGCCTTCGTGTTCTGGCTAAGCCGATCCGGTCGCCAGTTCCGCCTTCACGCGGCGCCCAGGGTCTCGACGGGGGTCAGACGTTCCCCACTAGGTCAGCGACCCTCCAGGACCTCGGATTCCGCTGCCAGGTAACACGGGGCGGGATTTTGCAGGAGAATAGACGGGACTCGGCGCGGAGCAACTCGCTCACGCAGCCATCCCGGTCGGCGCTGAAACCACGCCCCAACTTGCCTATTGTCACCCTTGGTAATATGCCCCAGACACTTTCTTGGCTGTGGATGAGCTCAATGTTTTGTTTGGAGTGAATATTTGTTTTTAAGAAGGTCATGGCCTTGAAAATACAATGCTTTGTGTTCAATGCAAAGTGCCTTAAAGTCAACTCTCTTTTTAACAGGCAGCCAGTCGAGTTCTTCACTAGCTTTGAACACGGGTACAAACGTTTGATCTTTTTCAGCGTCCTAACTGCTGCATTTTGCAGTCTCTGGTGACTCTAATAGAATGTCAACAGCCTTATTACTACCAAACAATTTCCTGGAATGGAATAAAGTTCAACATTAGCTTTATATTTCTCTTCTGACTGCCATACCTCTAGGCTTCATTAAGAACGTCACAAAGATAGCCGCCAAACCTCTATATCCATGTTAATATCCTCTTTAAGGCTCTCAGTCTTCTTAAATTGCTGCACCGCCACTGAGTCCCTCTGAGTGAGTGAGTTCCACCTCAACAGCCTTGCCTCGACCCACACCTCATAATTATTCTATCATAAAGTCTAGCGATAGCCTTAATAAACGGTCTATTTTTATTGCCACACCTTTTACAGGCTAAGGAGAAACATTCAAAGGTATCTCTCAAATGTCTGCCCCATGCTGGTATTTTATCTCTCACTGAAACACCCCAACACAATCAGCTCCCTGTCCTGCCACCGAGTGACTCTAGCCCACCACGTCAACACCATCACAACCCCCTGCACAATGTTTCTGGCATAATATCCAACAGTAGGTTTACCTGACCCTTTGGGCTGCCATACCTCTTCCTCCTCAGGAAAACGTTTTAAGGATTCCTCCACAAACCTCTACCCACAGGTTGATGTCCTCTGTAGCCATTTTCCTCTCACTCCCCTGTCTCGTTCATACTACAAGCCGGTTACAACCACAGCCCATCCAGGCTACTTTGCTTAACCGTGTATTACAATTCTGCCATGGGGGCCATTACAGATAAGCACTTATGGCCCCTTCTCCAACTTCATCCTGCCACCAATCAGTTACAATGCCGCTTCTCCAACCTTGCTCCCCCTCCCTTATGGAGGTTGATTCACCAGAATGCCGACAGTAGTGAAAGTGATGTTATGTATCCTTTGACCTCCAATGACACCACTGGATAGATATCATGTCCCATTAGCTCAACCTCAGTAGTGAAAAATAAAAATATAAACTGGACTCTTAAAGTCCTCTGTACGTCCTTCTACTGCTGCTGCTTTTATGGACTTTGAGACCAGGAACAGAGGTACTAATGGACATATAGTTGATACTTCCGGCTAAACCCCATTGAGGTCCACACCTCCTGCTGAATTCTCTTTCTGTTTTCTTCAATAGAAGCTTGTCTTATAGAAATCTCTATAAGTCTATATGCAAAGGTAGGGCTTCAACGGCTACTAAATATCATGAAGATCTACTCACTGGCCAACGGCTTGACGATCAATCTTGGCAAAGCAAAAACCATGGTCTACTACACCAAGAAAATCCAAAGACAGGCTTGTTTCTTGGGCGACATCTGGCTGGAAAGCATGGAGGAGTACAAATACCTTGGGCTCATTTTCGACAAGAAATGCACTGTCACAGTCCAGGAGTAGGCGATACGAAATAAAGACCTGGCTCTGGCCATACCAGTCAAAAACCTGATGAAAAACCTAAACTTGCCAGCCCTTCCCTGAAGCCACTGCTTGAAGCCACAAGAGCGAAACTTCTGCCCACAATTTCATACACAAGCGTATCACTACGAGGGCGAGACGCGGCAGTCCCAGTTCACTAATACATTGGATTTTACTCTCTTCTTTTTATAATTTGATACTTTTTTATAGTGAATATAAAGAATCAAGTTTAATCCTGTTAAATTTTATGTACAACAAGGAATTATGTAACCATACCCAGATATATTTTATTGCAATGGTTTTAAGTAACTCAGCAATTATTTAATAAACTTGAAACTATATGCCAAAGAAGCAGTTTTAAAGCAGAACTTTAGCACACCCCGAATTCCCAGCATTGAGTCTGTGAGGATGCCACTGGCATGACAGAAAGGAAGAGAAAATAAAGGCATCTGTGTTCTAGGACACATCACTACATTAGGCCCCCTGCTGTACTAGGGCAGACATCTTGTACTGCCCCCTCGCAGCTTGAGACCGGCCTATGACAGGAAAGAGCTATATAATACCAGTGAACACACCCATAGCCTGAGACCTGGAGACTGCGCTGAGGCACTACACCGTGTCTTGCAATGTGAAGGTGCAGCGTGATATTTCTTGTGTCATGAGATTTGCACTATGCATAGAAGCACAGCATCTTAACGGTGAACATACTCCTAGCCTGAGACCTGGAAACTGCGCTGGGGCACTATAATGTATCTTACAATGTCTATGTACTCCTTGAATCACGAGACTTGCACACTGCACAGGAGCACAGCATCTTCACAGTGGTGGCCAGCACGGATGGGGGGTGGGGGGCAGGGGGCGGGGAGGCTAAGGAGATCAAAAAGATTTTTTTTAACTTACCTTACCGCCGTGTCTCTCTTCCATCTCTCCTTCGTCTCTCCTCCTCATCCCTCAGCACCACTGGAACAGAACAGGAAGCAGTCCCAGGCTCCCTAAGCCAATCACAATGCTGCAATACAGCGTTGTGATTGGTAAGCACACAGGCTCCCCTGAGCAAATCACAATGCTGCAATGCAGTGTTTTGATTGGTTTGAGTGCCACGGTTTGGCATTCAGCCAGGGACTGGGGAACTGGGCATGTTCTCCACCCAGGCTGCAATGCGGCCTGGTTGGAGAATATGCCAAGTGCGCATGAATGTTTGGCTGCTCCAGAGGGCCGGCCAAATATTCATGCACTCTTACAAAGTGTGCTCACCACTACCCCTGCTCCTGTGTAAGAGCAGCCCAGCCCTGCCCCGCAAAGTTGCAGCAGTAGGGCAAAATAAAATAATAATAACCTTGAGTTATTATCATTGTATTTTTCCTTTATTTCTCTGCTGCATAGCAGTGGGGTGATGCTCCTCCGCCTTAGCAGAGGAGCTGCCACTGCATCTTAACAGTGAACACTCTCCTAGCCTGAGACCTGGACACTTCAATGGGGCACTATACTGTACCTTACAATGTCTACTTCTTGCATCACAAGACTCCCACACTGTACAGGAGCACAGCATCTAACAGTGAATACACTCCTAGCCTGAGACCCGGACACGGCGCTTGCGCACTTTACTGTATCTTACAAAGTCCATGGGCCATATGTATCATAGAAATTCGCATTCGCAAAGGCCGACATTCGCAGAATTTCGGCCTTTGCGAATGCGAATTTGCTAAATGGGATGTATGAATGAAAATCCGGTGCAAAATAGGGAATCGCAAAATTTGCGATTCCTTATTTTTCAATTGCATTTAAGGAATCGCAAATTTTGCGATTCCTTAAATGCAATGTATGAAGCTAAAAAAAATTGCCAAGTGTCTCTAAGGAATCGCAAATTACCACCAACTTCAAGTTTAAGAATTTCTAGAAAAATGCCCATTTTTGCATTTTTCAAAAGTGCCATGTGATTGATGCACATACATGCCCTTGGGCATGTATGTGCACCACATGTGCACCCATGCTTATTTCAGGGGTGCAACAGGGTGTCCTTTGGACACCCCTGCCCCCTTGAAATTATTCTCAATTTGCGATTAGCAAATTGCGAATCGCAAATTGAGAATACATTCCCATTCCTTCCTATGGGCCTCCTGGCCCATAGAAATGAATGGGAAAGTATTCCTTAATTGCGAATTTGCAATTTGCGAATTCGCAATTAAGGAATATCAAGAAATTGCTAAAAAACTGCGATTTTCTTGATGCATACCAATTAGCGATTCTGAAATAGCGATTTCTTAAAAATCGCTATTACAGGATCGCTAATTGGTACCTTGATACATATGGCCCTATGTTCCTCTTGCATCTCAAGACTTGCACTCTGCACAGCATCTTAACAGTGAACACTCTCCTAGCCTGAGGCTTGGACACTGCGCTGTATGTCTTACAATGTCTAGGCGCAGTGTGATACTTCTTGCATCACAGGCCTTGCACACTGCACAGGAGCACAACATCTTAACAGTGAACAACAGGAGATCTGCATCCTGCACACGGGCAGCACATCTTACACCGTCTGCTCATTTCACATGTCCACTGCCTGTTTACATCATATACATGCCAACTGCACTGAGACACTGTAAACTATACCACCTGATTACATCATGATACATATGTACTGCAATGATGCACTGCACCTTGCACTGCTTGTTTATATGATGAGACTTGCACACTGCACATGAGAACTAAATATAGCACTGCATGCTCACAATATAAGACATACACAGTACTAGCAGTCACTGCATCGTATTTGCATTCTCACTGTATGAGGCCTGCATACTTTCCTCGGGCACCCCATCATGCATGAATACTGCACTGGAGTACTTCATGGAGCACTGCCTACACATAGCATGAGACTTGCACAAGGCGCTTCCCTGAACCAGTGAAAAACGCTATCTGCTCACATCATGAGACCTGCATATAGCACTGGAGCACTGCAACCACCACTGTATATTCACAGTATATGTGGGACACACTTCGGGGCATATTATCAAGAACAGGCGATAAAATTATCGCCTCTTTCATCGGCAGGAAACTGACGCTAAAGGGGTGATAATGGGCTTGATAATATGCCCTTGTGAATTCCCATAAAAGCCCAGGTTAACACCAGAACCTGGGCTGCTATGGGAAATCACAAGGGCATATTATCAAGCTCATTATCGCAGCTTTAGCGGCAGTTTCCTGCCGATACAGCAACGATAATTTTATCGCCTGTTCTTGATAATATGCCCCTTCCTTCTTTGCAGTGACCGCACGGGCCTTCCACACTGCAGTGGGTCTCTGCACTTTATCAGTGAATGAACCGCTTACTCACAGCATGAAATCTACACACTACATGCGGGCACTGCACTTCAGCAACACAAACTCCCATGACTCTCATCATGAAAGCTGCAAGCTGTGCTGGAGCACTGCATCTCTCCATGAACGTCAATTCACCACAATGCAAGGGATAGCGAAAGTGACATCACATGCCATTTAACCTTTACTTCCACTCACACATGCATGCTTACATATACAGACACGTTCTCACAGACACAGATTCTCTCTCACCTAAATACGCTCTCACCAGCAAGCACGCAGACAACATATATTTTAAAAGCATTTTTTACTTATCTTAGTTGCTAGGGAGGGTCATATTCCAGTTAATTGCAATCCATGTTTTATTGCAGTAAAGGTAAATAATAAAGTATTATGTACTATCACTGTAATACAAAATTCACAAAAATACAGAAAGTGGATCTGCGACGGACGCCCACAAGGACGAGATGCCCTTGTATTTATGGCACTGATTTTGCAATGTCTGAGGCTGAGGGTCGAAAGGCAGTGCCAGGGATAACAAGGGGCAAGCTATGGGTCACAGCTGCGACCCCTGGTGACCCCTAAATGACATCCGTTCTTCGCTGGCATGAGCATAGGTCTTGGGCATTGCTCTGGGGTGTCCACACTACACTGAGGTGCTGCATCATATCAGTAAATGCATTGCTTGCCTCGCTCACACCGTAAACCTGCACATGCAGTGAACAACATGTCCTTGACACTGTTTGCTCATAGTGTGGGATCCCTGCACTTTACATACCACATCACATCTCCTGAACGCAGGGTCTGTGCACAAGAGACAAGTACCTATCCTCGGATGGATGACTGCTTGTTCTCATGCCCCTCCTGTATGCTCATAAAGCTCACTTAACTTTCAGTACAAAGTAGACTTCTTCCTGTGCTATATTTCTTGCACCAGGGTGATGCAAGATCCAGGCTGTGAGACAATGCAAGGCACCGGGTGAGGAGAGCTGCAATCTCCAATGGTACATACAAGGCGTCAGGTGCTTCAGCCTTCAGGCTTGGATGTTGGAGCTCACTCAAGGTGTCAGCCCTGTCAGTTGTACACACTGCGCTACTTGGATCATATGCCTCACACCTAGGTCTAGTCCTCTTTGCCAATGTAGAAAATGACCACATTATGCAACTCAATACCGACCCTGCACTTCATTGTAACAGCCCAATCCGAACTGCCAGGTGAAGCCACCTCCAGACAGAAAAAAGCAGCCCAGACCAGTTTCAGTCTTGTCAGGCCTCGTCAGTGAGGTATAGCTGGCATCCTGTGGCACGGCGAGAATGGGACCCACATCTGGGTATACCGTTGAGCACTTAGGACATTACATCAAACACACAGAAGGCTATAGCATGCTTGCTAATATTTTAAACCTCTATCAATCACTCTTAGTAGCATCCCAAAACAATCATTTATTGCTCATTGCACAACTGTAGACAGAGGCCTAGTATATTCAAATGAGTACTGGCCATGCCCGGTGGTGTGATTAGCTCTGAGGTGAACACTGTTTGTTCGTGTCACCCGAAGAATTTGAAAGACCGTGTGATTCAAGCCACAAGTTTTTGGAGACTACCCTTATCCGAGCGGACACATTGTTTATATAAGGTATTACTTCCAGTACCTGGGCAAAGAAAGTGATTCCCACCCCACCCGTGTGGGTGGTCCTGTGGACTAGCTGGCTATACCGGCCCTAGGCTTGGCCAGGGCCCTCAAGATTAGAGTACCCATGTCCTGATGAAGCCTACATCATCTGGCTGAAACGCGACGCGACTGCGTCGACGCCTTTTGTTTTGAATGGAGTCCCCTGTTACAACTTAAGAAAGATTTGATTTTTGTCTGATATGCACCTATACAAATAGAGATTGGGTTGATGTTCTAACCCCCTGGTGCTTTGCTTTTGGGACTACCACTTTGTTGTGCACTCCATTGTAAATCAAGAGGAGGCACTTACTCTAATTGGTGTATATATATTCGTATATATCTTTTGAATTTAGGGTACAGATAAATGTTTGTTGATATTGTAAATGTTTGTATATTTGTATATGATGTATATGTGATATTTTGTATATAGATTGTTGGTTGTTGTGCCTCCCTAGATGTCCGCTCATATGTGTGTATATGAATTAACCTATATATTTCTCCTATGTTTAACTTGTAATTCACAAGACAATTAGATGTTTCTTGTTTGAAAATTAAAAAAGGATTGATCCCTTCAGTACCCTCTGTTGCTACTTTCTCATCCTTGGATGTCTCCTGCTCCGGTACGGGAGGGTTAAGTGGGCAGAACCCCTAACCATTTTTTGTTAATCATTGCACCACTGTAGACAGAGGCCTAGTATATTCAAATGAGTACTGGCCCTGCTTCTTGTGGGAGCAGTGCATAAAAAACTGCCTGGTGCATTTCCCTCCAAAATTGAACACAATTAACCTCATATCAGTGTGTTTCATCAATGTAGGCCTCACAAGTGGCCTACAGTGCCACTGGTGAGGCTTATCCGGTAGTTTGGTTCCTGTGGCACAGGGAGCAAGGCACTTGCAAGTGTTTCTCCATTATCTTTTGTTATGTTGCTAGGAATTGCCAGGGAGGTAACATTTGGATCCTTTGGCATTCCGGGCAAAGGGCCCACATCTGGGCATACCCTTGCCATCTTAGGGCATTACATCAATCACATAAAATGTGATGGGAGGAATTCTTGCCAATACTCTAAATCAGGGTTCTCCAAAGTCGGTCCTGGAGGGCCGGATCCATGCCAGATTTTTAGCAAATCCTCATTTAGATAAATGTAGTTATTTAAAAATGTGGGATGGATTTGGCCCTCCAGGACCGACTTTTGAGAACCCTGCTCCAAACCACTGTCCATCACTCTGGATAGCATTTCCACCCATTCTTTTTCATCAACTGGGAGAGGCCCGCCTAATGCAAATCAGTGCTGACCCTCCTCCTCCTGGGACAGAGCATCTCAAACTGCCAGGTGAGGCCTCATATAGAAAAGAATGCAATCAATACCAGCCATTTTTCAGTTTCGTTATGCCTTGTCAGTGAAAAATAGCTGATAAGATGTGGCACACTGGGCAAGAGACCCATGTATGAGGTCCTCTATAGGACAGTCCATCCTTAAATACCAGGTGAAACCACCTAGATAAGTATACACAAACAACCCCATTCTAGTGTCAGCCTTATTATGCCTCTTCTGTAAAATATAGCTGAGTTCCTGTGGCACAGTGAGCATGGGGCTCACATCGAGGCATACCCGTGACCACTCAGAGCATTACATCAAACACAAAAGGGGATGAGAGGAACTCTCAAAAATAATTTAAAACATTGATAATCTCTCTAGATCATTTTTGCTTGCTGTACCACTCTAGATGGAGCTCTTTATGATCAAAATCAGTACTGATCCTGCTACTCACGAGAACAATCCATGCTGTACCGCCATACCAGCCCCCCTCAACGAGGGAACACAAGCAACCCCAGGCAATTTGTACTATTTCTGGGCCTCGTCAGTGAGGTATCACTTGGACCCTATGGCACAGGGAATAAGGGGTCCATGTCTGGGCATACCCTTGGTCACTTAGGGTGTTACATCAAATACACAAACTGTGATGCATGCTGATAGACTAAACAATGCACAAATATTCTGGCACCATTCCAACCCATCAATTTTCATCTACTGTGACACTCTAGACAGAGACCTGCCTTATGGAAAACAGTAATAACCCGGCTCTTCAAGGAAATGGTAGAAGGGAACACAACTCCATGCAAGTTTCAACCTTGTTTGGCCTTGTCAAAGAGGTATACCTTGGGTTCGGTGGAACAGTGAGGGAGGGGCCCACCTCTGGGTACACCCTTGGCCTCTTAGTATGTTACATCAAACACAAAGAAGGTGATAAGTGAATGCTTGCAAATCGTCTATACCACTAACAATTCCTCTGGGTAACATTCCGACTCATCACTTTTTGCCATTATGCCACTCTAGACAGATAACCCCCTTATGCATCTTGTGGGAACAGTCCATCACAACCTGCCAGATGAGGCCCTTTCCACTAAGGAACACAATCAACCTCAGATCAATATCAGCCTGTTAGGCCTAGTCAATGAGGTGAATCTTGGTTCCCGAGGCACACGAGCATGTGACCTATGTCTTGGCAATCCTTTGGTCACTTAGGGTATTACATCAAACATAGAAAAAGTGAAGGGAGGAATTCTTTCATGGCCCAAGCAGGTGTCTACTACAGCTCCCAAAGTGAGGGTCTTTTGCACTGTTAGCATAAGGCACAACTGAGTCCCACGGAAGGCGCATATAAATCAATGTCTTCCACAACATTTAAGGGAGAAAGGTTTGTCATATCCTAACTTATCCAAACCCAGACCTCCTAACACACATAGCACCAAAGTGTGTCGCACAATATTGTCTGTCTTCACACAGTCTCTTGGTGAGCAGCGGATAACACACCATGAAAGACAAATGAGCTAGTAAACTCCGCCATAGCTTATTTCCAGCTTGTGACTCGAACCCCAGTCCCCTCTCCTTGGTCCCACCTACTCCAAGGCCGCTCCATGACGGACTCAAAACATTGGTCCCTCTTCTGACCCTGACCTCACGGCTAGAGACCTGTTCTCTCCCTCTGCAGCTCCGCTGCTGTGCTTTGCCGTTGTCCTGTGCAGGGCTTAGCGCAGGTAGGGGTTCGAGCCTCGGCTCCAGACTAAGTTGCACCCGTTTTTAGTTTTACTCTGTTGTCTCTCTGCTTGCCTTTTAATATTTGTGCCTTTTCCTTATTGTACCACCTGCTGTGCCCTTTTCCCTTTTGCACCACTTGTTGTGCCTTTCTCCTTATTATACCACTTGCTGTTATTGTGCCATTCCTGTTCGTGCTCTCAGCCCATTTTTCCCGCTTCCCCACCCGCCGCTGCTTCCCCCACTGCCCCTCCCCCCTGCTGATTCCCACCTCCCAGCTGTGCCCCCTCCCCAGTTAATGGCGGCCGCTGGTGCACCAAAGGCAAGCCAATTTGTGCATGTCCGCTACTAGACCGCGACCAGCGCCAGGGACCATGGATCTCCGACCACCCACCGCTACCACTCAGCTGCCCTCTTCGCACTCAACTCCGGAAGAAACAACAACTGCCAGCTGTCCACGCCGAACACCATCAACAACCACTTCTCCTAGCGCCACTGCCGCCAGACCTTAACCACCGCCCGCCACCAACACCGCCGATGCCCTGAGATGCATCCTCCTCAACCTGACACGCCACAGAGAACTGGGACCTCCTCGATACTTCTCACCAGAAGCCACCTTCTTTAAAGAAACCTGGATCAACTCCTTCTCCCCCCCTAACATCGCCATCCAGGACAGACACAAAATCCAGAGGAAGGAACGCACCGACCACCCAGGAGGAGGACTCACCATTGCACAAAAAAACTCCCTCTGACTCTCCACCTCAAGCAACTCCTTCTCCAGTGCCGAGCACCTTCACTTCCAGGTCCAGACCAGCCCTAGAACCACACTTTGTGGCGCCCTCACCTACAGCCCCCCCAGCCCCCGCAATCCGTTTGCCACCACCATCACCAATCTCATCGCATCCCACGCCATCGCCTCCATGGACTACATACTCATCGGAGACCTGAACTTCCACATTTGCTAACTCCAGCAACTCCAAGGAACTCTTCAGCGTCATCCAACATCATCCAGGATTTCACAATGCCCCGCAGTGAAACCACGGACATCACCCCTTCCCAGGACCTCTGCAACAAGCTTGGATCCTACTTCCATCTGAAAATCAAGAGCCTCTACAACAATTTCAATGACCAGACACCTGACTCCATAAACGCTCCCTTCTCCAGAAGAGCTTTCTTCTATCGGGGCCAAGACCTGGAACAAACACCCAATCTACATCAGACGTGCCCACCCCTCCCTGAACAGCTTCAGGAAGACACTCAAGACCTGGTTCTTCGACTGAATGGAGCTGCTTACCCCCCTCAGCGAATTGAGACCCCCACAGGTGAGTTGTGCACTTACAATTCCCCTAATTGATTGATTAAACTCTCCTCTTCCCCCTCTCAAAAAGTGCATATATTTTAAAGGCTGCCAGGTCTGCGCAACAGTGGCATAGTTCAAACAAGTTATTGATGCAGGAGGCGGCAGACACTAAGATGATTTGATGTTTATGATTGTTACATATCTGCAAATTTTCAAATGTGTGCTGTTTCCATGGTTTAAGTGTTCATATAAGTGACATTCTACTGTCAAATGTGTGACACTTCTTGTATAATGGCACTATATTGTGTATAATAAAATGTTTAATTAATGACTTGCATATTCACGGTGCTTTCTCAGCTGCAGGCTAGGACTTCATAGCACTATAAATACACAGAGACTATTTCCTGCTACTCCAACCGAACTCAATTCTATTTCTCCCAGGTTACACACACTCACATACACAGGCATATGCAGTGTTTGCATTAACCATTTGATGTTTCATAGAGGAAAACAGTGCATTTCCCACCAATTACCTACATTGGCCGTAATCTTTCATTTAGGATGTGTGCTGTATTTGAAGACCACTGGCTGCTTTTGTATAATTATATCCTGCAGTGCCTCCTGACCAAGAAGCTTGTGACTAATGCACTTTAGTGCGATGATACAGCCACTACCAATAAAACGTGTTAGTCTAACCGCTCATGTGTAGTACTTTGCAGGGCTGTCATTATGTAGTGCTTCACACAAAACATCAGCAATTTGTCAATAATCTGAATCATTGGTCCTTAATGTTTTCACTACTGTGGATCTCCACTTAATTATTACTGGAACTTGTGGACCACCACTGAATAATTACTGGAAGCTAAGGACCCTCATCCAAGCATTTTTCATGTTTTGAACCTCAAAACAATGCAAAAAATATAGTAACAAGCATTCATCAAACACATAAACAAATGATCAAATATTGTATTTAATTCACAAATAAATATAAAAAATCTGCATTTTAATTTTATTTGCAAGGTTGAAGCTTTTCTAAATTCAATTCAGGGCTCTCATCATCCATCCTATATTCTTTTTCTTGTACTGTACACTTGTACTGCTTCAATTAATCTACCTGAGGATACGAACTTAAATTTCCTTCATATTTAGAGAATATTTTAACATTTTCAGTTATACATTTGCTTCTTTTTTATCTACATTTTAATAATCTGTTAATATTACTTTGGGCTAGGTTACGAGCGGTGGTGCAGCGGTCTGACCGCCAAATTACAACTTTGGTGGTCGGACCGCCATTGGAATGCGTGGGTGGTGGTCTGGGGAGGCAATATGCTTGGCGGTGCCACTGCGGCACCACCAAGCATATAACAAATTTACCCACCGCCAGCCTTTTTATTGCGGTGAGCCTGCCACGAAAATGCTGATGGTGGGGAAGGAAAGATGACCCTACAGGGCCCCGGGTTCCCCTGTGCAAGGGGGTGCATGCAGAGGAGCACATGTTGTGCCCACCGGTCTACATGCACCCATGTTCCTGCACAGCATGGACTGCAGAGCCCATCCCATGCAGGAACTGCACTTGACACTCCCATTGCGGTGCCTTTTTAATAGGCACCAACGTTGGAACGTCAAAGAAGAGCCCGCCAGACACGAGTAAACTCGTAATCTGGTGGCGGGCTTCACACGGCTTAGGCTGTGTGTGAGCGGGGCAGCAGGGGTGGCGGCGGCGTGGCAGGCCCGCTCCCACACCGCCAGTGTGTTGTAATCGGGACCTTCATTTTTTTAAGCAGTCATAGACCCCCTAGTTGTCTTCAGCCCACAGCTTAAGATCCACGGATCTAAAACACAAGTGTTACTTTGTAACCATGTTTTTTTTTTTTTTTGAAAATCTTTTTATTGGCAGTATAATAAGACAGTGTCACGGTATGGCATGTACTTTCACGAATTGCATAAATCAGGCAAGTATTGAAACACCATCCCTTTACAGCATTAAACAATTTTCAGTTTATGTTGTTAAACAATCCCAACACAACGCCCCCCTCCCCGTCCCTCCCACCCAGGCACTTGTATGGCAGTCATCAGCTATCGTGTTGTTCGGCCCACCACATGTGGGCCAAGTACTCTTAGTGCATCTAATACAACCTTATAGGGGATTATACTAAGGTTTCCTCGTAGGACGTGTCCATGATGCGCACCTAGAAACATGTAAACCATGCTTTACACAGGCATGTCTCGACCAAAGAGCTATCAGCCCACCTCCACAGAAGCGTCACTACCATCTGCCTCGAAAGACCCTATCAGCGTATTCCAATCTAGTGATATAGGGTTCTTCCGGAGTCCCTTACGCTCCTCTCGCTGTAACGTCATGCCTTCTGCCTTACCCCATCTCACTACCTCTGCCCTCCACATTTCCGGATCTGGTGGCCTAGGCGATTTCCATTTCATTGTTAAGGTGCATTTCGCTAGTAACAGGGCCAGATCAGTGAATCTTGTGCCTACACTCTTCTTCCGTTCTACCGGACCCAGCCCTAACAAAGTATATTCTAGTGCAGTGTATGGTGTGGAAGGGACCAGTCTAGCCAGATCATTATGTATGGTCGTCCAATAGTAGCCCAGTTTTGGGCACTCCCATAACATATGGAGCAGGCTTGCGTCCTCCGCGTTGCAGCGGGGGCACGTATCTGCTGCGGTGGGGAACATTGCATGTATGCGGCGTGGCGTTAGGTACGCTCTATGTAGTATCATAAGCTGTATGAATTTGAATTTCGGGTTACGTGATACCTTTTTCGGAAATGCAAGTATTCTGTCCCATTCCTTGTCCAGGACAGGTCTTCCTATATCCTGTTCCCATTTATCCCGTAGTGGCTGTAATGAGATTGCCCTGCCCTCACGTATACCATGTGTCAGCCATCTCGTGAGATGACTGCCCGATCCCATTAGGTATTGCATGGTGAGTAGAGGGTTCGTAGGGGGCACTTGTCCGTCTGGTGCCCACATCTGTGTAATATAGCGACGCACCCCGATATGTAGCAGAAATGACCCTCCCGATGTGCGATGTGTAGTGCGAAAGTCTTCAAATGACAAGACCCCACCGTCATGGAAGAAGTCCCCACCCTGAGTTACACCCATCTCGTGCCACTCCGCCAACTTTTGATTCGCGAGTGGTCTCAGTCCCACTGGGAGTCCTATTAGTGGGATCGTAGGGGCGTAGGAGGTCGTGCGTGACGTATATTTCACCGCCTGTCTCCAATATGTAATCGCAAGTCGAAGTAGTGGAGGTGTTAGCCGAGGGATCACGGCTCCTGGCAACAGCATAGTGTGCATACTTCCCCTGTTCCAGTCCGTTTCGGAGACATTGATTTCGTGTAAGTTTCGTCCGGCTATCCAATAGGCTAGCCATTGCAGTTGGCAGGCAAAGTTGTATGCCCAAAGGTCTGGTACACCCATACCTCCGGCCGCTGTAGAGAGCTGTAGTTTGGCCAAACTAATCCGTCTCCTCCCAGCTCAGTAGAGTATTTAGTGTTTTGAACATGGAGGCGGGGATTATGAAGGGCACGCTTGTGAAGTAGTAAAGGAGACGGGGTAACACCACCATCTTAGAAATGGTCACTCTGCCCGACACCGAGAGTGGCAGTGCAGTCCAGAAGAGCACCTGGGATTTCAGCGCCGTGATTGCTCTCCCTAAATTACCCTCCAGCATGTCCTTCGCGCCTCTGTAAATCTGTTTCCCAAGATAGCGGAAGGTTGTCTCCGCCACTTGGAAGGTGTGCGGTGCGAAGGGTAGTTGGGCCTCCGCCTCTGTTGCCGAGAAGTAGAACCCGTAGGATTTTGACTCGCTTATATCAGGTACAGGGTCCACTCTTCCTCCCAGGTCCTTGAAGAACAGAATAATGTCATCAGCGTACGCCGATACCACATGAATCGCTCCGTCTCTAGCTATGCCCCTATGCTGCGCCAGTCTCCGAAGTTTGCACAGCAAGGGCTCTAACGCCAACATAAACAATAGCGGGGACAGTGGGCATCCCTGTCTCGTACCCCTCTCTATTGCTAGGGGCACCGAGATGCAGCCATTCGTGCGGACCCTAGCTGTGGGGTGGTCGTATAGTAGTTGTACCCATGCAATATATTCAGGTGGGATTCCGAAACGTGCAAGAGCCTCCACCATATACTCCCACCTGAGGGAGTCAAAGGCCTGTTTCAGGTCCAGGGAAATACCACCCTCCCTATGTAACGTCTCCGGATCACGCAGCATAAGTTGACTGAGCCTCCGTAGGTTCATGGCAGTGCTCCTACCCGGTACAAAACCGCACTGGTCAGGATGTATTAGACTCGGTATATATTGCGCCAGCCTCGTTGCCAGAATCTTACTTAGTATTTTATAATCTGTGTTTAACAGGAAGAGGGGTCTATAATTAGCTAAGTGTAGGCCATCCCTGCCCGGTTTCAACAACGACACTATTAGGGCCTGGAGCGTTGTCTGTGGGAGGCCCCGCATCTGCAACGCCTCTCAATACACCACTTGGAGGCGTGGGGCAAGAAGGTCAATTAAAGCACCGTAAAACTCGGCCGGTAGGCCATCTGTGCCAGGCGTCTTGCTCCGTGGCAATGCGCGTATCGCCTGGCGTATCTCCGCAACCGTGATAGGGCCAGCCAGTTCCTTACACTGGTGGTCCGCAAGGCGCGGCAAGTCTGTCCCCTCCATGAATTCCTCAAACGCTGAGTCTGGTATCGGTCGGGGCGGGCCATATAGGGTTTCATAGTAAGTCTTGAAGACTGTATTTATGCCTAATTGTGTCGATGTTTGGGACCCCCCCTGATCGAGTACCTCCATAATTGGCAGGCGTATTGGGTCATCCCGTACCATGCGTGCTAGTAGAGGTCCAGCTCTTTCCGCCTGTGCATGTTGTCTGCAGGTGTATTCCCTAAAGTCCAGCGCTCGCAATTCCTCAAGCAGCTCTGCGTGCTGTATGTGTGCCTCCTGGAGAGGCGTGAATGGTATGTTAGTGCCAGCAGCCTCACTCTCAAGCATAGCCAGACTCCCTTCCACCTCTTGGAGCCTTTCCATTACAATATGCCTCATACCCACCCGAGTACTCATTGCAGCGCCCCTAATGGACACTTTGAAAGCGTCCCACTCCACTTGG
Organism: Lissotriton helveticus; assembly: GCF_964261635.1. Classification (NCBI taxonomy): domain Eukaryota; kingdom Metazoa; phylum Chordata; class Amphibia; order Caudata; family Salamandridae; genus Lissotriton; species Lissotriton helveticus. The sequence goes on from NC_136058.1 coordinate 256,437,824, forward strand.
CGGGAACTCGCCGAGCCAGTGTTCGTGTCAAAGTATGACGTTATAGCATCTGCAAGTGTTGTGCGGAAAACCGTGTCCTCTAAGAGTTCTGGCGCAAGGCGCCATGTAGGTATTGGTGTTGGAATTCGGCCCCATCGGAATGTAACCTCCACTGGGCTGTAGTCTGACAGAGTCTTGCCCATATGTTCTGCCAAGGAGATCGCCCCCAGTAGTGTAGCAGTGCAAAAGACGTGATCTATCCTGGTGTGCAATCTGTGGGGTGGTGAGTAAAAGGTAAATTCCCTATTCAGCGTGTGTTTACTCCTCCATACATCCGCCAGCCCCCAACCCCCGGCCCACCTCGTCAGAGCATCTGCTTGTCTCCTACTCTCAGTGGCCTGTAGTGGTGGATGTGACCTGTCCAAGGAAATATCTAACACAGCATTAAAGTCCCCGCCAAGTATCCAACTATAATCTGACCATTCCGCCATCACACTGTTAACGGCGTTTAAAAAGTCTGATTGGCCTGAATTGGGAGCATAGATACAGCCTATTACCACAGGGAGCCATCCAGTATCCCACGGACAAAGACATGTCTACCTTCCGTATCTAGTCGTTGCTCCACCAGTTTAAACGGGACAGAGTTTCTCATCCACACGACCGCTCCTCTCGAGAATACAGAATAAGAGGTAGCAAACAATTGCCCCTTCCATTTTTTAAGTAGCTTCCCACCTTCCACACTGTTCAAATGAGTCTCTTGGAGGCAGGCAATTTTAACGTTTCTTCGGTTGAGCTGTGCCAGCAGTCTATGTCTTTTATGTACAGAGCCCATGCCTCGAACATTCCAGGTGCACACCTTGTACTCATTTACAGTCCCCATTGTGGTCTCGTGCAGGCAATGCCAGTGGGCTCCGCAACACTAAGAGTGCGAGTAAGATGTGCCATAACTTCAGTGCCAAACCAATTTTGAACCCCAAAACTCTCCGGTCCCAAAGGAAAAACTCTCTGGGTCCAAACCTTATTGCCCAACGTGGACAATGGAGTGTCCAAAACATGTCTATTTGGTGGTGAGAGGGGACCACACGCACCAGTACAGAGCTTGTTGTGATCAGTTTGTGATGCCCTTAGCTGGTGTGTCCCTCACCCATAACCGCCCCACATGCGATTCATACTTTACCAATCGAAGTCTTCGTAGGACGCAGTCAAAAGTCATGTGCCACCTGTGCCGTGATCTTGGGAAGGAACTGCAGGCTATCGGCGGACCCCGACACTTCCATTGGCGTGTCCGAGTGGTTGGCTGTAGCTGAGCGCCCTATTGCATCATGAACCGCCAACGCTGCCTCCGTTAGGTGGCCAATGTTCGCGGTTTTCCCTGATCTGGCCGATGTGTTTCCACCGCTGTTCGAGGATCCTGTCATGCGTTTCTCAGTTCTGTTAGGCGTGCGTCCCTTTTCTTGTTGGGAAGGCCCCCCGCCCCGGTCATCTTCAAACAGGTCTTGGGTATTCGGTGGAGTGAGCATCACCTCCATCCATTCTGCCGCTTCCTCAGGTGAGTCGAAGAAGTAGGATTTATTGCCATGCATTATCTTGAGGCGAGCAGGGAATAACAGAGCATATTTAAGGTTTCTGTCTTGTAGTTTGCGCTTCACCCCTAGGAACGTTGACCTGGCTCTCTGCACCGTCGGGGTAAAGTCTGTGTACACCGAGATGGTTTTGTCCTCGTAGCGAAGCGGTGCCTTCTCCCTTGCCACCCTCAGCACCGAGTCTCTATCCTTATAGTGCAGAAATCGCGCTATCAGTGGTCTCGGGGGAGCCCCGGGCCTGGGTGGAATCGCCGGCATTCTGTGCGCCCTCTCTACACTGTACAGCGGAGTAAGATCCTGCGGGCCCACAATCTTCTTCAGCCAGTCCTCCACGAATTGAGTGGGGTTCCTCCCCTCGCTGCGCTCCGGTATCCCCAAAATTCGCACGTTGTTGCGGCGGGAGCGCCCTTCCGCGTCGTCCACCTTGTCCCACAGCAGCTTGATTTGTTTTTCCATATTTTCCACCTTCGCGGAGTGAACAGTATGTTGCGGGATCAGGTCATCCAGTGCGATTTTGTGCTCAGAAACCTTCTCCGCCAGTTTGTTATGATCTGCTCGTAGGAGCGACAGGCCGGTCGCCATGTTGTCTATGCGTAGCTCCAGTGCTTCCCTGGATGCCTTTATTTCGGCTAGGATAAGGTCCAATTTAGCGTCCTGGGTGCTCCTACCCGTCGGCGGTATGATCTCCACATTGGAAGAGGCCAGTGGATCTTCGGACCCTGTAGACTGCAGGTCAGCGTTGGCGCCCGTGTCCTGGGCCTTAGCCCTGTTTCTTCCCATGTCTCACAGCGCACTTCGTCACCAATACACAGCTACAGAGGCGCAAGGGCATGCGGCTCTTACCTTCGCAGGGAAATGGCCGGTGTGAGCATTGAAGGAGTACGTGCCCCACTCGGCGGTATACCGACGTCAACAGCCTGCCCTGGGCCTCGCCCGGCGCTGCTCCAGAGCACTCTGGTATGGCTTCGCCCGCAAATATATGCCAGTTGTCCCCCTAGGCGCACCTGGTACTTCACGTGTGCTGTCTCAATGTAGGGAACATGCGTGTGTAGTATCGTGCGCCGGCTCCGGTCCTCTGGTCCTGTGTGGCGCCAGAAGTTCGCACAGCGTCAGTCTCACTAGAGATCCTATGGCAGGCTCGGTGGTGCAGAAGGCAAAATGGCGGCCGCAGCCGTCCGCGGCAGACAGCAGGCTATCACGGAAGGCCCCAGCAGGTGCCGCACAGCCGGAGTGTCGGGAGCCGGGTCCCAGGCCCGCTCTCGGGCTCTGCAGGTGGGGGTCGCTTCAAGCGGGACTGCAGCTCCCTCGGCAAGGGTTGAACGGGAGCGGCCCCGGTCGCCACCGTCACAGCGCCGTCCCGGTCGTAGATAATGGGCCAAAGGATGGATGGATGAGTGAAAGGGTGGATGATCGGTGAGTGAATGGGTGGATGGATGAGTGAAACGATGGATGAGTGATAGGGTCAATGGATGCATTCACGAGTGGATGAGTAGATGGATAAGTGGGTGGATGGATGGAAGGAAGGATGGCTAAGTGAAAGGGTCGATGGAGAGAGAAAGGGAGGATGGATTGATGACTGAAAAGGTGAATGGGTGAAAGGATGAGTGACTGGATGGATGAGTAAGTGAAAGGATAGCTGGATGGGTGAAAGGGTAAATGGCTGGATGGAAGAGTGAATGGATTAGTGTACGGATGGATAGGGTGAAAAGGTGGAGGGATGGATGAGTGAAATGATGGCTGAAAGGATACACAATGGATAGGTTTGCAAATGGATGAATATGTTTGGATATAAATGGGTTACTTATATACTTTTGCGTAACCTCCTTTGATGTGTCTGTAAAACCTACCTTTTGTCCCGAAGATTTGTCCTGAATTTTGACCCCCTGTCCTGAATTTTTGTCCTGAATTTTGACCCTTTGTCCTGAATTTTTACACTCACTGTCCTGAATTTGCACCCATGACAGTTGGTCACCCTACCCGGGGGCCTCCCTTCTGCCACGCAAGGCGACTCGTGTTGCTGCGCCCCGCAGGCACCCAATCAGCCGGGCTGTATGGTCGCGGCGCAGTACACCTACTCTGGTCCGCGGCTGTCGATCGGGCGCCAGGCCTCACCGTTATCAGTCTTCTTTTGCGGCCGCAGGGAGGACCCCTTAGATATCGATTGCCGTTCCCAGGACCCTTCAGGCTCTGGTTCAAGATAGGGGTGAATTGGGCGGTCAGAGGGTGTCGGAAGGCAGGATATTTTGCAGGTATATCGGGCAGAGGACGGAGCTACCCTAAAGCACGTCCGCCATGCTCAGCTCGTGGCCACGCCCCCCACTTTGTAACCATGTTAACAGTATTTACTGTATCAGTATTTACATGTAAACAGTATTTACGGGTGAAAGACTGAGTTGGCCTTAGACGGACTTCAACTGGTGACCCATAGCTGCATGTTTTAACTCGAGCATCCAGCTCACTGAGTCATTCCGTGAAACGTAAAGCAAAATAAATGTAAAAGTAAAAAATGCAATATCAGCTGGGAGATCGTCAGCCTTTTCAGGTGAACATGAGATTTCACAACCACGTCTCCAAGATTACACACACTGTTATGTTCACATAAAAAGTGCGCCAGGCGGCCTTAAAAAATGGAAGACTATTTGGGTGAGTTTAGTACATTTGAGTCACAGCATTGAAAGTACCGTACACCGTGCTGTCTGCCTCCCCTGTGATTACTGCTTCCTAATGGCGTCTGATTCTCGCCTGGTTGTGTATGCGAGAACCATTACATTTGTTTAGCCTGCCGTCCTGAATGAGAGCGGCGCACAAAGGAAACAACTGGAGGTCTGTGTCGCCCACTCTGCCATTTTTTGGTTTGGAAAGCAGTGACTCAGCGGGGGAAGGATTATCGCGTTATTGATGGAGAAGAAAACAGGTTATTTAGCCGCAGCAAGCCGTCTTTTCTTTTTTTTTCTTGGGGACGCAGTGTTTCTACTCTTGAAATGACACGTACACAGAGAAACGGAGGGGAGCTGAGCACCGCGAATGCCAGAGAGCTGCATAACTTTATAACAGCATAATAAAGCATAGCCAGTGACATTCCCTTCAATCTCAGAGGCAGCCAGAGGAAGACTGCAGGCCTAAGGGGTGAGCAAGTCCGAAGACTTTGCAGCTTCCGGGTCTATCTGAATAAATGGGCGGGGCATGCAAATGAATGGGCGGTGCAGCTCACTGCCCAGTATGCAGTTGTTTTTTCATCTAAAAATCCCTTTTATGACAAAATGAATTGAAAACCATTGCCCACTGGGCTCTGCAGAAAGTAAGGGGTTCACAAACACAGTGGCGTAATGCAAAATAAATAATATATGTATGTTGTATGCATTCGGGGTTCCACACTTCGTGCATACATTTTCACCAGAGTTCTTCCATTTTGCCATCTTCTTGGGGTCCAGTGTGTGGTGAGAAGGTGATTTATTTCGAAGGCAGCAGGAGTAACAGAGGAGTATTGTAAATTAAAGGATACTTGCCATAGTTCTTCCGGATCTTTGTTCAGCCAGCATCAATTCCACTCCTGATGCGTCAGGACTCTTCCATTATCGCCTGCTTCACACAGATGCCCGTAACATTCTCCCATCTCCTTATTTTTAACGGTGGTTGAGAGCAGGTCTCTCCTGATGGCTAGGCCTTTATTGTCCCTCTCCCAGAACAGCATAGCGAACCAGGAGGATAGCCAAATATATTTACATTTTGACATGGTGCCGAGAGTCGTAACTGATAAAGCCTCCCATGAATTCAGACCCTTGTCATCTGTAACCTCTCTCAGGGCATCTTTTAATCATTTTGGAGTCCATGGGAGTCCCTGATTGGTACTTAATCACCAAAGTATGGAATCAGCCATCTAATTCTCACTCTGTACCACAGTGAAGATCTGGCCTTCAACAACTTCAACCTGACTTTTTAGAAGTATTCTGGGAACCATATTTGGATAGGAAACCAAGGGCAGCATCGAAGCAACCAGCCATTGCTGACACATGTGGACTCAGTCAGAATCGCCCTGCGATCCTAATAGCATCCTGAAGGTTTTCAGTAGGTGGGCCCAGCAAAGCAGCATCCAGCAGTTGTGGCCCTCCTTTTGATTCAAGGATATCCTTACTCTGTTACCTGCCCAAATGAAGCCTTTAATAGTGCTTTGTACTTTTTGAAGCGTAGCTGAATCAAAACATAGCGGGATACAGCTGGCTAGAATAGCAGGTTTACGGAAAAGGCTCATTTTTACACGATCAAGGGCCTTAATAAGAGTTTGGCGGGCCTCCTTCAGCACCGCCACCACTGCACTGGAAGGAGGACTGCCAAGCCGGGACTGTGCCCACCTGGTGAATAATGAGTGTAATTCAGGGCGGGCGGGAAATACTGCGGAGGTCTCTCTGCAGCAGATTTATCAAACTCATAGGAGAGCCTTAACAGTAGACCGCCACCGTGACAGCACCTGCAGCATGTTCTTGCACCATGTGGCATGCATCTTGTTGCATATGCCATACAGTGCAGGAACAGGGGTGCAGTTCCAGGGGACACAACATGTGCCCTCGCCCCATTTACCCTCAGGCCCAGAAGCGGCGGGGGCTCTGTTAGGATTCCCATAGTTGCATGTCTGCCATCCTTTTCAGGGTGGGCTCACCGCTTTGAAATGTGCGGTGGAAATGCAAGTTGGAATATGCTCGGCTGTGCCGCAGCGGCACTACCAGCATATTCCTAACCCTTTCAGCTGCACCACTGCCGCATGATCCTGGATCCTGGCAGAAGCAGCGGTCCTGTGGCAGTCTGACCATCACAATCGAAATACTGCGGAGGGACCCTCAGTGGTGGTGGTGGTCAGGCCTCCACCGCAAGTATGATGGTCCTAGGACCGCCATGCTCATAATAAAGCGCTAGGTCTGCCACAGATCGGTGTTTGAGTAAAATATTGAATACAAAATATCATGCTCTAAAAATATTGTGTCAAAAATGTTGGGATGTCAAAAATATCTTGGACAGGAAAATCGAAGGTAAGAATATTGTTTTAAGTGTTGTTTTTTATATCATACAAATGATCATTTTAAAAGATACTGTTCTATGTAATCTCATTTGTAAGTGTTATTTTATATGTTTTTTTTGTTTGGCAGTGGGGTTGATTTATGTGTATTTTGTTTTTTTCAAATTGTGTGTTTAGTGAAATAAATAATTAAATATGACATTTAAAAATGTTTATTTTTAGTTGTACTAAAGTGTAAAAAATAATTGTGTATATATTTTCTTTTTGTAGCGGGAAGTTCGGTTTTTCTGGGATAAGTGTGTTGAAATTTTTAAAAAGTAAATGTTTCCATTTAGGTATAATGTTATTTTTGTTTAAATAATATGCTAATTAATCTTACAAAATAAATGTATGTTGTTAAATTATTAGTTTTTCTAAATAATGTTTCATATTTAAATACATAAAAAAATGCATCTTAATGTAAAAAAAATTAATTAGTGACATTTTGGAAAAATCGTAACATTAATAACATTTAAATTTAATATTGTAAACATTTTGTAACATTTTTATTATTACACATTTTGAACAAAAGAAAACGAATTATAACATTTTTGTGGAAATTCTATAATTTTTTATGTTTTTCGTTGAAATGTTAAACATAAGAATGCTATTATTAATAAATTGTCATTTTTCTAGTTAAAAAAATTTGAAATCATGTATTATTAAATTATGAAAATAGAATACATATGTATTATTTATGATGTATTATTAGATATTTATTTGTATATTTTCATGTTATGGGTTTATTTATTTTTATTTTAATAACATTTATATTTTACATTAATTAATTTACATGTAATATATTGTATATGTATTATATCATTTGAAACATAGTTTTATATGTTGTAAATATATGCCCATATAAGCAGCAGTGGCCCGCTTCAATCTCACAGTGGCGCTCTTCACGACGGGGCCGGCCAGCCGTATTAATTGAAACAAAAGAGTTTCCCCCAGGCGAAGTACTCTTCAAACAGGCCATTTATTTGCTCATGGGGGCCATGGTAAGTTCCACAAAAACAGCAGTACATTGCATGACATGTTTCGGATACCATATCCAATCGCAAATGCAGCGCGCATAGAAAACATTGAAGTACACCACCATGAGATTGAAGCAGGTAGAAGCTGCTTATTTGGCCAGCGATTTATGGATCAACAGGCTGCCAGTAACCAAGGGCGACTTTGGTGGCAGGAAAATAATTACTGGGTGGGTATGTTTATGGCAACCCATGTGGGTAATGTTAAAACTAGTGTGAGTAGTGCATAAATACAAGTGAATGCATCCCTGGGTGCCTCACCCAGGGATGCATTCACTTGTATGTATGCACTACTCACACTAGACTTGTTAGCGTTGTGGACGGACACGCTACCTGCGAGAGCAACCTACCTTGATTAACTTCATAGCCAACTTATTGTTAAATCCTACTGCTGTGCATCTTCCTACCTATTAGTAATGTTAAAACTACCAATCCCGTGATGCACTGCACCCCAAAGTGGTTTAGATTGGAGTTGGAATAATGAATGTCACAACGTTAGTGTCCAGCACCATCCCCTGAATGGTTTAGATTGGAGTGGGACCAGTAAATGTTACCCCTTTAGTGTCCAACACTTTCTCCTAAATGCTTTTTTGGAGTGGGAATATTTAATGTAACCATTGTAGTGGTAAATTCCTTTGTTAAAATCCATTTATATGTAGAAGGAGTAGTTTGCCATTTAATTAGTATTGTTGGTATTTATAAAGAGAATTAACATAGTAGTTCGTCATATATGTGTAATAGCTAAGAATGTTACTTACATATTTTCATAGAATAAAGATATGTAACACATTTTATTTAATATTTATTTACATTTTTTAAAAATATATATAGCTATAGTTTAAAAAACATTTTTACATTGATAGCACCGTTAATTTGTACATTTTATTATTAAATAAAAAATGTAAAACATATTTAAAAAGAAATGTATGTTGTAAATTTTTCAGGCTTTTTCTATTGTTTAACATTCATTCAGTTGTTTCATATTTTATACTTTTTTACATTTTTAGCAACATTTTTAACATGTTTTACATCTTTTAGAATAAAAAAAATGCAAAATAGTTTTAACTTATTTTCCCATTCATCTCAATTGGGAGATAGTCCTTTTTTAGTTTCATTTAGTGGCCATTTTTATGTACTGCTACCTTCTATTTTGTAGCTAATTTGTGTCATTTTTGGTTTATTTTCTGGAATCCAGGTCATGGGAAGGTGCTGATGTTCGTCGGAATAAGTAAGTCCTTTAGAACGTTTTTTTAGGGTTTTGAGGGAAGGGGATAAGAGGGACTTCTAAAAATTAGTTATAGTGTTGTTTCTGTATTTTTAGTACATTTAGGAGCTCATTGCGATGTCTGTCGGAAAGCCTCCGACTGACACCGTCTCGGACTTGGGACCGACTGACTTGCGGTCGGCGGTTCTGACCTCCGGATTACAATGCGACCAAACACTATTCGGTCGGATTCCTATTGTTTCCTATGGCAGCTCGTATTAGGCTTGAGAACCGGCTATAACACAGGCTCCTGTGGTGATATGGGGCGTGTGTATCAGAAAGACTAGCACAGAAAGGCTGTGGGAAACTGACATCGTAATCCCTACAGCAAAATCGTCAAAGGGCTGTCATAGACATTCCACCATGGTATTTGGAATTCGGGTTGGCATCTGTGTCCAGAGTGATATCTTCTGTCTCCCTATGTATACTCCATTAGGCTGCTTAGTTTTTGTTCGTTTTGTTGGTAGAAAGGGATTTCAATAATTAAATTGTAGTGGTTAGCTTCTTCCGTAACAGGGGCATAGACTAGTGCTATAATTGTTTTTATTTCAAAGGCAAATTAAACGTTTGTAGCATATTACATACTTAGTGCAGATTGTTGTCTCCATATGCTTTGATTGAAATGATAGTAATAACCTTGTATGATTGTGTGTGGGTAAACTTTTAAAATGTTTTAAATCATGGTTTTATTCAAAGTCTATGACTGTTGTTTGTGGGTAGTTGTTTGTTTTTTGTTTAATGTGGTTTAAGAGTTTGTAGTAAGTGCTTCTTAGTTTATTTGGTAGTAGGTCATATGTGTTAGTATATTTGTGTTCTAATATTCACTGTGTATGCTGTATATGTGAGTGAACGGTTTGGGGAAACAATTTAAAGGCCCCATCCATCATACAGGTTTGAAAATGGCTTATTTTTAGTAATTTATCTGCTGTAGAAAATATTGGGAATCCTTTACCATTGTTTGGGTTGTCTTATAACAGGAAGGGTTCCTCATTATGTGTATTTTTTAAGTGTTCAGGTATTACTGTATCTCGGTATCTTCTATGGGGAGGAGGGGAACTGCTTTTTTATTTCATGCAATTAACGATTTTAAGGTGGGTATAGGTGATAGTTGGCCTGTGTTGTGTTTGGGGACTATACGTAATGTATCAATTAAACTTTTTGCTTTGGGCTCCTGCGAATTAGTGCTTGCCTCTCCTATATACTTCAATACCTCCCTTGCTTCTATTTATGTTATTTGGGGAGTGGTTGTGTTCCTTTACTTTATTTACAACATCATCTTTTGAAGTGGATCAGAGTAATATTGTGTACATATCCAATTCACAGTTTCCATCAATTTACTTTCTTTGGTGTAGGTGTAGTCCAGGAGACTTAGGGTCTGAATGCGACTACAGCAGTCCATTGGACCGCCGTAGTCACAGTGACTACGGCAGTCCATTGGACCACTGTAGTCATGGTGACAGTCCGTGAACCGCCAGACTGGTGGCCCACGCACTGTATTACGACTTTTGACAGTTGGACTGCCAATAGACTGCTGCTACCACCAGGGATCTGCAATCTTGAGGCGGAGGCGCAGTGGTCCAAGGAAGTAATATGCTAGCGGTGCCGCTACGGCACACTTTAGGATATTACAAGTTTCCTCACTGCCCTCCTTTTCATGGCGGTGATCCCGCCATGAAAAGGGTTGTGTGTGGAAAGTAGGTGGGCCATAGCAGGGCTCCCTGTTGCCCATGTGTCTGGGGGTCCATTTTCAGGGGCACATGTGCCCCCCTGTATTTTGGCAACCCTTGTTCCTGCACAGAAAGAAAGGCACAACATTGAGCATTTGTTTACCTGCAGGAACGGGCTGTGGCGGTCTCAGGGCGGTGCATGTCTAAGGCACACCTATATTCCTTAGATATGCACCACCGTCGGACTGCCGCAGCAGGACTGCCCGCACAGGATGAACTTGTAATCCGGCGGGTGGACTGACTATGGATTTTGCGGTCTTGCAGCACGGCGGCTGCAAGACTGCTAAACTTGTAATTAGGCCCTTAAAATTGCTTTCCTTTCTGTGATGTTATATATCTTGCTCTTTCTGTCATTTTGTCTGAAAATATTGTAATTGTATAAAGAATTAAAATTTTAAAACATTTATACGTTCGTTATTTACATATAAGATTATGCAACTGCCTTTCTTTTTTAGACTTACATGCATGTTCTTTTTAGATCTGTCACACTTTTTGCAGCTTTTCCGTTGGGCGTGTTATAACGTGAAAAAGGAGGTTTCTTTACTGTGGGTAGAAAAAAAGAGTACCAGTTTAATTTTAAATGTTTGTTTGTTTGTATTTTGTAGAGGTTATTTGTTTACATATTCTTATTTTGTTATGTTTTTTTCTGGTTTGTGATCGGTGTTGTTTTTTGGAATCTTTAAACTTTCTCAATGTTGTGTTATTTGTTTAGTAAGTACATGTAAAGAGATAGAAGTCATAGAGGCTCGATTACAAGTCTGGCAGTCCATAGACTGGTAGACTCGCGGGGCGCGGCGGTCTCCTGACCGTCCTATTAAAAGTCGGTTGTTGGGACTGTCACAGCCTCCAGGGAACCACCATTCCCTGCTGCTGTTTCGGCTGTCAGGAGGCAGTAATAACGGCATCCCTGCCAAATGCATTAAGAGTTTCCTCTCTGCCAGCGGCCATGGAGGTTCCTCCTCCATAAACACCATGGCAGGAGGGAAACAAAGGGGGCCCTGTCCCTCTTGCGCATGAGGATGCACACAGGAGGGCACACCTGTGTGCATGTGCCCCAGTTCCTGCACAGCATGGACATTTCAGTCCTTGCCATGCAGGAACTGATTTTGGCGTTCCCATTGCGGTGCTTGTTTTTAGGGATACGACCGTGGGAATGTTAAAAACGAACCCGCCAGATAGCAGTAAACCCCTAATCTGGTGGGCGGTCTGACCACTGCTTTGGCAGTATGCCGCGGGGCGGACCCGGTGCCCCACCACTCCAGTTGTAATCGGGCCTATAGGGTTTTGATAAATATTTGTTATTTTATCATTTTAATTTAAAGTTAACTTTTAGTTTAAATATAAGGTTTGCTTACTTTGCAAGGTAGTTGTCAAATTATATATATTACTGTTTTCATGTTCTGGTCAGAAAATCCGGTAGAGTTTCAACTTCTTGTAGCTTTTGCCATTTTTGGACTACTAAGTTGATCAAATTTGTGTGTCTTTTATATTGTTGATTTACTTGATTGAGTGATTTTATTGCTTAAGTTTGTGTATAGTTTCATTTTATTGGTTGGTTTTGTTCTGGTTTGAAATTTTATAAGAGTTATGTCCTTTTATGGTTAAAGCAAATTTATGTTTTATTTATAATGTTAAATATATAGGGGCCGATTATGATCGCGGACGGACTTGAGTCCGTCCGCGACCCCTGAGGAGGAGGGAACATCCGCAAGGGCTGCGGCGTTCCCTCCAAGCAGATTAGGATGTGACCCCCAGGGTGGCGGTCACATCCTCTATGTTCAACATTGCGGCGGGTGCAGCTTCAAGCTGCACCCGCCGCAAGGTTAAAAATGCATGCATCGCATTTGCATGCACAAAGCGGCAGGCACCGTGATGCCTGTGCGTGCATGCAAATGCAGGGGGGTACCATAGGTACCCCCCATGTGCACCCCCCTTCACCCGCAACGGGCCCCCGAAGTGAAAGTCCGTATGCTTTTCCACGGCGGAAAAGCCGCCGCGGAAAAGCATCTCTTTTACACCATCCTAATATGGCTGGCGGTGTCAGATAGACACCGCCAGCCATGTTAGAGCTTTTCCGCCGCGGTCAGAAGGCGACCGCGGCGGAAAAGCTGCGGACGGAATGCCAGACCCACCGGACATCCTAATGTGGCGGTGGGTCTTTCGAGGCTCCGCAGCGGTTTTCCCGCATCCTCCGGGCCGGCGGTAGCTTCCGCCAGCCCGGAGGATGCGGGAAAACGGCGATCATAATCGGCCCCATAGTACGCTACTTTTGAATTTTATTTTCTTCATATTTTATGGCATGTCATGTGATCAAGACCGGGTTGCCCGTTCGAAATGCGTCATGTCTGCTATGAGGAAATAAAGCACAAGATAACTATACTTGCCGTGGTGGTCCGTTTCCTGATTGGTGCCTACTGGGAGGAAAGGCGCTGTTTTGTCGGGGTTTGTGCTTGCATATATTTTGGCGGTTGTCTGCTGCAGCATTTGCTTAAATGGACCCCTCCTCAGAAGTTGGTTGGCTTGATTGCAGCGGATATCGCTTTGCGGTAAAATTGACAAACTTGGAAGGAGTAAAGTGAGCCAGCCCCCCGGAGTCATGTGAAACAATTGCAACAGTGAATGACGACTTCGACGTATCCTGTAGGGAATCAGTGCAGAAGGCGGGAAGGATCAGAGGATTATCCGGGCAACCGCCGTTTTTCCGAGGTGAGCCATATCGTTGTTATAATTGACTGTGCAGTACAGCTTCTAATATAATTACCGGGAGTGGTGTTACAGAGAGGGAAAAACAACGAGGCAGCCGGGTGTGAGAAAAACACCCGGCACACTATTTGTTAAAGTGCATAACGATTCCTGAAACCTAATACACTGTGATGGCGGAAGCAGCAGACGTGCTTCGTGACCGTGAGGCAATTGTGGATGCATTGTTCTCCAATTTAACTGCAATTACTAAAAGTAAAGAAAATGGCAGTGCAAATGCGGATAACAAACAAACTAATGTTAAGATTTTATTGAAAAAATTGGAAAAACTACAAAGAACAGAATTGACTAAATGGTGGGAAAGTAAGTACCTACAAAAATACAAAGAAGCCGGGAGAGTGCCTAGGGGGTTTGGGGTGTTAATAGCTCCATCTTTTGAAAACCCCAACCCCCTAATGCTACAGGAATGGGCCACCAACTACTTGGATGCATCAATGAACATGGTATGCATCCTAATAAAGTACGCTGAAATAGATAGAGCAGAGGTGGTAAAGCAGATCAATATGATAAATCAAGAGTGGGACACTATGGAACAGCAAGACCTTATTAGGAAAGAAAAAGAAAACTTTAAAAAACGTTTGGAAAAACATGAAAATATAATTAAAGAGCGCAAGGTTTTCAAATTCGCCAGGGATAAAAAGGACTATGAACATGGGAGAATTTTTAGATTTTCAAAAAAGTTTGATAATGTGAAAAGAAAAGCTTTGACCCCTAAGGCGGTAAATGCAACAGCACCAACCCTGAATGTTAGTATCTCAACTGACACGGAGGCAAGTTCCACGATAAGTAGTGTGGAGTCAGATGATAATATGATAAATGAAGGAGTGTGTCAGTCTGCTAGTTTCACTTCATCGTAAGAATTGGGGTTTATCGTAGAAGACCGGAGACAAATCCTGAGGCCCAGGATAACACTGAAAACAAAAGGGCCAAACGAAACGAGCGCCACAATCAGAGGCGAAAATGCAAGAGGCAGTTGGAGAGGGAAAAGAGGGAAAGGGAAAACCCAAGTAAATCAATAAATGTGGATGATCAAGCTATCAACAATACGGTCATCAATTTGAGTGACCTCGACCTTGACACTGCAAAAATCCAACTGTTATCATTAGGTCTGTCTTTGTGCCCAAAATCCGGCTTCAAATATGTTCAATCAAGAATAGACGTGTTTAGATGTATTCGTAAACTCAAGCTGGTTAAATTTCATAAACTGAACAAAGCCAATAAAATAGCAACGGCAATTACAGTTGAAAATCAACCAAGAGTGAAATTTCAGGTATCTGATTTTCCAACACTGAGAGAGGCACATTCATTGGCTGGTTTGACAGAAGACAATGAAGAGAATACACAACAAGAACTTAGTGGAATGGGAATTGTAAGCACTAGTGCTGCCATTAGTCCATTTAAATCCTTATCTATTTTTATTCCTGTGATGCCATTGACATTTTTAGTGAATGTGTCATAGATGATTTGAAGAAATTGAATAGAGAGATTGTTAAAAAAAACAAAATAGGAGTTACAGTGAACTACACTACACCAAACTCATTAAAAAGATTAATGAAAATGACAACATCATTGTAAAAAATGCGGACAAAGGGGGAAATATTGTCCTTTGGCCTCGGGTTGCCTACATAGAAGAAGCTAGTAGACACTTGAATGATGTTTTATGTTATAAAAAGGTTTCCTTCAATGAGTTACGAACAGTTAAAGATCTAGTGTTCAAGGAGCTTGCTCAGTGGAAAAGAGAGGGTTTAGTCAATAAGGAGGAGTATAATTTTTTAAAAACTGATCATCCGATTACTCCGACTCTATATTTTATACCCAAGGCTCATGAAAAAATCTACCCTGTACCTGGTTGTCCTATTATATCTGCACAGGGAGGTTTGTTAGAACCTATGTCTAAATATGTAGATTTTTTTATCAGAGGTTATGTAGAAACCCTCCCGTCTTACATAAAAGACACAGGTCATTTCCTAGAAAAGCTCAGTGAAATCACATGGTGTGACAACTACTGTTTAATTGTGATGGACATATGTTCTTTATACACTAGTATAAATCATGAACAGGGACTTGAAGCTACTAAACAATATCTATCTTATTGAGATATTACATTTTATGAGCATAACAAGATGCTGTTAAAAATGATAAACATATGTCTTAAGAACAATTATTTCCTATTCAATTCAGCTGTGTACCAACAACTCATGGGCGTGGCAATGGGGGCATGTTTTTCCCCCAGTTTTGCATGCTTGCATGTAGGCTGGTGGGAGGAACATGTCCTCAGTCACGTCCTGGAGGAAGGGTTCCCTGACAACATCATCATTTGGTGGCGTTTCATTGATGTTGTCTGTGTGATTTGGCAGGGATCTGTCGAATCAGCTCACAGATTCACAGACATCATCAATGACAACAATTTAAACTTGAAGTTCACAGCCAACATCAACAGGGAGAGTGTTGAGTTTCTTGATGTAGAAATCTATATTTGTAATAACATCATAAATACGAAATTACACAGGAAAGAAACTGCGGGAAACTCGATCCTCCATGCCAGCAGTACCCACCCTAGATACCTTGTCAAGAGTATCACCTATGGGGAATTCTTGTGGATTAAGAGAATGTGCAGCAATAAAGAGGATTTAACTATTTGCCTTAATGAAGCGGAGCAGAGATTCCTACTAAGGGGTTACAAAATGGTCGATTTGAAGAAATCTTTATCTAGATTGGACATCTCACAGAATGTACAAAATCTGGATGAGAACCAGGGGGTAATCTCAGCAATACATGAGGAAATAGTTAAAACTAAAAAGGCCCCTATCAGACTTATAACCACTTATAATTGTCACTATAAAAAGGTTAGACAAATGATTGCAAAAATTGGCCTATCTTAAAGTCTGACATCACACTGGCTCCTGAAATTGAGGACTCCCCTAGTATTACCTACAGGCGAGCTCCCTCTATGAGGAATGCTCTAGATAGATCTAGTCCAGAGGTCCAGAAGAAAACTGATTGGCTGTCCAAAAGAAAGGGTTTCTTCAAGTGTACCTCCTGCAGAGCATGTAAATTTGGGGTTAACACCTGGGAAGTACAGGATGTATTTTCCCCAGAACCGTATAAACTGAAAGAATTTTTTACATGTAAAACAGAGTTTGCTGTTTACATTTTGGAATGCACTTGCCAATTAAAATACATAGGCAGTACAAAATTACCTGTTTTTAATCGGATTTTACAGCATTTACGTGCGATTGTCCACTCCCACTCTAGCTACCCTGTGGCACGGCACTTCAAACTAGTACATCACAATAATCTTAATGGTTTGAAATATTTTGTGATTGATGCCGTGCCAAAAGCTATCCGAGGGGGAAACAGAGAAAGGAAATTACGTCAGCTGGAGAGTCAAAAAATTGTGCAATTCAACACTAAAATGCCAAATGGATTAAATACGGGAGATGAACTTTACAATTTCTTATGAATCATATACTAGAAAAGTCAGTTTTTGTTACTATACTGTTATTTATGCAATTCCGTATTTTGAACTGATAATGAATATGTGCTATGTATTTATTTATTATATTCAATTTTTGTAATCAATAATTTATGATTGTGTGAATGGTTTTATGTAGGCTTTTTATTCTATTTATGCTAGATTTTAGCTGGTTTTACTGGTTTTATGGTTTTACTAGTTTTTATCTGGTATCTATGGGTGGGAAGTCTGCATTTTGCTATTTGCACAGGGATTTCAAAAACATTGTGGTCATATTGAAATATTTATGGCAATCAGCTTGAGTTTATAGAATTGTTTATATTGTTATCTGCACTTTAAACGCACATGTCACTTTATAGATTAACTGGCACTTTAATGAATAGATATAATAAGAAATATCATAATGATCAGAAAAATTAATTAAGCATATAAATATCTGTATAGAATTCACAGAAAATTTGCTAGTTTAAAAAATAATTGAATTGCATTTGTTTTATTGCATTTTGAGTTTTCAATATTTTTATTTTGAAAATGTAATATTATTTTTCACATTGGGTACAACACATTTTTTATGAATTTACTGTTCAAAACATGCCCTCAATAACGAATCTTGGAAATCTGCTGCTTAATTAAATCTAATTGTGATCATGTTAGAAAGGATGTATTTTTAACAGTTTCAATTGACGCTTGCCCACTATTTTTAATCTGTGTATCTATAATGGTATATATTTATTATAAACACCATGACAATAACGTCTTATGTGAAGGACGATGTAAGATATACAGAAAGTCTGTTTTCCATATCTATATAAAACAGGGAGGAGCATGTGACGAAATGAATAGTATTTAATCACATGAGGGGTCATGGCATGTCATGTGATCAAGACCGGGTTCCCTGGTCGAAACGCGTCATGTCTGATATGAGGAAATAAAGCACAAGAGAACTATACTTGCCGTGGTGGTACGTTTCCTGATTGGTGCCTACTGGGAGGAAAGGCGCTATGCTGTCCCTGAGTCGAATGAAAAGCATCATGGCAGTGGGAGAGCAAATATTCAAACAAATTACTTTATGAGCAATACAGCGGTGTCTGCACCTGGTCCTTTTGGATTGGCAGGTAACAACAGTGTTCATGGATATATATATATATATATATATTAACGCTGCACGCCTCGTACCTTCCTCGTACAAAAGCCAAGCACTCACGGGGAATAAGTCAGGATATTCATTTATTTCCATTACAACACCAGACGCGTTTCGACAGTCGCCTTTCTCGAAGGTGAATGGGCATGCCGAATACGGCCATTTTTATTTACATCATCAGCCAGTATCACCGGCACAAAGAAGGGACCAGCGTTCCATTGGAAAATGGTGGCGCCATTTTGTAACATGTTTTTCATATATACATGGTGAGAGAATTCATCAATGCACAATGTAAAATTACATTCATGTCATGATTTATACACTATATGTATTAAAAACGGTAAATACCCATGCTTAAAACACGGGGATCCCGCCCTGTATGGGCCTTGGACTTTGCCCTAATAGTGCATACACAGTATTCCGCCCTAAATGGGCATTTAGACAAGTTCTTCCATGGTCTAATCGTGCATGTGCCATATTGCCCTAGTTCTCATAATCACGCCCTAAATGGGGCAGTCATTTCATTCAATAATGTTACAGTATTCCGCCCTGGATGGGCATTTAGACAAGTTCTTCCGTGGTCTAACCACCTATATACACTTATCCAAAGGATTACCCTTCAATTACATAAAAGCTATCAAGGACAAAACGATATACAGCTCTAAAATTATATTTTCATCACTTTCAGTTCATTATTCTACAGAAAACCAACTTTACAGTATCTTCCAGAGACATTCAGAAACATTCAGTGTTACGCTAAATTACCTTCTCACATTCAGAATATTTAGCTAAGTGTCAAAAATTCCACAAGTTCACTCCCCAAGATGTACTGACAATTCCTCATTAGTGTTCAGATTTGCAAGTGGTGGGAGGCCACCTCCTTACAGAATTATGTTGAGATGGAAAGAGTTCCGAGCGGCCTCCCGATATATATGGTACCAACATATGAGAACCCGACCCACAACTTCTTGAGGAGTGGGCGGAGCCCACGGCTAACTCGTGTAGAGGGATGCTGACCATCCTAATAAAATTTGCATGGAGCGATCGTGACAAAACACAAAAAGCGATTGAGTAGTTAGAATTGGAAATTGCAAATGATGTCAATAAGACCAGAAAAAAGGAACAGAGGGCGCAAATGATGAAACGATTGAAAAGCTGTGAAGGCAAAATACGGCAGCGCAAACAGGGGAAGTTCGAGCGTCATACGTGAGACTATGCCCTAGGCAGGGTTTTAACCTTTGCCAAACATTATGATGCACCAAGGAAGGCACTGCTGAGGAAACAGGCTCCAACAACAACGGAGCGATATGATACCACAGAGTCGGAGGCGTCCGACGGAGAATTACTGGAAGAAGAGAGTGGAGGGGCTCCAGAATTGATGGGCCCCAAGAGATTCCCTTTTCAAGATGAGTTTCAAATCATTTGCCACTCATGGCAGCAAGGAGGCAGAGGCAAACCGCAGGAGAGAAAATGCGGAGACCAACGAGACGAGGAGGTCAGTGGTGAAAAAAGCAATTCCTCACCTCGCGTAACCAGGAGCAGGAAGGCAAGCAAGGGAAGTAAAGGAGACGGAAAAAGAGAATTTAACTGTCATCAATTTAACACCAAGGGTATTGACAACAAGCGAGGAATCGGTTCTGAAACTGGGCCTCACATTTTGCCCATGACGAGGTATAGAATACACACATACGAGAACTGACTTGTTCAAGTTTACCAGGAAACTAAAACTGCATACGTTTTACAAGATGAAACCATCGAGAAATCAACTGAAAATGACAGATAAACAAATAGCAATATGTCTTAACTACCCAGGATATTTCGGCATTACAGGCATTAAGGGACTTGGGAAATGAAATTGGAGACTCGCAAGGAGATCAAGAACAAACATTGACATTGGGCGTACAACAAGAAAGTTGCGGGACACCTTTTAAACCAGCATCAGTATTTCTACCACAAATGCCGATGGATAACATTGATACTTTTTCAGATGCGGTTATAAAGAAACTGGTACACTTGGGGAGAGGTACACATGCACGGAAGAAAAATAATAATTTCACACAGGAACAACAGAAATCAATAGATAGCATTGCGAAAGATCTAAGCATTGTGGTGAAGCCCTCAGACAGAGGGGGAAATGTGGTGCTTAAAACCTATGAGGCGTATAACAACGAAGCACTGCGCCAATTATTGGACACCTTTTGTTACCTGACAGTGAGTAAAAATGACTACACAGCAAGTATCTCAGACTGCTATTCTTTATTACATAAATGGTATGAGAAAGGAATGTTGCAATATGATGAGTGTTTTTGTTTGTGCCGTTTAAATCCTGTGATTCGGTGTTTCTACCATTTGCCGAAAGTGCATAAGAATAGCAATTCACCTCCTGGGAGACCAATAGTCTCCTCACAAGGTAGTCTTTTAGAACATGTTTCTGTGTATATAGACTATTTTCTAGCCGAGTTTGTGGTGTCTCTTATATCTTATATCAATGATACGAAGGATTTCCTTACACATATTGAATTGTTAAATTTGCAGAAGGGAGACTGCCTCATAATAATGGACAAAGCTATCTTGTATACCTGTACAGCACCATGGATGGCATGAATGCAATACAATTCTTCCGTAGGAATCGCCCGATGAAGTTGTCTGAACATAGCAATATGCTACTGGAATTTCTAGAATTCTGTCTCATGAATAACATCTTTCTGTACCAGGACCAACATTACAAACAGATGTTGTGCATGGCGATGGGCACCTGCTTCGCCTCCAGCTATGCAAACTTGTTGTCTGGTGGGAGGAACCGGTGGCCTGGTCGGATACATAGACAACCTCTTCCTGATATGGAGGGGGTCAGAAGAGACAGCGTTGGAATTCATAGATGTTCTAAATCACAATGACTATAATCTGAAGTTTAGTGCAGAGATTAGCGACATATCAGTCAAGTTTCTAGATTTGGAGGTATTTGTGTCAGAGCAAAGGCTATGTACTCGATTATACCGCAAACCCACCGTGGGAAATTCAGTGCTTGCAAGCCTCAAGTAGTCACCCCCCTAAACTTATCAGCAGTATCCCTCAGGGGGAGCTGCTCAGAACAAAAAGGAATAACACCAGAGAGATAGATTTCCAAAGATGTGCGGGTGAGTGCATGGAGAGATTCCGGGCACGTGGTTACAGGGAGAACACTTTGAGAGAAGCACTAGAGAAGGCAAAGACCATTCACAGGCAGGAACTGTTGAAAACAAAAGGAAGGAAATCACAGAAAGACAACGAATTCAGGATGGTGACAAGTTTCTCTAATGGGGCAGACGAATTGAGGACTATAAGGAGGAAGAATTGGAATCTGCTGAAAGCAGATCCGATTATTGGTGATGACATTCCAGCACGTCCGTTGATAACTTTTAAAAAAGCTAGAGCCCTGAGGGATTCTCTCACAAACAGCCATCTAGTTAAGCCCATACCTAAACCCTTTGGCAGTGATTTAAAAGGGTTCTTCCCTTGTGGAAGGTGCAAAGCCTGTGCGAATAGCAAAAGGGTTCTGTCGTATAGGGTACCGGGCTTTAAAAAACCGAGACGGGTCAGAAAATGTATCACGTTCAGCACGCCATATACGGTGTATTGTTTAACCTGCCCTTGTGGGCTCAGATATATTGGGAGCACTATCAACCAAACTAAAAAGCGTATCTTAGAGCACACAAGGGCAATAAGAAACTGTGACACCACGTATCCTGTGGCGAGGCATTTTCTGGCAGAACATAAAAGTGACAGCAACCTCATGACGTATTTTGCTTTGTACCATGTGCCAGTAAATCCAAGGGGCGGAGATAGAAGATCAAAACTCAAAAGATTAGAGTCCAGATATATTATTGTATATATATATATATACACCACCCCTTGTTGTAAATATTTTTGTCCACCCTAAGCGTGGAAGGGTATACTCAGACATGAGTCCCTTGCTCATTGCACCATCAGGATTCAAGCAAGCCGGGCCGAAGACGGCAGTAATGCCAGAAACCGGTCCCCGGAAGCTTGTTTCCTTCCCAGTGTAAGAATTGGCTTTTGTAGTTTGGTTTGCCCTGTTCCCATCATGCACTGGGACAGGAACAGACTAATTTGCATACAGCCAGGTTCTGAAACTGGGATGGTGCAATGAGCTAAAAAACGGTGTTGGATCTAGCCCTGATCTTTTGACTGGGTGAGAGTATTCTGCTTAATTCAGAGACTCTGTCCCTCACCACCCCTTGTTGTAAATATTTTTGTCCACCCTAAGCGTGGAAGGGTATACTCAGACATGAGTCCCTTGCTCATTGCACCATCAGGATTCAAGCAAGCCGGGCTGAAGACGGCTGTAATGCCAGAAACCGGTCCCCGGAAGCTTGTTTCCTTCCCAGTGTAAGAATTGGCTTTTGTAGTTTGGTTTGCCCTGTTCCCATCATGCACTGGGACAGGAACAGACTAATTTGCATACAGCCAGGTTCTGAAACTGGGATGGTGCAATGAGCTAAAAAACGGTGTTGGATCTAGCCCTGATCTTTTGACTGGGTGAGAGTATTCTGCTTAATTCAGAGACTCTGTCCCTCACCACCCCTTGTTGTAAATATTTTTGTCCACCCTAAGCGTGGAAGGGTATACTCAGACATGAGTCCCTTGCTCATTGCACCATCAGGATTCAAGCAAGCCGGGCCGAAGACGGCTGTAATGCCAGAAACCGGTCCCCGGAAGCTTGTTTCCTTCCCAGTGTAAGAATTGGCTTTTGTAGTTTGGTTTGCCCTGTTCCCATCATGCACTGGGACAGGAACAGACTAAATTGCATACAGCCAGGTTCTGAAACTGGGATGGTGCAATGAGCTAAAAAACGGTGTTGGATCTAGCCCTGATCTTTTGACTGGGTGAGAGTATTCTGCTTAATTCAGAGACTCTGTCCCTCACCACCCCTTGTTGTAAATATTTTTGTCCACCCTAAGCGTGGAAGGGTATACTCAGACATGAGTCCCTTGCTCATTGCACCATCAGGATTCAAGCAAGCCGGGCTGAAGACGGCTGTAATGCCAGAAACCGGTCCCCGGAAGCTTGTTTCCTTCCCAGTGTAAGAATTGGCTTTTGTAGTTTGGTTTGCCCTGTTCCCATCATGCACTGGGACAGGAACAGACTAATTTGCATACAGCCAGGTTCTGAAACTGGGATGGTGCAATGAGCTAAAAAACGGTGTTGGATCTAGCCCTGATCTTTTGACTGGGTGAGAGTATTCTGCTTAATTCAGAGACTCTGTCCCTCACCACCCCTTGTTGTAAATATTTTTGTCCACCCTAAGCGTGGAAGGGTATACTCAGACATGAGTCCCTTGCTCATTGCACCATCAGGATTCAAGCAAGCCGGGCCGAAGACGGCTGTAATGCCAGAAACCGGTCCCCGGAAGCTTGTTTCCTTCCCAGTGTAAGAATTGGCTTTTGTAGTTTGGTTTGCCCTGTTCCCATCATGCACTGGGACAGGAACAGACTAATTTGCATACAGCCAGGTTCTGAAACTGGGATGGTGCAATGAGCTAAAAAACGGTGTTGGATCTAGCCCTGATCTTTTGACTGGGTGAGAGTATTCTGCTTAATTCAGAGACTCTGTCCCTCACCACCCCTTGTTGTAAATATTTTTGTCCACCCTAAGCGTGGAAGGGTATACTCAGACATGAGTCCCTTGCTCATTGCACCATCAGGATTCAAGCAAGCCGGGCCAAAGACGGCTGTAATGCCAGAAACCGGTCCCCGGAAGCTTGTTTCCTTCCCAGTGTAAGAATTGGCTTTTGTAGTTTGGTTTGCCCTGTTCCCATCATGCACTGGGACAGGAACAGACTAATTTGCATACAGCCAGGTTCTGAAACTGGGATGGTGCAATGAGCTAAACAACGGTGTTGGATCTAGCCCTGATCTTTTGACTGGGTGAGAGTATTCTGCTTAATTCAGAGACTCTGTCCCTCACCACCCCTTGTTGTAAATATTTTTGTCCACCCTAAGCGTGGAAGGGTATACTCAGACATGAGTCCCTTGCTCATTGCACCATCAGGATTCAAGCAAGCCGGGCCGAAGACGGCTGTAATGCCAGAAACCGGTCCCCGGAAGCTTGTTTCCTTCCCAGTGTAAGAATTGGCTTTTGTAGTTTGGTTTGCCCTGTTCCCATCATGCACTGGGACAGGAACAGACTAATTTGCATACAGCCAGGTTCTGAAACTGGGATGGTGCAATGAGCTAGAAAACGGTGTTGGATCTAGCCCTGATCTTTTGACTGGGTGAGAGTATTCTGCTTAATTCAGAGACTCTGTCCCTCACCACCCCTTGTTGTAAATATACAGATATATTATTGATCTCCGTACAAAGACCCCTAATGGTCTGAACACTAATGAGGAATTGTCAGTACATCTTGGGGAGTGAATTTGGGGAATTTTTGACACTTAGCTAAATAATCTGAATGTGAGAAGGGAATGTAGCCTAACACTGAATGTTTCTAAATGTCTCTGGAAGATACTGTAAAGTTGGTTTTCTGTAGTATAATGAATTGAAAGTGATGAAAATATAATTTTAGAGCTGTATATCGTTTTGTCCATGATAGCTTTTATGTAATTGAAGGGTAATCCTTTGGATAAGTGTATATAGGTGGTTAGACCATGGAAGAACTTGTCTAAATGCCCATCCAGGGCGGAATACTGTAACATGATTGAATGAAATGACTGCCCATTTAGGGCGTGATTATGAGAACTAGGGCATTACTGCACATGCACGATTAGACCATGGAAGAACGTGTCTAAATGCCCATTTAGGGCGGAATACTGTATATGCACTATTAGGTCGAAGTCCAAGGCCCATGCAGGGTAGGATCGCTGTGTTTTAAACATGGGTATTTACCATTTTTGATACATATAGTGTATAAATCATGACATGAATGTAATTTTACATTGCGCATTGATGAATTCTCTCACTTTGTATATATGAAAAACATAATCCAAAATGGCGCCGCCATTTTCCAATGGAACGCTGGTCCCTTCTTTGTGCCGGTGATACTGGCTAATGATGTAAATAAAAATGCCCGTTGTCGGCGCGCCCATTCACCATCAAGAAAGGCGACTGCCGAAACACATCTGGTGTTGTAATCAGGAAATAAACGGATATCCTGACTTATTCCCCATGAGTGCTTGGCTTTTGTATGAGGAAGGTATGAGGCGTGCAGCGTTAATTTAGGCGGGGGCACCTCCCGCGACAAGCACCTGGACGCGAGTGCACAGACACAGAGCTGGTGCAAAACAGAAGCGGCTATATATATATATATAAATATAAATATATATATATATAAATATATATATATTACCTACTGGCGGTCGCCAGTAGGTATATATAGTTAGGATTTTTTCTCTATGGGATTTTTGAAAATTCTATGTCTAATAACTTTGGCGTTTGTGGACGGAATTGGCTGAAATTTTCAGGAAAATGGCACATTTTGTTTCTGAGCAGCCCTTGAAAATTTGGGGGGGGGTTCGTCAAGGGGGGGCCGAGAAAAAAGGGGGGTCCCAAAACGTGTTTTTAACATTGAGTTTTCCATAGGGCGGTTGGCCTCACTTTTAGCCCGAACGGCTGAATGGATTTGCACGAAACTTGGCAAAATTGTAGGGACTGGTAGCCCGATGTGCCTTTGCTAGGTCTCAATATATGTGCTTCAGTGGATTTTGAGAAATTAACGTTCAAAAAAAGATATATATCTGTAACAGCGGACCGGGCAGCGCTCCGGTTCGCGGACTTTACGCGGTACGGAGCTTTGTGAAGCGAAGCTGATTGGTTCTCCGGCATCTGTGAACATTCCAAACAGTCCGTAGCGGCCGCCATCTTGTCTCTCGGTAGGATCGAGAGACAAGAGGAGGCCAAAGCGAAGGGGCAAATGACCATAAGGGGGCATAGTAGATCCTCGCTGACCCCCTAGGTTTGATGTGGAGGTTTTAAAAGGGCCCCGCGGGGCAAAAAAAAAAAATAATAATAATAATCGAACGGCTGAATGGATTTGCACGAAACTTGGTAAAATATTAGGGACTGGTAGCCCGATGTGCTTTTGCTAGGTCTCAATATATGTGCTCCAGTGGATTTTGAGAAATTAACGTTCAAAAAAAGATATATATCTGTAACAGCGCTCCGCTTCGCGTAACGGAGGTTTGCGAAGCTGATTGGTTCTCCGGCGTCTGTAAACATTGCAAACAGTCCGGAGCGGCCGCCATCTTGTCTCTCGGTAGGATCGAGAGACAAGAGGAGGTCAAAGCGAAGGGGCAAATGACCATAAGGGGGCATAGTAGATCCTCCTTGACCTCTTAGGTTTGATGTGGAGGTTTTAAAAGGGCCCCGCGGGGCAAAAAAAAAAAATAATAATAATAATCGAACGGCTGAATGGATTTGCACGAAACTTGGCAAAATTGTAGGGACTGGTAGCTCGATGTGCCTTTGCTAGGTCTCAATATATGTGCTTCAGTGGATTTTGAGAAATTAACGTTCAAAAACAAGATATATATCTGTAACAGCGCTCCGCTTCGCGGAGATAAAATTATCTCTGTATTACCTAGCTGTTGCTAACACCAGTTAGCGACGGCTAGTAGGAGATAGCGACCATCTTGGGCCCCACTTTGCATGTGAGTGATATTTATCACTAATGACATGCAAAGTGGGCATGCCAAGATGTTAGCGACTGGAAACAGTCGCTAACATCGCTATCTCCTATTACCAACTTTTGGAAATATTCGCGATAAGCGCGAATATCTCCAAAAGCTACCACCTGCCCTGAGCAGTTTTTAGCCATGTTATCCAATGGGAGGTGGATAACATGGCTAAGAGCATTAGCTCGGTAATGCATGAATATCGCTGAGTTTTCAGCGATATTAATGCATTGCGGTCGTTTTTTATCGTATTTGCGATAAACCTTGATAATAGCAAGGTTTATCTGCGATAATTTCTGAAGATGCTTAGCGGTAAAAAATTCGTTGCTAAGCATCGTTAGGGATAAATATCGCTTAACTTTGGTAATATGCCCCAACGTCTGTTAACGTTCGATTCGAAGGAAATCAGGAAGTGTTGAAAAACATTGTCTGCGCCATCTTGCCTTTTTTCAAATGCCACACTTTTGTCGTGCACGGCAGTCATTTTAGATGCCTTGACCAGACCCACTCTCTGCACGCTGTCGATCCTTAGCATGGCTCCCCACCCTCGCAAGCATCTCCCCCAGGCAGTGGTCACCCCCGCTCTCTGTCTTATGCATGGGTAATAAACCACCCCCCATCTGCGCTGCTCTTCACTGAGAATCACACCCTGTGCCCGCCCGACACCTCCCTTTCGCCCTATTCACTACCGCACCCTCTGACACTCCTTTTCCTCTGTGTCCGATTGTCCAGGCCGGTCCTAGGGTATCAGCTAGCCCTGCAGATGTAGTTTATGGCCCCAGCTGTAAAGAATCACCCCTCTTCAAAGGAGTTATAGTAGATCAAGGCCCACACTCGATGAGATCCGTCACAGCAGACGCGTTCCTATTATCTGAAAACCATCCTGTATTGTGATTGGGGAGGGGACCGAGCCTGAAGCGGAAGATTCCAGGGATGACTCTTTGTACATCAAAGTTTTTACAATTATGTGTCACATTAAAAATATATAGCACTCCAACAAAGTAGTAAGATTATAAAACTTTAATAACTTATAAATATATACAAGAAAACAAAAACAGTAATAACATATAAACATTTTTAGGGAAAAACAACGAAGTAGCGGTCGGCTGTGCGAATAGTCCCAACGCAGCACAACGTCCAGATTTCACTGATTTTGGCATCCGGCGTGGGGCGTCGCGGGGGGTGGGTCATCAGTAGCAAACTGTTGTGCGAATAGTTCCAAGGCAGCAGAACGATGGCACCAAGGTGATGTCCAGTAAGTTGCCGCACTGGTTTTGGTATCCTACAATGCTGCTCCGAATAACGGCGTGGGGCGCCCCGGGGGAGGCGGCGTGAACGGGCCTCTTCAGGTGGAGTCTCGTCTGTTGTAGTGGGGCGCCCCTTTACCGTTTCAGTTGCCATTCCGTCCGATTTTGGTCCACTGTGTCAAAAGCCGCAATTCAGCTGAGTTGCGCCCAGTCTTGCAGTGCAGCGATAGGCGGCTGTCACAGGACTCTCAAAATGGCGGCAGGCTGTTTCCTTTTTGGGCCTGGTCCACTGAAATGGCCCTGGGACACCTTGGAAATCGGACGCTTGTCTGCTAGGTCTTGGACCCCATTCTCGAAAGCGTCCCCTCCGCCTTGAGGATTCATCAAAAGTTTTGGGGGCCCCCGACTCCTGCAGGCTTCTGGTGGGGAGCGGCTGCCATGATTGCTCGTGGAATGACTACGACGGAGCCACGAGATGGTGGTGCTTTCATGGTGACGCCAGCTTCAGTCTGAAACAACCAGAAACAAGGTGGGGCTTTCATCGTTTGGAAAAAAAAAAAAGTTTTCATCCAATGAAAAGTGTTGTTTTTAGGTCATATGATCAAGCCTTCCATCATTAGGAAACCAAAAGTAAAATGAACCAATGAAAAGTTTTATAAACAAGTCACATGACCTGTTATGCGGCATAGGGTATAAAATGCGGAGAAAATACGTTGGCACGTGAGGCGGCGTCAGTAGCGGACCGATGTGCGAATAGGCCGAAGGCAACACAACGCGCCAAGATCCGGATGGCACCGAGGTGGTGTCCAGCAAGTTGCAGCACTGGTGTGGCCATCCTACAATGCTGAAAGTCGGCGTGGGGCGCCCTGTTGGCCTGTGAGTTCGCGTCAGTAGCGGACCGATGTGCGAATAGGCCGAAGGCAGCACAACGCGCCAAGATCCGAATGGCACCGAGGTGGTGTCTAGCAAGTTGTCGCACTGGTGTGGCCATCCTACAATGTTGAAAGTCGGCGTGGGGCGCCCCGTTGGCCTGTGAGATGGCGTCAGTAGCGGACCGATGTGCGAATGGGGCCAAAGGCAGCGCAACAATATTTTCTGAATAGAAGACACCACAAGGCGCTGAGATGCCAAGATCCGGATGGCACCGAGGTGGTGTCTAGCAAGTTGTGGCACTGGTGTGGCCATCCTACAATGGTAAAAGTCGGCTTGGGGCGCCCTGTTGGCCTGTGAGATGGTGTCAGTAGCGGACCGATGTGCGAATGGGGCCAAAGGCAGCGCAACAATATTTTCTGTATGGAAGATACCACTAGGCGTTGAGATGCGAAGATCCGGATGGCACCGAGGTGATGTCTAGCAAGTTGCTGTACTGGTGTGGTCATCCTACAATGCTGAAACTCGGCGTGGGGCGCCCCATTAGCCTGTGAGATGGCGTCAGTAGCGGACCGATGTGTGAATAGGCCGGAACCAGCACACGGCGCCAAGATCCGGATGGCACCGTGGTGGTTTCATAGTTGAGAGGCACTTCATCTGCAGTGGGGCGCCGAGATCCGGATGGCACCGAGGTGATGTCTAGCAAGTTGCTGTACTGGTGTGGCCATCCTACAATGCTGAAAGTTGGCGTGGGGCGCCCCATTAGCCTGTGAGATGGCGTCAGTAGCGGACCGATGTGCGAATGGGGCCAAAGGCAGCGCAACAATATTTTCTGACTAGAAGACACCACAAGGCGCTGAGATGCCAAGATCCGGATGGCACCGAGGTGGTGTCTAGCAAGTTGCCGCACTGGTGTGGCCATCCTACAATGTTGAAAGTCGGCGTGGGGCGCCCCGTTGGCCTGTGAGATGGCTTCAGTAGCGGACCGATGTGCGAATGGGGCCAAAGGCAGCGCAACAATATTTTCTGAATAGAAGACACCACAAGGCGCTGAGATGCCAAGATCCGGATGGCACCGAGGTGGTGTCTAGTAAGGTGCACTGGTGTGGCTATCCTACAATGCTGAAAGTCAGCGTGGGGCGCCCTGTTGGCCTGTGAGATGGTGTCAGTAGCGGACCGATGTGCGAATGGGGCCAAAGGCAGCGCAACAATATTTTCTGTATGGAAGATACCACTAGGCGTTGAGATGCGAAGATCCGGATGGCACCGAGGTGATGTCTAGCAAGTTGCTGTACTGGTGTGGTCATCCTACAATGCTGAAACTCGGCGTGGGGCGCCCCATTAGCCTGTGAGATGGCGTCAGTAGCAGACCGATGTGCGAATGGGGCCAAAGGCAGCGCAACAATATTTTCTGAAGAGAAGACACCAAAATGCGCTGAGATTCCAAGATCCGGATGGCACCGAGGTGGTGTCTAGCAAGCTATGCAGCTGAGTTGCATGCGCACTTGCGGCAAATAGGTCGAAGGCAGCACAACAATGTTTTCTGAATAGAAGACACCACAAGGCGCTGAGATTCGGTTACCACCGAGGTGATGTCTAGCAAGTTGCCGCACTGGTGTGGCCATCCTACAATACTGCTCCGAATAACGGCGTGGGGTGCCCGAAGGGGGGGGGGGGGAGGCGGCGTGAACGGGCCTTCCTAGGTGGAGGCTCGTCTGCTGTAGTGGGGCGCCCCTTTACCGTTTCAGTTGCCATTCAGCTGAGTTTCGGCTGCTCTTGATGCTACAGCGACAGGCGGCTGCAACAGGACTCTCAAAATGGCGGCTTGTTCTTTGGATTTGGGCCTGGTCTACTAAAATGGCCCTGGGACACTTTAGAACTCGGACGCTCGATTTTTTTTTTCCTTTCCTGTACATGCAAAAAAAAGTAAATGCCCGGTACGTTACACGCTTCATCTGCCACGATGTACTCTCCAGAGGAACCGAAAAAAAATATAGTTATGGTAACTATACCATGCATCGTCATATGGAGAGGTGGCACCAATTAATTATAGTGCTGCATAAAAGAGAGATTTGGAGGAGAACCCCCGACCTGCCAGTACATTCATCAAAGAAGTGGCACTGACAGCATCAGAGGCAAGGGAAATGGTCCCAAATATTTAGAACTTTGGAAAGATTAAAATGACATGTTTAGATTGTGGCAAATTAATTTCATGTGGACAGATGAGTGTTACTCTAATAAATACAGCATATGAACATCATCATAGTCGATGGTTGGTAGAGACATTTTGACTATATCCTGGACCTGCCCGTCCTCGCCCAAAATGGCGCCGGAATAAATGGGACTCGTAACTCCTTGTTGTGTACTGGTTGCAGAACCTTGAAATCACGAGATACGTATGCAGTTTTGAAGCATATGGCGGGCGGGGACGAGAATTGATTGAATATTTCGACATCCCTATTGATATTAAGTTCTGATGTGTTATTGATTACTGTACTATTGAAAGTTCGAATTAACGTCACCCATGGTACTTGCCCGCAAATGTATATCTAGATAATTTTATTGTAACTGGCCCTGTCGTATTTTAATTATAAAATGTACGTCCACCGATTCCGCAACTGTTAGACACCTTAGTTCTTGCAACCTAATGGCCCGCCCGTTACGTTCCTCTACAGTGTAAATGTCTACTCATCATATACGATTACAGTTTGCTCCGTGGCCGGCCCGCGTGGTTATAGGCTCGTATTTGTATAATGAAATTTTCACAATAAAGGTTTTTAAAAGAAAACATGGTAGTAGTATATACATTGGTAAAGTTTTTAATAATAGTCACTGTTTTAGAATCATTAAAAGGCAAGTGAAATAAAGCAGACCAATTACATGAAGGGTAAAAGGTATAATACGCAGGAACGCAGTAAAGATAAATGGTCAAGGGCTGTTGTGTTTTCTACTCCTGCAACATAAAGTGATCGATAAGAATCTCATATTCAGGCGTATCGGCGACTAAGACAGCAGGTCGACCCTCTTTTGCTCAACGGCTCCGTCATGGGACGAAGAAACGCTCTTTTTCTCGAAAAAAGAATATATTTTACTTGCAGGACAGTTGTAAATTTTCCGGGAAAGTACATTAACCTGGAACATTATAACATATATTTAAGAAAAAATAATGTTCGGAAGTAATAAAAAGCGTAATTTTTAGGTCATATGACCAAGCCTTTCATCATTAGAATAAGAAAAGTAAAATGAACCAATGAAAAGTTTTATTAACAAGTCACATGACTTGTTATGCTTACGTTACGCGCTGCGCGTCGCGCCCCGGATGACTTCCGGATGCGCTAACGCGGCGCGTCATATGACGCATTACGCGACAACGCAGGTCCAGAATATAGTCAAAATGTCTCCACCAACCAGCGGTCGGAACACAACCCCTTTCAGCAGGCTAAATAGTTCTGTTAAATGACAACAGAAGGGACAGGCAACAAGAACCATCAGTCAAAGAGGGGAGGGCTAGTTCTTCTCTACCGGGTTACATTGGGGCGCTACCTGGAACTGATCGAATTGGTAGTCTACAGTGTTTCTGGATGTTTCAGACTGAAGCTGGGGTTAGCATGAGAGCACCACCATTTCGTAGCTCCGTCGTGGCCATTCCGCAACCAATCATGGCAGCCGCTCTTTATCGTTATTTTGGGCGGGGTGGGTGGCGGAGCCGAGCTGTTTTGCAGCCATCATTGTGTGGAGTTCAGTTCATCTCACTAGTTTTGTATTTGTCATGAGGGGTTGTTCCTAATGTTTCTATTTTAGCGAGGTCAAAAAGAGATCCCATTAGTGGCCTACTGATTTTGCTCGATTCCTTTTCTTTTTTTTTTACACGATTTTTCGTTATCTGCAAAGACTAAACAGAGTATTGCGACTCTGTGTCTGTTTGTAAATAGAGAATGAACCAAAGAGAACCAATTCTAAAACAGTAAATGCTTGGATAACAATCAATCAAATGGAGAGAGAAGCAGGCACGACGTATTACAACGGGGGCAAAGGCCTGCGTAAACTACCTTTCACTATCTGCAAAAAGAGAGTACTCCTAATAGAAATGAGGGGGGGGGGCACCATTCAAAGCAGATCAGTGTGCATAAACACGAAAATGTTTTCACTTACCACGTACTTGACATTCGACAGCTTATGATATTTGCTATTAAAAAACCATTGAAATTCACTGAAAAAACCATAGGTTATAGACCATATATAGTTAGGAATTAGCATTTACAAAACCTTGAAAATTCACTGAAAAAACCATAGGTTATAGACCATATATAGTTAGGAATTAGCATTTAAAAAACCTTATTTTACTCACACAAAACCATTGAAATTCCATATATAGTTAGTTGCACTAACTATATATCGCGCACCCGCAATCCACTGCTGATGATGTCACATATTACATCATTCATGACATGGTCAGTGACATCACTGATGACATCACTGATGACATCTCAAATGACATCACTGATGACATCACTGATGACATCTCATTTGACATCAATGACCACATCACTGATGATATCATTCATGTGACAATACAATGCATCTCCTCACATTTTAATATAACCTCTGTTTCACCCAGTGTTAAATACAGAGTATAATTTTTGAAACCATTGACACACCAATACTAGTTACTACATACGCACTCACTGATTCCTACGTCTACACACACATTCACTCATTCACCCATACAATCATTCATACATACAATCACTCATCTTTACAACACTATCATATGCACTCATACACCTATACAGACACTCACACTCTGCCACTCATCCATGGAGTTACTCACACACCTAGTCAGTCCTGTAAAGAATCAATCACACTTCCATTTTCTTGTCTATACAGTTAAACATAGAGCACCTTACATTTTCAAACATATACTAACACATACTTACTTTCTTATACAATCATTGATACAAGTACACATTGATCTGCACAGAGTCACACACCTCCCAGCCAGCCACACACACACTCAGTCTCCCATACAAATACTTGGACAATCAATCAATAACCCATATAGTTAATCATATAGCTACTGATCAACACATGCAGCAGTTTACAGAACAACAGACATAATGATGCACAAATTAAGACAGTTTAGTCACTAACCCATGCACTCAGTGAGACACATTTAATCACTCACTCATACATTCAGTCACGCACCTACTAAATCCTTCGTCCAGACACTTATACATCTACTCATTCTTCAATATGTAAAACATATTTAAACTTTACAGAAACACACAGTCAATGGATGATGTCATCAGTGATGTCATCAGTGATGTCATTTGAGATGTCATCAGTGATGTCATCAGTGATGTCACTGACCATGTCATGAATGATGTAATATGTGACATCATCAGCAGTGGATTGCGGGTGCGCGATATATAGTTAGTGCAACTAACTATATATGGAATTTCAATGGTTTTGTGTGAGTAAAATAAGGTTTTTTAAATGCTAATTCCTAACTATATATGGTCTATAACCTATGGTTTTTTCAGTGAATTTTCAAGGTTTTGTAAATGCTAATTCCTAACTATATATGGTCTATAACCTATGGTTTTTTCAGTGAATATATATATATATAAATGGAGGACTGGTGCTGGGCTTTATTTGAATAAAGAAAATTTTGCACCTATTTGGGTCTCGCTGGTTCCTGCTTGTGTGCGTGGCTGCCTTGCTGCGTCTGCCGGTGTTGGGAATCCAACATACCTCATATATATAAATATATATATATATTCACTGAAAAAACCACAGGTTTCAGGGACGTTATAGTTAGTTGGACATTTCACTCGTACAAAACAATAGAAATTCCCCTGTTATAGTTAGTTGAGCTAACTATAACTTGAGCACCCGCAATGCACTGCTGATGACGTCTTATATTACATCATTCATGACATGGTCAGTGACATCACTGATGACATCACTAATGACATCTCAAATGACATCACTGATGACATCACTGATGAAATCATCCAGTGACTGTGTGTTTGTCTAAAGTTTAAGTATGTTTTATATATATATATATATGCCAAGGTGTATTGAAGAATGAGTGGGTGTATAAGTGTCTGGATGGAGGATTTAGTATGTGCGTGACTGACTGTATAAGTGAGTGATTAAATATGTCTTACTGAATGCATGGGTTAGTGACTAAACTGTCTGAATGTGTGTATCAGTATGTCTGTTGTTGTGTAAGCTGCTGCATGTGTTGGTCAGTAGTTACATGAGTGTATTTATGGGTTATTGATTAGTTGCCTGAGTGTTTGTATGGGAGACTGAGTGCATGTGTGGGTGGGTGGGAGGTGTGTGACACTGTGCATAGATGTGTGAGTGGTTGATTCACTGGGTGTATGGGTTCAAGAGTGCATGTGGAAACAGCGTTATGGGCGGGTGAGTGTCTGTATGGGTGTGCTGGTGAGAGATTGGATGTCTCCGTGGTATATATCCAATTAACTACATATGTAAAAGGCAGTGTATGTGAGACTTGGAGTATATAAATGACTGTATGTGAGAGTCAGTGACTGTGAGAGTAGCTGCTGGAATGAGTGTGTACTTGTAGCAGTGATTGTATAAGAAAGTAAGTATGTGTTAGTATATGTTTGAATAAGTTAGGTGGTGTGTGTATAACTGTATAGGTGAGGAAATGGGAGTGTGATTGATTCTTTGCATGACTGACTAGGTGTGTGAGTAACTCCATGGATGAGTGGCAGTGCAGTGTGTGAGTGTCTGTATAGGTGTATGAGTTCATATGATAGTGTTGTTTGATGAGTGACTGTATGTATGAGTGATTGTATGGGTGAATGTGTGTGTAGACCTAAGAATCAGTGAGTGGGTATGTAGTAACTGGTATTGGTGTGTCTATGGTTTCAAAAATGGTAGTCTGTATTTTAGAATGGATGTATCAAAGGTTATATTAGGGTATGAGGAGGTGCATTGTATTATCACGTGGATGATGTTATCAGTGATTCATCAGTAATGTCACTGACCATGTCATGAATGATGTAATATGTGACGTCATCAGCAGTGCATTGCAGGTGCGTGAGTTATAGTTAGCTGAACTAACTAAAACGGGGGAATTTCTATGGTTATGTATGAGTGAAATGTCCAACTAACTATAACGTCCCTGAAATCTATGTTTTTTTCACTGAATTTCTAAGGTTTTTTAAATGCTAATTTCTAACTATAACGTGCCTGAAACCTATGAGTTTTTCAGTGAATTTCAATGGTTTTTTAAATGCTAATTTCTAACTATGCCTGCAAAGTTAGGACATATGAAGAAAGAGGAAGCAAAGCGCAGCAAGAAGCAAGTCAAATGCAGAAAGAGGCAACAGAAGTCCAGAAAGACGAAGAAAAGTGTAGGAAGAAGCAAGAGATGTGCAGAAAGAACCAACAGAGGAACAGAAAGTCCTCCTGTGCCCCCAACTTTTTAGTGACGGGTACTGGTGGTAACTTATTCTGACTAACCAGGATAGGAGCAAGTGCTATGCTAAAAGACACTTAGAATAGAGGAAAAACAACTACATACACTAAGGAACACTATGCACTGGGGTACCCCTGTAATGTAGCATGACCTCCTCTGTATTTGCCATGAGTTAGTGCCTGGGTCATTGCATGAGTATATGGGTAATGACTGGATGATTAGAGTGCTGCAAGGACAGTGCATGGTGATTTTATAACTGCTTGAGTTATGGCGGAGTGATTGGATAAGTACATAATGCTGGATGGGGGACGGAGGAGTGCATGGGCAGTGACAGAGGGATTTCTGGTGTGCATGGGTACAACCTGTGTAATTGGAGGAGTGAATCAGTACTGTGTAGGTGGTTAGAGGTCTGCATGGGTAGTGCACATGGGATGGTAGCAGTGCATGTGTTAGTGCCTGGGTCACTCCATGAATACATGGGTACCGACTGGAAGATTAGAGTACTGTAAGGAGAGTGCATGGTGAATTTAAAAGGGCCTGGGTTTTGATGGGGTGATCGGATAAGTACATGGTGCTTGCTGGGTGATTGGATGAGTAGTGATAGGGCAATTGCTGGACTGCATGGGTACTGATCAGGGTAGTGTAGCAGTGCATGAGTTAGTGCATGGGTCATTGCATGAGTGCATTAGTAGTGACTGGATGAATAGAGTGCTGCAAGGAGAGTGCATGGTGAATTTATAAGTGCTTTGGTTTTGGTGGAGTGATTGCATGAGTACACACATGTCCCATCAGGCCCCGCCCCCTCCCTGCACTATTGTGCAAACTCACCCCGTGGCCCATTTTAAATTGGGGGATTAATTCCCCTTAAATCCTGAGGGTCCCTGGGGGTCAACTAGCCCACCATGTACCTCCAGTAAGAGCCACGGAGCTGCGTTGAAGAGAGGTGGTCCGAGGCCACGCCCCTTTTTACACCTCTCTGCAACGCAACTCTGTGGCGCTTATTGGATGTACCTGGTGGGCCAGTTAGCCCCCAGGGACCCTCGGGATTCAAGGGGACTTAATTCCCCAACTTAGAACGCACCACAGGGCGTGTTTGCACACTTGTCACATCAGGCCATACCCCCTCCCTGCACTACTGTGCAAATGCACCCCCTGGTGCATTGTAAATTGGAGGATTAAGTCCCCTTGAGTCCTGAGGGTCCCTGGGGGCCAACTAGCCCACCAGCTACCTCCAGTAAGCGCCACAGAGCTGCGTTGCAGAGTGGTTTAAAAAGGGGGCATGGCCTTGCACCACCTCTCTGCAAGGCAGCTCCCTGGCGCTTACTAGAGGTACCTGGTGGGCTAGTTGGCCCCCAGGGACCCTCAGAATTCAAGGGGACTTAATCCCCCAATTTAAAACGGGACACAGGGTGCATTTGCACAATGGTGCAGGAAGGGGTTGGGTCCTGATGTGACAAGTGTGCAAATGCGCCCTGTGATGCATTATAAGTTAGGGATTAAGTCCCCTTGAATCCTGAGCGTTCCTGGGGGCCAACTAGCCCACCAGGTACCTCCAGTATACGCCAGGGAGCTGCGTTGCAGAGAGCCATGCCCCCTTTTACACCTCTCTGCAACGTAGCTCTTTGGCGGGGGACTTAATCCCACAATTTACAATGTGCCAAGGGGTGTATTAGCCCACTTGGCTGTCAGACCCCGCCCCCTCTGTGCACCACTGTGTAAATGCACCCCCTGGCACATTGTAAATTGGCCGATTAATTCCCCTTGAGTCCTTAGGGTCCCTGGGGGCCAACTAACCCACCAGTTACCTCCAGTAAGCGTCACAGAGCTGCGTTGCAGAGAGGTGTAAAAAGGGGTGTGGCCTCTGAACACCTCTCTGCAAAGCAGGTCCCTGGCGCGTACTGGAGGTATCTGGTGGGCTAGTTGGCCCCCAGGGAACCTCAGTATTCAAGGGAAATTAATTCCCCTACCTACAACGTGCCAGGGGGCGCGTTTGCTGAGTGCTGCAGGAAAGGGGCAGGGCCTAAACGCAATGCTGGATTTATTATGTTTTATTTTTTAATCCAGGGGGGCTATGTAGTCCCCCTCCTTTTAAATTATTTGGGGCCCTGGGGACCCCACCCCCCAGGGCCTGCTTTTAAAAAAGAAAAATTTAAAACTGGAAGCGGTCCGTGCGGCCCCCCTCCCCAGGCCAATTTCAGCCCCGGGGACCGCCATTCCCCAGGGCATGGCCACATTTTTTGTTTTATTAAATGTTTTTAAAGGAGGGGGGCTGCATAGCCCCCTCCTTCAGCCTGAAGTGCCCCAGGGACCCATCCCCCGGGGCTGCGCCTAATTTTTTTTCTCTTTAATGGAGGGGGCCGCGTGCCCCCCCTCCTAGGCCACTCATGGTCCAGGGGACACATCCCCCAGGGCCTGGCCTCTTCGTTGGGGACCATGAGGGAAGCCCCAATTCCCCCACGGTCCCGTGGCTCCCCGTCTCCTGTGGGAGCCGGCATTGCTTTTCCACACGGGAGCTGCTAACATGCAGCTCCTCTTGTGGAAAAGCAATGTGGTTTGAATTTTGTAAGCGAGAAGTAAATTCTGACTCCTGTCAAGGGTCTAGGACTATGAGGACAGAGCTTGTGGGGTCAGGATTCACTCCCATAGAGGCAAGCAGAGGGAACCAGGCCAGGTCTAGATAGTACTGTCCAGCTGGTAAGCAGGAATGGCCTCTGGAAACTTGTTGTTTTACTGTAGCTCAAACAGACAGTCAGCCAACTGCCTTTGAAGTCACTTCTGGGGTCCTGGGTTCAAGGCAAGTAGGTCCAGTATTGCTTCTTCGGACAGACGGGCTTTTATAGTGAGGACCATGTTTCCATAGGAAAAGTATTTCTTTGTCTAGCCTAGAACTTTGGCGCTGTTTGATTAATCTTCACAAAACTTTCCCCAAAAAAGTATATCCACCTCAGCTCCTCCCAGGAACGTTTTGGGGTGATCTGTCAAGCAGGGGCTGAGAAAAAAGGCGGGGTCACAAAACGTGCTTACCACATTCATTTTTTCATAATAAAATTGAAAGGTGATACTGTAAGAACTGCCAAGCAGAATCATACCAAATTTTGAAGAAAGCTAGATTTTGGTCCAGAAAGTGTGCTGTTTGTGATTTGGTGTAATACCATTTGGTAGTTTTTGAGAAATTAAGGCTAAAAAATGTGGTATATGTCACCCATGGGGGATCCACCGAGGTTACAGATCTTAAGATCTGATCGGCTCCCACCACATCAACAAAGAAGTGGCGGCAGCCATTTTAGGACCAGTAGACTGAAGCCCCTGTCCTTGAAATAAGTTTTGAAAAACATATAAGAGGCCAGGGTAGGGATACCAGGGGGATCCATCCTTCCGCCCACGGGGGAAAAACAACTTATTTTTTAAAATGTTACCACTTATTTGCGGATGATCTGGTCCACCGGTGGTGGGCACTTTGATCTGTCAAAGGCAGCATCGCCAAACTGCTTTATCA
Source organism: Lissotriton helveticus (assembly GCF_964261635.1). Lineage (NCBI taxonomy): Eukaryota > Metazoa > Chordata > Amphibia > Caudata > Salamandridae > Lissotriton > Lissotriton helveticus. Next base: position 256,477,580 of record NC_136058.1, read on the forward strand.
TCAATAAATATATATAAGCAGTGAAAACTGCTAAATGCTCCCCTTGCCTTGGGTGTGGACTCATGGCAAGGGGAGTATTTTCTTTTTTCATTTAAAAAAAAATACTACAGTATTTTCTATTTTGAAAACAAAAATAGTTTGGTGCACAGCTCCATCATGTTGACAAAGCCACACAACAAACTGTAAACAGCATTGACAGGAACGTCTGTTACGGCAGTTCCTGCCCATACTTTAGAAATGACCGTCAGCATGGCAGTCATTTTTAAATTTGACAGCAGCACCTCTGTCACATACATGTTGGCATTATACTGGTTACGCTTACTAATTACTATATTACTTACCTGGATGATGTGACAGGTTTTCTCTTGAGGCCAATTGATAGAAATTAACAATTGACTTATAAGCAGGGTCACAGGAATTATGTGATCCTGTGGCCGCAGTGTTTTCTGCATAATTATGGGTTTGCCACACTTTTCAAATAATCCACCATCTTCTACATAGTTTGCACATTTTGACAAAAAAGTGTTTCTAATGCAAATGGATCAATTGCTGTAGTGTGGTGAAGCACCCACTACATGAGCTTATGTGGGGGTGATTTGGGGCCAAATAAATATTTGTATGGCCCTTCCTAACTTTGATCTGTGGCTCACAGTGCTGCACGAATAATTACCGTGACAAAGTTGTGTGATGGGGTCAAAGGTTGCCATAGAAGTAAAAAACGGTGATGGACAGAAATAAAATGATTTAAATGGCAAAATAAAAATAAGTGAATAGCAAATGAAGTGAGAGAGTTTGTAGAAAAGACAGAGAATATAACACAAATAGAGAAAGAAGGAAAGTAAAAAGGAAGCAGGATGGTAAAAGGCACAAAAGATGAATGGAAATAAGGGAAAAAAACAAAAGGAGGAAATAAATAAAATGAAGAACGGAAAGAAGGGCAGCAAGAAGAAAAGATTGAAGGAAGAAATCAAAAATGTAAGAAGGTAACAAAATATTGTTTGTGTTAAAATCCACTTTACTTACTTTACCTTAACTTACCCTGATCGCATCAATGGTTCAAACCGGAGCGGTATAGTCACTATACAGACTTTGATGCTCTGCGATTGGACCCGTCTCTGCCGCATGTAAAACCCAGTCATGAACTAAGACTGTGACATTCTCAATAAGCATAACAGACTCTGGCCAAAGTTTCAAGACTTTATATGAATAATTATTTAAGCAAAATACATAAATATATAATCAGTAAAGTTAGCAGCAAAGCAAAGAATATAGATATTAAGTACAAACAACTAAGTAAAGCCCTCTGCATTGCACATAAATCCCTGAATAAACAAGGACCCCTAATCATCAGAGACATGATTATCCATTACAGGGCCAACAGGGCACTCCGCTCCAACGAGCTCCACCTTGCAACCATTCCCAGAATAAAAAAGGCCAGGAGCGGAGGTCGGCTTTTTTTCACTCAATGCATCCAAATTATGGAACGCCCTCCCAATCCACCTACGGAGTGAGCATGATCATCTAAAATTCCGCAAATAACTGAAGACCTGTCTATTTATATAGACGCCCTCCATTTCGTCCTTCGTATTCCTCAGCACTGGGACGCCCACGGGTAGCTACGCGCTCTACAAATGCCAAATACAAATACAAAAAAAAAAATACAAAATAGTAAATCCAGCATAGATTTGCATCCTACGAGTGGGAAAATGAGGATTCCGTCAACTGAGTAACTACAGGTCCTTTTAAAGGAGTTTAGACACAGAACTTCACACGTTACTACACAAGCACATTGTTCTCAGGATATGAACCAATGAAGAACAGGCAACAAGAAATATTTTTCTACAAAATACATTTGAAGATTCTCTCACAATATGGTTACATTGGATTCAGAGGGTCTATTCAGGTGACGAGAATTGTAACACAGCGTACAGAGCGGACTGAGACAGATAGGTTGTCCTTGGTTAGGTGCATATCAGTTCCAAAGACTGAGAAGGCTCCCAATTCTCTGTTAGAACAAAGGCACCAACAACAAAAACAATGATCACATGGTGTATTGCAAAGTCCATTGAAAATGGAAGACAGTACACTTTCTGTAGTTAGTGCAAGCTCGATTTCAAACGGACTAGAAGCTTAAGAAAAAGTACAAAGACATTCACAATTGTAGAGTAGGAAGATAAAATAAAATAATTGAATGAAGAAATGTGAGACAGAAGGAAGAGTGATGGAAGTAAAGAAGGGAAAGGATTAACAAATGAAAGGAATACAAAAAGGCAAGTGGAATAAAGGGGAGAAGGGATGACAAAAGAATGATAAGAAGAAATGAAGGAATAGGCAAATAATAAAAAAAATGAAAGAAGGCTGGAAAGACAATGAAATAGAAATGTAAAGTAAGACAGAAAGATAGAAAGAATGAAATATGGGATGAAAGAACGATGGACAAACAGAAAGAAAGATAGAAAGAAAGAGGAATGAAATCAGAATGGGGAGAAGCAAAAATACAATAGAAAGCAGGAAAAAAGGATGGATAGGAAGGACACGATGAAAAGAATAAATTGAAAGAAAGAATGAAAGAAAAAAGCCATTATATGTAAATGCACTTTTTCACCAAACTTCTCTGAAATCATGGTGTCAAATGCATTATTTTGCACCATTTTATTTCATTTTCCTTGGGCGAACAATGCTCATTGGCTTTCATGGGAAAATTAGGGTTCGCGGGCTTTGCTCCATTATTTAATGTCAAATGGCTCTAAGTGGAAGATATTTTATTGTAATGGCTACTCCCTTGATCATTAGTTTCTAAAAATGCAAGGACATGTGTTGCTGCACAGTAGCTGGCCTTTAGTCACCTTTTAGTTGCGGATTGTTGTATGTAGGTGCTCATACAGTGTAAAAAAAGACAATAGTGAAGTAATAATGCTTCAAAATGTAATACATTATTCCCAATAATTCTAGGCAAGAGCAAACGTGGCCTACAAAAACTTTAAGAAGTATCTCAGGAGAGTAGTTTTAGCATAAAAGGCAATACGGAAATATGAATTATGAAAAGATGTGAACGACTAAAATGATAGTCACTCTTTATTAGCCAATATGTTGATTAAAAAGTGTGTGAACTGCACAAAACTAATTATTTTCCCAGAGAAACATTTTCTGCTCGAGCCTCTCTGCTGCGGGCACGAATTACAAGAAAGTTTGCTTTCTGTGAAATTGTAAATATTTGAGGCAATTTGACGAGTAAGCAGAATTATACTTGTGTAATCAAATTAGGCAATAGACTAAATTCGATGCATATTCAACAAAAATAGTGTGCTCATTCTATCTAAAACATTCCTAGTCCCATTACTTAGGATAAAGAAAATGCTTACAAATACAATTTGGGAGAAACACGACTTCTACAGTAAATAGGTAACCTCTTGAAAAGTAACCCAGATATAGGAACTGATTGCCACGGGTATTGTATTGCAATTGTATGTATAAAGGGATTTCACGCTCCTGATGCGGCCCAAAATTCCAAAACATTTTTAATGACTTGAAAAAAAATCGACCTTTTTTCATTTATTTCCATGGCCGGGACTGAACATTGATAAATGATCCTGCTGTTTAACAGGCCCTAACCCTTTGACTAGTCTTTCCCTTCTTCGCCCCAAAAGGAGCGAGTGGGTGTAAAGTGCCTGTCAGTGACGTGGCTCAAAGTTGTTCCCACGGTAGCCTCCTCTTGGCTGCCAATCACGATTTCACTTAACACAGGCAGGAAACCATAAAGAAGTTCACACTTTCTTTTCCGAAAAGAGCTTGAGCGCTGATTGCCTATTTTAGAGTGATTCGCTCGCTCCATATTCACCTGGTTTGAGCCCCCAGAGAACGCCGGCTGATTAAGACCTAATTTGGCGCATTCATTGCCGCGCGGCGCCTTCCACTGATTTGGAGCTTGTTTCTCAGAATGAAACCTCCAGTGCTCGCGGGCTGCTCAGCACGCGCTCCGAAGGCGCGTGAATTTCCGGGAAGAGTGTTTGTTTCCTGGCGTTCTGCACCTGGGAGGGGGGAATGCCTTTGAAAAAATGCTCTCTTGGGCATCCTTAGCTGAGCGACCCGGGTAGTGGTAAGTGAGAGGTGACAACATGATACTCTGTGCGTCAAGAAGGCATTTTCGTTGCCTAAGCATATTTTTATTTTCCTGATTGTAATTGCGGTCTGTCGTCGAGAAGTTTCACTAATTGTGACTGACAATTTTACCCTTGAACATCAGAAACCCTGGGGCATATTATCAAGGGGGTTTATCTCCGCCTTTTTGGCTTTAAAAGCCAAGAAAGCGGAGATAAAATGATCTCCCTATTACCTAGCTGTCGCTAACACCAGTTAGCGACAGCTAGTAGGAGATAGCGACCATCTTGGGCCCCACTTTGCATGTCAGTGATATTTATCACTAATGACATGCAAAGTGGGCGTGCCAAGTTGTTAGCGACTGGAAACCGGCGCTAACATCGCTATCTCCTATTACCAACTTTTGGAGAAATTCGTGCTAAGCGCGAATATCTCCAAAAGCTAACACCTGCCCTGAGCAGTTCTTATAAACCAAACAAAAGAAAGTGCCGGACAGTCTGAATGAATACAAACAAATGCACACCTAGTATAATTAATTGCTAGGCGGACAAACCATTTGTGATTGATCACTTGTATTTTTATGAAAAAGTTTTTTTGAAACGTTTTTTTGGCATCAAGGGATGCACACCACATTCACAGAAGTACACAAATGCATTGAAACCAAAAACAATACATAAAATTACAATGTACACATATAACAATTGTGATTACAAAAAACAACTGTGCTATGCCTCAAAATATAACGTTGTGCTGAGGCACCAATCCTGAATACAAAATGAACAAGTGGACAGAAAAATAAAATACTAGCCTACTTGTTTCCACCACCACTAGATACGTATTAATTTTGACATGTGGTACAACGGAATAGGAACACACAAAACTAAGCGGAAGTGTAGAATTTGTGCGAATTATGTTCCTATTGTGCCCTGGTATTTGCAGTATCTGGGTGGAGTAGGACGCCGACGCGTTTCGAACCCATTGAATAAGTTGAGGGTTCTCCTCAGGACAAGGATTGGGGGGTCGTTGTTGCTGTGAATTTAAAAAGATTGGTATCAATACGATGTTGACTACCACCTCACTGAAACTGAAGCACTGTACATAAACATATGAGTACCTTGTACTGGAATGTCAGGATACTCCCTGTGGGTATTCCCTGTGGGTAAGATGATATAAACCCTAATTAGTCACTTTGCCATATACAACACGTGGGCCTCCAAATGATCAAGGGAAGGAAGACACGTACCTTGATGGGTACAACACTAAAAAGTGTATGGGGTGCCGATGTGCATAAAATCAAAGATTACGAGGATTATGCCTGGGAAGATAAACAACACTATGTATTAGTAACCAAACTCCAAGCGCCCTGGTTTGGTTTCGCACATGTAGCTAACACTGCCACAAATTCTACACTTCCGCTTAGTTTTGTGTGTTCCTATTCCGTTGTACCACATGTCAAAATTAATACGTATCTAGTGGTGGTGGAAACAAGTAGGCTAGTATTTTATTTTTCTGTCCACTTGTTCATTTTGTATTCAGGATTGGTGCCTCAGCACAACGTTATATTTTGAGGCATAGCACAGTTGTTTTTTGTAATCACAATTGTTATATGTGTACATTGTAATTTTATGTATTGTTTTTGGTTTCAATGCATTTGTGTACTTCTGTGAATGTGGTGTGCATCCCTTGATGCCAAAAAAAACGTTTCAAAAAAACTTTTTCATAAAAATACAAGTGATCAATCACAAATGGTTTGTCCGCCTAGCAATTAATTATACTAGGTGTGCATTTGTTTGTATTCATTCAGACTGTCCGGCACTTTCTTTTGTTTGGTTTATAAGAGTGGTCCAAGCCGGTCAGAGACAGGACCCAGCCTTTCCCTCTTCCCTGAGCAGTTCTTAGCCATGTTATCCAATGGTAGGTGGATAACATGGCTAAGAGCATTAGCTCTGTAATGCATGAATATCGCTGACTTTTCAGCGATATTCATGCATTGCGGCCGTTTTCTATCGCATTTGCGATAAACCTTGGTAATACCAAGGTTTATCTGCGATAAAAATCGCCGCAGCTCAGCTGTAAATATTTGTCTCTAACTAAGCAATAGCGATAATTATCGCTATTGCTTGGTAATATGCCCCCCAATTCCAGGCCCCCACCCCATCCAAGCACCTGAGTAAAATCCGAGTTGAGAGAAAGCTCTGTTGCTTCCCCTGACGTACCTTTGTTGTCTAGTAGGGAAGGTAGGTGAACGTATTTCTGCTCAGTGGCATTCGGGGGAATTTGATAGTGCTGGGGCGCAAAGTTGGGATCTTAGTTAAATGTTCGAACAAGCCTAAAATGGCAGAAGATGTGCGGGTAAGGTAATCAACTGGGTCCAGGCTACCAGTGCACCATGTTTACAGGTCAATACATTCTATGGGTTGTAGTCTTGATTCATTGTAAGTGAGCCAATTGGACAAATGCATTTGAAAACAACTCGACCAAAGCACAGTCTAGGAATGGAAAAGTGGTGTACCAATTACATGGAGCCATCTGTCTACCTTAAGTGCCTGGAGATTCTCGTCACAAAAACGTTTTGAAAAAAATGGGTTAAAATAGTGCATTTTACTGCTTGCAGTTCTAGAAACCTTATTAGAACCAAGCAGGAAGATTCCCAGTCAATTTATTTAACCCCTTGCATGCTGCCGCGATTCTGCGCCTGTGCGGCACATTCCGATCGCGGGTGCAGTCATGACGGCCCCCAGCCGTCATCAGCACACGAGCATCGTAGTACATGTCGGCTGGGGGCCGTCATCAGCATGCAAGGGGGTAATAGTCTTTTTAAAAAAAGAACAGGCCCCAACCATGCAGACAGCCACAGGTACAGGCATCTCTCTGAGGGGCATATTATCAAGGACAATTTCGCCTCTTTAGCGGCACTTTTTGCCGCTAAAGCGGCGATATTTTTATCGCCCAATTTACAAGGCGTCGCTAACATGCGATTTTGTAACGCATCTCATGCCAGCGATAAACATCCCTAATGAGATGCAAAGTAGGCATTTCCTAAAAAATACAACATGAAAGAGGGCGCTAACACAACAGCGCTGTATTAACAAGTCGGTCCCGGTCTTGCGAAGCGATATTAAAAGTCCCACTAACCGCGGTTATCGCCAGATCCTAACGTCTGGTCAAAACCTGACTTAAGCATGTTTAGTATGGTAGGTGGATTGACAGGTTAAGTTCACACTACCATACTAACCATCTTTTCATTAGTGCTGTGAAACCATCGCATGATTTCACACGCTAATGATGATTTTCGCCATCTATCGTTGGTTTGTACATTGCCTGTGAGCTAAGCGTTGCTAATACGCCGCTAACACGGCAAAGTAATCCAGCAATAGACGGCGATAATCAAATTCGCACTAAGCGCGATTTGCGATATTCAACATATGCTGTTGATAATATGCCCCTACCTCTTTAAATCAATCAGCTGGTAATGAAAGGATGAAGAAAACGAAAGTGACGGGTAGTCAAGGGTGGGACAAGCAGAATTGGATGAACAGAGGAGACGAGGAACAGAACACGAAGACCTACAAGGATGAGAGAAAATGCGGAAAGAAGAGACAAGAAAAGAAGGGAACTCCTGTGCATGGAAGAACGGTGCAGGAACGTGAAAGGAAGAGAGCAGGCATAGAATGGAGACAGCAGGCAACCAGCGCAGAAGGAAAAAGGAAGACAGAGAAGCTCAGACAGGAGAGTGGACAAGAAAGGGTAAAGGAAGAGGAGGCAAGGAAGGAAGTGGTACGAATAGAGTGGAGGCATGCTCTAGAGGAGGGACAATGATGGGAAATGGGAATCAGGGAAGACAAGCAATGGTAAGGCCAATAGATGTGGGTTTAATGTGCTAACATAGTCAGCAAAATCATCTTAGAGTGAGACACACAAGAGAGAGAGTCCCAGAAGCACACAAAGAGGAAAAAGTTGTGAGGTAGCCGCTCGTGTAGGACAGTGCAGGCACTTGAGTGGGGGCAGAATGGACAGAGCGTCCACCCCTGAAAATGGGGGGATGGATGTGGCGCTTAGGACACGGACCCCCATTGGGCAGGACTAGTTCGATCCGGCAGGATGCCGGCCTCAGCCGGCCAAAACTGGATTCGCCCCCGCTGCCTTACTGCACCACGCCTCACGATTGGCGGGCGAATGGAAGTGTGTCATTGCTGGGCACCGCCGCTGGAGTGGCCAGGGTGGAGTATAAAGACCCTGTGCCCTTTGGCCTTGGACTTTTTCTTCACCTTGTCAACGCTGCCGATGACAGAGCAGACCGACGCAGCATCTTGAGTCCACTTCCTTCCTTTTGGCCTCGGTCTCACATCCTCATCATTGCTGCTCTGCGCAGGCCCGCATCTGGGTTCTCCGACGGGGGCAGACTATGGGGGCTGGCTCCTTCTGCTTTTGGCCCACGCCAAGCCGCATTCCAGGCTCCCCTTCTCCTATTGCATTATCAGAGACAATTTATCTCTGTGGGGGCAGTCGCTCGGAGTGCCGTAGCTCTTCGCCCGGTGCAAGCAGCCACTGCGGGGCGCATCTTGCGTCGGAGACTTGGGTAATCTGCCTGTGTTTGAGCCATATCTACAGGGAAGAGTGCCTCCCACGCCCAGGGTGGCCACAGACTCACATAGGTGATCCAGTGGCACCTGGGCCAGGAACGCAGTTCAGGCGGTGACTGATTAAGTAAAGTTGTGAAAATTTTGGATTGGTTTCTCTTCAATACAATTATTAGGTTCCTTTTGAGTCACAGTGGGTGATAGGAATGAGGCCTCATTTATGAAAAGTGATGCATCAATGCGTGAAAACAGCGATGCGTCACATTTCATTGCGCCCTCCTTGCGACATGCTGGATGCGTCATATTTACAGTATGACGCGTCATGTTGCAAGGAGTTACAGATACGTCAGTACGTCCGACGTATCTGTAGGCGCAAAAATGACGCATTGCTGGAGTGTGTCACAAAAGTGACGCAACTCATCAATGAGTCATTTCACATGGACAAGTCCCATTTCAAATGTGCCTGCATCAGTCTTACGCCTGCTGTGAGGCAGGCGTAAGATATTGACGCATTTGCATCCTAGAAGTGACGCAGTGAAATCTCATAGATTTCACTGTGTGACTTCTACGAGGCTTACTTACGTCAGAATGCCCACCCTGCATACATTATACCTGGTGCATGTGTAATGTGGCGCAGGGGTTTACAAAGTGACGCATCTACCTAGAGGCGTCACTTTATAAATATGGCGCAACATGGTGCATTTTTTTACGCTGCTAGTGCGTCACAAAAAGTGATGCACCGGCAGCGCAAAAGTGATGCAATGGCTCATAAATAAGCCCCATGGTGTTTTGCCCTGTTTTGCTAGTGCACAGTGGAGTAGCCCCCTAAGCTTTTGTTGTTGGTCTGTTTGGTTTGCTGTGAGTGCTCTGCTTACAGCATTACTATTTTCTAAGTCTTTTTGGGGCTAGAGATAACGTTGTCATAGTGCTAAGGAGGGGTGTGTGCAGGGACAGAGGTTTAGAGCTGAGGACACAATACTTGCGTTTCATTGTGTGTCTGCTTGTTATAGGTCTACATTGCTTAGTTTCTGGGCTCCCCCCTTCCTCTGAGTTCCGTCATGGCCTCACAGACTAAAGGTGGCCGGATAGAAAAGAGAAAAGATAAGGATCCAGATTTGGCTCAATTATTGAGTGTTGGCTAAGCTGGATATGGAAGGGGGGAGAGTGTACAGACTCATGCTCCGAAGGGGAGAGTAGCTCTGCAGAGACAGTCCGCCTGCGCCGCTCCCATGTATCCGAGCGCTGTATTCAGGCCCGGACTGGCGGTTGCGGGCACCGGCCAATCCCACGGTGCGCCGCACGGGTGGGGGCCGGTTTTGGGCCCCTGGGGGCCATTTTTGTCACAGGGCCGTTTTTGCAGCATAGCTGCAAAATCGGCCCTGTAACAAAATCGACCGAAAACCGGCCCCGGCAAAGAGCTCGGCAGCACCCCCAACAGGCCCCTCGCCCCCCAGGGGGCAGCCGAGCACTTTGTCAGGGCCGGTTTTCGTTCCCAGTCCGGCCCTGGCTGTATTCCCCCCAGTCCAACGTAAGAGGGCAACCCCTGCCTCCACCCCTATCATACCTACGGTTGCAGAGGAGGCTGCATTTCCACCTATCCCGCCTCCCCTTGCTGTGGCCCCAGCAGCATCACTGAATATGGTGCCTTTGAATCCCAGTGCCCCTGTCGTCCTCCCGAGTCCGCTGCAGTGCACTAGCGCTATTGCCCCCCACCATCTGACCAGCAGGGTGCCTGCACAGCACTTAAAGCCATTAGGCAAACATTATTATATTTACCTGGTGGGCCAGCTGGAGGGATTACTGCTCAATCCTTGACCCCCTCGATAACTCCCTCACGGCTGCTTGCCTTACACCCTCTATTCCCCTCCTTCAACATCCACAAAATGGAGATCCTGTAGCACAGGCCTTGCTCTGGGTGGCACAGTTACTTAATAAACTTGCTCCACCATCGGTTAGTGGGAATCCTATTTCCTTGTCAACCACCCCTGGTCTCAGCCCAATGAGGTCATGGTAGCGATTGCTGACCTGATGAAGCAGGTTGAGGCTATAGGGTTGGCACGTTCAGTGGTTGCTGGCGGTGGTAGTGCAACGGTATCATTTGACGCTCAGGCACCATGGCCTAAAGATCTGCCTATTGCAGACACAGGTACGAAACCTAACTCAGGGGGGGACAAAATGGGTGTGGTCGTCAACCCTGTAGGGAGGCAGGAATCTCTGTTGTCTAGGCCCGGGAAGCTATGTTCGCATGTCCCACCAGAGGTTAAAGAGAAGATTTGGAAGAATTAATTTGCTGATGTGTTTTCTTTGATAAGGGCAAAGCAAAGGGAAGGTGACCAGAAGGAAAAGGAGGGCAAGGACGCTTCTCCTAGGGAGTAAAAGCCTAAAGTTGAGGAATCTATCACCAATTGGTTGTTCGGTTTTAATGTGTATATGTCGGTTATGTTAGAAAAGAAACCGGAGGTGGCAACTTCTATGAACTTTCATTCGAATAAAATCCTGAAAGCTCACCATGTTTATGGAGGATGAGCTTGGTTGGGTTATGACCGGGACTTTAGGTGGGCCAGGGTAGAGGACCCGGACGTTGGGTGGGATGAGACAGAGGTTAATGTTTGGCTGGAAAGTGTTAATAATAAGGCCCCTTTTAAACAGCCTTTTCGTCGGCAACAGTCAGGCGAGAGAAAGGGCTCCTGTGGGGCCTTTAATAGAAAGGTTTGCACATGCCCTCCGGGATCATGCAAATACAAGCACATCTGCTCATTCTGCAGTCACCCGTCCCACCCAGAGTTCAAGTGCAATAAGAAATCCAAGGACCAGGGGAGGTAGGGAGCCAAATCCCCCAGTTAATGCTATGCTGCTCACCCCTGTTGACAGTTTAAAATTGATCCCATGGCTGAATCTATATCCGAGCAGTAACACGGCAAAGTTACTCTATTTGGATTTTTCTTTAGGTTTCAGGATACCTGTCTCGTCAGTAGCGCCAATATCGCACTGCACCAATTTAGTATCTGCTCACGCACATCGCGAAGTGCTACTCAAAAGGTTTGAGAAAGAGGCTTCTTTGGGTAGGGTAGCAGGTCCTTTTTTCTACCCCTCCTTTTACAAACTTAGTTTGTTCCCCATTGGGAGTCGTATTAAAAAAAGAACATGGTCAGTTCAGATTGATTCATAATTTATCTGCACCCAGAGACATATCAGTGAATGAGGCCATTGATCCTCAGTTATGCTCAGTCAGATACACATCTCTTGACCAGGCCCTGGCAATCTTGCAGAAGTTAGGCAGGGGTGCCATATTGGCAAAGACAGACATAGAAAGTGCATTCTGACTTCTACCGGTTAATCCTAAAGATTACCACCTTCTGGGGTTTCAATTTGGAGGTGCCTTTTACCATGATAAATGTATGCCCATGGGTTGTAGCGTGTCTTCCACCTATTTTGAACAATTTAGTTCCTTGTTGCAATGGATATTTACTTCAGCCACAGGCCATGTTGACATAATCTATTACCTTGATGATTTTTTGCTCTGAGCGCCCCAGCGGTCTGACGTCTGCGCTAGGGCACTGGATACCTTGACTTCTTTCTTTAAGGATTTCGGAGTGCCTATCGCACCAGATAAGACTGTTGATCCTTCAACCTGCCTTACATTCCTGGGGATTGAGATTGACACAGTAGCAGGGGAATGTCACCTCCCAGCAGAGAAGGTTCAGGCCTTCTGCCGGTCCCTTGACAATGTACTGGCATCCAAGAAAGGGACTCTTCATCAATTGCAAGTGCTGGTGGGCCAACTGAATTTCGGGATGCAGATTATTCCGATGGCTCGTGCCTTTTCATGGTCCTTTGCCAGGTCGATGTCTGGTCTTAAGGAGAGGCACCATCACACCCAGCTTTCTATCGAAATTAGGGAAGATATAAGAATTTAGGAGGCCTTCTTGCAGCAATTTAATGGCTCTGTGTTGTGGTCCTCTCAGCCGATTACTAATACTGAGTTGGACCTTTTTACTGATGCTGCTGGCAGCATTGGATTTGGGTCAATTTTGGGCTCCGATTGGTGCACGGGCGAGTGGCCCGGGTCCTGGCACCACAAGCAATGTTGCCTTTCTGGAGCTCTTTCCTATCATAGTGGCTGTAACCATCTGGAGAGAGGCTCTCAGGAATAGGAGTGTTATTTTTTGGTCAGACAATATGGCATTAGTTGAGGCGATTAATAGACAGGGGATGTCCTGCCCAGGGGTGCTACGATTATTGAAGCAAAAGCCAACATCTCCTTCCGAGGCAAGCATATACCTGGCATTCATAACAATCCTGCTGGTCCATGCATATTCATGTGTCTTTTGTCTGTCCCTCTTTTTTAGTAGGATGCCATCCAAGGTCATCTGGGTGATCGTCACTCCTTTGTCTGCCGGGCTGCCTACACGTTGCAACTGCTCTGTGGACCAAATCCTTTTGCCCTGCGTGACGTGGCATTCTGATGGTGTGGGATAGGTGGTTTGCACATCTCACAGCTGCAACGGTTAATTCAGGTGGTTAGGGGTTGTGAGGGACTCCAGTCCCTGGATCTCATAGTGGTTCACCTTGGAGGTAATGATTTGGTGAGGTTAGACTGTAAAAGCCTCAGGGAGGCTCTTTTGTTGGAGTTTGCACAACTGGGTAGAGCATTTCCTGGGGCCGCCATTGCATGGTCACACATGGTGCCACGCCGGAATTGGGGGAAGAACATAAAATCCTGGACATTAAATGTGTCAGTGAAACATTAAAACGCTGAGATGTCAAGACTGTGCCTGGCCCCAGGTCGCCTTTGGAATATACCACACAAACTCCTCAGGGGTAGGGACATGTTCCATGAGGATGGTGTTCATCTTTCGGACGCTGGGACGGATGTCTTGATTAGGGACATTTGGGCATTTGCTCAGTGGATGTTTTGTGGTGGAGAGGGCGAAGTACCCGGGGCCCCTGGTCGCAAGTCGTGGCAGGTTCCAGAATACATAAGTCACCACGCCACAAGTTACCAGGGGGGAAGGGTCCTTCGGGAGCAGTCCCCTCCCCCGCAGGACAGTACTAGGGGGTAAGGTTAGGCTGTCCTGGGCCAACCAGAGGATGTACACCAGCTTGCGGGCTAGTGCGCACAGTTAGATCTCGGGGGGTCGGCACGGGGTGCCCTGCTCCTGCCCACCTTTTCTGCAGCCCCTGGGGAGCTTTGTGTTCGGGGGGCCTTGCCCATTGTGAGGACAAGGGTACAGCGGCATGCGACCACCCCTCGCGGATGGAGGTGATTGCACCTTGTGTGGTCCAATGGTGTTCAGGATTGCGAGGCGCCCCTTGGGGTAAAAGTCTGGATATTGCTGATGCATTTTTACATGAAGCTATTGTGTTGATGGTTTGTCTTCCTCATGATTTGACACTTTGTCTATGATTGATTTACATTTGATTTTTATGATCTTTATGCACCTTTTCTTTTATTGTATTTATCAGATTTGCACAAACTTTGCTATGTGAATGTAGAATAAAATGATCCACAACCTAAGATTGCCTTGTGTCCTGTTGGTAACTCGTTTGGGTGGTGTTGGGGTCCAGTCCTGTTGGGGGTTCCGGGTTCTAGGGGATTTGGGACTTTTCACCACGAGACAAAGACCGAGTCACTCTCCCCGCCGGTGTTTGCCCTACGGTGAATGCCATATTTTTTGCCGGGGTAGCCCCCCCATACCATCTGCTCCCTAGCTCCACAGCCCCAGACATTTCGCCACCTCAAACTGTAGCAGTATTTAATTAGGCCCTGCAGGAAGGCTGTAAAATATCAGTCGTCTTTAAAAACGCGCGAAAAGTCTGCATCCCTGTAAACTGAAAGCTACACAAAGGTCTCATCAGCAAGCGTATTAATCTACTGAGCCACTTTAAGGACACTGACAATTGTGAAGTACAGGTGATAAGCAAGCATTGTTACAGCAGGTACGTTCACCCGCTGAGCTATGTTGCTGGGATTGTAACATGTGGCAGTCTGACGACACAGAGATCTACATCTCTTATTCAAATGCCCCTCATTGGGAGGAAGTTTCATTAGGAACTATGGGTTTTAGTAATCTATTTTTCTACCTGACCCTCTAAGCAGTTTGTTTCCAAAGCTGCCAGGCAGCGTCATTTCATGTGGCTGAAAGTATCCTCATGACATGAATTCAGTTTTCACCTATGCTTAAATTGGTGCAAAACGCCTGCAATGTAGTGGCAGCTGGCAGCACTAGAGAGGGGGTAAGGCAGGCAAATGGGTGTAGGGTAACTATGTATTTGTACATATATATATACACACACACATACACACACACCCGCCTCCACTCTACTGAATGCCCCCGGGGAACTCTATTTAGACCCCAGCTCCAAAATTTGTCAGTCTGTCTGCGGGTGACAGGAAGGATGAATGGATAGGTGAAGTAACGCATGAATGGACAGTTTTTGCTTGGGTGGATGGCTGGTTTGTTTGGATTGGATGAGTGACTCAGTGTATGAAGAAAAGGACGGACAGATGTGTGCACTAACGGGTGAGGGAATGGAACAGACTCGTGCCTACAAGCAGGTCTGATAACGGTGACGCGGGGAGCTTTGGTGTGTGCGGAAACAGACGGCTGGGAATGAGATGCTCACTAAAAATAGAAGTGACATCCAGATGTGCAGAGGGCGCGTCCAGATGGGTGGGTGTAAACAACCACGATCTGCACTTTGATTATCTCTTTAGAAGCGACCCACTCGCAAAGACGAAATGCATGCTTAGGGGAGTTTAATGTATAACATTGCAGTGTAATGAGTCTTGCAGTCGTAGTGTTGCCTGCTTGATATTTCTTGCAAAAAGACCTATTGATGGACAGAATGCAGAACAGTGTCATGCATTCACTCTAGTACAGATATCTGGGCCTAAATCCATCAGGCCTCATTTATGAGGCTGTTCGTCACTTTTACGCCGCTGGTGCGTCACTTTTTGTGATGCACCAGTGGCATAAAAAATGCGCCTTGTTTTGCCATATTTACAAAGTGACGCATCTAGGTAGATGCGTCACTTTGTAAACCCCAGCGCCACATTATACCTACGCCAGGTATAATATATGCAAGGGGGGCGTTTTGACGCAAGATAGGGTCGTAGAAGTGACGTAGTGAAATCTATGAGATTTCACTGTGCCACTTCTAGGACACAAATGCGTCAATTTCTTACGCCTGCCTCACAACAGACGAAAGACTGACGCAGGCCCTTTCACATGGGGCTTGCCCCATGTGAAAGGATACATTGCTGGAGTTACGTCACTTTTGTGACACACTCCAGCAATGCGTCACTTTTGCGCCATACAGATACGTCAGAAATACTGACGTATCTGTAACTCCTTGCGCAATGATGCGTCATACTGTAAATATGACGCATCATTGGTGTAGCAAGAAGGGCGCAGTGAAAAGTGACGTATCGCTGTTTTCACGCAGCGATGCATGACTTTTCATAAATGAGGCCCCTCGTTTTTTTGCTCACCGTGCCATTCCAGTTTGGACCCTGCCATATGCAAATCAGTCTTGACCTTGCGACCAATGGGAACAGTCCAGCCCGAACTGCCAGGACAGGTCCTCCCTGGACAGGAAACAAGCATCCTAAGACCGGTTTCGAGGTTTCACACCTCTTCAGCCAGGATAGCTTGATTCCAGTGGCATGGAGAGCACGGGACCCACGTCTGAGCATACCCGTCCCACTCGGATTGACAAATGCAAAAAGAACTATTGATGGACAGAATGCAGAAGTGTCATGCATTCACCCCAGTACAGAGATCTGTCCTAAATCCATCTTTTTTTGCTCACCATGCCATTCTGGAGAGCAAGGAACCCACGTCTGAGCATATCCGTCCCACTCTGGGTGACAAATGCAACAAGCATTGGCATAGCCAATAGGTCTCGCTTGTGGGACCTTATAAGTATTTTGTTTTGCAGCACAATATCCTTGTAACTAAATACTTATAAGGTCCCACAAGCGAGACCTATTGGCTATGCCAATGCTTGTTTCCTGTTGCCATACTTCTTCCCGGAGATAGATTAGTAAAAGAGTCGTCAGATTTAGCTCGGATCTCATTTCGAGAATTCAATTAGATTTGCAGTGAAGCTACTGCAAAAAGTATACAGTTTCAGCAACATGTAAGCCTTTGTTGGAAGAGTTCGATTCCTTGGATTACTTTCCATGCTTGTTGCTTCCACAAAGGGGTTTGTAAAGTATGGCGCCAACCTGTTTGTGTGTATGTGCTGATTCCAACAAATGCAGGTTGACTGTCAGTCACGAGTGAGTTAGGACTCACTCATGTCAGCCCCTGTTAATACTGTGGCCTCTGCTGAGATTCTCTGACCAACGCACTGAGGCTCATACACCAAGAAGCTCATTACAAGCTGAACAAGGATCACAACTAAACAGATGCCACACCAGCAACTACATCGGTGCACCCTTTCATGCGAGGGCCAAATCGGGTAGTTAAACTGAGGGAAAAATGTTGCCAATGAGCTAAAAGTGTGCTCTTGTGCATGCACGTGTTTCTCTGTGACGTGCATGTCTTGTAGAGGGGGAGGAGGGAGGAGAAATGCTTGAAAAAAAAAAATGCGTGCGCCGGGAAAGGAAGGCAGAGAAGGGGAGGGGGGAGGAGAAATGCGAGACGGCGGGCAGGGGAGCGGCAAAAATGACTAATTAGGGGAGGAGAAGCCGCAGAGCGCACGCTGGGAGAAGCCCTTTGATGTGCTGTGCGGCAAATGGAGGGAGGCTGATGCGCGTTCATGTTTGAACACGTGGTTCACATGAACTGCATGAAAACGCCATGAAAACGCCAGCAAAAAGCTGGTGGTTTCATGATGTTTTCGCCGCTTGAATTCTCGCTCCGCTCGATGCGCATGCGCGCATCGATAGGTCGCGAGACCTAAAAAGCACTATTGATGAACAGATCTCTTGACTGGGGGCTTGTTTCCGGTCCAGGGAGGACCTGGCTTGGCAGTTCGGGCTGGACTGTTCCCATGGGGCACCGGGTCAAGACTGATTTGCATATGGCCAGGTATAAACTGGGGTGGCATGGTTAGCAAAAGAATGATGGATTTAACCCAGATCTCTTGACTGGGGGTGAATGTTTTGATTTGTTCTGCATTTCGTCCATCAATTGTGTGTCTTTTGCTTTCGCGCCATAAGTGCGCCTGGTATACCCAGACGTGAGTTATGGACTCACTGTCCACTGGAATCAAGCTATCTTGGCTGAAGAGGGGTGAAACCCCGAAACTGGTCCTAGGATGCTTGTTTCCGGTCCAGGGCGGACCTGGCTTGGCAGTTCGGGCTGGACTGTTCGCATGAGGCACAAGGTGAAGACTGATTTGCATATGGCGAGGTCTAAACTGAGGTGGCATGGTGAGCAAAAGAATGATAGATTTAACCCAGATCTCTTGACTGGGGGTGAATATTTTGATTTGTTCTGCATTTCGTCCATCAATTGTGTGTCTTTTGCTTTCGCGCCATAAGTGCGCCTGGTATACCCAGACGTGAGTTATGGACTCACTGTCCACTGGAATCAAGCTATCTTGGCTGAAGAGGGGTGAAACCCCGAAACTGGTCCTAGGATGCTTGTTTCCGGTCCAGGGCGGACCTGGCTTGGCAGTTCGGGCTGGACTGTTCGCATGAGGCACAAGGTGAAGACTGATTTGCATATGGCGAGGTATAAACTGAGGTGGCATGATGAGCAAAAGAATGATGGATTTAACCCAGATCTCTTGACTGGGGTGAATGTTTTGATTTGTTCTGCATTCCGTCCATCAATTGTGTGCATTTTGCTTACTTAATATTTCTTGGCAGCAATGGTAGGAGAATTCAAGCGGAAATTTCACCCGCCACCATTTCTCTTTTTTGGCACCCTTGACTATAGTGGAACATAACTAATGACAAAAGGAACTGGAGACTGGATACGTGCATTACTAAAACTCACAGCATGGAGAGGGGGAAGCAAAAGGGAATTGACGAAGCAGAATAGTGGGTGGGGAGGAGGAATGTGGAAGAGAGGAGAAATAAGAGGGGCAGTAAAAGCCTATTGTCTGCCAGAACCCATACATTATTTTACAAATTATATACACAAAGATATTGTCAACAAAGAAAATTGCAATTGCGAAGTCGTTTTGGCAAGCCTTATTAATCACAACATCAACGTCAACGCTCCGTCCATCATTTCCTTTGGTTTTTCTTTGTTCGCCATAAGTTGGCAGGGTATGCTCAGACGTGAGTCCCTTGCTCACTTTGCCACTGGATTCAAGCAAGCCGGGCTGAAGACGGCTGAAATGCCAGAAACCGGTCCTCGGTAGCTTGTTTCCGGTCCAGGGAAGGCATGGCTTGGCAGTTCGGGCTGGACTGTTCCCATGAGGCACAGGGTCAGACTGATTTGCATATGGCCATGTCTGAACTGGGGTGGCAGAGTGGGCTAAAGAACATTGATGGATTAAACCCAGATCAGTTGACTGGGGGTGAGTGATTGTATTGTCAACGCTCCGTCCATCATTTCCTTTGTTTTTTCTTTGTTCGCCATAAGTTGGCAGGGTATGCTCAGACGTGAGTCCCTTGCTCACTTTGCCACTGGATTCAAGCAAGCCGGGCTGAAGACGGCTGAAATGCCAGAAACCGGTCCTCGGTAGCTTGTTTTCGGTCCAGGGAAGGCATGGCTTGGCAGTTCAGGCTGGACTGTTCCCAGGAGGCACAGGGTCAGACTGATTTGCATATGGCCATGTCTGAACTGGGGTGGCAGAGTGGGCTAAAGAACAGTGATGGATTAAACCCAGATCAGTTGACTGGGGGTGAGTGATTGTATTGTCAACGCTCCGTCCATCATTTCCTTTGGATTTTCTTTATTATTCACAACAGTCCACATTTTAGGCTAGCAGAGATCTATGTGTAGCCAGCAAATAATCTCAGAGTAAAATTTAGATAGCCCCGTTGGTTAATGCACTTGCTGCAGCAATGTATTGTATATCTGTGATAATACGCACCTGCAAACACGCTCACCATCGGGCCACAGCTCTTAGGGTCTGCTGATTAACAAAGCACTTCTTCTCGCTGAGCGTGGTGAGGCTGGTCCAGAGTGCATCTAGCCCCATGGGCAGCATTCTTCGCAGCTGGTGCTGTGTCTGCCTTGTGGATCTTGGCTTTGGTGGTGGCACAGCTATGGTTATGAAATGGGTGCCATAGGAGGCCTGCAGTAATTTAAAGCAAGCAACCGAACCGACTGTCTCTGTTCATGGATCATGCGCATGAAGGGGAGAGAGACAGCCTCCTCCCACGCCCGCGCTGCCTCAGTAATGTCACGTGCACACAAAGTTTGCACCAGCCAATCCAGACGCTGCTTCTGCTGTTACAGCAGTGCCTGGATTGGCTAGGGCAGGGAACCTCAACCCTCATATTGAGACCAGGGACTGCAGCTTTTAGTCACCCCCGGCTCAATGAAGCACAGGTGGGGGGATGACTAGGAGGCCTCTAGTGAGCAAGTCGGACTTGGCGGGGAATGGCAGCCATCCAACCAACATGCGTACTTGGTCCGTGGTGCACTGGCTAATGAGTGTCTGTCACTCTGCATGCCCCACCTCCCCCGGGCCTGCTGCACTGCTTTGGAGGACCTGCCTCAGCCTTGATTACACAACCGTCCAGTGGAGAAGACTGACTGCCGTGGTGAGAATGTAGAAACATTTACTTTGAGTTCAATTACATGTTCACATTAATTTGGGAATGGGAGGAGGGTAAAATATAAGTGGGGCAATGCCCCAACGCCCTAATGGGTGAACCACCACTGCATAGGAAGTTTAGCCAAGACAAAAATGGAGCACTGCTCTTTACCTTTACCACACCAGGGCAGTTTTGTTTTGTAAAACAATAAGTGTCAGTGCCCAAAGGTTTTGAATAAGCCTGTGGCTGCCACTATTGATTATTGAGGTGCCGAATACCAAGACTGCATAGTCTAGATTCAACCTCATGCCCCTTTAATTCACAACCAGAAACTTCCTGCCCTTTTATCTGCCTTTTCCAGATTATTTTCTATCCCTGCTTTTTCCCTTTGTCAGTATACTTCAGTCCCTCTTGTCTCCTTTCTCTTCCTCCTTCTTTACCATTTTTGTGTTTTTCTCTCTTTTGCTTCTAATAAGTGTCAGTCCCCAAACATGAGTGTGAATGAGCCCCCTCTGCAACCACCGGCTCAAATTAATCACTAGCTCTAAGGAAGGAGCAGGAAAATTCAATCCTCTGCAGCACTTCAAGCCTGAAAATCTTTAAAAAACATTACAGCGTGATGTGCTCCATGCCAGCATGGGTTGTGTTTGCAGCTGCTGTTTGCCAGACTCCACCCCAGCCCCTTCAGCTTGTCTGAGAGAAAAATGTAAAGAGGGAACAGCCCACATAGACAAATGGTTCCTTAATCCACCTTATCCCCTTAGTTAAATGATGACCTTACTCCATCCTGGGCCAAATATTGCATTGGCCCATTTTAGAAGATTACTGTGGCACAGAAACGTGGCCACACCTCGCTAATGATACAGCTATCCTATTTTGAGCCTCGAGGGCGTATGTTATGTGGCCCAGTACATGCTCAGTTTTAGGTTGTATGACAGAACCCCGCATGCATTTACCCCACATGACTTTACAACGCTATCACTACCCTGACTGCAAAATTACCATGCGTTACTTTACCACGCAATTTGTTACAATGACTTGCTTTAGGGGCGCTTGGCTTTGGAATAGTATAAATTACAATTCCAACTCCAGTCTATGCATTAGGACAGGTGCTGGGCTTAAAAATTCAATACCAGTCCAATAATGTGCCCCCTACAGCAAGTCGTCGTAATGACTTGCAGGTTAATGTAACATGTGGTAACATCGCAGTCGAGGTGCAAAAGCAGTTCCACTAGTCGTTACTAGGTGTCCCTCACGAGTCAAATGCAAAAGTATTGAAACCCTTTCATGAAGCTGCAGTTCCACTAGTCGTTACTAGGTGTTCATCATGAGTCAAATGCAAAAGCATTTGACATGAGGGACACCTTGCAACGACTAGTGGAACTGCAGCTTGATGTAATAATTTCAATGCTTTTGCATTTGACTTGTGAGGGACACCAAGTAACCACTAGTTGAACTGCAGCTCTTTGTAGAATTATTTTGATTTTGGATACTATATATTCACTGCCCACTTCTAATCTCGTCCCATAATGCTTTGCAGGGCCTTTGACTGGGATTGTATTTGTGCCCATAATTGTGCTTGGGGTGGTCCTAAGAGGATGGGACCACCACTGAATTGTTCAGCATGATATGCTCTTTGTGTTCAAGGCATCTGCTTGGTCTCCCCCTAGGTTAGGGGGGACCCCAAAATCCTCACCTCTCACCTTGCTTGATATTTTTTACAATCAAAGTTCATTTTTGTGAATTGGTTATATGCTTTTTAGCATGCAAAGTTGCTTTATCAAAGCATTTGTGGGTGCAGTTTAGTAGCTGACTCCTCTACGTGGAGTAACTGAGTTTTTGCCTGAATTCAGTGTTTTAAATGGAATGCATAATTAACAAATCTCCACAAACTCCGTTAGCGGAGCGGAGTGGAGTTCATTGCCCAGGCCTACTAGATACCCCTAAGGGTAACAGACTTACGCTCTACAAATGCTGATTTATTGATTGAAGGCTGGGTAAAGGATGTTTTCCTCAGTTTTACTCCTATCCCCAAAAAGCGTGATTTTGAATATCATGCTCTGATGCAATCAGCAGTGCCGATTCCCCTTCTTTCATCTTCCATGACTGGTAGGCACTGCCCCCACACCCATGTACACTTACCGCCCCTGTACTATTTATAAGCCAAAATGATTATCACTATTGGGAGTGAGATACTGCCAGATACTAGGGAGCGAAGCGCACGTTCTTCAGGGAAGTGCAAGGTGGTTGAGGGTGCACATGTAGAAAGGGGATAATCACTGGATGCAGAGGAATTAAGTTAGGTGCAAAGAATGATGCAATTTCCTTGTCTGGCCTGCGTGCAGGCCAATTTCTTCAGGATTCTAAAATCTTGATATTATGCCCTTCCCATAGAAGCCCATGCTCACACCAGAACGCTAAAGCGGCGATAATTTCATCGCCGTTCTTGATAATATGGCCCTGGGTCTCTGTACATGAGAGGGTCAGAACAGTGTCATCTAATGCCTGTTTTAAATTGTTTCAATTAAATTTAATACACCAGGTGTATTTATCTCCCACAACCTTGCACTTTATTTACCCATTCATGATCCTTCTCCTGTCTCAGGTGCAATCACGTATGATGCAGATTTCATCCATATGATATGGAGCTTCCCAAATATGGTTGAATGCTGGGACGAGGTTCTGGTCTCTCTTGGTGGGACCACTGGATGGCCACCCCTAGGGATATCGGGCAATTCCTCTTAGGACGGGTTCTGTTTAAAAAGAAAAAGAAATTAAGTAGGACACTTTTGATGTTTGGGCACACATTCGCCAAGCCACGGTTGGCTACACAATGGAAGTCCCAGAGAGCCGCCACATTCGCACCAGTGGCTCAAAGATATGGCTGAATGAGCAAATACGGATGAATGTCATATGCGGAAAACCCATAGAGATGATAACATTGATGATGATTTGTGGACGTGGACGGCAATGCTTACACGCGTACTCCTTTAACTAAACTGGGAGGGATTATTTATGTGGTATAGTGGACGGGACAGGGATGTGTGTCCTGGGTGAGTAGGGACCCCTTTGCTGCTGAATATATATTGTTATGATCCATTCTGTCACTATGCTGACTTATGATGCTATATGTAACAGCTGATGTAAAATGGCAATTAAAACCTATACACAAAAATAGGTTAGGTGCAAAGAAGTAGGTAATAAAAGTGATTTTAGCTTCTCCAAAAGTGGGAATACAAGAAGGTGGGGGTCAAAGGACACCATGCAGTGTGGCAGAAGGCATGACATGTTGCACAGGTAGTACTTAGTGTACATCAGAGTCAGTGCTTGGCACAACTGCATTGTTGCTGTCAAGTTACATTTAGGGCATTGTACTCAGTTGAACTGACCATGTCTCTCACACAAAAGTGTGACTGCCTACACAGAAGCAGTGAAAAGCTACCTTGCACACACAGAATCGCTATCCCATGAGGCACAGGGCCAAGACTGATGTGCATAACGGTGGGTTTAAACTGGGGTGGCATGGTAAACAAAAGAATGATGGATTTAACCCAGACCTATTGACTGTGTGTGAATCTTTTAATTTGTTCTGCATTCCGTACATCATTTGTGTGTCTTTTGCTTTATCACCCGAAGTGTGCCGGGTATGCACAGACGTGGGTCCCAGGCTCTCTGTGCCACTGGATTCAAGCTAGCCTGGCTGATGATGGGTGAAACCCTAAAATCGGTCCAAGGATGCTTTAATTCTGGTCCAGGGAGGGCCTGGATTGGCAGTTTGGGCTGGATTGTTCCCATGAGGCAAAGGGCCAAGACTGATTTGCATATGGCTGGGTCTGGTAAACTGGAGTGGAATGGTAAGCAAACGAACAATGGTTTTAACCCAGATCGGTTGACTGGTGTGAATGTTTTGATTTGTTCTGCATGCCGTTCATCATTTGTGTGTCTTTTGCTTTCTTGCCCTTAGTGTGCTGGGTATGTTTAGACATAGATCCTGGGCTCAGTGTGCCACTGGGATTCAAGCTAGCCTGGCTGATGATGGGTGAAACTCCTAGGATGCTTAGCATGGCAGTTCGGGATGGACTGTTCCCATGAGTCACAGGGTCAAGACTGATTTGCATATTGTCTAAACTTGAGTGGTGAGCAAAAGAATGATGGATGTAACCCAGATCTGTTAATTGGGGGTGTATGTTTTGATTTGTTCTGCATTCCGTCCATCATTTGTGTGTCTTTTGATTTATCGCCCTAAGTGTGCCAGGTATGCCCAGACGTGAGTCCCGGGCTCACTGTGCCACTAGATTCACGCTAGCCTGGCTGATGAGGGGTGAAACCCTGAAACTGGTCCTAGAATACTTGTTTCTGGACCAGGGAGGACCTGGCTTGGCAGTTTGGGCTGACCTGTTTCCATGAGGCACAGGGTCAAGACTGGTTTGCATATGGTTTGATCTAACCTTGGGTGGCATGGTGAGCAAAAGAATGATGTATTTAACCCAGATCTGTTGAGTGTGGGTGAATATTTTGATTCAACCAATAAGAAAGAGGGCCCCCCGTGGGTAATGATATAGGGCAGACAAGCAGGGGAAAAACACAGATACTTCGTTTTATAGCTTGTCCTGTTATCTTTGCCATCTTGTCTCCCATCCTGTTATGGGGAGATTTATTTGGACAGAACATTTCTGGTACATCTGACTCTTGAAGTATGAGGAGTTTGGAATAAATGAAGAATGCATGGGTATGACTGATAGTATGATATTTGTCATGTTGTAGAATGATTGTGTTAGTTGTATAGTTTGACTGAAGAAATGTAGGTGTGTGTGGGGTGTTTATGAAATTATTTTTTATATCACTTATTGGTTCCTACTGTCTTGAAATGAACTGATATATCTAAAATTGAAAGAAAATAAATAAAATAATGTTTATATTTTTGTAAAAAAAATGTGTCTGGTTTCTGGCTTCAGTGAGCTCATCCCTGCATTTTGCAAACATAGGACTCTTGTTGAGCCGATAGACCAAATATAGGGGGTAGACATTTTTCTGTGCTTTGGAATGTTTTGATTCATACTGCATTCCAGCCATCAATTGTGTGTCTTTTGCTTTCTCGCCCTAATTGCACTGGGTATGCCCAGACAAGGTTCCTGGGCTCACTGTGCCACTGAATTCAACCTAACCTGGTGGATGAGGGGCAAAACCCTGTAACCTTCCTAGGATGCTTGTTTCCAGTCCACGGAGTTATAAACAAAAAGGACCTCACCTCTATCACACCTACACCTAACAGGAATGACAATCTAAGGATTCTCAATAATTTTCCCAATTCCCTAGAGTGTGATGACTTACACTACTTTAATTTGTCATGGTGTGTTACTCTCTACTCTAAAAACAACATCAACCAGGCTAAGTTCCACCTTCATCAAAAAATTGTGAGGGAAGAGAGAGAGTACCTCACGGTAGCGACACCCAAGGGGGTTGCTGGCTAGTAATTGCCAGTTTACCCACTTATCATCATTGGCAGCTCTCTCTTTGTGTGTGGGCAAGAAGAAAGAAAAAAGTGTTCTTCCTTAAAACAAAAATGTATTGAAAAGGTAAATAGTGAGTGCAGCAACCGTGTTTGCTATTCAATCTATGTGCTCATTGAACCCCTGTGAGAACCAGTGAACATAATTCTCACCTTGAAAACCCGGTAGAGCTTGCTGGCCAATCAAGTTTATTCCAAGCTGCAAGCCCTCCTGATTAAAAATGGTTACCAATACACCATCATCACTTCAACATTGCCAACATGTTTTGTTGCTAAAATTTCTCGCAACTTCATCAGGGCTAGTGGGGGTTCAATACTCGGAAAGGCTGTTCAATATCTAGCCCCCTGTGCCGAGTCCCACCGGCGTGTATTGAGCTCTGACCCATGGAGGACCTGGTTTGGCAGTTCGGGATGGACTGTTCTCATGAGTCACAGGTCAAGACTGATTTGCAAATGGCTGTGTCTAAACTGGGGTGGCATGGTGAGCAAAAGAATGATGGATTTAATCCAGATCTGTTGACTGGGAGTGAATGTTTTGATTTGTTCTGCATTCCATCCCTCATTTGTGTGTCTTTTGCTTTATCACCTTAAGTGTGCCAGGTATGCCCCGACGTGGGTACCGGGCTCACTGTGCCACTGGATTCAAGCTAGCCTGGTTGTGAGGGGTGAACCTCTGAAACCGGTCCTAGGCAGTTTTTTTCTGGTCCAGAGAGGACCTGGCTAGGCAGTTCTAGCTGGATTTTTTCCATGAGGCGCAGGGTCAAGGCTGATTTCTATGTGGCTGGGTCTAACCTGGGGTGGCATGGTGAGCAAAAGAACGATGGATTTAACCCAAATCTGTTGACTGGGGGTGAATGTTTTGATTTGTTCTGCATTCCGTCCATCATTTGTATGCCTTTTACTTTTTCGAAAGTTGGCATTTTCTAGCCTTAGCCTTTTGGAGCTTACAGCTTGTCTCTGGTCACATGACTGGTTGTAGTTGGCAGCTGGACTTTGTGTATTCCTCTTGGACAGCCACATACAACAGGTGCTTAGGTGTGACTGAATGGGCCATCACGACAACATCGGAGGAAGGAGCTGGGCCCAACCTCACTTACACCTGAGTAGGCTGTGTCCTGTCTTCACACAAAGGGCCTAACAACCCTGCATTGTCATTTCAGCCAGCTTGGAGCCAGGGCAGGGGAGGCAGGGAATTCCCTGCACTTCAAAGCCACTGTCTAGAAGCTACTCCCATCTTCCAGAACTAGGACACCTGGGTATAAAAGAAGTACCTCAGACACCACCACTTCAGTACACTCCTGGACCTGTGGACACTCTGTCACGAAGAAGAACTGCTGTGCTGCTGAACGGATTGTCACTCTGCTGGACTACCATTCTGAAGTAGCTGCTGCCCACTTGCCTGGGGAGGAACAACTGGGACTGCATCTCCATCTAGAACCTAAGTCCCTGCAGTGACTCAAAGGCTAGTCTGTTGGCCTCCTGATCTAAGCGTCAATGACATAAAAGGCTCCCCAACAGCACCTGGACCCATCTTCAGTGAGTTCCCTGATCCCAGAGAGGTGCCCCTCACGTGCTGGACCCTTGGTGCGGTTATTGAGCTCTTAAATTAAAGCTGCAAGTTGTTCTCCTTGCACAGCAAGCATCGATCACCTGTGTGGACCACCACCACGAAGCAGCAGCCCGTCCATCAGCGACAGCCGGCCTACTCTTCGTACAATGTGACCACTACTAAGGACGCTCTCTTTGCTCCTGGCGATCATTTTCCACACAAGTAGGACTCTTGTCACAAAACTTGAGAAGGTAAACTTTCAGCGTGACTAATCTGGGATTGTATCCGACCCGCGCTCCATAATGATCAGCTTGAAAGTTTGTATTTGGCCCAGTCCAGCGCGACCAGATAACTCTTGTTGGCACTTTATGTTTTTAGGTACTATTTTACAGTTTATTCTTTAAAAATTCAAACCTACGGTTCTACTGATTGGATTTTTGTTGTTTTTAGGTTTGAAAGAAAACGTTATTTAAAGAAAATTAGGTGTCAATATACAATACAATATTAGAGTCAACTACTAACATATCATAAAAGTATTCGAGCACAAATTGATGAAAGAAAAACAAAGGCTATCAAACAATGTCATGAATAAACAAGGCATAAAATGAGAATATATATAAATAACGAGGAGGAAATTAAATGAATTATGGGGGTTTGA
Source organism: Lissotriton helveticus (assembly GCF_964261635.1). Classification (NCBI taxonomy): domain Eukaryota; kingdom Metazoa; phylum Chordata; class Amphibia; order Caudata; family Salamandridae; genus Lissotriton; species Lissotriton helveticus. Next base: position 256,505,648 of record NC_136058.1, read on the forward strand.
GTACTTTTTGCTGGGAGGGCTGCAATAAGGAATGTTGTTTGGCACAATTGTCAAAGAATGTTGTAACAGGTAGCCAAAGTTGAATTCTCTTAGTGATCATAGGTGTAGGGAAATTGGAGAATGTATCTAATCTGTGGTTATGACATATATCATACCACCAAGCCTTAAATTAAATTTTAGTAAAGTCTTTCCAATTTCTTGTTATTTGTTGAAAAGCAACTGCTATTAATAAATCAATGATTTTGAAATTGGTCGTGCTACTGTCCCTAATTGGTGAGAGGCTGCCTAATAAGACGTTAGTTACAGAGAATGAGATATGTGTGGCGAAAATTAGATTGATTTGAGACCAGACACATTTCCAGAAATGATGCACTGGTGGACATAAAAATAACATATGAAATAAATCGGCATCAGGAGATGCACAAGACCAACAGGTGTTCGGTGTGTTAGAAAATAGTTTATTCAAGATGTGTGGAGACAATAAGAGCCTGTTGTATATATAAAACAAAGTTTGCGTTAGGCTGGCTGCTCTCGAGGATTTATGTATTTTAGTCCATATAGCGTTCCATAATGTTTGGGACCAATCAACATCAAAATCTTTTCCCCACGCTTCTTCAATATTTGATTTGTGACTCACTGTACGAGTGGATTGGAGAAAAGTATATAAGGTTGATGCCTTGGGTTGAGTACTTAAAAGGTTGGACAGCTCAGTCTGTGACTGTGCTGGTTGAAGTGATTGAGCATTGGTTGAGAGGAGCGTGTATATATCCAGTATGGTTTTACAAAGAGTATGGTATTTAGTGAGGAATGAAGTGGGTAAAGCATATAACTGTCTAAGTGAAGAAAAAGAGATAATTTTCCCCCTTGAAAACAATTGGTTGACCCATTTCAAGCCATGTTGTCTCCAAGTTTTCCAATAAAAAGGCTTATTAGGTATCAATAAAGTCCTATTGTGCCAGATGGGTGAGGCTAAAAAAGAATCAAGAGTATCGTGGATTAAGGGATATATGGGGTTTATTAATTTGAAGGTAAACTTAAATAAAGGAGTGTATATGAATTGGGGCTTATGAGAGAAAGAAAGATATTCTTGGAATGAAAAGGGAGAGAAAAATGAGAGTTCAATTGACCCCCATAGTGGAGAAGTATCCGTAGAATCAAGCAGCCAGTGTGATGCTTGTCTCAGTGCAAAAGACTTATGATAAACAGAGAAATTAGGAAAGTTGACCCCTCCTTCCTCTTTGGGATGTGCTAATTTAGAGATGAACATACGCGGTTTGTTCTTGTTCCATAAAAAGGAAGATAGTATTGAATTGAAGGCTTTAAAGAGTTTAGTAGATAAAGGGACTGGAATATTAGAGATGGTGTATATAACAATGGGGGAGAGCATAATTTTGATAGTATCCAGACGACCCCACCAGTACAGATAAAGAGGATGCCATTTAGTTGTGAGATCTGAGATTTTTTAGATGCAATTGTTCATACATAATGTGACTGTCCCTTTGATGGTTGACGTGGAGTTTAAACCCAAATATTTAATAGAAGAGGATTTCCAGGTAAAGTTGGTGGGAGTGAATTCATCTTTAAAGGTATATTTAGTCAATGGTAGAATTTAACATTTATCGTTATTTAGTTTGTAACCTGAGATTAATGAGAAAGCGGCAACTTCCTCAAGGAAGGCAGGTATCGACTCAGTCAGGTTGGAAATGAAAAGTAAAATATCATTGGGGTATGCCGCAAGTTTAACATTAGTAGTAGGGGTTTGAAATCCTTTAATTTGTGAATTTTGCCGGATTTTTTCAGAAAGGGTTCAAGGGCCAAATTGAAAAGAAATGGGGACATCCCTGACGCACTCCCCTGCCAAGGTCAAAGAGAGGTGATACTAGGCCATTGGCACATACAGCAGCACGAGGATTAGAATATAATAGCGGGACTAAGGAAATGAAATTTGGGCCAAACCCAAACCATTTTAGGGTATAAAATAGATAATGCCATTCCACTCTATCAAATGCTTTTTCTGCATCTAATGCAATAGCTGATAAAGAGTGATTCAAATACGGAGCTTTAGATAGAATGTTAAAAAAGAGTCTGGTATTGTCTTGTATAACTAGTCCTTTCACAAAACCGGATTGTTCTTTGCCTAAGATTTGTGGAAGATGAGGGTCTAAGTGAAGAGCTAATGCTTTAGAGAAAGTTTTATAATCTATATCAACAAGCGATATAGGTCTAAAATTTTTACAGTGCTTCAGATCCTTTCCCTCCTTAGGAATTAAGCAAATATGAGCGTCTGAGAAAGAGCCTCCGGATTTTCCTAAAGAATAAAAGGAATCAATTAGAAGGTGTATTTTGGGCATTAATAAGGCAGAAAGTGGAGAAAAAATTCAACAGTGAAGCCATCAGGCCCAGGTGCTTTGTCTTTTTTTAGGTGCCTGAGTGCATTCAAGAGTTCCTGTTGTGTGATCTTAGTTTCTAAGATTGAGAGTTCAGCAGGGAGCTTTTGAGGTTTTTGTAGGGTGGAAGAAAACGGGAAAGCGTATCATCTGTGGAAGTTGTTTCAGAAGAACATAAAGCAAATTCATTTAAAATGTCCACATCCTTGAACTTTAAAACAGAATTATCATCATAGATAGAGTCAATGTTCAATTTGTTATGCTTGGTTTTTAAGTAGTTGGCTAAAAGTTTACCTGCTCTATTTCTACCACCATAAAATGTTGTGCTAAATTTCAAAAGATACAACGAGGCATTGTCAGTAGACTCAATATTGAATTGCAACTTTGTCTTTATAAGGGTTTTAAGAACATCCTTTGAATTGAATGTGTAAAAAGATTGCTCCAGTCTTTAATGTCTTGGAATAATAAATGTGTACGATTGCGAGCAATATTAAGTTTTTTTGCCACATATGTTATATTAAAATCCCTTTCTGCAGCTTTAAATGCATACCAAATAATGGAGAATGGTAGCGAGCTAGTTTGGTTAATAAGAAAATATTCGGTACAAAAGGTCTTAAATGAAGAGAAAAATTCCGGATCAAGAAGAAGGGAATTGTTAAATCGGCATCTTCTCAGGCCATTATTTTTTGGCAGAATATCCAAATCAATTGAAATAGGAGCGTGATCTGATAATAATATGGGCCCTTTTTAAGCATTCATAAGTGACTGTGAAATATTATGTGGGATAAAGAAATATTTGAGCCATGATTGGGAATGATGCACTGGGGAATAGAAAGAATATTCTCTAGTGGGTGGATTACACAACCTCGTCATCATGTGTGTAAAATACTTATGTGTTTTTCTTAGGGATAAATGAGACTTTAGAGTTCAACTCTATTAAGGGGTCAAAAACCTGGTTGCAGTCACCTGCCAATATAAAATTATCTTCCATGTGAAGGGTAATCTGATGAGCAATTGAAAGCCAAAAAGAAGAATTGCCGCCAGTAGGGGCATAAACATTAAAAAAAGAGACTGGAACATCCTTCAACATCAACTTAATATTATGCTAGCTTCCTTCTGTATCTGATTGATGACAAATGAATTGAAAATGAAGAGACTTACGACATACCATCATAACTCCATTTCGTTTACCATCACCGCTGAAATAAAATATTTCTCCCACCAAACTTTTTTTAGTTTTAAAGATTCATCTTCTGTAAGATGGGTTTCTTGCAAGAAAAGTATATCCACATTTAATTTAGCTAAATGTGAAAGAACACTTTGTCTTTTGATGGGAGAATTTAGCCCTCTAACATTCCACGATATTAATCTTAACGGCATAATGGGTCAGGGAGAACAAAAAGTGAGAGGAAAGAATAAACTGTGATAAACCAGAGTAATCAAACTGGTAGAAAAGATATAAAGAATAAAAGATACCATAAATGCATTGATCATGGTTAGAAAAAGAAAGGCAGGATGTTTAGAGAAGAGTAAGAAAGGAAGATATCCTTGATAAGCAAGATCCATGGGGTGAGAGGACATAAGGCTCAAGTTGTGATTTGGAAGTAAGAAACGAAGAGAAAGCTGCAAAGTGAAAAAAGGAATTAGTAGTGAAAGCTGGAGAGTAGCAGCGATAACAATAGAAATTAGCAAAGAATTAAAAAATGTGTGAGGAAAAATAGTACAGACAAAAAGGGTAACAATTACACCATAAAAAGAACAAAAGACGAGTATTTGAAAAAAGACAACAAAGAGGATTAGGGACAAAGGAGAAACAGAAGTATGGGAGAGGAGCATACCTACATGGGGGAGGTAACATGAAGAGACGAAGGAGGGGTGGAACCACATAGGATAGACGACACATCAGAGGCCGACTGGACGGAGACCAGGAAGACAGCATAGGACCAGGATGGGGAACCTGTGAAGACGAAGGGAGTGATAACATTTTAGGATACTAAACTAGAACGAACGAAGACAACAATAGTAATAGAACCAGGAATGACAATTAACACGTATATGACATAAAAAAACTGTGAGCATAGCATACTGAGGATAATGCAAATAGAAAAGCTCAATTCTCAAAAATTGTAATGAGGAGAATAAAAAGTCAAACAGCATTTTAAGCAAAGTAATATCAAAATTCAAACATGAAATGAAGAAGAAGGTCCAGAGGAGTCCATGGTGGGTGCTTTCCATGAATTAATGAAACTTTGCAAATGAAGTGGATCCTCATATGTGGTTGTCTTGTTATTGAAGGTGACTTTGAATAAACAGGGATGAAGAGACCGTATCTGGCTCCCAGCGAGCGTAGATCGGCACTCATATTGAGGAAGGCTTTGCGAGGTTGTAGCTTTAGCCTAGTCTTGAGCAAAGAACAAAGATGAACCTGACCATGTGATCTTTGGAGAAGATTTAACTGATGCCAATACCTTCAGTAAGTCTATGTATTCTAAGAAATACAAGATGACTCCTCTTGGCCTTTCTGAGGATGATGCATGAGATGGCAAACGACCAAGCCATGTTGAGCATCGTGCCTTCTGGCATATGAAGAATCTTAGAAGAAATGATTTGAAGAAAGCAAGAGATTCAGATCCCTAAAGCCCCTCTGCCCTGTCCATAAATTCGCAGGTTATTCCGCCTGTTGCGGTTTTCCAAATCCTCAACCTGTTTTTGGAGCACAGAAACTTGAGAATGAAGATAGAAACATGGACACAAGTTTCTTTGAAGGAGGTAACATTTTGCTCAACTGAAGAGACCTGTGCTTCAAGTTGGGACCAGTTGTCTGCTAAGACTTGTAATTTAGTGTTAGTCTCTTCCATAAAGGGTCGGAGGGCCCTGATTTCTTCGAGCAATAGTTCCATAGAAACCAGCGATGATGACTTAGGAGGTGAGGGAGGGTCCTTTTTCAGACGTTAGTACTGGATTTCCCAGAAGCGGCTTGGGAGGATTCCATTATTGTATCTGAGGTTTACGGAGATGACGTTAGAGAGTCTTCAATTTGAAAATTCTGAAAAATCTTTGAATTTTAATACAAGTGTACTTTGGTTTGTAGACAAAGGAAATAGAGGCCTTGGTCTGGCCCATAAGACTCACAAGACACCCTCTGTTTTAGCAAAAAAGGGCAGCCTGTAGCAAAAACCCTGCAGGGGAGGAGGGCTTATGAGAAGAACTCAGTGCAAATGTTGTGAGTGAGCCTATGAATTAAAATCAATATATTTGAAAGAGGCCATCTATAAAATGAGTGAGATACTACCAGAAAAAGCCTGGCGGTAGAAACAAATGGAAACGCACAATACCAGTACTGTAGAGTGGAATACAAGAAGATCATTTCACAGCTCACCTCAGCAACATCCAGTCAACGTTGAAGTGACAGAATACAGCGCAAAACAGTAAGTAAGTAGCTATTGAAGCATGAGGGAACCAAACTAGTCCATGGTGCATTGTAGGTGAGGTGCAGCGCTGTTAGAGAGGTATAAGGACCTTAGCTCAAAGAAGGGTGCTTGAGGAGAAAAACGGTGCTCCTAAAATGGCCGCCAACTATTTCCAGTAATAATGCTGAAAAAAGACGCTTAGTGAGTAAAGCTGGTATCTAGTGCCACATTATTTTGTCAAAGGAGCTGCTCACTGTAAAACAGTAACCTGCTGAGGAAGTGAGAATCATTCCATGACCAGGAAATGACAAAGAAAGTCATTCTTTGAAGAAAATCATAATCGCGCAATTGGGACAAAATGGCGGCCGCAATCTAACCGGGACCGCAATATACTCACTGCTTCAATGTAAGGTGCTTAAACACGCAACAAAAAGATTCTCAGGCATCCCGGAGTGTTCCCAGCATCATCCGACGTCCATTCGCGTCTTCGACACAGGGGAGGAGTTTCGAGCAGAGGTACGTCTTTGAGGCAAGCCGCAGAGCCTCACTCACCTGTCACCATATCCTTCGGGCGCCAAGCCATGCCCCTGGATTTTTGTTGTTTTTTGATCTTGTTTTGTTTATTAAATATAGCTCTGTTTTTCAAAGCTGGTGTGGAATCTTTTTATGGGATGTTTCACTGCTTTACTGTTTAAACTGCTGCATTAATACTTTACACATTGCCTCTAAGATAAGCTTGACTGCTCGGTGCCAAGCTACCAGGGGGTGAGCACAGGTTATTTTAGGGTTTTCTTGTGCCTTGTCCTGACTAGGATTGTGGTTGCTGCTTGACCAGGGCTCACACCCCAGTCAACCAGTAACCCAGTTTCTAACTTGGAGAAATTTGGTTTGGCTAGGACTCGTTAAATACCTACAACTGAGGCATGCACAACATAAATGTAAAGAGCAATTGACAGATCTCCAAGCATGCTCGCCTCCAGAGACTAGAGTTCTCATGGACCCCATGCCAATGGAGGCGATACCATTATTTTACAAAACACTGATGAACAATGCACCTGTGTGCCTGGGAATGGTAAAAGCCATAGTGGGAGGGAGACATGGGTAACTTAAGTGACTGAAAGGGAGACAATGTCTCAGATGCAGATGAAAGACAGGTGCCTATTTTGGTCAGGATTTAGCGAGGACCTTTTGATTTTACTAAAATAATATGGATATTATATTTACTTATAGGCACTTTCAGCCAGTTCTTTTCATCCATTGGTTTGTTGTTGTTTCATTCCGATTTTCCTTCAGCCCACTACAGCCTACAGCATGGAGCAGTGGGTACACCCTACTTCAGCCACTGGCTAGCTTCTCTTTCAGTGAATACATTCAGCTAGACAGACACTTTCTGTCAGATGTGAGCACTGGGCACACTCCAGCTTTATCTGTTCCTGTCTCTTGATGTAAATTCATATGGAGGCAGAAACTGAGTGAGGACTGCGTCATCTGGTGATGGGTGGCACGGCATGAGATGCAAGGTGAAGCACATAGGAGAAGCAAGGTGAAATGAGCCCCGAGAACGTGAGCCACTCCCTGCTTGCCTCCCGCAATGAAGTGGGGCTAAAGCGGGAGGCACCCACCTGAGGGCAAAGGCAAGGTTGAGGGACTGCCTGTCTTGAGGATTGGTGGGTGTTGTGGTGGGTAGAAAGGCAGTGGTTAGCAATGGGAAGGGGTGGCAGGAAAGCCGTAAAAAAACACAGACAGCTTGCTTAAGAGCATGGTAAGCCCGTGGAGATTGGTGGAGTCCAATATATTATGCTTGTTGTATCGCTCCCCCGAAGCACAAATACAAGCTCAAGCACAAGAACAAATAAAAGGAGGTTGGTGAGTCCCCCAGTGGGCTTCTTTGTGTGCTGCCTAGTCCCCCCACAGACCCACCTCTGCTGTATGCTGGTGTTGGAGCCCAACTAATGTTGCCGCTGAACTATTGCTCATCAGTTTTTGGGATCTTTGGATGTGAGCTTGTTTAATTCTATCTAGGACAAGGTTGTGCAAAGGTGTGGCTGGAGTAGGTGGCAGAAGAAGAAGGAATTCTAAGGAGAAGTGGGCCCTCTGATGGGGGGGCCTCGGAAGTGGTTTAAGCTGGGGGCAGCAGAAGTGGCCAAGCTAAGCTTCTGTGTGGCTTGCAGCCAGTGCACCCCAACTTTTGCTATTGATTTCTCCCCTGCAAGGAGTGTGCTAACATCATTGGTTCCGGCAGATAACAACTATAATGACAGCAAAGAAACTGACATGCGGGCGCTTGATTATGGGGCGTGCCTATACCATGCTAAGTCTAACCTGTTGCAGAACAGAGCATCCCGTATTAATGCACTGAAAGGCAAGAATCAGAATTTCTCCTGTTGGGGTAAGGAAAAAATTACCCAAGAGGAGTTGAGTAATAGCACAAAACCCTCTTTGGGGCAAAGTGGGGCTAATCTCCCTGATCAGCCATGTTCATTGTTGATAAGCCAACATTAGTGTTTCTAGATAACTTGCCTCAAGGAGAAACATCTTGTCTATTGAATGAGGAGTTCACTCTTCTGGACATAGATCAATAACTATTCAGGAAGAGCAAGCCACAAGATAAGGACAATAAACTGCATACCCCGGTCACGCCTTTAGTGACACTGACTACTGACTAATGTCTCATACATCGTCTACACTAGATTTGGAATTAATTGGCAATTAGGTGTGTAATCCTCTTGAACAGGAGGCAAAGGTCTCCACCATGCTGCTTTTCTTGGAAAGAATGTTGGGGCATATTATCAAGGGGGTTTATCTCCGCTTTTTTGGCTTTAAAAGCCAAGAAAGCGGAGATAAAATGATCTCCCTATTACCTAGCTGTCGCTAACACCAGTTAGTGACAGCTAGTAGGAGATAGCGACCATCTTGGGCCCCACTTTGCATGTCAGTGATATTTATCACTAATGATATGCAAAGTGGGCGTGCCAAGATGTTAGCGACTGGAAACAGTTGCTAACATCGCTATCTCATATTACCAACTTTTAGAGATATTCGCGCTAAGCGCGAATATCTCCAAAAGCTAACACCTGCCCTGAGCAGTTCTTAGCCATGTTATCCAATGGGAGGTGGATAACATGGCTAAGAGCATTAGCTCGGTAATGCATGAATATCGCTGACTTTTCAGCGATATTCATGCATTGCGGCCGTTTTTTATCGCATTTGCGATAAACCTTGGTAATACCAAGGTTTATCTGCGATAAAAACCGCCGCAGCTTAGCGGTAAAATTTTGTCTCTAACCAAGCATGCCCCGTTATCTTCTATTTTAGCTTTATTAGAAAACTTTGTTGGGGGGGTCTTGAACTGTTACTGCAATATTGAAGGTATTGATTAGTGGAAAAGATGAGAAGGAAAAGGTAGCACAAGACAATCTCTGTGAGGCTAAATGGTACCTACGGGTGTGGTTTCAGAAGTAAATACAGAGAGTGACCCTAATGCTGTGATCTCACACATTTGAATCTCCAATTTTGCATCACAAGCAGTAAAAGCCACAGTTTAAAGAATGTGAAGATACCTCAAAAGAATGCCTTACTCTCTCAATAAGATATATTTTTGATTTTGGTTCGGCTGATCCTGTAGCAGTCTGATCCTCCGTGGATAGCAAACTTGAAGTGATCCCCATTTTAAAATCTAAATCTATGCAGGAATCAAGCATGGATGTTTTACATTTTCCTCAATCTGAATCTAAAGGCAAAACAAAGAAATGGAGAGGGAAGAAAATGCTGAACCGGCGACTTTCTAAAAAGTGCCATACTAGAGATGAGGTGCATACCCCCCCATAGCCAGAGGGATTGAGTCAAGATCCCCAATTAGAACCTCTAGTGTCGGCCTAAAAATTTCTACCATAAGTCTCCCAATCAAGAGGAGCACTTTTGAGTGAGCAGTAGTGCCTCTCTGCTGTAAGCCTATTCCACGCCCTTCCACTCTTAATCCTGCAGCTGTGCGGTTTGTGGACTCATGTAAGATAAAGGGTCCCTAGACATTATCTGACCAGGAAGTATACTGTTTGCTTTTAAGTAATGTTAATGTTCTTATATTAGATTTTTTTCTTCTTTTTGATTCAGATTTCATTTTGATTCGTGCATCTCTACCTGCTTGTCTCGCTGTTACAAAACAGTGAATTTAATTCAAAGCAGTTATATTTCATTGGTTACTTTGTTGCACCTTGGTTCTGGGACTAAATCGAGAGTAACCTTCTATTAAAAGATGATTGTGAATACGATACTGCAAAGAAGTGAAAGTTTGCAACCAAAGGAATTGATGACTTTCCTATGTTTGAAGAAGTAGTCGGGCAGGATGAAGGATTGATCTTATGGTAAAGAAATGGGGTTAACGGGGGGTCGACTTCTCTTACTCCTTTAATGGGAAACCTCTGGCAGATCCTAAGGGAGTGAACGTCCACATAGGAAAGAATAGTAGATGAGTATCTTTCAGGAGATCTGCGAATAGTCAATGAATGTGGAAAAGATGAAATTTAAAAATGGAACTGGTTGTCTTAAATAGTGCATGCATTTCTACTTATTCCCTGATACCCCACACCTAGCATTGACCCAAAAGTGGTCTCCTAGAACATAGCATGAATCATAGAGAGAAGCTGCATTTCTTAAGTTCGTTAAGTGCTGATGTGATCTGTCTCCAGGAGACCTGGTATCATGGGGAGCTCCAGTCATCATTTTAAAGCTAAGCCATCAAGGAAGGTTCTCGCAAAAGGGGGCGTATCGATTCTTCTCACTAATAATATTAACTGGAAATACGTAAGATATAGCGATTCCTCTAATCTTTTTCTAGCAGTACCATTATTCCCCACTTGTGGATAAACACCTCTCCCATTTATTCTTGGAATTTCGATGGGGCCTTTTCTAAATTTCCCAAAAAAATCAGGGAGGACTCACGGACCCCAGAATGATCTTTATCCTAAAGAGTAAATTAGAAAATACTGTCAACAGTTTAGACTTTTGGGCGGGTGATGTGTTGCACTGTTTTAATATGTTCATGAAGCCAATTGTAACAAATTCCATTTGAAGATTGCCCAAGGGCAACTCTAAGCCTATTCCTTTTCGGATTCTCCTATTAAATAGAGAAATAAATAGTTTAGTCAGGAAACAAATTATAGTATACTTGCCTGAGAGGAATACCCGCTTGTCTGTATTGAAGAGGTGAATGAGCCACTTAAAGGCTCACCAAAAAAATGGAGGCTAGTGACTGGGTATGGGTCGACCTAAGAGAGGTCATTGTTAAGGGGGAGATGGGCACTTTTGAGACGCTAGTAGCAGAAGGATATGGGACAAAGGTTAGATCCTTCCCCTCAACAACTGAGGAAGATAGTTGGATTTGCTTTATGTCTGCTCCATTTGCGGCAAATGGAGAGCTGATAAATTCCCTGTTCTGTAATTGAGTATATCCACCCATAATTCTCCATTGATAAAGGAAATTGAGCTGGCAATTAAAAGAATGCGCTCTTCTACGGCGATTGGTCCGGAAGAGGTCCCAATTTTGGTAGTGAAACAGGAAGTAACCCTTTGGGGTAAAATATTGTTTCAGGTCTTTAAAAGCTGCTATGAGAATAGGAAAGTCCCCCTTTGTTGGAGCAGAAGCATTATAGTCCCGCTATTTAAAATGGGTGATGAAAACAGCCAAGAAATTGCATTCTGATCGCTTTACTAGATTCTGTCGGTAACTTTTTTACAAAATGGTTGTTGATACAGTTAGGCTTATGGGCAGCATATAATAAAATCATACCCCTTGAGTAAAAAGGATTTAGGAGAAATCACGGAACCACGGATGATATAGCTGCCCTCCAATTAATTCATGAGAAATATGTAACTTTTAGAGGGGGGTGAGACTTATGCCGCCTTTATGGATTTCTCCATGGCATTTGATAAGGTGGACTGATCAATACTGTTGAAAAAGCTATCAGGCTTAGGGATGCCGGGCACCCTATTGCACTTAGTTAACACCCTCCACTCTTCTAAATGGTTTAGAGTATTATTAGGTGGGGATCGGGGCCTCTCAAAGGAAATAATAACAAAGAATGACCTAGAACAAGGGTGCCTTTTAGCCCTGCTCCTCTACTAATTATATATTTCTGATTTACCCACTTTCTTACACAGAGTAGGGTATAACCCCTACTATTGGGGGAAGACCAGGAGCTTGTCTATTATATGATGATGATATAGTAATTTTGGATCTCACTCCCAAAGGCCTTTATAGTAGATTGGCGTTGCTAAATGGGGTTACCTGAATAAAATAGAAAGGCAAGTGTTAAGAAATCTTTTTTCTTCAATACCTCGATTTCAGTGCCAGCATTAAGGCTGGAGACGAGTAGCAAAAGTGCCTCTGCTCAGTGCCTGGCGGGGGTGGTATGCTGGGTGGCTCGCTTTGAGAGGAGTGAAGAGGACTAAGCTATTTCATGAGACAAGAAATCCTCATGGACAAGAAGGATAAGACACTATTCTACAGATATTTCTTGCAATCTGCAGCCCAGTTTGTGTTGGATTCAAACCTGGTGCTTTCACTCCCTGTGTTACAACTAAAGGAGGCCTCGCAGGCCTTAAACATTTGCCTGGATAGTGCAGTGTGCTTCAGAAAGAGGGGATACAAAAAAATTAAAGATTTAGGGGCATATTACCAAGCAATAGCGATAATTATCGCTATTGCTTGCTTAGAGACAAAATTTTACAGTTGAGCTGCGGCAATTTTTATCGCAGATAAACCAAGGTTTATCGCAAATGCGATAAAAAACGGCCGCAATGCATGAATATCGCTGAAAAGTCAGCGATATTCATGCATTACCGAGCTAATGCTCTTAGCCATGTTATCCACCTCCCATTGGATAACATGGCTAAGAACTGCTCAGGGCAGGTGTTAGCTTTTGGAGATATTCGCGCTTAGCGCGAATATCTCCAAAAGTTGGTAATAGGAGATAGCGATGTTAGCGACTGTTTCCAGTCGCTAACATCTTGGCACGCCCACTTTGCATGTCATTAGTGATAAATATCACTGACATGCAAACTGGGGCCCAAGATGGTCGCTATCTCCTACTAGCTGTCCCTAACTGGTGTTAGCGACATCTAGGTAATAGGGAGATAATGTTATCTCCGCTTTCTTGGCTTTTAAAGCCAAAAAAGCGGAGAGAAACCCCCTTGATAATATGCCCCTCAGTCTTAATGAACATAGTACAACCTTACATAAAATGGAATCTGTCCCATGGAGTTAGACAATTTTGGATCTTAATGTGGTTAGACATGCTTCCTTTGTATTATCCTACAGCTAAATGTTATGGAACCTCTGCAGCATGTTAATTTTGTCAGAATGGGGGTGCTAGAGAGCCTGGCCGCAAGATGGCCACACTATGTTGAGGCTCTGACAGACAGAGAGCAGAATCCATCATTTCTCAGTTCTTGTTGAGGCATCAGGAATTGCCCGAGATATATTTATTTTATCCAATGAGAGCTTCATTCCTCTGATCGTCACTGCTTATGAATTTGGCTGGGGTGTGAGGTGGAATCATCATCGCTCTGGAGAGCTGGGCCTCAGACTGCTGCATCAGTTGACAGGCTGCCACGGAGGGAATGTGCCGCTGGTGTTGCCGACCCTGGTGCGACCCCCCCGCTGGAATCAGTGAGATAGCCCCTCTACCCCACTAAAGTGCAATGGCCTTGGCCCTCATAGAGCAAGGAATCTAGAAAAGTGAAAGCCTGTGTAGGCTGAGACAGGCCGTGTGTGTGGAGCCCTGGACTGGGCCTCACTGCAGGGGAGCCGCCTTGCCACACTGGCATTCGGGGTCTCTCCTGTGGTCATGCTTCTGCTGGCCTTTGATAACTGCAGGGCATCGACTTGCATCTGAGGGAGCACTGGGGCTTGTGTGGCATTCATGCATGATGTAGCTCTGGGCCAATGTAATATTGAAATCATCACCATGGAACGAGGAAAAGCCTGGGACTTGCACTGAGAGCGCTCAGTTTTGAGACTGTCCTGCTCTGAATAAATATCTAGACCCTGCCTGGTGAGTGGGGCATGCCAAGGCTTGCCTCATGTACAAGAGAACAATTGATGGACAAAATGCAGAACAATGTCATGCATTCACCCCAGTATAAGATCTGGGCCATTGGATTCAAGCTAGCCTGGCTGATGATGGCTGATTAGCCAGAAACCGGTCCCAGGTTGCTTGTTTCCGGTCCAGGGAAGAAATGGCTTGGTAGTTTGGGCTGGACTGTTCCCATAAGGCACAGAGTCAGACTGATTTGCATATGACAATGTCTGAACTGGGGTGGCGGAGTGAGCTAAAGAATGATGATGGATTAAACCCAGATCAGTTGACTGGGTGTAGCAACCGGATTTTCTGGCCAAGTTAGCAACCTAACCTAAATACCACAAACCCAGCCAATACGTAACACCGTCCCTTCCCAGTCCCTATTTACAACAGTACCTGAGGTACTTACCTGCAAATGGGGAACCCACTGTATATACACTTTTATATTACTACCATACTACTAAATCCTAAAGAAACTATGGAATTCCATCCCATATCCTATTATCTTACCTGTACAACCCCACAGCACTCTGGCTCGGGTTGACCTACTCCCTCTCTTATTGGGGCAGCTGATTTAGAGTGTCCCCACTTGTGAGCCCACGACAATCCGGACTGAGCCACTCTACCTTCTTGCTTCTCGGAAGGCAGCACTCTCTATATTTCCATTGGTAGCCCCGCGGCTCCTGCCCGAACTACTCTACCTCTCTCGCTTCTCGGGAGGCAGCTCTCCTCAGTTTGTAGCCCCACAGCCCCTGCCTGAACTACTCTACCTCCTCGCTTCTCGGGAGACAGCTCATTGGTCCTATTAATACCTCATGCTCTCTCTCGCTTGGGGAATTTTCTAAGTATCTAATACCTACCGGGAATATCTATCTCATATGAATTGTTATTATTATATGCAGGACAGGAGATCCAATCCTCACACACAAAAGTGGCCAATCACCACATTTGGACATTACAACTCAATTCAGTCAACGCCCCCTCCCGTCCACAGTTACCTTGGTAGAAGGGAATGTCCCCATCCTTCTATCCATCAGCATCTGGCTCGAAGAAAGGTAAACATTGCATTCATACTAGCACCTAACAATTCTAAGTACAGCCTGAAAAGGAAAGAAAGAATTAGCATATATTTGCGCACTATAATAGCAGGACAGACTTCACCTTATAATTACGTGGTCCGACTCTGCCTGTCGTCTGGGTCCCTCTCTCATTCGTGCCTTGGCTCATCGCAGACTCTGCTCTGCACTCACGGATACACGTCTGCACCGCTATGCACCTCCACCTCCGTCACCCCTTCAAAGCACTGGAACCCTTCTCTGGTCTTCGTCTCTATCTCTCAGCTCTGCACCGTCCAATCTGCACTGACTTCTCCTCTTTCTCCCGCGAACTGTCTTCACCTCCAAGCTTCACTCCGCTGATATAAGTTCCACTATTCTGAGAACCAACCGTCGACTAACTTCTTCACTCTATTTATGCCAATATTGGCCACAAACTAACTCCAACTACTCTAACAGACCGATTGATATAACTGCGGTCTTTCCAAAAGATCATCAGTGTGGCTAAGAATCATCTGTCTTGTCTCTCTTCCAAAGATCGTCTGCCTCGTCTACCTTGCTGCATTTCGATAATATAGAGAGCCCTTCGTTCGTAGAAATTTCCAGTCAGTAACCTGCCGCCCACCAGACTTCTGTACCAGGCCCCGAGCTCTCGACGCTCCCACAGTGGCCACCTGTTGTTGCGTCTTGAACTCGAGCCCCGTCTACATTCTTCCGATAATGGCCAGCTCTGACCGGTTCCTCTCCAGCGAACAACAGCTCATAACTAAAACATCACTCTTGATCTACAAGCGCCTCGGGCAGCCGAGACGAAAAAGAAAATGGAGTCTCTCTCGTTTGGGCCTTGCAGGCCCGAAAAAGATGAAAGAGACGTGCAGCTCTGTCAAAGCACATAGGCAAGCCCTACTAATAGGTAATATTGAATCAAGAATAATGCATCTAACCCCTAATATAAGTTTTCAGGCCCAGGGACAATGAACGGGGCACTGAATCATGTTAAAGTCAATAGGCAAACCCTAAGAATAGGCTACAAATAGGGATCTATCCACTATACTAAGATGGTAGTAGACCACAGTCACCATCACTAAGGAAATAGAACAAAATATCCGGTCACCACACTGGGGGTGAGTGCTTGCAATGTTCAACACTCCGTCCATAATCCCCTTTGGTTTTGCTTTGTTTGACCTAAGTTGGCAGGGTATGCCCAGACGTGGGTCCCTTGCCCACTTTGCCACTGGATTAAAGCTAGCCTGGCTGATGACAGCTGATTAGCCAGAAACCGGTCCCAGTATTCACTGCACTCTAGAATCTCATCCCATAATGCTTTGCAAGGCCTTTGGTTGGCATTGTATTTTGTCCCATAACTTTGCTTAGGATGGTCCTAAGAGGATGGGACCACCACCTAATCGTTCAGCATGATGTGCTCTTTGTGTCCAAGGCATCTGCTTGCCCTCCCCTAGGTTAGTGGTGACCTCAAAAACATCACCTCTCTCATTGCCTGGTATTTTTCAAAGTTCTCTTTGGTGAATTGGTTATATGCTCGTTAACATGTAAAGGTAAAGTTGTTTTATCAAAGGGTTGTTGGTGCATTGCAGTAGCTAACACTGCTACGTGGCAGAGTCCGAATTTTTGCATGATTTCCGTGTTTTAAATGTAATGCATAGTTAACAAATCTTCGATAGCGGAGTGGAGTTCATTGCCCACGGTTCCTATTGGTGAACAAGCACTTAATCGTCAACATTGGCACTTGAGCACCAGTTAAGGACACATTCATTTTTGGTAGGCACATGGAGATTACGTGATTTGCCCAGAATCACAGGATGTTGCGCCAATGCCAAGACTTGAACCTGGTTCCCCAGCTCCAAAGTCGGCAGCACTGGCCATTAGGCCACATTATCTTCCCACTTGTAAGGTTTGTTGGTGCTGTGTTAGGCAGCACAAACAGGAGAAATGGGAAGTCGAAGCTGCCTTCTGAAGAGAGCCCTGGCACTTCTGTTTTTTACAAATTAACTACTACATGTTCCCCACCTACATGTCAATGATAGGGTCTCTGACTCCTTTTTGCATTTACACCATGCAGAATCTTAGTTTTACTATACATGAACGATGTCACATTGTCTGTTAGAGACCCAAATATTCATCTGAATTCTCTCATCAGGGAATTCACTAGATTTAGTGGCCTGTCGGGAATTGAAATTAATTGGACACAATCGATTAATTTTCCTTTAACAGAAGTGACACTTTCGTTCACCTTAGAGTACCTGCTTACGTGGGCTGACGGCCCCATTCAATACTTTGGGGTTTGGCTCAGCAGGGATGTTAATGATCTCTTAAAATATAATTAGGGTCAACTCATACACTGGTTGACCAAAAGAGTTGAATGTTGGAAGCGCTTGCCATTGTCAATGACAGGCCGTTTGGCTTTGCGAAAATGATCATCTTCCCCAAATGCCTCTGTCTCGTCAACAATCTTCCACTTCCCTTATCGCTCAATTTCCACTGACAACTCAGATTGAGTCTCAACTCCCTTTCCTGGGTGTAAACGTGGCCGCATATAGCTTGGGAATTCTTTACACTTCCTTTTGAACAAGGTGGGTTAGGAGCTCCAGATAAGGACTTGTACTATTTTTGTTCTCAAGCCCAATTTGCACATCACTGGCTTTTCCCTGCTAATTTTTTTGGGATCACACAGCCCCTAAATCAATCATGCTGTCTGCTCGGGACAGCCCTATTTCTTCCTCCAAGTGTCCAGATGCACAGATATACATAGTGGCTTGAACAGCATGGGCATGGAACGAGCTCCGTCGATGGCCTGCACTAAGCACCCCTTTGCACCACCGGTACTATTCATTGGCCATCCTTCATGTCCTATCACCCGTGCCTCTGGTACTTGCACCAGAATGCACAAATTGCACCTCACCTCTATGAATGTGATCTATCCGGATGATATCTTTATTTTGCCACAGCTGGCTTTACGAGGTGATGATATCACTATGCTTAACACTTTTACATACTATCAAATACGTGCTTCCTCCTGCACTATACATGCGTCTTTCCCAGACGCACCACCCATATTCTGTGTCCTCAAAACGTTTCCCGACCACCTCATCATCCTGCAAACTCATTACAAGACTGTATACATGGATGCAGATTACGGGCCTCATATGCACCCCAGTGAGCAAGAATGCATGGGATATAGATATTACACCTCCGCTTTCAGATGCAGAATGGCACTTCTGCTGTGCTCAGGGGCGTGCGCTGTCCTCCAACTATCTTCTCCGCCTTGTTCATTTTAAATATATCAATCGACTTTAACACTCTGCTGTATGACTGTTTGAGAGGAGTTTGAGAACTGATGCGAGATGTATGCACTCTCCGTATACACCTTGCATGGGATTGCCCCAGAATTTCTAACGACTGAGCTGAAGTGCTTTCTAAGCATGGGTGGAATTTGCGAATTCGTGATCGCGATTCGCAAAAATCCGCCAAATTCCGCGTGCTTCCAATTTTTTTTTACCAGTTCGGGAACGAGAACTTGCACATGCAGTCGCAACGGTCGCAAACATGTTGTTTCCACTTAACCAGCCTGCTCGCGATGCCTTTTCCTGTTTTGGGTCACAATGATGTGTTCGTGTTAGCAATTTCTTGTTTCGGGTGGGTTTCGCAATGACGTGTTCGCGATCACGGCGTCGCTCGGCCAGCTACCAAAATCTCGAAGCGCACACAAACAGGGATGAAAACTCATCAGCGAACGCAGAATCATGGTAAGTCAATGCCGCTCATGTGAGATTGTATTTTTGAAGCGCAAACAAGAAAAAAAATCCGCCAACTCACGAATTGTGGATTTTTGGGCAATTTCGCGCGATTCGCGGATCGCGAAATTGCCAAAAATTCGCAAATTCCGCGAACGGAACTAATTTTCCGCCCATACTTGGTGCTTTCATTAATTGGTGACATTACTGGGCATCCCATTGAGTGTTCCCCCAGAGTTTCTTTGTTAGGCTATGTTAAAGAAGTGTGTGTAGAGACGTGTAAGCTGAGGGCTCTCCTTGATTCTCCTTGTGCCTGCCAAATGTAGAGTTGTGATGAGGTGGGGTAGATGCACATTGTTGCTTGCAACTGACTGGCTTCAATACGCAGCTTATTGCCAGGAACAACTCACTGCCTGTTGGGACCTTATGTGTAATATTATCGCCTCAAAGATATCTGGCCTCCTCACGAGCAATACTTATTTGCCAGAAAAGCTAAGAATGACGTAACTTCAACACATTTCTAATTGTTCTAATTGTTATTCATAATAACCATAGTGTATATCTGATCACATGCTTCAGGATCACTATCTTCAACGTGGATGTTGTTATTAAGGCTGAGTGAATGTTCCCTTTTCCTTTTTTATTTCTCTTCTTTCCTTTCTTTCTCAGTTAGGCTGCTAGGCAGTGGTCTGCTTCTCCTGTGGTTCATGTAGTAAATGCAGATCTGTGCACAACTGCCAATTATGTATCCATTGATCACTGTGTGGCACACTTTGTATTCTCCATTGCAAAATTAAAAGCTCTTTTTCAAAAATAAAACTTTGTCAGAATGGGATTCAAGATTTAAATCACATCTTATTTACTTGCCCAGCTCTTTTACTGTGTCATCGAAAATGGCTGAGGCTATGTTTCTGAAGTTGTCTGTGCAAACCTCTTCTCCAGTTACTATATGACCCCCCGCCCCCAATTAACGGTTTTGTTACAGAATTTTCAACTTTTTAAAGTGCTTTTTAAATTTGAGATTTATATCTGAGATTACTGACTTGAGCTTGTATTGTCTGTAGTGAATACCACGAATATGAAGGTTTTATAGAATTTGTACATGGTACATTCTTATATATAAGATTATTTGTATGTTTTTCTTTTATGTGGATCTCTCAGAAGTTCCATGACATGAACAGAAACTTGAACGTGATGTAAATTCAATTTGGAGTGGCCTTTATATGCCTGCTGCTATTTCACAGTATTCTGGATTGTGTCCATTTGAAACTATTCTTTATGAAGTTATCCTCTTTTTAGAATGCAGCAATGAAGTGCATTCATAACTTCATTGTATGTGATTCTGGTATGTATTGTGGGGAGTACAGTTATACTTGTAAACAGATTTAGTCTGTATGTCCTACCTGTCTGACTTTCTAGTTTGTTTCAGTGCTCTTGTATGCAGTGCTTTCAGATATTTAACCAATGTATTACTAATTGAAGCTGTACTGTTTACTCTATCTATCTGTCTGTCTTCCCTCCGTCCTTCTATTTAGCTATTTTTTAAACTTTCTTTATAATATATCTTCTAAAACCTTTCTATTTGTAATAAAACATCACCATGAATGCATAAGGGTGGCAGCCAGTGCCAGATCAAATGGCTTTTTTTTAGGTCTGGTGTTAGCCAAGACCTTTTGGAGTTATGAAATGTATGCGTATAACATAGTTTCTTGAAGGGGTTTTGTAGTAATCCATGCAAATACTTTATATATTTAAAGTAATGTAACTTTAATGGAGTACCAGATACCTGCAGCAACCATCAGCAAACCCATCAAGTACTGTTTTTCATTAGAACATTCACTATGATGCAATTCCACTGCATCATGACTGCATCATATAATTGTAAACATTACCACAGGTTTTCAGCCAGACTTCCTCCGTTAGCCTGTTGTTGGTTGTGTCAGGTCGCATTTTCCTTTTACCCACTGGAACACGCATCATGGGGCAATGCGTCAGCCCACTTCATTCCTTGGGTGACTACACTGTAAGTTTTGGTATGCCACCCTTTTGCAAGAAGCCTATCAACACACAAAGTAGTTACCTTCAGTGCCATGGACTACTATGGTAACCTGTGCAAATATAATGTATTTCTCACTGCTGTGACCTCACCAGGTGAAGTGCTTGCTTCTTCTTTGTGTTGCACCTCACCAGGATCTGTGGAGAACAGAGCAAGGTGGCAGAATGGTGGCTGGTGGGCTTATGAACCTTCTCTCTCTCTTGGGTCTTAACATGCCCAAGGGAGGTGGGTGAAAGCTGGCAGCAGGCTGCCTGCCCCAGCTCCACATTCCCCTGACAGTGTTTGTCTCTGCAGACATGCACTGCCATGCGAAACCATGCTGCGCTGACCAGCGGCTCACAGAGATGCTGTCAGCATGGTAATGCCTCAGATCTCTTAAAAAAGGACAAAAAGATGCTCCTGTTCCTCTGGCAGGACCTCCTCTTCACACTGACATACCATTTAAGGTCTGATTGAAAGGTGATCTTTTTTAACATGCTACGTAGATAGTTGTGACCCTCAAATTGCGTTCCTCCCCTCTTGACTGTGCTCAGTCAATGATGGCATAGTTGACACACTTTTAAACCGTTTTTTCCTATTTCCACCCTCCTTTCCCCCTGGCCTAATTGCCTCCTCTCCTGGGTCTTTCACACATCCCTCTATCACTCCACTCCTGACCCAGAAATCTTTTCGACTGATAGAACCTTCCAGGAGGCCTAAACATATAACCACTCAACTCAGAGGAGAACAAAATATTTCATCATTTGTGTCCCCATGCCCCATTCACCATTCCCCTGTACAATTGTTCTTTTTTTTACTATTTGTTTGTTCAATTTGACTTGCTCTTTTATTTTTTTTAATGTTTCATTCAATTTCTCAACCTTCCTCACTTTTGCCTTATTATTGCTGCTTCTTTGTCCTCCTCACTATTCTTGTCATCTATTTCTTAATGCCAGAAGTACAGGCATGGATGTGATTGTAAATATTATTTTTCAAAGGTACAAAAAGCATTTGGTAATTTGTTACTGAATCACAATTTCCATTTGTGATTGGGTATTTGCAAGGGGCGTGTTTTGGGCGACTATTGGGGTGTTTTGGGTTACTATTTTGCGACTGACTTCCGGTTGCATAACAGTAATACTTTACCACCAGTTTAAAAGTGGTGGTAACCCATTCGTAGAGGGAAAAGGGTCTCCTGGGGTTCCCTTCTCCTTTGAGAACAGTGAAATAATATTTTTTAAGAGCTAGCAGTGGTGCAAGGGACCACTGCCTACTTAAAAAAAATTAAGCAACAAAGTTTCTTTTTTTTTGTGCTTTTTTAAAGGATCCTGTTTTCCGCAAAAAAAAGGTTGCTTTATTAAAAAGCAATCCCAGAAATAGTTGTCTGCTGATGACAGCAGGCCACCAGCTCTGTAATGGCTGTGATTCCTAATGAGTTTGCAAATTGTGACCTACCTCATTAATATTCATGAGGTAGGTGGATTTGTGACCTATTAGGAATCACTATTTGGGAATAAAAGTGCTTCATACACTAAAAACACTGATTTCCTAATTGAGATTCAGAGATACTCACAATTAGGAAACAGGTATTCCTAATGTTTACACATCTGGCCATTCTATCTTCCTTCTCCTGTGCACAGCTAGAGGTCCTCTGACCCTGGGAACACAAATCTAATACTTGTTTTGAGGATTAAATATCTTGAAGCAATGCCTGAACTTCCAGCAGCTCAAGAAAATCATTAGCATCTCACCGCCCCAAAAACCCAAGCAATTTTGAATTGTTTATAACTTTTTACAAAACTCTTAGGGCCTGATCACTAGTTTGGCAGTCATCTTGTAAGACCGCCTCTGCTGCGTCCACAGGAGGTCCGCCAAGCCCATGGTGAACCCATCTGCCGGTTTCCGAGTAGAATCCAGGGCTGGTGAGCAGTGCGGTGGTGGCCTCATGGCGGCGGCATGGTTTGGATGAGGATTACAGCCAGCAGTCATGTTGCCCCCGTGGGACCGCTGCCACGTCCTGTGCACTGTGTGACATGCACCATGTCGTGCATGCCACACAGTGCATGCTGAAGCATGGACTAGTGGGGGCACTCCCACCCCCATGGGCAGATTTGCCTGGGGCCCTTTTGAGGGCCCCTTACTCTACAGTTCCGCCAAGCATTTTAATGGCGGGCTCACCACCATGAATTGCTTGGTGGAAAGGCAGGTCATAATTCGCTCAGCAGTGCCGGCAACGACATCACAGTGATTTCGGCCTCCAACCAGCACTGCTGCGGAATCCTGGATCCTGGCGGTACCAGTGGTTCTGTGGCAGTCTGACCGCCACACTCCTAATAGAGTGGGCGGACCCACAGGGGTGGCAGTGATATTTTGGGATTATATTTGATAATGCAAAATAGCTTAAATAAAGCTCCGGAAATGACATCAGTAACTACTTCAGAAAGAATTACCTATTAAATCCCAGGACAGCTATACCTGTAATAAGGCCCTTAATCTTTGCACCTTATACAATGATAGTTTCTGAAAGATTTAATAGGTAATACCTTCCGAAGTAGTTGCTTTGTGTATAGCCCATTGCTATACACAAACAACACCTCTAAAGGTTCCACAACCCAAAAGGTCATAAATGTAATCCCGCTCTGCTTTGGAGTAAGGCCAACACCACCGATGGTCTCTCACTGGTACTGCAACACACTCCCATAGAACATAATTGAGACAGGGGCTCAAATAAAATCCTACAGTAAATAATGTTAAAATAATAAATTTATTTACATTTTCGAAAAAATATATATAAATGTAATTTAACGTTAAACATCATGTACAAAGAAACAGGAAATATCATTTTATTATAAAACATTTTAGTAACCTTCTATTTAATTTAAAAATGAATAGAACTTATGTACATACAGATCATCTAGTCATTGATGGAATGCATAATGAATAAAATAAGGCATTTTACTTCTCGGGGGACTTTTTAAATATATCTTTAAAAATAATTTAATAAATTTAAATTGAATGTGTAGTTAATTTAAAAGTCAGTTATTCATGCTGTAGCATTTTTTCTAAATGTTTCTATATTTAAAATAAATATATAAAATATTTTACATTAATGTTAAGTAAGGGTGGGCGTAGTTCGCGAAGTAGCGCTACGTGTAACTACGCAAAGTGCACTTCGCACTACGCGAGCTACGCGTAGCACTACGCGAACTGCGTAGTAGCAGGTTCACACTGTGCAAGATGTCGTTTTCAATGATTGCACAGTTCAGACAAGCATCCGGAATGTGCAATCATTGAAAATGGCATCTTGCACAGTGTGAGCTGTACTTTTCTGCCGCTCGAGTAGATTTTTACTCGAGCTGCAGCTTTCTCAACGCGGACTGTTTCTCATAGCGAGCGGTCGCGAGCATGCGCGACCACTCGCAATGAGAAACCTGACCTCCCCACGTTGAGAATCTCGCCAGGAGGTTTATTTTCCATGCTTGCGATCGGCAACTTCATGTTGCCGATCGCGAACAAGGAAAAAGTCTTGCGAGGATGTCATTTTGCTTGCTCGCAGTCGCCAACTTGACTTTGAGGACCGCGAGCAAGCAAAAAATGACCGCAGCACTACGCTACGCTACGCATGTTTGCACTGTGCTATGTGCAGTCCGCGTAGTGCGAAGTTGCCTAAACTTCGCAAATTACGCGAGCATAGCGTAGTGCTTTGCCCCGGGTTAATATTAAGCATTAAATACTCGTATTCATTTTTTTAGAGGTTACTAAAATGTTTTCATTTTCCCCATAATTTACAATTCAGAGATCTCTGCCCTATACACGTTTTAGTAAATTTACACTCAGAAATGGTGAATAGACAAATGTATCAATAATTGATAGTATGCTGGCATAATTTGTGCAATACTGCACAAGTGCATGCCATTTGTGGGAAAAATTTACAGTGAAACACTCCTTTAATCAGAAACGGGTTTACCTCAAACATCTGGGGGCAGATTTACAAGCCCCCTGCGCCACCAGTACATCACTTTCATGACGTACTGGTTGTAAATACGGCTCCTTCACACGCAGCACTTTGTGTTGAAGGGTCGTTCAATGGGTGTTGCTGTGGGTGTTCCCACGCAACACCCATGGAACAAGACACAACCCAGATTTACGAGAAATCGTAAATCTGGAGATGCGTTTGAATGCTACGCCACCCTAGAGGTGGCGTAGTGAGGTGCAACGAGGAGAAATGCTTTCATTTCTCCTTCTTTTTTCCTCTTTCAATGCGTGCTGCATTCTACCGTATGCATTGAAAGTGGGAAATGCCTCTAGTGATTGCTTTTGTGCAGGAAGGTGCCCCTTCCTGCATAAAAACGACGCAGGCATCCGTGCACCATGGTTCAAGTGTGCCTGCGCCAGCGCATGGCTGCAGTTTGTGCGCCAGCGCAGGGGGAAGCACAGAGATGTGACATATTCTTGTAAATATGTTGCATCCCCGTGCTTCGGAAGTGCTGCAGCGTGGCGCAGTCAAAGGGCTTGCGGTGCCACACTGCAGCACTTCCTTGTAGATCTGCCCCCTGTAGTTCATGGTGCTTTTGTTGTTGTACTTCTGTAGTTTGAATAGCTGCCTTGCATCATGAAATTTCCACTAGAATTTTTGCATAATCATCCAAAGGCAAATGAGACTAATTTCGCACACCCCTACAAAGTATAAGAGTACATTTACAGGCGTAGATTTACACGTGTGTGAATTTGCCTTTGTTAGTAGACCCAATTGTCCATAACTCTAGGACCTCCACGACGAGTACCACAGCTCAGGAACCGATAATCATTGTACCTGTTAAAATCCAATGCTACAAGGTTTGAATTCTAATGGGTGTTATGCCCACCAAAATGGGGCAAAACATGTGCTTGTTGGTGCTTTCTGTATCAAAATCCATATGTCCTGTATTTTCAAGGACTGATCAGCTTTAACCTGGGGCAAAATGTTAGGTGTGGAAATCCAGTAATTACAATATGTGGTAAACTAGCCACTATTGATAATTACAGCCCTCTGTGCAAAAAGTGGTTTTAGCAAGGGTTGGAATTATCCAGGCCACTTGTAATCAGGGCCTAGGTATTGAATAGACATCCACTTTTACCCCTGTTAGCAGAGAGACAGCTTAAATACCTATACAAGGTTCTGCTATGCAACCATTCTTCTCCATGTACATGAACGCAGTGTTGTGAAATGAACCCGGATACTGCCTGCAGTGGGAAATTGTTTAAGGGTCTAAATTACTGCCACGGAGTTCTAGTCTACCATAATTGTATTTTCAAGTCGTGGTGGTGGTGGTCTGTTCTCAGCTGCACAGGGCAAATAAAATATGTCCAAGTGAGCACAGACACCCATAAGGGATAAAAACAATATTCATTAAAATACAAATCATGCGAGAAACCTGATTTCTGTCCCCAAAAATGTGCAATGTGCCCGCACCTGTACAAATTAAGCACTGTCTTGAGGACCTGCATTAGTGCAGGACCATCCTTCGGCTTGATGTCTGTAATGCCCCCTACAAAGACTGTGATAACCCAAGGTACTTTCAGAGTCATGAGTTCAATGGCTGAACCATCACTGGGTTCCGTGCCATTCTCCATGCAGTACATTTGAGTACTTATGCAGAGGAAACCTTAGGGCCTGTTTACAAATGCATTTTAGAGTATACTCCTCTTGTACACTTTTACCTACTCTTACATGACTTAATTAATTGACCAAAAAAAATCTAAAATTCGAATAAAATGTGGCTATTTAGGAATTAGTCATACACAATTAATAGTGGGGAATTGGATGTTTTGTGGATGATTAACAAAGGCATGTAAGAATACATAAAAGGGCACTCGTTGAGTGCTACTTCTTGGAACGGGATTGTGAATCAGCCGGGCATTTTTTAGGTTATTGTGGGACAAAAACCGGTTCATTTTCTTGGAATTTAACTGCTTGGCCAATTATTTAACTGCTTGGACAATAGCATTAAAACATATGTTCTTGATATTTTCCTGAGTCTGATTATGTGTTGTACTTAAACAACTTTTTTCTCAATGTTGGTGCTCAAAATATGTATGATCAGGTGTTCGCTATTAAAGTTCACTTTTGGCTGGGTTAAAAGTCTGTGTCTAAGATATGACTGTGTTTGTAGACAAATAATTCAATTTCCATTCCAACAAACTTTATTTCAATCAGTATAGACCATGAAAAGTAAACAGTACAAACAGTAACAGGAAGAACACATGGCAAAAACCCATACATAAAAATAAAATAGAAACAAAACTTGATTATAAACAGCATTACAATTCCCCATTTAAAGGAGTGGGGGTTAATACATTTCAAAGCTTCTTCTCGTCCTTCGACATTTATCCGATATCATGTTGATTTAGTCGCGTTTCAGTACATCCATAATATTAGTTTTTGGAATGTAAAAAAGTTAAAAGCTAAGTTAAGAATGAGTTAAACAGTTAAAATGATTAGAATATGACAAGATGGACACTGTAGAAGTGTTATGCTTGCAGTGAGGAGTTTAACAACATCCTCCGATTGTGCCACATGGAATTAAAAAAAGGGAGATGGCAAAAACAATAGGTGGGTGAGTATCCGTTCTCAATATTCTAAATGCCTCCACCAACTGCCTACACCCCAGAGTTCTACAAAGTGGTACTAGCCATCACCGTCTGGCTGTTTTATAGCCAGAACAAACAAAAAAGACATGAATAGCAGTCTCAACTACACAGTTGCAAGCGGGGCACCCAAGGGGGGGGGGGGGCTTTTAGCCATTTGTTAGTGAAGGCACAAAGCGGAAAGGTCCCTATTCTAAACTGAATGTATAGTTTCCTTGTTAAGGTAGATTGAATGTCGTCCAGAAGGGGCTCGAAGTGATACTTAGCTTTAATATTTAGGAAATCAGGTGTTAAGTGACCAAGTTGGGTGTTCCCCTGGATATCAGCTAGTTTGAGCGATCTATATGCTCTTACTAGTTCTAGACGTGAAGTTACCGGGCACGCTACCTCCGGGCTACTCCATTAGTTTGTAAGACCTATCCTATAGCATACATCCCTTATATGTGAGAACCATGACAATTTACCCACACCCAGGAGGCCCAAAATCTCCTTTAGTTCTGACTGGTAGACTGTTAGTTCCGGGGTCATCCACAGTCTACACCAGAAGGTTATTGGTCTAAGACCAGTCTCCTCTACAATAGGTCTGATTCCTAGGTCCATGCATAAGGGGCTTAGAGGGGTACTTAGTGGAAGGCCCAGCATCTGCCTCAAAACATTGATATCTGTTTTAGACTGTCCGATAGGGCGACAATGACCCCATAGTTCAGCCCCATACATTGCAGCTCTCCTGGTTTGCACTTTGTAAATCTCAGCCACCGGGCCTGTCGGTTTATAGGAGGAATTCCTATATGTTTTTATGACTTCCCCTACCGTCTGGGGTAATTTGAGGCTTACTTTGGCTAGTTGTGGACCCCACTCAAACGTTTCGGACAGTGTGACACCAAGATAGTCAAAAACGGTCACCCTCTCTAGCAAGGTACCATTTACAGAGGGGTATGGGCCGGAAGTTTTGGCTGGGTTAAAGAGCAGAAATTTGGATTTTAGTGTATTAATCACCAGACCCCTGTTTTTGCAGAATGTTACAAAGCTGTCAAGAACCCTCTGGATAGCCATAGGTGACTCGAAAGCAGCAGAGTGGTATCCGCAAACATCATTGCTGGCACCTTACAATCCACCAGCTTAGGGGCGTCGTTAACCTCTACCTAATTTAGTTGACCAACCAGAGCGTTATTGAAAAGACAAAACAGGTTAGGGGCAAGGACACACACCTGCCTTACTCCTCTGTTAACTGGAAAGAGAGGGGTTAATTCCCCAAATTTCCCATACTTACTTGGGCAAAATTGCCCTCGCGCTGTCTTATGATCAATATCAAGAGATAGAGGGGGATTCCCTGTTGTTTAAGAACCTCCCACCATTTTTCTCTGGGGACCAAATCAAAGTCCGTTTTCAAGTCGATGACTATCAAGTAGAGGCTGCCACCCTCTATTGATACCGTCTTCCAGTATAGTAGTTAAAGACTAAAAATGTGGTTGATGGTAGAGATGTTTTTTCTAAAACCAGCTAGATAAGGACTCAGGATTTCACACTCCTCCATCCACACATGAAGGCGATTGAGGAGGATCCTTGAGAACAGTTTCTAGGTGACATCGATCAAACTGATCGACCTATAATTGGTCAGCAGGGGAGATGAGACCTTTTTGAAGACGGGGAACATTTCAGCCCCCAACCAGGTATCTGGGATCGCCATACCTCCCAAAATGGCAATAAATATTGCCCAAAGGTAGGATCCCCATATTTTTGGTTCTGCCCGAAATAGGTCCCCTGGAATCTTGTCTAATGCCGGGGCTTTACCAAGAGGAAGCTTCCTGATTGCATTTAGGACCTCTGTTAAAGTAAGCCCTTGGACATCTTCAAAGGCGGTCCCTGGGATTAATAGAAGACTTTCAACTTTTGAATCTATGTCTTCCTCAGTAGAGTATAGAGCTTGAAAAGGAGACTTCCATGCAGCTGCATCGATGTTGGGCTCTAGGGCAGGCTTCCCAATGTTACTATCTGCGCACACTAGTGACCAGAACATCTTCATATCCCTGTTAGATAGAGCTGTTCTAATGGCATTCCATCTGTCTATCTCCCGGGTTTTCTTTGCTAGTTTGGTACAGTCTTGGTAAAGGGCCCTCATTTGTATACTTAGGAGTCTGTCCTTACTTTTGATAGCGTCTAAGAGGGCTCTCTTGGCCTTATGGCAGGTATCATTGAACCAAGTTTGGTTGGCACCCTTTTTCGCTTTGAAGTGTGTCAAGAGATTGAATATAATAGTTAATTGTAAATTCTACATGCAGCGCCTCTATTCTAGCAATGGTTTAAGGAGAATCCATTTCCCTAACAACCTCCGCCATTTCCAGTAGGGGCAAAATAGTTAGAGAAAATTTGTAGCTACCTTATCTGGTGACTGCTTGACTGTCCCCCATCTGATTCTCCTACTATTGCTGGCGAGTATTAGGTTATTATCTAAAGGGGTACCATATCCATGTTGTTATAAAGATCTGGGAGCTGTAGCTCCAAAGTCAAGGCGTTGTGATCGCTGTCCTGTCTTGGCAACCCACTGCCATAGTCTTGTTTCTACTAAAATATAATCCAGCAGGGAGGATTGTCCAGTTCTGTTAAAGTAGAGGCATCTAGGGGATCAAATTGACAGTTAAAATCTCCCCCAAGGACCAGCCTTGTGTTCGGGGGAACATTACTGATAAAGGTGTTCAGTTGTCCGAAGGTCTGTGATTTGTGGCATATGCTTACAGGGCGTGAATAGATGTTAATGAAGGCAATTTTAAGGTTGGGTGAGAAAGTGAGTATGGTACACTGAATGTCGTAAGACAAGGTGTTCAGCTGGTCCACTGTACAATCCAAGTGCGTGGCAACCCAATTACATATGCCCTCTGAGGGTCTGCCTCTCCCCCCATTCGTGGCCAACACATTGAAAGTTGCATATCCCATCCTCACAATGTCATCCCTTGCCCATGTTTCCTGAAACATACACACTTCATATTTGCCTACGAATAGCCCCCATTCTGGGTAATGCAGTTTGCTTTTTATTCCAGCGATGTTCCAGGATAAGACCCTCAGCTGTGATCAGGGTTAGATTATTCACCAAGGGCATTAAGACTGTTAATGTCGGAGTTTTGGGTGTCCTCCAGCTGGGCCATGGGGGCTACTTCCACACCTTCCGTGGGGGGACCACTCCTGGATGGACCAAAGCTTAAGAAGTTGGGCGCTGTCGGCACCGGGTTTCTAAACGAGTCTACACAAATCCTGTGAAAGTCAAAGGCTCCCTGCTCGTTTTCCATTGTGGAATCCCTGAATCAACCCCATGACCACATGGAGTATTCTGGATCTGCTGACCACTGTTTATTTTCCTTTAGTTCCCTACCTATATCGTGGAGCAAGTCCACCTTTCCATGCGAGTCAGTCCACTTCCTCTAAGACCCCAAACCTATTCACTACTGGGTTGTTAAAAAGGAGAGATCTGGAGGTTGGACCCGCTGTTAGTTGTTCTAAAGGCCAGTTAGCTGGGGCACAGGTATTAATGGTCCTATTTTGGCCACAACTATGGAAGTAAAAACAGTCCAGTGTGTGGGCCCTAACCCCTGTATATGGTACATAGGCACTGGAAATATGACCTGCTAGAGTGTGAACAGTCTGGGGATTGCTGAAATTAATAACAATACAATCCCCTTGCGTTGTCTTGGGTCTCTTGCCTACCCAGCCAACTCTGCAAATTATTAAAATCTCTCCCGCTCGGTCATAGGAAAACTGCAGGTACCTGGCCAGCCAAAAAAGGCATTTGTTCCTTAGGTCCAGCTGCATTTCCTTCTGGCCATCTTTAAACTCGGGTATTCTAGTCAGTATAATGACATATGGAAGTGAGGATGGGGGTAGATTTATAGTTGTGAGAGTCACTACTCCATAGCCTTTCTCTAGAGCCTCCACAAGGTCCACCCCTTCCCTGGGCTCTATTCGGGTAGGCCTTTTTTTCGTTTGGGTCCTCCATGTGGAAGACAAGGTTATTGCTCCCTTTCGCATTAATAAGGATCCTGGGGCCAGTAGCAGTCCTCGGGTCTTGAGCCTGGTGGGTACCTAGCCTTTGTAAATGGGACACAGTGGTTTCTACTGACTCAGTACTATTAACATCTATTCTACTAGCCCCCATCGGCACACTTGGGAGTGCTACCCTCGGGGGACCATGCTTGCCTGGGGAGGTTTGATCTACACTGTCTGACTGAGAATTACAGTCTTTCTTCTTCCGTGGGGCATGAATAATACAATCAGAGGTGTTAGTGTGCCTATTATGCCCCATTAAGTGTCCTGTGATTAGGTAGATGAGCAAGCTCTTCCTTTATGATAGCTCTCAACTAGGTCTCCAGATCCCCTATCAAGTTACTCACCGAAGGTGGACAATCAGATTCTAGCCGAGGGTTAGTGGAGTTAGAGCACTCCCTCGGTGCTAGCTAGTTCATCTCCCTTAGATGTTGACTCAATGTTTTTCTTCCTCTTAGTTCCTACCCTGTTTCCAGTTTTACAATTCCCGTTCTTAGCTAAGCAAGTGGTGGTTAACCTTTGCGCGTAGCTGGCTTCACTGGTAATTCATGGAGTGAGGGTGGAGGGGACTCTGTTGGCCTGTGTATAGATTCTACTAGCCTAGAAGAAGATACAGGGGTTACGGCTTGGGAGGTAGATGACTCAGGCACTGGACAAAAGATATCTGGAGTTAAAGACAGGCGCCTCTCAGTCAACTCTATTGTGGAAGTTACTGCCCCAATAGCCCTCTGGAGCATCCTATCAATTGAGGTTGGGGCATAGGAGAGGAAATGGACAATTGGAGATGTTTTGTTA
This sequence comes from Lissotriton helveticus, assembly GCF_964261635.1. Classification (NCBI taxonomy): domain Eukaryota; kingdom Metazoa; phylum Chordata; class Amphibia; order Caudata; family Salamandridae; genus Lissotriton; species Lissotriton helveticus. The sequence goes on from NC_136058.1 coordinate 256,537,819, forward strand.
CACAAGCGCGCTTACCCATTTCTGAATCAAACAGAGCTAAAATATAGCCGCGCCACTAGAGTAAACGGAGTGTGGCAGATTAAGACTTAGAATAAATACTACAGTTGTACCTGGAGATCATGATACAATCAGATTGGTCGGTTAGGGGGGACACAAATAAGTGTTTAAAAAGGGAAATTAAGAAGTCAATAATCACAATGAAGATGTCTCGGGTGCTTCCCAGGCTATTACAATACATAGATGCTTATATTGTTGTTCAAATGAGTAACTGGGTTACAAATTCCTGGTTCCACCGAGGGAGGGTTATTGACGACTATACAATACAGCAGGATAGTACTGAATGGTGAAAAGTCTATTTAATGGTCCAGAAAAGTCTTACCAGAGTGACTGTGCTGAAAGATCAACACCAAGGAGGGTGGCCCTGCCCTGCCTCTTCCTGGCAATGACGGGCAAGGCTGGACCCGCCCTTGGCCCGGGTGCAGCACGGGCACAGCCCACGCACGTCCCGCACTGCGGGAGAAGATGGCCCCTTTTAAGCGCCTCCGGGCGTAACCAGCAGTCAGTGCAGAGGTCAGGTGGCGGCTCCTGCCGCAAGGGTTTGTGGGGGTTGGAGTCCCCATTTCGCGTCCAAAATTATTTTTGGATGATGATTTGTATCATCATCCAATGAACAATCTGATATAGTATTCTGAAATTAAGATTTACACCTATTTGTATTAAGGATTGTACACATCGTATGATGTTACAATCATACGCTCCTTCATTTTCCTTGCATTTTTTTCTCTGGTCTTCAATTCTTTTCTTTTTTCATGTACCAATTTCTCCCTCTTTTCTTCTTGTTCTAAACTTACAGCTTTTCCTTTATTTTCCCTTTTGTTTCTTTCTTTTGTTCTTACATCATATAGTTTGTCTTTCATTCGTACCTGCTAATTTTCTAATCCCATATTGCTCTCTTTATTTTACATGTTGTTTTTTGTTTTCTTTATCAAATGTTTCTGTTTCCTTCTTTCCCATTTCTTTAATTTCACATGACTTTCACTCTAGATGCAAATAGTTTTAGCTGTCTGGCAAGACCCTGTTGTCACACAACATACAACACAAACTATATAACATGCTGCAAAAAAAGTATGTACAGGAAAGGGCATTAGGACATTCCTCTTCCGTCATTAGATATAGGATGGCATTTTGCAGAAGTTAAATTTTCAGCCGCTGGAGCATGAAGGGGTGATAGCCTCATGTGCTTTCATGGTTTGCCATTGATAGGCAGGATGTCCATCAAGACCATGGCCTTTCGTCAATTGCCACATTGTCTCCTATATATTCCCATTAGCTATTATGATGGGGTTCAAATAGTTCTTTAGTTAGATGCAATGTGGTTTTTGTTTCCGAAGTTTGGTCTGTTTGCCTTTAGGATCAGCTACGACAACCACAGTGCTATTCATTAATCATCCGTGTGAATTCATTTGTTTTGTTTTGTTGTCACAATTATATGTTGTTGAGTTTACTGTTTCTATGTTTACAATGTAAAGACGAGTGCTCCTATGCTTTCTTGAAGGCAATGAAAATACTGACCCTCTGTTAAAAATAGTCATTATGCAATATTTTCCTGTTCATGCATTTGAAGTTCACTTACAAAGAAAACTTCATTTTGTGATTCCGTAACAGTCTTCTTTGACTGTACCACTTAAATTTGCTAATGCAGTCATCCAGCAAAGGGGAACCCCTCCCAGCTTCATATTGTTTAGATCCAATAAGTTGCTTGACTGTTAGTAGAAATACACCCAAAGTCACACAACCAAACACTTCCCCTAAAAAAAAGGCCAGGGCTATTGGTTTTGCCAGTGCTTATTCTATTTTCATTCTTATTTTTATATTAATCATATTCCTTTTTACATCCTTTCCCCTTTTCATCTTTTTCACACCCACACCCCTCCCTTTTTCCTTGCATATCCATTTATGTGTTCTTGCCTCCTAATCTCTTCCTCCATGTCTTCCCTTTCTTCTGTCCTACCTTCAGTCTTTCTTTCTTTCCTTCCTCCCTACTGCAGTTTCTTCTCCACTTTCCCTTCCCTTGCTTCTTAGCAGGGCCTGCTTTAACACTGGCGGTGCATGGTGCGACAATGTTTTTGGCGCCCTCCAATGACCAAATCCACCATGGATACCCTCACTACCGCCCTTTAGCAGTTTCCCTCACGTCTCCATAAGCAAATGCATTTCATTTGTTATATAGCACCACTCATGCCAGTGTAGGGTGTCAGAGCACTTTTCATCACACACATATTACACAGAGACAATCTATCATATGTGTATTGTTAGATCTGGGGGTCTCTAGTTGACAGAGGTAGGTACCACTGTCCAAATAGGGACCCTTGCTTCTAGTCAGGGCAAGGAGATAACCCTCTGAGATAACCCCTGCTCACCCTACAGGTAGCTTGGCACGAGCAGTCTAGGCTAACCAGAGGCAATGCGTAAAGTATTTGTACCAACACTCACAGTACCACAGTGAAAACACCACAAACTGACTTCACAACAGTTTAGAAAAATAAAGGTATTTTTAATCTAAACTACACAAGACCAAAACGACAAAAATCCAACATACACAGTTCAAGAATATGGTTTCAAAACGAGTTCTTAAGGTTGCGTTAGAATTCTCTACGTTGCGATAGAATTCTCTATTGATGCGTGAAAAGTTCACAGTTGCGTCACGTTTACTCACAGTACCTTTTAGTTGCAACAAAGTTCCAAAAGCAGAAGCTGGTGGGGTGGAAAACAAGCGATGCGTTGCTCCTGAGACCCTGGGGAGGCGATGCGACAGCCCCGCTGCAGCAGCGGGCATGTTGCGACATATCCGGTCTGTATGGGGAGGAAGGCCACTTGTGTGGATTCCGGTGCGTAGGTTCCGTAGGAAGTCTGTTCTCGCAAAGGCACGATGCGGCGATCTCGTAGGGGCTGCGACGATCTCCGGGGCGACGATGCGCGGTCCGGTGGGGATCCTCTCTCTCGCAGCTCCTCGATGCATTGATTCTGCGACGATGCTCGCAGCGACGTGATGCGGTCCGCAAGCAAGCGGTGCGGCGTTCTCACCCAGCGACGACAGGCTCTGCGACGATACTCGCAGCGATGTTCGATTCTCCCGCACCGGTCTGGTGCGTCCCGCAAACGAAGGATGCGACGTCTCTGGCAGCGGCGTCAGGCGCTGCGACGATCTCGACCTCCGTAGCGGCGGGAAACTTCTCGCACTGTCAGGGATGCGCTCCGCAAGCGAGCGATGCGACACTTTTCAAGTTCAAAAGTCACTCAAGCTTAGTTTCAAGCTTCCCAGATCAGGTCCAACCTCCAGAGGCCCCACAACTGGATCAAGCACTCTAGGAGGGACAGAACTCTCTCAGCAGAGTTCAGGGAAGCTGGGGGTGAAGTCCTTTTGTTCCTGTGACTTCAAAACAGGGAGCCAGCTCCTCTCAGGCCCTTGGAGATTCCTTCAAGACAGGGGACACAGCTCAACAGCAAAGTCCTTCCCCTCTCCTTGGCAGCAAAGCAGCAGGTCAGTCCAGCAGAGCAACAGCAGGACAATCTTCCTTCTTCAGTTTCAGCTTTCTCCTTGGCAGAGGTTCCTTCTTGATTTCCAGGATGATCTAATTTTCTGTTGTCAGGGGTCCTGTACTTATACCCCTAAAGTCTTTGTTCTCTCTGTGCATGTGGGCCCTGAGCCCGGTCTGAACCAGTTCTGGGTGTTTCCTGAGTACTTTGTTTTGCTGGCTTCTGACTTCCTTTCAGAGTGAGGGGCAGGGTCCTCAGCCGCCCAGCAGGGGGGTGGAGCCAGCATTGTGGAAGGCAGGCACAGCCCTATTCAGCCCAGGTGCTAACTCCTCCCACCACTCCAGTTGCAATTGCAGTCATTCAGCCTAGTGCTGACTCATCCAGCCTCCTGGGGAATTCCCCAGCCCCTGTCACTCTCAAACCAGACAGTCAATACACAAACAGGCACAGGCACACAGAAGGGTCAGACAAGAGAACAGCAACTTTCTAAAAGTGCTGTTCTCAAACACAGAATTAAAAACAACCTTTCCCAAAAGATGTGTTATTAAATTCTGAGTTCAGGGATACTAGATACTTATGTCCTATCTTGTTCCTATGGGAAGAAATGCTGTTAACCACTGTAGCCAGCATCCCCCATGTTAACCTATGGAGCAAGATAGCCTTACAGTAGTGAAAAACGAAAATGGCTGCCATTCACTACCAGAGCATGTCACCTGCACTAGTACATGCTCTACCTTTTACATATACTGCACCCTGCCCAGGGGGTACCTTGGGCCTTCCATAGGGGTGACTGATGTGCACAACAAGGGAAGGGTTAGGCCTGGTCAGTGGGGACACTGACCAGGAGGACATGGCAGTTCTAAACTGCCCATAGGCACTGCAGTGGCAGGCCTGAGACACCATTTTAGAGCTACTCCTGTGGGTGGCACAATCAGTGCTGCAGGCCCACTAGTAGCATTTGTCATCACCAGCCCTGGCACACCCAGTGCTCTTTACTAGGGACTTCATGGTGATACAAATATGCCAAACATGTATATCCAATCAGAATAACAATTTAAACAGAGAGCATATGCACTTTAGCACTGATCAGCAGTGGTAAAGTGCGCAGAGTCCTATTGCCAACAGCCACGGGTCAGGAAAAATAAGGGAGGAAGAAGCAAAAAGTTTGAGGATGACCCTGCAAGAAGGGCCAGTTCCAACACAACCTCCTTCCAGCCTAAAGCCATGGTAGACCAAACGATACCTCGATGGGATTCCCTGTTTAAGGCGATAGAACACGGAAACTGGCCCACGCAGCAGGGCAGTCCTGTTCTACGCCATCCTAAACCCAGTTGGATCACTCTATCCATACTCTCAGGGTCCACAATGCCAATCCATGTGTAAACCTTCTCCTCACCTGTGGACACCACCTGTGCAGCACCTAACTTTAATTTCCTCACAGGTGTGTCCCAACAGACCGACAGCAAGCCACAGTGACCACCAACAGTGATCAGGGATGAGACCCAGGCCTCATGCCTCTCAGGGTGCTCAAACCTCTGTGGCATCAGTGGGTGGGGGGCAGTAGCCCCAGGTGCTTGGCACCCTTTGTCCACTCCCTCTCTTGTCAGGTCAGGTCTGACACTCTGGCACTGACCCACCAGTCCTGGACCTGTATCCAGCAGCTGGACAGGAGGCTGAGGTGGGCTTCTCCACACCCGGTCCTCCTCTTCCTTGGGGCTCTGTACCCTCCAACCTGGAGCGGTACCCCCTTCTAGAATAGTCAGGGCACCTGTGGCAGTTGTCCTGCACCATTCACCCACCAGTTCAGGGGTTCTATCCTGCAACTGGTATTCCAGGTCAGGGGGGACACCCCGGACCTGGCCCTCAAACCTAGGCTCCAAAGCCTCCAGGTCAGACAACACCTGAACCTGGCATCCCCACCCAGGGACCAACCCCTGCGGTGGAACACTTGCCTGGCGCACCAGGACTTCCCTCTCGGATGTGCCCACACTAGTAGACAGTACCCACCTGGCCAACACAACGGTGTGGCCCAGTCCACCCCCATGGTGAGACTCTTGCCCTCCTTCCAGGGGCAACCCTGTCCACCAAGACAACCAAGAACACAACTTTCCTACCAGTTCAGGACCTCCCTCCAGCAACTGGTCTCCCAACCTAGGGTTTAACCCCTCAGGTTGTACCGGGGTCAGAGGCGAGGACTCCCTCCCTCTGCACCCCCTTCCAGAGCGCTGCACCCTCCCTACTGGAGGGGTACCCCCGGGAACCATATTGGTCAGGACACTGGTTACAGATGTCCTTCCTTCCAGGTCAGGCAAATCCTGAACCTGGTCTCCCAACCCAGGGACCAAAATCTGCGGTTGTGCATTTGCCTGGCACGCCAGGACTTCGGGGGACTCACATGGTACCCCCTTGAGGGTGACACACAACTCATGTGTCCTGTGACAGTCTGCCTGGTGCAGATCTCCCGACCCCTGTCCACCTGACAGTGCGGGAAGATCCCCCAGGACAGAAGTGAGGTCACCATGGTCACTCACTGGGGACTCAGCCCTCCCGACTGGTCCCTAACCCACTGGTTCTCCCACTGGGGACTCCTTCCCCCTCTCACCCCTCAGTCTGGACTTCTGTACCCTCTCAAATGGAGCGGCACTGCCAGACACCAGAACCGATGGAGGCCTGTTTACAGACACTCCCCGTTCACCAGACACTAGGAGATCCTCCTCAAATGGCCTACAAGTACAGTCTAGGTCCCCAACCTGGTGTTCCCTTAAGGAACCCTCCAGGCCCTGAGACTGGGTTTCAGGCACCGTGAGACACACCGTCCCATACTCACTCCTTCTCCACTGAGACCGGACATGAGCCTCTACACCCCTCCCACTACACTGGGACTTAACTGGGCTACACTGAACCGCTTCCACCTCACAGGTCTGGAAGATATCTAAGCCACTCCTTTTGGGATCACTCCCCAATGCCTCTTCAGACCCTTTGGAATCCACCAAGAGGTCTGCCTCCAATGCAAGCTCTCTGGGGTCAGAGAACTCACACTCCACCGGGTGTTGGCATAGCTCTGGAAAACAGGGACTTAAAATATGCTCTCCAACAAATGAATCACACAGCCCCCCACAGTTGTTAACCAAGCGACCCTTTGCCTCACCCTCCAGTGCCTCACACAAGTACCCCACACCACTCCCCTGAGACTGGCAAGCCAGTATCTGACTGTCTCTGTCACACAACCCACACTCTTCTGGCTGGTCTTCACACACACACACCAAAGTTTCTACCATGGGGGAACCCCTCTCCCTGTACCTCTCATCTAGAGTCAGTAGAGTGTCCCTCCCACCACTAGGAATATGGTCCCCTGTGCCAGTCCCCCAATCTACTTCAGGGACACTGCACTCCACTGGAACTACATCATAAACCTGAACCCCCTGGTGTATGTCGACCCCCTCCCTCAAGTCAGGCGCCACATCTCTGGGTGTTTGTACCTCTCTCTCCACACTAGATATCATAATCATGCTGCCACCATCTGAGCTGGACTCCACCTCCAACTCAGCAAAGCTCCTTCCTTGAGCGTCCCATTTTTCTTTCTGGGCTAAGGCCCACCGGATCATACCTTCCTTGTTTAGCCGGTCTAATTCTCTGCACCTTTGCTCAGCAGCAGGGAGCCATTCATCTTTCTCTTCCTCATTGTCAGAGAAGTCCTCCACTTCAGAATCATCAGCTAATGTTGCTTCCCAAATTCTGGCCTCATGGGAATACAGGCATGCCTCAAGATCCCTCCTTGTGGAACCTTTCTCCACGGGCAGCCCCCTCTTCTTGCAAAAGGCTTTTATCTCCTCTTCTGTGTAGATGCACAAGTGGAAAAAGTTGACTTCCATTTTGGCAGGATTTTACAGGTGCAACATTAGCCAGAGTCTCAATATCCCAAAAATACTTTCAGGAGGACACCGGAAAAACAAACAGTATGTGGTGGCATAGTGGTCTGCACTCACTAGTGATGTACACCAATTACTGTGGGTCTAGTACAAATACAAGTTCAAATCCCACCGCCTGACCACCAATGTTAGATCTGGGGGTCTCTAGTTGACAGAGGTAGGTACCACTGTCCAAATAGGGACCCTTGCTTCTAGTCAGGGCAAGGAGATAACCCTCTGAGATAACCCCTGCTCACCCTCTAGGTAGCTTGGCACGAGCAGTCTAGGCTAACCAGAGGCAATGCGTAAAGTATTTGTACCAACACTCACAGTACCACAGTGAAAACACCACAAACTGACTCCACAACAGTTTAGAAAAATAAAGGTATTTTTAATCTAAACTACACAAGACCAAAACGACAAAAATCCAACATACACAGTTCAAGAATATGGTTTCAAAACGAGTTCTTAAGGTTGCGTTAGAATTCTCTACATTGCGATAGAATTCTCTATTGATGCGTGAAAAGTTCACAGTTGCGTCACGTTTACTCACAGTACCTTTTAGTTGCAACAAAGTTCCAAAAGCAGAAGCTGGTGCGGTGGAAAACAAGCGATGCGTTGCTCCTGAGACCCTGGGGAGGCGATGCGACAGCCCCGCTGCAGCAGCGGGCGTGTTGCGACGAATCCGGTCTGTATGAGGAGGAAGGCCACTTGTGTGGATTCCGGTGCGTAGGTTCCGTAGGAAGTCTGTTCTCGCAAAGGCACGATGCGGCGATCTCGTAGGGGCTGCGACGATCTCCGGGGCGACGATGCGCGGTCCGGTGGGGATCCCCTCACTCGCAGCTCCTCGATGCGTTGATCCTGCGACGATGCTCGCAGCGACGTGATGCGGTCCGCAAGCAAGCGGTGCGGCGTTCTCACCCAGCGACGACAGGCTCTGCGACGATACTCGCAGCGATGTTCGATTCTCCCGCACCGGTCTGGTGCGTCCCGCAAGCGAAGGATGCGACGTCTCTGGCAGCGGCGTCAGGCGCTGCGACGATCTTGACCTCCGTAGCGGCGGGAACCTTCTCGCACTGTCGGGGATGCGCTCCGCAAGCGAGCGATGCGACACTTTTCAAGTTCAAAAGTCACTCAAGCTTAGTTTCAAGCTTCCCAGCTCAGGTCCAACCTCCAGAGGCCCCACAACTGGATCAAGCACTCTAGGAGGGACAGAACTCTCTCAGCAGAGTTCAGGGAAGCTGGGGGTGAAGTCCTTTTGTTCCTGGGACTTCAAAACAGGGAGCCAGCTCCTCTCAGGCCCTTGGAGATTCCTTCAAGACAGGGGACACAGCTCAACAGCAAAGTCCTTCCCCTCTCCTTGGCAGCAAAGCAGCAGGTCAGTCCAGCAGAGCAACAGCAGGACAATCTTCCTTCTTCAGTTTCAGCTTTCTCCTTGGCAGAGGTTCCTTCTTGATTTCCAGGATGATCTAATTTTCTGTTGTCAGGGGTCCTGTACTTATACCCCTAAAGTCTTTGTTCTCTCTGTGCATGTGGGCCCTGAGCCCGGTCTGAACCAGTTCTGGGTGTTTCCTGAGTACTTTGTTTTGCTGGCTTCTGACTTCCTTTCAGAGTGAGGGGCAGGGTCCTCAGCCGCCCAGCAGGGGGGTGGAGCCAGCATTGTGGAAGGCAGGCACAGCCCTATTCAGCCCAGGTGCTAACTCCTCCCACCACTCCAGTTGCAATTGCAGTCATTCAGCCTAGTGCTGACTCATCCAGCCTCCTGGGGAAGTCCCCAGCCCCTGTCACTCTCAAACCAGACAGTCAATACACAAACAGGCCCAGGCACACAGAAGGGTCAGACAAGAGAACAGCAACTTTCTAAAAGTGCTGTTCTCAAACACAGGATTTAAAAACAACCTTTCCCAAAAGATGTGTTATTAAATTCTGAGTTCAGGGATACTAGATACTTATGTCCTATCTTGTTCCTATGGGAAGAAATGCTGTTAACCACTGTAGCCAGCATCCCCCATGTTAACCTATGGAGCAAGATAGCCTTACAGTAGTGAAAAACGAAAATGGCTGCCATTCACTACCAGAGCATATCACCTGCACTAGTACATGCTCTACCTTTTACGTACACTGCACCCTGCCCAGGGGGGTACCTTGGGCCTTCCATAGGGGTGACTGATGTGCACAAAAAGGGAAGGGTTAGGCCTGGTCAGTGGGGACACTGACCAGGAGGACATGGCAGTTCTAAACTGCCCATAGGCACTGCAGTGGCAGGCCTGAGACACCATTTTAGAGCTACTCCTGTGGGTGGCACAATCAGTGTTGCAGGCCCACTAGTAGCATTTGTCATCACCAGCCCTGGCACACCCAGTGCACTTTACTAGGGACTTCATGGTGATACAAATATGCCAAACATGTATATCCATTCAGAATAACAATTTAAACAGAGAGCATATGCACTTTAGCACTGATCAGCAGTGGTAAAGTGCGCAGAGTCCTATTGCCAACAGCCACGGGTCAGGAAAAATAAGGGAGGAAGAAGCAAAAAGTTTGAGGATGACCCTGCAAGAAGGGCCAGTTCCAACATGTATAAATCAGCATATAGGAAATGTTAAGGAGAACAGAGGACTGACTACAAGGTGTAGGAGTCACATGTCATCCATAATGGCAGGCAGTAAAGTTTAAGAGTGCTTGGTCTGGAGAAGCAGAATTTCAGAATTCAAAATGGAACACCATAGTTGGGCATTATCTTTAATAATCAGAATCGATTTATACCCAATTGAACCCTTTTTGCAACCTTAATCTATGTTCTAAATCTATACTTTGCAGTGTGCATGCAGTTCTTTGATGACAGTTAATAGCTCACTGTTCTATGTTAGGATTTTATCTTATAAACTGCAAGTAACAAAAGGATGTCTCTTAGAAAAGCAGTAACTCACTGAACTATTTAGTATGTACAGTATATGCACTTTATGATCTGCATTGTACACATTATTTGCAGTAGGCACACTAATCCTCTGTGCTATTGTATTGTCAGTCAAAACCTCAACTAGACAAAACTCCATCTCTCTCCAAGGAGAACCTTAATCACTGGAGTTATCTTGACATTTTTATTGTTGCCTGGAAATTGCTAGAGGTAAGAAACAGGCCAGCAGGTGCCTTTAAAACCAAAAGAAACTTGCAGACAGGGCGCCCCCTGTAGTCAGCACCTGGTGCAATGGCACCGTCGCACCGCCCTACAGCCGGCCTGCTACTTATCCTTCACGTTCCTCGTCTCCCTTCCATTCCACTGCTTTGAATGGCGTAAAATGATAGGGTGCCCTGCAGAACGTGAAGAGGGGCTGATACCTCAGAAATATGCATTCGTCTTGGGACAGAATATTGGCTCCGTTAAGGGTTAGTGAGCCCCTAAAAGTTGGCACCCCCCTGCACTGTAGGCTTGTGTCACAACCCTGCCTTCCTTCACTGCATTGCCCTTCTCTCCCCTTCCCACACTCATGTTGTTTGTCCCTTCCCTCCTATCCTTCAAAATTATTGGCACAAAATATATTCCATGTTCCAATCCATGCACATAAGCTTGCTTATATTTAACCTTTAGGTCCATATGCGTGGCATTTATCTTTCATTCGCAAGCATAAAATTCGTGAGTGGCACATAAAAGATGGCCATATTAGCTCTACCCACTGCAGTAAGCAAATTGCATGATTAAAAGTGACAAATAAACGACCCGGGCCCCAGTCTGGCACTTGAAGGGCAGCAGAGAGGAATAGCTCGGTCACATCACAACGCACTTCCGGCTCGCCTCGAGGGCAGGTTGACACTGCAGGAGAAGCCGTGAAGAAGGAACAGATAAGCACGTGCTGCAAGGCACAGATTCATCCGTCGCCTCCAGGCTCGGGCTCATTTCCCACCCACCGTCACGCGGTTACTCATGCACTTCCGGCCTCATCTTTACTCACCCCTGAAGAGCGCGCGCCGGATTCACGCGTGAGAGGCCTGCTCTGAGCCAGCCGCGAGAGCAATTACAATTAAAAGACGGCTCCAGCCAATGAGCTTCCAGATATTCAGTCTCTGCGTCTCAAGGAGAAAAGGCGGCAGTCTGAAGGATCAGGGTTCACATTTCACTCTGTGAACTCCCTGCAAATTGATCATGTATTCAAATGGCTGCATTCTAGCTATCCCATTAACTGGGCGAATTCCATTAGGCTGTCCTTAATGTGACTTTCTGCCTATCATAGTGAGGCAGCAAAAGACACACGAATGATGGACGGAATGCGGAGCAAATCAAACATTCATCTCCAGCGGCGGTCTGTGCAGGTAAGCAGGGTGGGACAGGACGGGACAGGGTGGGGCGGGTGTCAACAGACGACGGAATAGGATTCTGTTGTCTGTTGGCTTCCCCATCCCGACCTGCCGCACTCACCTGCACTGATCGCTGCTGCCCAGTCAAATGATGTGGGTTGAATCCATCCCAGTTTAGAACCAGCCATAAGCAAATCAGTCTTGACCCTGTGCCTCATGGGAACAGTTCAGCCCGAACTGCCAAGCCTTGTCCTCCATCATAGTGAGAGGGCTCTGGGCTGACACTTGGAAGAAACAGATCAATTAAGCACACATGGAGGCAGTCATAGCGCCAACATGTGAAAGCAAGCACAATAGTAATCAGCTTCAGGATCACACAAAGACAGATCTAAGCATGAGGAGGACTGCAAGATTTCCAAACACATATTATAGGTGCATGGCGGCAGCCATTAGTGCATCAAGCAAGCTGTGGGGCCTAATGCTAGCAAGGAAAATGAGTGTCTTGGATAGTGAGAAATGCTATCATTAGTAGGGGTGGGCTTATCTTGCATAATTTGCTGTTGTGAAACTATGCAAAATTACTGCAAAATTTAGCAAGTTTAAGTGGAGTTCGGCAAGGAGCTGCGTAACCCAGCATTTAGCGTTATTTTCTTCAAACAAAATGCACCCTTGCATCCAAAATGAATCTTAGGATGCATTTTGTGCTAAGAAAATAACACTAAATGCAACGGAACTCAAACAGCAGCAGACAACAGCCACTCACAACGTGTGTTGTTCCTCTGCTGCTACGGTAGAATGTTTGTGCGACTTACTCAGAATTAATCAAACGGGTGTAATTCATGGTAATTTTGCATATAAAGAATAACATGAAATTAATGACATTTCTTAAATTACTACAGCATGATTAAAATTTAATCCAGGCCTACTATGTTGGGTACAGTGGGCCCCTACAGCACATGGTCTTATGTGTCACTGTGCCTGCTGCACCATTGATATCTATGTTCCTGGTGGCAACAACTGTTAAGATTCTTCTTACCAGTAAAAAGAACTGGTACAATATAGGTAGCAGCAGTGTTTGCTTCCTCACACACACATTGACATCTCTTTTCAGATATTCAAGATAAAGTGCCTGCCATGATCAGAGATGATGTGTCCCACCAGTTTTAGCAGCAAATAATTCTGCCTACTCAATTAAATCAGTCTAAAGTTAAGAAGAGATACCGGCCTTGTAAAGTTTCAACCAATAAAGGTTTATTAAATTATGATAGTGCTTTACAGAAGGCACAAATTATAGTAATTCTCAATCAGGTGCAGCAAAGAGTCTGATGCGGCATTAAGTCTCACGGGTGAACATATTGTAAATCGACATCAAGAGACAGACTGATGTAGTTATGTTCTCAAAGAGTCAGGGCAAACCAGACTGGTTCACCTTCAATTTCTGGGTCTTATATAATAAAATACACAGTGAAAATTGTATTGTCAAAATAAGGTAATCATACATCATTTCATAGATTAAAAAATCAGAACACAAAATGTAATACAGTATTATCTAACACCATCCCAATCCAAGCCTCTTTGACCTAATGTCACGGATGTGTCTGGACAAATCTAGCTACACTCAAAACAATGACTACGCCTACAGTAGCACAGGCAAGAAGAGCCTTGAATGCTATGAAAGACTTCTCAAGTTCTTCAAGAACAGCGTATCAATACAGAGCAGTTCATGAGTGCACATTTTGTTACATGAATGAAAGGAGAAAATAAAACACACAACTATAGCTGTGTTAGAATCCAAAATGGAGTTGTGTCCTTTTTTAAGCCTACTTGAGTCATTTCATTTCAAAATAATTTATTCGGTTTTGAGAAAAAAACCATAAAAGTTACAGAACTCCAATAAATATTTAATTTGTTTTTACATTTCATAACAACAGGGCGTACATAATCATTCCAGTAAATACAAGGAGATCTATATACATCAGAACAATAATAAAAAGGGGGGAGAAAAGTGAGCCACCAGTAACAGACATACAAACTCATGGGGGGATAGATAGTAAAATGCCAGCTAAAATATGGGGGTTTATTAGTTCTCCGTACAGTTTCTGGACCTCAATGAAGATTTCAAAAATCCTGACACAAATGGGATACATTCTGGTTTCAGCATTTGTAAATAAAAAAGCGCTGGGCAGACCTGAGTAAAATTCGGCTTTTTTAAAAGTGGTTTTAAAAAGAACCTACGGGGGGTTCGTAGAGGCTACAAAAAAACATAAAGTGCAGCAAATCCTGTGGAGACACCCCGTCGCAGCCACAGGATGCTAGCACCTGGCCTCTACAGTTCCCCTTCGGGACAACAAGTAAAAGATAGAAATAATCCATGCGGAACCTGATCAATAAAAAGTGCTTGTGGGCCGACAAAGGCCACAAAAGATATGGCTCCGTAGATGCAGTAGTTTTGAGCATCATGAATTTACGGACGCTAGAGTTACACAATTCTGCCCCATCTCTACTAAGTTTTTAAAGTAAAATAAAAGACTTCTTTACAAACTCCATATCCGCTATGGTAATAAGATCAGGCTTTAAAAAAAGGTCTGGACGCCCCAGCTCAACAAAACAACCCTTAATATATTTTAACCACGGATACAATAATTTGTACAGGCATAGATCCCAATTCACAGAGGTAAACTGAGATGAAAGTCTAACTTGATGAATTGTGGTATTCACAAAAGACATTTAAAAGTAGTAAAGTTAGACTTTTGTCTCAGTTTAACTTAAGTTCTGGTCTTAAGTCTAACTGAGCCAAAAGTCTCAGTTAACTTTAACTGAGACCAAAAGTCCTTACTTTTGGTCTCAGTTAAACTTAAGATCAAAACTTAAGTTCAACTGAGACAAAAGTCTAACTATACTGCTCGTAAATGACCTTTGTGAATACCGAGAGTTGTACAGTTAGTCTTTCGTCTCAGTTTACCTTTAGGAATCCTGCTCATATAGTTTTACTGAAACTACATTGCATACAAATGATAAATGTGTGGAAATCGAGTTTCCGTAAATATTTATCATTTGTGCATCACCTAGTAAAGTGTCCTGATTTGTTTTGAATCTCTTGAAATCTTTGCTTCCATCACACTTAAGAATTACCAAAAGAAAATAATTTTTCTTTCCTAACTGCTGAATGTGTACAGTTAATTTACAGGTATGTACATTTTGTTGTGTGTTACCTAAAATGACCTCCTTCACATTTTCCCTTTATACTCTCTGTACCCTGGGAAGATTGTTGCATAATTCACTTTACTTTTCTTTTTCTGACTGAAAAGTGAGAGGACTTTGTAAACACCAATCCTCATGTTGAAAAGATGTCAAAAGACATAGCCTGGCATTTGACATATGTTTCTGAAGCACCGAAAATTTGATAAGCTAAGTACAGAATTTAAAGCATCTTTATTTATTGCTTGGACTTTCAAGACCCATCAGGTGGGACCCACCAGTGGGTCATGACCCACAGTTTGGGAAGAAACTGAATAGAGAAAGAACTAGGCTTGTGGCGGTCCTGTAAGAATTGTCTGCAATCTTGGTTAGGGAAAGTTCCCATTCCATTCAAAAGATTTGTGTTCGAGCGAGTGAGGCAATGATATGACAGCTGCAACTGTAATTTTTTTTACCTCTGTTAACAGTGGTGTTTGGGGAGTATTAGTTGATAGTGATAATTGGACGAGAAAGTTTTGAATAGGTGAGAATAAGGATCATTTCTAATTGATATTAGGATGGCTGAGAGCCAGGAAGAAGCGAGCACAGCTACAAGTGAAGCGGCAATTGTTGAGAACTTTAAGATGCTCATTCAAAGACAAGTGTTGGAGTCGATACGAAAGCAGTGATTTTAGCTTTTGGGTAAAGGAAAGCCAAATAGGGATCAGAAGATAAGTTCTGGTCTTTAGTTGAGTTTGACAAGAGAGTTGAGAAGGTAGTTGGAAAGAGGTTAAGGCAGACAAAGCACATTGATGATGGGTGGGATCCGTATTTAGATGAAAAATGTCTGGTCAGTTAGCATAGAAGCATGTGGTTAGAGATCCGAAAGTAGGGGAGATGTTCTCTCCAGACCTTATCCCTCTATCCTTATCCTCTTCACATAACCCCTTGGACACTTTGCCTAGGCTTTTAGGGCCTTATTACGAGTTTGGCGGTCCTCCTGTTGGCCCGCCACCGCCTTGCCGACAGGAGGACCGCCAAGCCTGTTGAGTGCCTGCACGCCGGATTACAACTGTAAACTATGGTTGGCAGGTTGTGCTCCAGCAGTCTCACTGCGGTGGCTGTATAAGGCTCATTGGTGAGCTTTAACTGCAGAATCTGCAGCGACAGTGCCTGCAGCACATTACTGCATGGTGTGGCATGCATGCCACACTGTGCAGGAACTGGGGTGAAATTCCAGGGGGGCACAGCATGTGCCTCCCCACATGCGCCCCCAGGTACAGGAGCAGTAGGGGGCCCTGTTAGGTCTCCCTTAATTGCCTCTCTGCCACCCTTTTCAGGGGGGCTCACCACCGTGAAAGGGGTGGTGGACAATCAACTTGTAATATGCCCGGCAGTGCCACAGCAGCACAATAAGCATATTTTTGCCCCATTGGGCTCCGCGACCGCCACGGGATCCTGGATCCCTGGCGTATGCATTGGTCTTGTGGCAGAATGCTGCAGGCGGACCCGCAGTGGTTGGATTGCCTCAGCAAGAACGGCTCTCCTGAGGACTGCCGTACTCGCAAAAAGGCCCCTAAGTCCTAACCACTACCTCACCTTATCCCCTTACCCTTATGCCCTTAACAT